>NC_092125.1:97348408-97948408 GCF_043159975.1 Macaca nemestrina
GGGATTACAGGCATGCACCACCACGCCCAGCTAATTTTTTGTAATTTTAGTAGAGGCGGGGTTTCTTCATGTTGGTCAGGCTGGTCTTGAACTCCTGACCTCAGGTGATCTGCCCGCCTCAGCCTTCCAAAGTGCTGGGATTACAGGCGTGAGCCACCGCGCCCAGCCAAGTTGAAGGTCTTAACAGAGTAAATGCCGACCTACCTGGAGGCAGAGGGAATTCTGCCAGCAGCTGGCCTTCAGACTCAAACTGCAACTCTTCTTTGGATCTCCAGCCTGCCTGCCTTGCCTCTCCTACAAATTTTGGATTTACCAAGCCTCTATAGGCCCATGAGCCAATTCTTTAAAATTGGCCTCTCTCTCTGTCTCTCTCTTGCTCTGTATGTCCCTAAACAATTTCCATCACCCCACAGGCCCTCTCCTCACCTACACGAGCAGGGGAGAGCCCTTGCTGTCTCCCTTTCTCTGCAGGGAGGCCCATATTATTTAACACATCCAGCCCATGCTTGATCTCCTTGCAGAGAGGAGCGCTCTGTTGGACATCTTAAACCTTGAAGAAGCTATACTGGGCCTGATGGGCTTTCCTAGAATGGACCCAGATGTTTCCTCATGTAGAATATCAATTCCATTTTTCTTAGGAAGAGTAGTATACGGAAGATGCCAAGCAGCTGAGGTCTCACGTTTAGTAATGTGATTTTGGAAAACTATCTCCAAAAAGGTAATATAAAAGAGAGAGAAGCATAGCTGGTATGCCTGTTATTTCCAAGCTGACCATCTGTTACAATCAAGGAGTGTGACCACGCTGGCCTCTATTTGTAGCCATGGTCACTGTCACCACCTTCTCATCAATACTCTGCTCAGCCTCCCAGTCTCACCTCAATTCTACCTGCTCCCCTGACACCAAGTGTCATCATTCCTCGTCAAAAGGGGTCGCTTAAAAGTTGAAATCTCTACTTAATCTCTGTTCATTTTGGCATACAGTAAGCATTTAACAAACACTTGTTGACAATGACTAAAACATATGTACCCCTTGCCACACTCACTGACTGTGTTTGTCAGTTTATTCAACAAGTCTTTACTGTGCTAGGAAGTCCCAACCCTGCCAGAGCTCACACTCCACTAAAGACAGAGGACACTATGCTATATGTCTGGTACACAGTGGACTAAATGTTGATGTTAACGGCATCAGCCAGGAGTGAAGAAAACACAGGAACCCAGAAAAAAGGGTTTAAATTTTCTGAATGAGAGTGGGAGCTGAAAGTCAGGCTTCCCAGAAGACAGTGCTGGGCTTGAAGGATGAGTAAGATGTCTGCATGGAGGTGAAGGCCGGGACCCGTGGCAGAGGGAACAGTGTTGACTGTGGCTGAAAAGTCCATGCTACTTACTATATGTTCAGGGCAGGAAAGAGCTCAGGGAACAAGGGAGGAGTGAGGGAGGTAAGACAGAAAGAAAAGGATAGGAAGTGATCCTTATGGAATCCCCACTGAGTCCCCAGGGAATCGTGAATCACATCAAACCCACTCCACCCAGCAGACTACTGCAGGGGCCAGAAGTGGCAGGCGAGAGCAGCTATCACTGCAAAAGGGAAATAAGATCTAGCCCTTGGTGTTGTTTACATAAAATGCTATCCAGGTGGTTCTCTCCACCTGGCCAGACCATATAACCCTGACCTCTGTGGCCAGCAGCTGAGTGACAGGTTCTGATTAAGTACTTGGAGATTAGATTAAATTCCTCTGACGGTTGTTCTGTGATAATAAGTGTTCAAACGCTCAACCTCTGAGCACCCTCTCTGTGTCCAACCCCTTTCACTCCAGGAATAGGTGTCTTCATTGGAGAAAATACCGTTTCCATTTTTGGTTAACCTTTCTTTGTACATGTGTATACTGGCTGCCAATGTGACTGTGGGTTTAAAAGGTTTTGAGAGTTAGGATGTGGCTCTCCGCCAACTAGGCCACCAACAGGGCATGGACATGACCAAAGAAGAGTTAACAATGTAAGACTTCAATCTTCTCCAGCTAGCAGTTCTTACGGCAAATCCTCCAATTCAGAAATGAGCAGATTGGCCTCGTTCTTTGAGCTAAGCAACCAGCTAGAGGTCTGATGTGTCCTCCATATTAGGTTTACAGGAAACTGTCACCATTACGCTCTAAAAATTGACCAGCGGAGATATATAAAATATTTGCCAAAGTCTACCTCTAGCTCTTTGTTTTATCTCTAAGCCCTAGATCACAGAGATGGAAAAATTTTAAGGTTTACATCACATTAGTACTATGGCCTGCTATAAACTGAGATTGGCCAAGGGTACATGACAAAATGCAAGGCTCCATCTGTGTGATCATATTTTATGAGTCAAGATCACTGAGATGCTGTCATTAGTAATAGAATGTCATTACTTAACAGAAATGAGTAAGCCAAAAGAGAAGTAAAGTAATTCCCTGTAGTCACATAGAAACCGAGCACTAGGATGAAAATAATGTCAGGTTTTGAAGATTTATAACTAATATCTATCCAAAGTATAAAGGCTGTAAAAGCACAGTGAAAAGTCAATCTTCCTGCCACCTCAGCCACCCAGTTCCTTTTCCCAGGATGAACCACAGTTACCAGTTTCTTGTGTACTATTCTGGAGATATTCCATGCATAAGACATGTGTGTGTGTCCTTGCATGTGTACACATATATACCTACATATACGCACACATTTAAACCTATGCATTTTTAATACAATTGGTAGCATGTCATACCCATAATTCTATTTTTTTTTCCTTTTTTCACAATTCCAAACTTTGACGTTTTTAAGTAAGCAACATATCTTGAAGACGGCTTTAAATCAGTTCATAGAGAACTAACTCATTCTTCTTAATGGTTGTGCAGTATTCCATTATTCATACCATATTGTAATTTATTTAAAAGTCTCCTCTTGCTGTTTCTGATCCTTTGGTTCTATAACAAATTCTTTGCTATGTAACCTTGTATCGAAATCATTTCATACCTGTATGGGTCTACCTTTAGGATTAATTCTTAGAAGCGAATTTGAAGGAAATTTGGGGGTCAAAAGGCATATGAATTTTCAAATTTAATAAGGATTTCCACATTTTTCTCCATAGGAATTCTCCCTCTATCATATGCTAAATTTGCAAACACATCTGGGTCTGTATATGAGTTTCTATTCTGATCCATTCGGGCACTTATTTGAACATGAGTTTTACCTATTATAAGCACAGTTTTACCTGTTATAGCTTTATCATGTCTTTTCATAAGTAGAAAGCCACTCCTCCTCTGCTATCATTCATCTTTTCCAGAATTTTTTTCTATTCTTGTTTTTTAAATTTTCACATATTTACTTAAAAATAATAATAGCATACATGTATGTGGTGCATACTCTGTGCCAAGCACCAGGCGCGGCATTTTAAAAGTATCAGTTTATCTAATTATGTCAATAATTCTGAAGTACACAGTACTGCTATTTCTGTTTTTCAGAAGAGTAAACAGTAAACTAACGCTCAGAGAAGTTATGGAACTTGCCTAAGATTGCACAGGCAGCGACTGGTGCAGCTACAATGCGTAGCAAGGGTCTTCTCTCTGAGCCACCTTGCAATGCTGCCATTTGCAGGCTAGGGTTTCTTTTGTTGTTTTTTAACTTTTTGAGTGGGATGCTTAATTCATTTGACTTTCATGATTTGTCATCTGTTAATGTAAATAACTAAACCTTTGAATTTTCCTCTGAGCACTGCTTTAGCTATATCCCATGGGTTTTGAATACTGTAGCTTATTGTAGTGCCTCTTCTGCTGTTAGAAATCTGTATTGTCATGTTAAATTTATAGATTAACAAAGGGAGAATTAACATTTTTATGACATTGAGCTTTCCCATCCAAGAATATGCCATGCCTTTCCATTTGTTTAAGATTTTTTTCAGAGGAAACATAAGTATCTTATTTTCTTAATTGTTATTTTAAAAGATTTTTTCCTCCACTATGACTTCTAACCAGCTGTTCTTGGAATATATGAAAATCACAGATATATCTGTATGTTTTATTTAACTTTGACTTTCTAGCTGAATTCTCTTATTATTTCTAATAGTTCTCAGTTTATTTTCTTGGGTTTCCCATGTTAAATATGAACACAAGCAATATATTTTTTTTACCTGCTCTTTTTCTTGCCCATACTTCATTTTTTCACATTTATTGTCTCCTTTTTTTTTTTTTTTTTTTTTTTTTGAGGCAGTCTAGCTCTGTAGCCCAGGCTAGAGTACGGTGGCACAATCTTGGCTCACTGCAACTTCTGCCTCCTGGGTTCAAGCAATTCTCCTGCTTCAGCCTTCCAAGTAGCTGGGACTATAGGCATGTACCACCACACCTGGCTAATTTTTGTATTTTTAGTAGAGGTAGGGATTCGCCATGTTGGCCAGGCTGGTCTTGAACTCCTGGGCTCAAGTGATCTGCCCATCTCAGCCTCCCAAAGTGCTAGGATTAACAGACATGAGCCACCTCGCCCGGCTTCTTTCCTGACTTTTAATGAGGCTTGAAAGTTGGGGGATATTAAAATACTATCCACATTGAGGGCTTATAGAACTACAGAAGTTAGAAATTTAATAAAACAAACTAGGTAATTATAAATTTATGTTCTTTGTAATTTGTTTTATGGGGGTGCTTTTTTACTGAAATTTTCTCTGAAGTCAGATTTGGGAGCATAGCAGCTCTACCTCTCCCTGATATCCAGTTTAAATACTTCCTCATTTAATAATTTAAACATCTTTAATTTCCGTTATAAAAGTAATACATGTTCCTTAAAGAGAATCTAGAATATAGAGAGAAATGGAAAAAATAAAATGTTTCTTAAAATGAGTTCACAGCCCGGGGCTCGGGGCAGTGATCCACCGGAGCCTACTGTGTGCACTGCCTCCCGACCCACATCCGCAGAAGCCGCGGTACCTACCTGGGTCCCCTGAGCTGTTGCTGTTCCTCTCACTCTCTCCATCTTCCTGACCATCTGCATTCTGCTGCGTGTGCTGCAGGCTCAGCTTGTGGCAGACCTCAAAGGCCTGCCCTACCGTCCGAACAATTCTCATAGCTTGGCTCTGGGAAGGAGAAAGGAGAAGAACAGGGTGGGTGAGGATGTGCAAGGGGCATGTGGACAGAAACTCATGCAGCAGCAAAGGAAAGAGACAGAAAAATCTAAAGTTGCTCAGATATGCACATACAAACGAGTGAAAAGACATTTTCCCTTCCTGAAATACTCCAGAAAACAGAAACTGTCACCACAGTTCTGAAATAATCAGTCAACTGAAAGGACAGATAGCAAATATGCCAATTATGGACTTAGCCCCAATTCTTCCCTCCCATGGGTAACACAAGTAGTCAATATGCTTCAGAATCTTTTGCCAACCATGATCAAATGTTCAATGGGTCCATCAAACTAAGAGGAACTCGGCTATCATTTTTTTCTTTTTTGAATGCTGCTGCAAATGTTGAGTTTTCCTGGACCTCCTACAGAGCAAGGGCAGTGGTAACATGAGGCTTGGAAGCCATGGCCTAAACAGCAGAAACCAATGAAAGCTCAGCACCCAGCTCCTCTGGAACACTACTAGTTGGCAGCCAACTAAATCTAAGGTGAGCCTTGCCCAGACTTACTCCAAAGACCTCATGTGCTTGTGTCTGTCCTGTGGCTCCTTCCTTTCTTTTCTTTTGGTATTTAATCTCTTGTTTTAAGAACCCAAGAAGGGAACTTGACCCTAGTTCCCAGTATTCCACCGTTTAACTAGGAGAGGAGAGACAGGAAGCCTTATGTAGAGTCTTAGGCCACCCATGCAGACTGTGAGGAAGAGCCACATGCAGGGGTTCCAGGGCATGGCCTCAAAGGTGGATAACTGATTATGGTTTGATGATGTCAGCTTTTTCTTTCTTTCAAGGACAGAAATGAGTGATGTGGTTTATTTAGAGTTTCAGAGCTCAGGCTGGGAAGGGCTCAGCACACTGCTTCTCTTACTTCAGTGGACCTCAAGCATCCCACCACCACGGGCTACAATTTAATCTAATTGTGATTGTCACCCTATACTCAAGTCTAACATTAATCATGTTTTGGATGATCTCACTTCAGGTCAGCCATGGCCACCTGTTGACATCATATAGTCCATCAATCACATCCAACCCCCCCAGGTAATGGCAGCAATCAAGTAGGGCTTTTCATTAGCATGTGGTAGCTGGTATTACATTACCTAACTCATATCCAGTGTTTTGATAAGCCTAGAAGGCCTTGTTGAAGGTAGTAAAAAAAAAAAAAAAAAAAAAAGATCAGCTAATTGTAATATGAAATGCATAAATGAAGCTCATATTACAATGAGTTCATCTTTCTCATTACTATCTTCATGAACTCCTAGGGACCTAGGAACCCTGTGTATGGAACAACTGCTGTAGTCCATTCTTTGCTGGGTATAACTTCTAAAATTGCTTTTCCTCAAGCCTGGAGTCATTTCTATGTTCCTTCTGTTTATTTCAGGCCAGAGCATCCATATAAATGTGAAAAGGCATCTTGACTGATTATCATCTACATGTCAATTTGAGATCTCAAGTCAACTCTACTGCTCCTTATATTCTTCAGTTCAAATCTCCTCCTAGAAGTAATTGTTTCACAGCTCTAACCTTTCTTAGCCATTATACTAACTCCAGGGATATTCTCCATTGGTCTCTCACCTGGAGCATCCTGACACTTCTGGGAGATAAGAACCTTAAGCGAAGCATGAGGAGATGGGTAACTTCTGTGGGGTCCACCATCACCCAGTGGTGAATCAGAACCTTTGTTTTCTATGTCTACCCTTAATTTCCTCCTGTGTCCACAAGACAGGCTTAGGCCCCTTCTCATACTGTAGGCCTACAGTGTGTAAGAGATGACTCTTCTATCTGCACAGGAAGTTGAGAAGCAGTAGGCATCAGTCCTAAGCAAGAAGCCCCTACACTTCCCACTCCCAAAGCACACAAAAAGGTGTGATTTAGAAGACACAGTCCCTGGCCGGGCGCGGTGGCTCAAGCCTGTAATCCCAGCACTTTGGGAGGCCGAGGCGGGCGGATCACGAGGTCAGGAGATCGAGACCATCCTGGCTAACACCGTGAAACCCCGTCTCTACTAAAAATACAAAAAACTAGCCGGGCGAGGTGGCGGGCGCCTGTAGTCCCAGCTGCTCCGGAGGCTGAGGCAGGAGAATGGCCTAAACCCGGGAGGCGGAGCTTGCAGTGAGCTGAGATCCGGCCATTGCACTCCAGCCCGGGCTACAGAGCAAGACTCCGTCTCAAAAAAAAAAAAAAAAAAAAAAAAGAAGACACAGTCCCTAACAAATGTGGGCTAGGAAGCTAATAAATGTAGCATTCTACATGTCCGTTAGCCATCAAGCTGTGCTATGCTTAGGAGGCTGTGCCAGGAAGCTTAACTCTCAGGTGAAAAGGGAGAAGAAAAGGCTTCTATGTCCAAAAGTGTTATTCCCCTAGGCCTTGAGACCTTTTGGTTCCTATTCCTTTTATGAGAGTAAGAGCAGACTGCCTATGGTTAATAATCTCCAGCAAAGCTCATTACTAGTTTACTAAACCTTAGGTATGACTTTATTCTGCCTACCACGTATACCCAGTGTCCACTATACAGAAACTTTCCTCTACTTTCTTCTCTGACTTTTGGGAATTTTGCTCCCCCAGGTATCTTACAAGAGGTAAAAAAGGTAAATGTTTTAGGTTGTAACAATAAAATAATGTAAGTCCAAATGATGTGTAGAGATTAAGTGTTTAATTCCATACTTTCTTCTCTTACATGAATTAACCCAGATATCTCATACTGAATAAATATCTGTAAAGACTGAGTTAGTCTTTTCCCATCGGTATCATTTCCAGGGTACAGACCCAGCTTCCCCCTTTAAAATACAGTTATGTAGGAAATTCCAAATTCACTACTGAGTTTGTTCCTATAACATCTCAGGTTTTCCTAAGGAGGACGTGTTACAAATTCCATCATCTCTGTAAATCACAGATATTTCCTTTAACCAGCTTTTAAGATGATATTAAAAATTTAAAGATCCTCAAACAAATGTCCCTGATCTATGGGATTAGACAGGGGTAGGAATCCAATTTCTAAATTTATCTTTGGAAGGAATCCCTCAGATTTAAATAAGAGGATAAAGGTGGTGGGAGAATGACTTCACAGAGGACCTGTATTTCTCAGGCATCACAAGATGACAATGGATGATGGGATATGCGCAGAACTGAGCATCTTAAGGATGCAGACTCCAGCTCAAATCTTTATTTTGCCACCTTTATCAAGGACAAACATGTGGAACATACTCACATGTTCAACCATCTATAAGCCCAAAGTGGCTATAAGGAAGTGGGCTGGTTTTAATGCTTAATATTGATAACACTTCATTTTTACATTTTACTAGTATTTTTAACTAGCATTAGCAGCTGACCCTAATCTCTACCTGATTCCCCCGAAAAAGTAGAAAATGCAGACTTTAGGTTTACTGGTCCTGCCTTCCCCATTCTGGAAAGGGCATCCCATCCTTCAGCCTCCCATTTCCTTCCTATCCTCCCTCCATCAGTTGTTCTCTATAGTATTTCTGTAATTGCACTGAAAAACTGAATATATGATAGCACCTACCACAGTGCCTGGCATACAGTAAATGCTCAAGAAATGTTTTATCCTGACTATGGAATTCACTGCGCCAAGAGGCAATTAAGACAGAAAAGAAAAAGCAGTGCAGGAAAGGTGGAACTATTTTTATCATAATAGAAACATTAAGTGACTAAGGGAATCACCTCTTATGTATGCATGCTAACATCCAAAAGGCTGTGCAGCAGATAGCATAGCCTCCACCATAGCATCAGACGAAAATTCCTGAGCCAAATGGATCTTTGGTCTGAAGTAGTATGATAGTTTCTATATGTGAGGAAATTGTTGCATTAAGAGTTCTAGATCTGCACACTGAATGGTAAACAGTTTAATAATTAAATTAATAAATTAAATAAAATGGTTTAATTTATCCTTTATTTTACTCCTTTAATGTGAAAGTTACAATCCTATTCACAGTAAAAGGACACAGTAGCATGTTTTATAAAGAGTCCTCTGCACTGGAACACATAATCAAGCTACTTTTAACTGTTTTACAGAATGACTACATACATACACATAAAAGAATTGCCCTTCCTATCTACCACTCCAGGAGTCAGAAGGGGCTAAACAGCTCCTCACTGTACTCATAAACGGCTATGTGAGTTCTGATGTCCCTTGACCTTTTAGGCTCTCCTTGCTTCACCATTAAAAAGTCTACTTTTAGAGGATTCTATATGGAGACCTCATTGGGGAGGTGATTGCTTAAAGGTGGTCAGTAGAGGCAGCCTGTGCCTGGCAGGGGCTGTGTCTTCACCATCTGCTCTCTGCACAACCATGCTGGCTCCTGCCTGCTAGGCCCACCCCACTTAGTTACCCCACTTTCTGGCCTGCTGGGCAAGAAAACTGGTTTTGCCTTCAACCCCGAAATGCAAGAATCATACACGCTGGGATTTTATTGTTAATTAGCCATGTCTTCACCCAAGAGGGAGAACTCTGGTAAACAGCAGCTTTAAAAAGAATCCCTTCCAGAAGTTTTTATGAATGCTTGTCTGTGGGTCTTCTAGATCACAGTGAAGCAGTTGCTCCCACCTCATGACGACATACAGGCCTTTGGAGACTAAGGCGGAGGTTTAAAGATTGAAGGCAGTGAGGTACAAAGAGTAAACAAGTGGAACATTGAGAAGGCAGACTTTTTGAGTTCCAAAATCTGGCCATTCTCTGGAATTTACTAGATTTTTTTTTTAAAGCATCATTATACTGCATTATTTCTGTATAAATCCAGTTTAGTTTTACATAAGCCCCTAAAAGTGCTTTGCCACACGGATCAAATCTTCTCGTCCAAAAGCCATTTTCTATTAGTAGCCCCAGAGCATTTGTGGGCTCTTCATTGTCAAGATTAGGCTGTATATTGTTGCTTTGATGTTTTCAAAGCTGGAAAGGGATGTCTAACCTCAGAGTGGCTCTTAGCTCCAGATGGAGAGCACTGAAGCTCATGGGAGTGTCAATTACAGGCAATTTTGTTAAAATACAGGGGGAAAGGAAGCTTAGAACTGTATACACTTACCTTATACGCACAGCAATGTTTCTTCAAACCACCCATCTTTTCACGCTGACACAGCTCCTTCTCCCACAACCCTAGGACATCCCTCAAACCAGAACCAAAGTTAAGTCCAAATGCAATGAACAGCTGTTCTCCTCAGTACTCCTAATGTGAGTATCAACTTCATACCTAGCAGGAGTCAACATTTGATGAACTGTAGCAATGGTCATGAAAGTAACACTATATTTGCAATCACTGTGGGTTGTACACCCAAAAGCAAACAAAAGCTGACAGTGGTAGCTTTAGGAAGGCATAAATCGAAAGGTTGATTCCTGTACCTCACTGGCCCATAGAAAAATTATAGTCAATCATGATTTTATTTTCTTCCATCAAAGTACACACCAGGCCCGACCCTGCCTAGCTAATGAGATCAGACACATTCAAGGTGGTATGGCCATAGACCATGATTTTATTTTCTATTTTCTTTCTTAGTGACTTTGTAGTTGGTTGGTCTTATAAAATTTGGGAATCTTTAAGTGCTATATACATGTAAAGAATGATTCTTATTAGTCATATTCTGTAGCTGATTTGATAAATAATCTTGGGCACTGTTCTGAATTTCACTGTCCTGGAAGAAGCTCTCTCTTTACAACTTACAAAGAGGATTAAGAGTCATCAGATAAGCAAGTGGAGAGTATAAGTACAAAATACCAGATGAAGATGATGATGACAATGACAATAATAAGAGGAGAAAAAAGAGAATAATGGGGGCACACATCTTGAAGGTAAGGTTCTTTAATGATCTACCAGCTCTCTAGTTTACTGTTCCCCTGTCCCCTCCTCCACTCCTCCTCTCCCCCATCTCTTTTGAGTACTCAAATTTGACTGACAAGTGGTTCTGAATTTTAGAGAACAGAAGTCCATGAGGTCAGCTCACAGATTTATAATTCTCATCTATCACAGCACTAAGATAATGTCCTTATCTTGACCTTAACTGCCATGGAATCTCAACAAAAATAGAACAGAATGTCATGTTTCTTTAATGTATTTTTTTGGGTGGGGGGGGAATCTTAGTAAAAGATTCAGCTTATATCTATCAAATGATCTTAATCTATGGAATTTACAATGCCAAAGCATGAACATACATTTATATTTGGACTTCTATACACAGTAGGATCTACAGTACTAAGGCTCTAAAATGGTAGATGGGTTAGGTTTTTGTCCAACACATTATTTAATGGATTCGGTTATATAATTTGGTTGAGGTGATGCCTTGGACATCAGAATATTGCTCGGTATAAGGAAAGTTTAGTTTCAAAGCAGGTGTGACTTTCTACATTGACAGGACATACTGCATCTTAAAGTTTCCAATAGATAGCTGTGTTTTTCCTTCTACTCTGCTAGTCCATGAAACATAGTACCCTAGAGAAAAGAAATCTGAGTTACAATCCCAGTGCTGTCAGAACCAACTGGGTGACTGTGGACAGTTAATTCACCTTTCTCAGTATTGATTTTCTCATCCATAAAGAGAGTGATTCAGACTAGATGAGTTCTGAGACCCATGATTCCTGCATTTTGACTTCCCAACGCAACCTAAAGTATAAAAAACAGACTCCTTCCCTAACTTTAGAACTTTCCTATCTTTCATCTCATAAGCTTGACCAGGCAAGTGACTTATTCTTTAGCACATGGCTGTCATCATCATTCAAAATCCATTGCAACCTCTAAAGGATAGTTCAACTTCACAGCTGTGGCCTCCAGTTTGATAGTGACAGCATTATAGGAGGAAATTATTTCTCCTAACCCAAACCAATTGAGCTGTGATTGCAGGCAAAATTATTTCAAGGAGCTGCCCATGAAGATAATGGGGAGATGCCTGCAGCTCCTGTTAATCACCAGCACTTCACGCACTGAGGCATTAATAAGTGCAGTCACTGGTAATCAGGGCAGACAGCCATATACTCCTAGGGCTAGGAGAAAATGACAGGAGGATGACATCTACTCCACGGGAGAGGTCAAGAGACCATGCAAGAGGCTTCTCCAGAGGCAAAAGGCCCTGCAAATGAATACTATCATTATATCCCCCAAGGAGGGGAAACAAGCAATGCCCATGTTATTAGCAAGCATCTCCACTGGATGCTCACAGTGAGGAAAAGACCCACTCCCATCCCTCCTTTCTAGCACAGGTCTGAAGAGTGCTAGGGTCCCTCCGCCACAACCCTGACAATCCTCCCCAGTCATAGAGAATTTGTTCCTTAAAGATCACGTCACTTCACACACAACAATCAGCATTCCTGAGATGTCTTTCATCTTATTTGACAGATAGAGAAAACTGAAGTCCAGAAAGGCTCACGTATCTTTCATATGAGTTTTGTGTAACAGGGGTTAGCATTCAAAGTCCTGGCCTGGGAAGGAGGAAGCCTGTTTCTAATCTCAGTGGCATCACTGATTCGCTGTGTGACCAAGGGTGATTTACTTCCCTGGGCCTTTTCTTTCTTCAAGTACAAAATTGAGTCAATATTAACCATACAAGGATATTATGAGGAAAAAAGGAAAATCTATGTTAAAGTGATTTGGGCCATTCAGAGTTAAGAAGCTCTTCATACCCATGTAATAATTACAGCAGAACCCAGTTACAAATGGGTCTTGGAAAACAAAGGAACTTCTGAGTTACATAACTTCTTCATGAGCCAACAACAAAAGTATAATGGAGTGGGTAAGAGTGTGAGCTCCACGGTCAGACCCTCTGGTTTCAGTTCTGACTCCATTACTTACTGAGTCTTTACACACATTACATGCCTTAAGGCACCATTTTACCTCACAGGGTTGCTGTGGGAATAAAATTAGATCATTCATATAGAGAGCTTCGAACAGTCTCAGGCATATAGCAACTAATCAAAACAGGTTAGATATTATTATTTGATGTAATATGAGGCTGGAACTTAGATAATCTGGAGTATAGAAGCATAGCAGGTATGTTATACTCCTTCAATATTTTGCTATCTAGCTTCTGGTGAAAGCCCAGTTGAAAAAAAAATTAGCTCAAGGATACAACTCCCAAGGTGGGAGCCACACTGGCTATCTGTGTGAGTGGCCCAAGGAATTCACAGGTACAGAGTAATAGCTGTGCAGGGAGCAAGGTCGAGGGAGGCCCTCAACCAGGAAAGCTGAGACACCTGACCCATATTCTCAACCAACAGAGGTGGTAACCCTTTCCCCATGTGAACTGTAGGGTGATGATGACATCTCATTAGAGGTCATGAGAAATGTGCCATGGGCATATACACAGGTGATATGATGTGATGTGAAACAGCAATAACCAAAGTCCCGACATAACAAGGATCTCAGACAAAGTTTTTCTACACACTATGACCAACAGGAGGGCTCTGGAGAACATCCACATCTGCGGGCTTCCGGTCAAGAGGCCTCCCTATTGACTTCCAATGACCCAGCAACATCTCTGCAACACACATGTCCTCTACAGTCCTTTCCCCATCGCCCGTCACTTCTGAAACATTCCTATGATTTGCCAGTTAAAACTCCTTCCCAAGTTAACCATTATCTCTTGACATTACAAGTGCTTTATAAAAAACGTAAATCACCACGTTTGGAGGCTAAGCAGGAGGGCAAGCAAAACCTGGCAGATGTGTTCCCCAGCCCTCCCCAATTCTGGCATCCTTCGCTGAACAATTCACTTCCCTTTCTTAGCTTGGAAACTGGCCTTCCCACCTACAGCTCAGCAGCAACGGGGTTCAACGTCCAGGCTGACTGGAAACAATCCCCTCAGCTGCATGGCTCCAGGCCAGGAAAGGACCTGAGAACCAACTCTATGAAGAGCTAGGGTCTCAGGAGGTGAGGGTGAAAGGGGTATAGGAAACAAGAGCTAGATATCAGAATTCGCTGTAAGAGCTGCAAGCTGACATGACAGGGAACCAGATGACTACTCCTTTTTACGGATAATGGGAATTCCATTCTGTGCTTCACTTCAAGATCAAAGTTCTAAGTGAGCACTGCTCTTAAACTCAGGTTTTGTCAGAAGTGGATGCCCCCACTGTGTCCATATTGCTACGTTAGATTTGATGGCAAGGCAAATATAATATAATGGTCCTCTTACCTAGGTTTCCTGCTCAAAATTCTTTTGTCCTGCATGTCTTCCTGGTTCTATTCTAGCCAGCACCTATTCATGAGAACTCAGACAAGTCATTTAATCTCTCTGAGCCTCAATTTATTCATCTGTAAAATTGGGAAGGGAAAATTACATGTCTTACCTTCTTTACAAATGTGTTATAAGGATTAAATAAGATTAACTATTAAAGAACCTGGCAAATGATTATGTGTTATTTGTAACGCTAATAAATTCCAAGGTCCACATGGTCCAGTCTTTGTACAAAACTAAAGTCAGAAGCACAGTCAAATACTCAAAATGAATTAAAAGGGAATTCCAGTCTTTTGTTGCATCTGTCAAAGAACATTACAGATGATCCAATTCATGACGATCAGGAACACTTCGTATTTCCTTTTCTCTCCTCCCCAGGTCCCCTACACAAGGCCACATATGAGCCTTTCACTCTCCCCAACCCTAAACTTTCTCATCTCCAGTGCCTATGACTTTTCCTTCTCTCCCTCTTCCTACTCCCCTTTCTATCAGTTCCTTAATGCAGCTTGACTTAGCCTCATTTATGTTTTTTTCCCTCTTAGCTATACTATTATCTAGATGTGAAGTCTGGCGAGTTACTCTTTTATTCCTGCCATCTTTCCAGTTGTAGCACTTTTCATCCAACTCCATGATCTGCATTTAAAAAGCCTGGAACAGGGTGGGTAAGGGCACAAATCTCCATAGAGGAAGAGGCTGAGTTAACAAAGCATAATTCTCTTTGTGGAGCTAGGGTACGGAATAGGACACCTATCAGTAAATCTGGAGCCTGGCAAGTGTTATTGACAAGGTACTTGACAAGGTACCTACATATCTATTAAAGAGGCCTGAAGATAAAAGATGCATAAAATGAAGTTCTCGTAGAAAGCCAGGTTTAGTAGTTTGTTTGTAGAATGGTGGACTTATTAGGGTCCTTAGGGGCACAAATACAGTGTTTTCCAAAATCTCCTCTGCAGAAAAATAGTTCCCAGGATATTAACACATATTACATGGAAAAAATACGGTTCCATTGTGAAATTAGTTTGGGAAATTCTGGGTTAAACAACATGTTCTTTATCAGACCTTCTCAGCAACTTAAATCAGGTAGTTTTAACAGAAAACATTTTGGCTGATAAATGTTTTACAGAACACATTTAGGAAATGCTGATTTTGATGATTCTTTTCATTTCATAGATGAGGACACCGAGACCTACACAATGTCACTCAGGGTTCCAGTGAGAGGCAGGGCTAGATTCTAGGCTTCTGAAACCCCAGTTGTGTGTGTTAGACCCCTGGGGAAATGACATTAATATAAAGAATGCCTCTTCAGAATCCTTAGAGTTGCATTTACTTGAGTATCAGGGTTGCCATACCAAATAATCACCCAGGATAACCAACATCACACACTGAGTCTAAACCGGACTCTATGTGTATTCATATTTTGTAGCCCACTAATCAATATACAGAATTATGATGAAGGGTCTCCTTAGTACATGACAACGTTTTTTTCCTACTCCAGGGCTAAGGTTAGCATCACTCCTGGTGCCGTTTAATTGCTCTCATCCCAGAGCACATAGTCAATGGTCAATCCCTCTCCAATTATCTGTATGTAACTAAGTACAAAGTTCAGATGATGCTAAAAGAGAATTCCATTATATAGGAGCAATGACAGACTACTGAGATAGTTGCCCCATGTCAGCATTACAACAGCCATCTTCAACAGGGAGACGGGCCAATGTTGGGGGTGCTCTGGATCTATTACAGGAAAATAGCAGATGGATGGCGACCGCCTCTTTACCTTCTTCTTTGATTTAAAGACGTTACACCTGAAGATATTGCTGGCTCCATCTCGAGCGATATAGCTGAAGATCTTCAAGTCTTGGGAATCATGAGAGACATAGAAGATCCTAAAGGAAGAACAACAGAAAAAATGCATTGAAAATGGCCTTAGGTTCAAATCTCTAACCAGGAAAGCTCTGTTTAAGGATACTCTGAAGCACAGCTCATGAGAGCCAAGTTATTACAGAAAGTCTTCTTTCTCTGGGATCAAAAAGTCACAGTGCAGGAGGCACTTTCAACAGGTTCCACAAACACTAACACTGCGACTTTCAGATTTGGTACAGTGGAAACGATACTATTGTTAACCATTTCCTGAGGTGGTCAACCTGTCCCTGTAACTTGTGTGTTAGAAGGAAAAATCACTCCCATCCTTATCAGAGCAACAAACTTGCTTCTTACTCAGAAAGATGCACACACGTTTTCTGATGCCTGCTTACAATTATCCCCAAATGCAGAGACTTGGGGAACCAGCAATGCTTACCACCTTGGGAGGGACTAAGATACTCTTAGTTCCTTTGGTGATAGTGATCCCACTCTCTGTCCCCTCTCTGCCTGGACCACAGCATCCATGTGTTCATTCCATGATTCAATCAATGCCACTGAGTGCACACTGCAGGCCAGGCACTATCCCAGCAGCCAGGGACACAACAGGAACAGGACAGAAAAAGCCCCTGAACCCATGGAGCTTACATGTAGGCAATGACAATAAGCAAATATAAAATAAGTGCTATGAAGAAAAATAAGGCAGACTAAGGGATGGAGCATGATGGGGGCTATTTTAGACAGGGTAGCCAGGGAGGTCTCACTGAGAGGCCGAGATCCGAATGGGGGAAGGGAGTCAGTCACTGAGATACCTGAGCCAAACCATGGCAGGAAGTGGGAACAGCAAGTTTACAAGCCCTGCAGTGTTCAGAAGGTGTTAAAAGCATTCAAGGAACACCTAGGGAGGCTCGACGGAGTGTGGTTCAAGTGGAGTGAGCATGGTCAGCAACCAGGTCATAGATGCAGCCAGAGGCCAAAATGTAGAAGGCTTTGAAGGTTGTGGCTTATATTCTACGTGAGATGAGAAGCCATCAGAAGCTTTTGAGCAGAGGACTGACTTGCTTATGCTTTAAACTAAAGGATCATTCTGGCTGCTTGAGGTGGGCAGAGGTAGGGAGAAGGGAAGGCCGGAGAAAGGGGGAAAATTATAAGCAAGGCCCTAGAGGCTGCATCTTAAGCTGGCTTAGGACAGGGCCCCCCCCGAGCCTCCAGGTCTGACTGCTGTGGGGTCGGTGCAGGGAGTTGGGGCGGGTGCATCAGTGGAATTAGTTTTGGGCAGTCCAAGTAGAGTATTGCTCTTGGTAGCACCTAAGAGGCCACATCATTTCCACAAAACATTTTTCACCACTAACAACACTGATGGTTTTCATTCAAGCATTTAACAGGCCTGATTTGTTTTAGTGTAGGTCTGTGCTGCGCAGAAGAAAGAGAATGGGATTTAGAGTCGGCAACTTCATCAACAACTCTGCCACTTACTAAGAAGTAAGCTATGTCACGCCTCAGAGGCTCAGTTTTGTTATCTGTACAATGGGACTACTAATAGTAACACTTCCACTAGTTACTGAGGAGGTAGAATAGTTAGTAAAATGCCATCTTACATCCCCTTACTGATGTAGCCTCTAAACAGCCTAGTAACTGAGATTCTTGCCGCAGGACCCCAAGAAGCCTGGAGAAAATTCAAAAGAAAGGTGGGCACAGAGAGGAAAACAATACTGTGAAAAAGCCCAAGTTCACCTTGGGGACTGCAGTTTCTCTGCTAAACTCAGCTAGCAGGCATTTCAGTACATCTCACATGTCTATCATCTCTAAATGAAATAGAGGCTGTTTAGTGTGGTTTCCAGTCCCCTATCCTTCTAATGATGCCAAACTGTCTTCCTAACATCAAAGGGACAAATCAACAATTGTATCTCAGCATCTCCTGCCTGAGTTCCAGGCCCATTCAGCCAACTTTCCTGGACATCTCCTCCTGAATGGTTCTCAAGCTTCTCAAATTCCTCATACACCTGAGTGAATTCATCATATTCCCCAAAATTCCCCAAGTCCCATCTTGATAAGGGGACACCATACCTACTCAAGCCAGAAACCCAGGTGTCATTCTCAATGGCTTCCTCCACTGTTCCCCAATATCCATCACTCATGAGCAAGTTCCTTGCAGACTCGCTCCCTAATATGTTTCTGCTTTATGTTCTTCTCTTCAACTCCAAGGTATTGATCATCAAGAGTTCTCATTTTTCACCTGGATTTTTACAACATCCTCTAAACAGTGTGCTGCTCTGCTTCCTAACTCACCTATTGTGAACCCATTCTCTACATTGCTAGCAAAGTGTTATTTTTGAAAAGACAAATTACATCCCATCATTTTCCTCTTGAAGCCATCCAAAGGCTTCCTATTGCTTTTAGGATAAAGTCCAAACTCCTTAGCATGGTGTACCTACCTTTCCGCGGTCATCTCCCTTCAGAGTCCTGACCTACACAGGCCTGCAGAACTAGGTGTGTGCATTTTTCCAACTCTGCAACTGCTGTGAACACCTTTGGTGGCCTCCAAGACTTGGTTCAGAGCAGCCTTCCCCTCCCTTTTCTTCAGTAGTCTGAGTTGCTGAATACCCTAGGGCTCAACTTTGCCACAGCACATATCTCACACTATGATGTTTTTATATGTGCTCCTTGAAGGAACAAGGAACACATCTCGGTATCCCCAGTGCCAGCACAGTGATTGGCACATGGGAGGTTCCTTGCCTGCTTAGAAGGGAGGGAGGTGTTCCAGCTGTCATTAATGAGCATCTACAATGTGATCTGCCTGGCTATTCATTTTCCCCAAGGAAGTCAGATCCAGTTAGTTCAGCATCACACGTAAAACTTCTTGGATTCTTTAGTTAATTTATTCTTATGTAATACCCAAAGGACTGAGAACTGGATTTAAAACTGATACAGCAGATTTGAATGCAAACTGGCATGCCCACAAGACAGAGATGTGGAAGGAACAGAGGAACGGCACTAAGCCAAGGTTAACTTAACCTTAACAGATAAAGCATCTTTTCAGAAAATCTGAAAAGAACTGTACGGGGATGCAGCTACTGCCTTTGGACCACAGCTCTCTGGAGACTGCTCTGCTATGTCTGATTTCAGAAACTTAGCATGTTGTTATTAAAAGTAAATAATCTCTAGCTAACCAAAAAGTCAGCTAGTTAAAGCTTAGAAAAGTTTCCTCCAACATAACCAAGAGGCAGAAAGTTTTTCCATGCGACCTCACTCATCAACAAACTAATAAATCAGCAAATTAAGGTCTCTTGGGCGCAAATTTCCAGATCAAGAAATATATTCCAAGAACCCTTATTTCTCCATTACTTGGTTTTCTTAAGCACTGTGATTATGGGGGTGGTAGAAACTGGGGGAGAGTAGAGGAAGGTGAGTGCTCAAGAGAATAGGAAAGATTTCCCTTTTTCTTTCCTTCTTCATCTTTATCCTTAAGTCAGTCTAGGGTAGTTCTGATAATCCTGCTTCCAAAAAGTACCTTAGTCAATTTTCCCAACTTTCACTATAATTATAAAGAGGAGGATACCAAAATGGTTCATATAATGTTAATAAGGTTTTATAAGGTTTTATTCCCCCTTCAACTTTCCTAAAATTTCTTCTCCTTTAAATTTCTTTTTTCTTTCTCTCTCTCTCTTTTTTTTTTTCTTGGTGAAATCTTGGCTCACTGCAACCTCTGCCTCCCAGGTTAAAGTGATTCTTGTGCTTCAGCCTCCTGAGTAGCTGGGATTACAGGTATGAGCCACCACAGCTGGCCCTAAAATTTCTTACTTTTATTTCAAAATGTGTACAGCATTATAATTGTTACTTACTAACAGAACTGTTATGCTTTTACACAGTAATAAACCTTTCTGAAGATGCATGATATGTCCACAGAACTTACCATAAATGACTGAAAGAAAAACATCTGGAAGAAACTGGATTTTGGGTTTATCATCATGCTGGAATTTAGGTGGACAACGTGATTTTAAAAACCACTAGACTCACCACCAATACTCCCCTTCTCAAACTATTCATCTATAGGTAAACTCGCTTCTCTCAAGATCATAGAAAAACAA
Source organism: Macaca nemestrina (assembly GCF_043159975.1). NCBI lineage: Eukaryota > Metazoa > Chordata > Mammalia > Primates > Cercopithecidae > Macaca > Macaca nemestrina. The sequence goes on from NC_092125.1 coordinate 97,368,633, forward strand.
CAACAACAACAACAACAACAATTTAGGGTAGAAAGAAAGCTGTGGGGTCATCAGGCCTGGATACAAGCCAGCATCTCTGTCTGTCGGGATTCATCACTGATAGGCAATTCACTCTCTAACAAAGTATCTGATCCCTTTTTAAGTGGTTCTAGTTACCTGGAAATTTTCCCTCATGTTGATTGGAATTCTGCCAACAGGAATGCAGTGGAGGAAAATGGCTGAGAACACTGGCCCTGAGGGGGACAGACCTGGATTTCAGCCCAAGCTTTGCCACTTACTAGCTGGGACACCCTGGTCATTATCTCAACTCCCTTCTTGTTCTTCACCTGTGAAACAGGCACAATCATTGTGCTGTACCTCACTCATGCTAGTAAGGTTTAAAGAATGAATGTGTGCAGGGGGGTCAACTTATAGCAAATGGTTAATAAATGTGAACTGCTCTAATTACTGCCACACTACTGCTCTAGTTCCATTCATAGGGATCTAAGAGAACAAGGCTAGTCCTCTTCCAAATGGCCCACATTTTAATATATGGAAACAACATCATGTTTATATTTACTCCTTTCTTTTTTAAATTTATTTTAAGTTCCGGGGTACATGTGTAGGATGTGCAGGTTACATAGGTAAACGTGTGCCATGGTGGTTTGCTGCACCTATCAACCCATCACCTAGGTATTAAGCCTGGCATGCATTAGCTATTCTTCCTAATGCCCTCCCTGCTCCCCGATTCCTCTGCACTCCTTTCATTTTTAAAGTGAACTACTTCTTCCTTCAATAGTTTCTCAACTGGCCCATTTTCCAAGTCCCTTATTTCTCTGGCAGGTTTGCACTGTGGAAAGAGCATGGGTTTGGGGATGAGAAAGGTTCAAGTCTTAGTCTTAGCTTTGCTATCTTCTAGCTGTTGACCTGAGGCAAAAAACTCAGTTACATAATCCTTCATTTCCTCATCTAAAATAGGCATATTAATGACTTCTTCATGGTATTGTTTTAAGCATTAAAACACATATACCACATTTTACACAATGCCCAACACATGGTAAGTTGCTTACTCAATAAATATGAGTTCCATCTTCTCTTAACTTTTTCTGTACATATTCCAACTTGCCAGTGACTATCTTAAAATGCAGCTCCCAGAACTGAACTCATTTGTAAGGGATCTGAACAGCACAGAGTATATTTGGATAAATATTTTCTATGCCCTGGAATTGAATTTTTAGCAAAGCATCTCTGATCATGATTTTTTTCTTCTGTTATAACATCTCATTGCTGGTTCAAACTGTAGTCTACTCAAACGCTCAAGGCTAATTTGCACAACTGCTGTAAGGCACATTTCCTGAACATACTTGGGTAACTGGTTTTTTAGGACTGGCTCCCAGTGATCATGATTTCCTTTTCCAAGTTCTCACAGACCATCTGCTTAATGATCTCTTCTAGAATTCTGCCCAGGAGCAATGACAAATTCACTAGTTGCTAATTCCTGATCCAGGTTTGCCCCTGTTTCTAAAAAGTATAATATTTTATTTTTGCAATCTTTTTGTTTCTTCTCCATCCGTCATAATTTTGCAAAGATGACCAATCACTATTTTGCAATCATATTTTTCAGGAGCCCAGAAGCCGAGTGATTCAGGCCTGGACACACAGTAGTGAGGAATACCTTCCTTTTTCCTCTTGGTTTTGAACTTCTGTTTTTTAAAATCACATATGTTCTAGTGTTTCTAATTTGAAGATCAGTTCTCTACTTGAGAGGGAAAAAAAAAAAACAAGAGAGTTAGAAAAAAGGGATTGAGAGTTTCCCCTTGCCATGTGCCAACTCTGTCTTCCTTCACACCCCTTTCTCTCTCATCTTCAGCCTTTTCCATAAGCCCAATGCATTCAGGGTTTTAATTCTCTCAGTAATGGTTGTTCCTTTGCACTCATACTTGTTTTTAAGCTCTGCTTTCCATACTGTGTACTTTTCAAGGAGCATTTTATGAAAATCTGGGCAGCCACATGATTTTTCTTCATGATCTCACATTTTGGGGCCTGACTAGAATCAATTATGTTGTTTTCAAGTTCTCATCCTTTATTCCCTCTTTCAGTCTCTGGCCATGAGACCTCATCTTACTCTGTCATCATCCCTGGCCTCATCCAATAATCCAACTGAAGACCTGAATAGAACAAACAGGTTGAGTAAGAGGGAATGCCTTCTGCCTGATTGCTTTGAGCTGGGACATTGGTTTTCTTCAGCCAGGTCAGGCTCTTCTTGGGTCTCAAGCCTGCCAATGTGCAGACTGAAACTCACACCATCAGCTCTCCTGGTTCTCAGGTCTTCAGACTCAGACTGGAACCATATATTAGCATTCCTGGGTCTCTACTTTCCCAATTGCAGATCTTGGAACTTCTCAGCCTCCATAATCATGTGAGCCAATTCCTTAAATATTTCTTATATGTGTATGCATACATTAAGTATGTGTACATATACATAAACATATGTAATATGTGGAAGCACGCGCGCGCGCGCACGCGCACACACACACACACACATATATATCCTATTGGTTCTGTTTCACTGGAGAACCCTGACTAAAACAGCCATATTTCCCCAGGTATTAGCATTCTACCTCTAATGCCCCTCATCTCCATGGGGACTGCCTGCTGACTTTAGGACTGCAGAGGCTGTAAAAGGTCTTGAGTCACCTGCAAGGTTTCCTGAGTCTACATCCATGTGCCTTGCCTCCTGCTCAAGACCCACTGGGTCTCTTCCAGCAGGCCCAGGTCTTGACACGCAATTCTCTCCTGCCATAGCCCAAAACAGAACTTTAGGGTAGAGGATGTAGACTACCAAGGGACCTTGAGCAAATTATTTTCCTCCTCTCAACCTTCTTCTTTTTAAATCGTTGAAGTGAGAATAATAAAAACACCTTTCAGGGTGATTATAAGGTTCAGATGCGACAACAGATGCATGAATATTCTCTAACCCATGAAATGTTGTACAAATACTTGAAAACTGTGGAAACAAACTTAGAAATGTCAAGTGGAAAAACAAAGAGAAATATTTCTTGTTCTCCCAACATTGATATCTCTCTGTCAGGCTAGGGGAGTCTCCAGTGTGTGGTACAGAGATTTTTCTCTTGAGGTCCTGGAAGGCACGGGCATTCCTAACCCCAAAAGACATGCTTCAGGACAGAGCAAAATGAAACCAGCTGATAAAGATAAGGTACCAAGTCACCTGAAGATGGTGGAGACAAAATCAAGTGGTATTCTTAAGGAAAACCTCTGGGAAAGTAAGAAGCACAATACGACACATGCAGAAGACAGAAAACAGAACCAACCTGCTGCTCAAGACCAGATGAATGAGGCCCAACTGTGAAGGCATAGTCCTGGAAAATCTAGCATGACTCCTGCTCTCAGGAACAAGGATTCCCTAAGTGTCCCAGCCTGTGTGATTCTGGGGGCCCCAATGTATTATCCTTAGAGGGACTGGGAAAAATATCAGAAGGGGTGGTGGGTTGATGAGAGCCTCCAAATGCTTTGCTGATAGAACACCACCAGGCACTAAGGAAGGAATGCACCCCTTACTCCTATCCCCAGCATGCTGCCTGAATACTGGTGTGTCTTTCTTTTTCTCTTCTCAACCAGCCCTGCAGCATGAACACAGTTTCACAGTCCTGTCGCAGCTGTTACTCTTTCTTTTCCTCATCTATCTTATTTATTTTTTAATTTAATCTTCAGATAACATTGTCTCCCATCTTGATCACTGTTCTCTCTTATGACTGCTTTGGTCTGATTATCATTTTCCCCCCACTGTATATACACAGCTTGTTATCACATCAGCTGGTTTGCTTTTATTTGAAGTTATTATAATTTCCATCTTCTTCATTCCTCATTTTAGCCATTCTCAATTTGATGACTACCTTCCTCAGGGCTATCTGGCAAAAAAGAAGTGTTAATAAACTCATGAAATGATGCCCAAAATCCCTCATGGAACTGGTCTCCTTACTTCACAGCCTGACTTCCACAGACACCTGAAGTGTGGGACCACACTGCCCAGTCACCCCTTGTCACCATGACTGGGATGTATCTCACAGGTCTGCCTTATCACAGCATAGTCTGGAAGGAAGCCTGGGATTCCAGGGCTGGGAAAGACCTCGAGAGACAGTCAAGCTCATCTCTCTAACTGCAGGCAGAGAAGAGCAAATATAAGAGCTGATTTCTAAGGTTTCTTCAAGGAATAAAATTACACAAATGTCTAACTTATTGTTACAAAGATCTACTGTGTACCTAGAGTAACGAATAAGCAACCAATTGAGTTTTAAGAGCTAGCAAGAGCCAGACAAATGCATATTTATCTTTTGAAAGTCTAGCTAAGGCACCCTCATGGCCTATCTCAGCAGTTAATTTATGTTTTAATTTCACAGCTGTTAACAAGTTTTTTTCTTATGTCCCACTAAAACCTCCCCTGCTTTATTTGAATCAACCACAAACCATCACATAGCACTTTCTAAATGCCAAGTACTGGGATAAATTAATTTCTTCTTGTTCAGTTCTTGACAGGCAGGCAAAAAAATAAAAAAGCTAGTGTCCTTCACAAAACCACTACACAAAAATCCTTTCATATATTTCAAGGCTTTAATTTCTCTCCAACACTCATAAATTTCTCCAAAATAACTGTCACCTGCTGTTGGCTGTCAAAAACCAAATCTGTTTACACAGGGTGCCAATTATTTCTTCTGTGTGTCTATGTTATCTGAGTTCATACATGTAGCTTGTTCACATTTGGGGGGTTTAAACCATCCATCCCACATTTTTCAGGACCCTCAGACTTCCTGAAGATTCTTGCTCAGAGACACAACTTCCCTCCCCGAGCCAGAAAGCAGAGAGAAAAAGAACACACCACAAATATTAGGAGCACTACTCTGACTGGTATATGCTGGAGGAGCATTGTCTAGAAAATTACACCTTCCTCTTCTCTTGTCTCAAGTTTATCCTCTTGCTTTCAAGCCAGCAAATACTTTCCTTCAAGTGTTATATGCAGAGAGGCATTAGGCAAAAGTCTTCACAGTGCAAAATAATCATCAACAAAGCTTCATACCCCTTCTTGTCCACTTCCCATTATACATTAAGATGCCTGTGATTTTGTGGAATAGAAGACCTGACAGAACAGAGCCAAAGGCTCAGTTGAGGTTGCAGCTCGTCTGCTTTCTCAAAACAAGTTAATACTCTGAGCCTTAGTTTTCTTAAGTGCAAAATGGGATAAGAAGAGGTTCACAGAACTTTTAAAAGAATCAAATGAAATGACTTACATGTAGGGTCTGCCGCATAGTAGTTGCTCAAAAAAAATCTTTACTAAATTGAAGTGATCAAAGAAGAATATTTGCTAATCTATTGTGTGTTTACCATCTGTCAGGCACTGCTTAAGGTAAAAACTCATCTAATCCTCACAACAACCATATAAAGTGAATACAGTTACTATCTCCATTTTACAGATGAAGAAACAGAGAGGTAACCCCTGTGCATTTTCTTAAGGTCACACAGCCAGTAGTATCTGTATTAATTTCTTAGGGCTGCTGTAACAAATTACGACAAATTGAATAGCTTAAAACAACAGAAATTTCATCTCTCACAGTTCAGGAGGCCAGAAGTCAAAAATCAAGGCTGATTCCTTCTAGAGGCTCTCAGGGAGAATCTGTTCCACATCTCTCCTAGCTTCTGGCTGCTGCCAACAATCCTTGGCATTTTTAGCTTTGCAGCGGTGTCACTCTAGTCTACTCCCTCTGCCTTCCCACGGCATTCTTCCCTGTGTCTCCTCTGTGCCTGTGTCCAAATTTCCCTCTTCTTTTAAGGACCCTGGTCATTGGATTTAGGGTCCACCCTAACCTAGTATGACCTCACCTTACTTACATCTGCAAAGTCCCTATATTCAAATAACATCCACATTCACAGGTACCAGGGGTGAGAAATATATCCTAACATATCTTTCTAAGGGACATATTTCAACTCACTAGAGTATCTGAGTTAGAATTGGAACCCTAGCAATCTTCACTAAGTTCTGAAAACTTCTGTACCATCTGCCTGATTAATCATCAAATATCATTTGAATATTGAACGTCATTCATTACCTATATTGCTATTGTTTTCTCTATACCTGGTCTAGAAATTAGTCCCATGCTACATTTATGCCACCTGGAAACCCTGGCTCTCTTTATTCCTCTTATTTTTCCAAGTCCTTGATGTCTTCATAGATGTCTCTGTGGTCACCAACAAATTCATTCTCATCTTGGTAAGATTTTCAGGGGACACGCTGGATTTCTTTATCATCCCCGACTGATTGTCCACTTTCCATCTATGTTTCTTCAAATAAACCAATCCAGGGATATGATACACATCATAAGCACATCTTGTCTTTCCAAGGCAGCTGAGTTCCCACTTGAGCTTCTGAGGATTCCCACCATAACTCCCTCTGTACCTGACTCTAACTCCATACCCCTCATGCCACCTGCTCAGCCTTGAGGAGTCCCATATGCCATGACGGGAAACGAAGAAAGAGCATCCACCTCCTTCCCCAAGCTTCCCAGGGGTGGGAGCATGCCTGGCTGGCAGGTCCAGATACTTTTCTTTTCTAATATTGTTATTTTTCCAGTTGCTCTAACCTGCCTACCTCATGCTCTGAATCAGAACTCATCTGAAGGCACTTCCTCCCAGGACTTGAAGATAAGACAACAAGCCACTGCTGGGGGCTTGTGTGTACTCCAGGGCTCAGCATTTCTAAATCTCACCTGGCCCACCCTCAGGGCAATGTCCAAGCCATTCTGATTTGGCCTGGGACAACTCACTCTTGATCACAGTCTAGTGTCTTTTTCTTTTTTGTGTGTTTTTAAAAATTATTTTATTATTTTAGATTCAGGGGGGTACATCTGTAGGTTTGTTACATGGATATATTGCGTAAGGCTGGAGTTTGGGCTTCTATTGAACCCATCACCCAAACAGTGCACACAGTACCAATGGGAACTTTTTCAGTCCCTGTCCCCCTTTCTCCCTCTTCCCTTTTGGAGTCCCCAGTGTCTGTTGTTTCCATCTTTACGACCACGTGTAAACATTGTTTAGCTCCCATTATAAGCAGGAACATGCAGTTTTTGGTTTTGGGTGTCTGTTTTAATTCCCTCAGGATAATGGCCTGCGGCTGCACCCATGTCGCTGCTTTTTAAAGGACTGTGTATCTTTACTTCCAGGCTGCTAGGTGACCTTAAAACAAAGTGGGGAAAAAAAATGAACCCATTCATCTTTGACCTCATTTTGATTTCCAATTACTTTTTAATTTTTATTTATTTATTTTTTTGAGATGGTGTCTCACTCCGTCGCCAGACTGGAGTGCAGTGGCATGATCTCGGCTCACTGTAACCTCCACCTCCCTGGTTCAAGCGATTCTCCTGCCTCAGCCTCCTGAGTAGCTGGGACTACAGGCGCGCCACCATGCTTAGCTAATTTTTGTATTTTTAGTAGAGACGGGGTTTCACCATGTTGGCCAGGATGGTCTTGATCTCTTGACCTCACAATCCGCCCGCCTCGGCCTCCCAAAGTGCTTGGATTACAGGTGTGAGCCACTGCACCGGGCTCCAGTTACTTTTTTAAAGTCTTGTATCTTTCTTTCGGAAATGTGGGGAGGGCGTGGTTGGAAGGCAGCATGTAAGGACCCTTCCTCTTCTCTTTTCTCAAGTTATCCTTTTGCTTTCAAGCCAGCAAATACTTTCCTTCAAGTGTTATATGCCGAGAGGCATTAGGCAAAAGTCTTCCCAGTGCAAAATAATCATCAACAAAGGTTTGTACCCTTCTTTGTCCACTCCTTGTCCACAAAGGGTGGAGAAATGTGAGCAGAAGCCTGTGAAGGAGGCAAGTCCTTGCTTGAGAATTCCCGTTATTTTCATATGCTGTATGCCAGAAGTTCTTTTCTCATTGTCTCCCCACCACCCAAAAGCAGGTGTCGGGGTGGTCCAGCATGACCTCTGTTTTAAGAAATGCACATTCTTACTCTGTACCCCCTCCCTTGGCCCCATATTGGCTTCTCCAAGATACAGAGCTGAGTCTGCTTCAGAGTCTACCCTGAGGAGCTCAGGGGGTACTGACAGGGTATGGCAAGTGTGGACAGAGGAATGGAGCCAGTGAAACGCAGAGGAGGATGCAGCCAGCTGCCTGTGGGAACTGGGAAGGCACACAGGGAGCTACCGCCTGAGCTGTGACTCGAAGACAACGTGGGAGGTGGCAGGATTGTGGGGTGGGTGGGGAATGTGCCAGTCAGGGTCCTGGCAGGAAACAGATAATGTGTGACTAGGCTGAAGAGAGTTTAATACAGGACTCTTCACAAAGGTGAGGACAGTGCAGTGTCCCTGGGAGCCCTCAGTACCCCAAGTCCAGAGAGGCAGGGCAGGGAGCAGTTTCCAGAGCCAAGAGAGGAAGACTGTGTGCCATCTGGCAGGAGCTCTCAGGACAGGTCTACACAAACCAGCCTCCCTGGGCACTGAGGACAGTGGGGAGGGCTGCCGAGCAGATCTAGGACAATGGAAATCTATCCATCGCAGAGACAGAAGAGCAGGGAAAGCCCTTGCGATGGAAACTGCATGTGGAAAGGCATGAGGTCATGAGGTGGCACAGTTTGCCTGGGCACAGGGATTGCAAGACATACAGAAGGACTGGTGGGAGATGGGGACAGAGGGAGGTCAGGGTCAACTGTGGAGAGCCCAGCTACAGAGCTCAGACTTCACCCTGTGGGCTCAGGGCAAGGATGGGAGTCTAAGCAGGGGGATCACATGGCTGGTAGTCACGGTGGTGTGGAGGATGGATTGGAGGAGGGCAGGAGCAGAAGGAAGGCCACCAAGAGCCTACTGCAATACAGAGTGCTTGGGGGAATCAACAGAATCTGGACCTGGGGCTTGCAGTCGGAAGAACTGGACTCAAATCCCCACTCTGCTGCTTACATTTGTGAGCTACTGGGTGAGTCTTTCAATGCTCAAGGTTTAGTTTTCTCATCTACAAACAGGGGAGCTGTTGTGAGAATTACAGTTCGGTAAATAAGTGCAAGGCACCTGGGCTCAGGGCCGTGAATGACACACCTGGAGTGATGCACAGCACAGTCTGTGCAGCCAGACAAACCAACCCTGAGTCCAGGCAAGAAACACTGGAGGCCTAACAAAGGCAGAGGCAGCCACCATGGTGAGAGCAGGTGGACACAACAGTAGTTTCTCTGGGTGTGATCATGAGAGGGAAGGAGACGATTCTGAGCTATGTAACTTGGCGGATAGACTAAACATTAATGGGGTCAAGGGCCACAGAAGGACAAAAGAACTAAGGGACAGGGAAGGAAGAGGAGTGTGTGGCTCTGGACAGGTCAGTTTTTGAGAAGGCAAAAGTGGATGGAATTGCCTAAGAGGCAGTTGGAAATAAGGGATGGAGGGGATGGAGTGTGGGGACCGAGGAGCATGGACTTGGGAGTCACTGAGTTTTGGGGGGTGGTTGAAGCCACGGGAAATACGAGATCCCCTGAGGAGCAAGAAGAAGAAGAAGAAAAGTGATTCATTGAGAGAATCCCATTAACAGTACCCATTTAAATGGAGGGCATAATAGGAAGAGTCAGAAAAAAAAAATACTGAGCAGAAAAAGACCAAGAGATCTGAGGAGGAACAAGAGAAAACCATCGTGGAAGCTGAGGGAAGAGAGAGTCTCCAGAAGGATGGAAAGACCCACAGCATTGAGTGCTTCACAGAGACTGAATAAGATGCAGACAGAAAGCAAGCCAGGGATTCTGCAACCAAGACATCCCTGATGGCCTTAGCAAGAGCAGTCTCAGTAGAGTAGCTCAGGAAGCCCAATTAAAATGAGCTGAAAAGTGAATGGGAGTTTTGGAAATATAGATAGTGAATGCGGTTTCTCCAAAGAGTCTGGCAGTGGAAGGGCAAGACAGGATGATGGGTTTGAGGGGCATCTTTTATTTTTAGGATGGCAAAACCTAATCCTATTTGTAGGCTGGAAAATAAGGGACAAACCAGAAATAGCCTCTAGGGAAAACGATGGCTCAAGACATAGAGACAGCAGAAGGCAGGGTGCAAGTAGAGGAGCTCGCCTGGGGTCCGAGAAGGCACCCACTATGAACCTGCCACTAAGGTGGGGGCCAGTCCTACTCCTGGCTTGTATCCCTCTCCCTTTCTTAGGCGGAATTTGGTGGCCTTTCTGAAGTAGCTAAGCCTTTCCCTGCGAGAGAGCTAACGCCATTTTGATGTGGAAGTAGGAGTGGGGCTGGTTAAGGCAAGAGGTCAGTTTAACTTTTAGTAAAGTATCCTGATAAAAAGCAAGGGTTGTTGTAACTGCCCCAGACCTGCATTTCACCCACCTGCTACTGACTTCCCTTTCTCATAGGAAGGAACCGAAATGTGACATGGATCAAAAGGACAGTACATGAAATCAAAATTATGTTACTCTTATTTTCTTAGAGAGGAGATTCATATGAATTCCTCCTGCCTCTCAGGACCTGAGTGATGGGGCTCATGTAGATATACGAGGGCTGGAAGGATGGGGAGGCCTGGCCAGGGATACTACATGCTCTCTTGGGATCTGTTTATGAGTCTTGCAGTCTCTCTTTTACATTTAGCTTGTCAAATTCCCCTTCATCAGCTGAGGCGTTTGACAGGCTAAATTGTTTCCTTTGGGCTTTGTCCTTCTCATGAGTGAACAAAGGCAATCAGGAGAAATTTAGGTTTAACTCTTTTACTAAGAAAATTCTTCTTACATACACATACGAAAAAATTTGGTGTGTGTATGTGCACGTGTGTATACGCATGTGTATATACATATATATCTCTCTCTATTTTTAACAGTGTTGGAGTCTGAGGACACACCACTGGCCTAGAGCCTGGATGGCTGCTCCGACTCTGCAAGGAAATGCGCCTGCACTATCTCACCTCCCCCAGCAGTCAGGACCATCTCCAACAATTAATTATGTGCTGACGGGAGACACTGAGCAACAATGAGCTCATGTGCAGATCTCATCTGTCAGGGGCTGCCATTCGGAGGTTCTTCTTGCTCACCCCCTCCAAAAAACCTTTATTGGAGCAATTAATAAAAACAAGATGAACACATTTACCCTTTATGATGGCTTCATTTCTCCCACCCAACCCCTGATCATTATGAATTATCAGTAAAAACTGCAACAAGTGAGACAAGAGATGAGGTCAAAGACCAAGATAATCCACAAAAAAACATAATCAGACTTAAAGCAAAGAGCTAACTGCACAGCAGTAGCTGGACAGGACTGGCATCCTCGGCCAACCGGAGGAAGGAGGGTGTGCATTTTCAAAGGCAGCCTTGCTTAGTGGTTAAACCCACAACATCAAGAGGTGCTGGGCTCCCTTCCTGAGCAAAGCGGAACAAGGTCACTTGACTTCTTGTTTCTCAGTGTTCTTAACTGTGATGCTGTCTTTTTAGTATTATTTGTGTGCTGCTTATTATCTTCTATTAGAATATATGTTCTGATGTTCTAATGTTAACATTTTTGTCACTGTTCCCAAATACCTTCACATATGGGCTCTGTTCAGTGCTCAACACATGTCTATAGGTGGGTTGGTTCATTCATTCATTCATTCACTCACTCAGTCCCAGATAAAAGTCTACAGAATGAGTGTAATTAATTTCTGGGAATTGTGCAAAAGTTTAAGAAGTCAATTACATTGAATATATATGTATTGAGCCCTATTGTGTGTGAGACAAGCGGTTAAGGAGACCCAAAGATAGATAAGATATAGTTCCTACTAAAAACTGTGACAGATAAACTACAATAAAAGGATAAACTTAAGGTCTGTATAACACCTTAGGGTCCAAAGGACAAACCTTAATTAGATCCCCACTGTGGGGGTAGGGATGAAATCAGGAAAGAATTCCTGGTGGATGTGTTATTTAAAATAAATGTTGAAAGATTAATAAGAATTTGACAGGCAGAAATGTTAAGCCAAATACAGAGGACTCCTCAGTTAATCATGCTTTGATCATGGCGACTGCCAGCAACAGGGAAAAGCTGTAACTCCTCAAGAGCCAGGTCTCAGGGTCTCCTGATAAATGATGTGGAAACTTGCAGACAACCCAGCTTTTTCCACTCCATCTTTCCCAAATTCTGTGCTTAACCTTCTGGACCTCGCAGTCATCCTCACCTCTCCAGTCTGAGGTCTGCCACCAGACAGGAAGCCGAGGCTCACAGTCTGATTGTGCTCTCAGAGGTGTGACACCACCATCCTTCCTCCCAACTGTGCCAGGACACAAGATGGAAGCCACAGAAAGCTTACAGAGGACAGGGCACTGTAGCAGTGTCTAGACAGGTGTTTAGTGCAAAACACTCAAGCTGTGGAGTAAGCTACAACACTGTCCTACTACAACCCCAGAGGTTATCTCTTAATATTAAAGGTTTTGTCAGGCAGGGGCTACAGCTCCAAATCAAGACCAATCTTTATTTACCTTTGGGGTTAGGGTTGGTCACACAATGGTCCTTTACCCTGGGCCATCACATGGTCCTTACAAGTCAGTGTAAAACCCAGGCCCTAGGCCAACATTCCCATCATCCATGTGATTCCAAGGACATTGAGGGTAACATAAAGGCCCCTCCTATGTGAATCCTCTTCCCTTTAATAATGTGAAACTCACCAACATGAGATTGGTTTGTATTGAATAATAAGACTCCTCTAACAAAATGCAAATGCCTTTTGGGCTGGTAAATAAAAATTTTTAAGCATTCCAACATTAAATCATTAATAAAGTTAATGAAAAATAAAGTTTGTTTTTTCTCCTCCTACTCTTACTTGAGCAGTAGAAGAGCCAATGATAAACCTTCCCAGTTTTAGATGCAAATATTCAAAGATGATGTACAACACTTATTGGCAAAAAAGGAGTCTTACCTTGGAATTCATAAACATGCAGGAGTCTGGGGTCCATGAATTCTCCTAAAATTCAAAACTTTGCCAGAATGATTTTTTTTTCTATGGAGAAAATAGTTTTCAGCAGATTCCCAAAGGTATTTGTATCCCAGAAAAGGTCAAGACCATCTGATGGACTTCCAGGCCAGTGCCGATTTGGTAGCAAGGAGAGAAGTCAAGGACAGAAGTGTTTGTTTTATTTTGCACTCACTTTCCCTTCTGAGATTCTTCAATGCTTTGCACAAATTCTAAATGGATTCCCTTTACACATTTAAGAAGAATAAAATGAAGCACAGAGTAATGAAATTTGACACCAGACAATCATTTTGTAGTAGAACTGTGACCAGCCTGTTTCCCTGCTCCCCTGTTACTTTCCCCACAGGGTAATTCCCTCCCTGGTAGACAGTATTTAATTTTGTGAAGTTTTCTAAAGGTGGCCTAATTTAATTTTCTATCATTAGTGTAAAAGATGCCCTCTAGGGCCAGGCCCAGAGAGGCGGATCTAGAAGTTTAATTTTGATTGCTCTGGTAGCTATTTTCAGTTTCCTGCTGTGCAGGTCTATGGGCTCTCTCATGAGCTCCCTGCCCTGGGGGTTGTGATAACCCTTCCCAGTTTTAGATACAAAAGGGCTGTGCAAGGGTAGAAGACAAGGCCACCAAAAGGATAAACCAGCTTAGTAGCCTTTTTGAGATGAACATTTTAGTGCAGCAAACAAGCAAATCAAGGCTGCCCCAGCTTTGTCATGCAGTATGTATTTATTGAGCACCTACTATACACTAAGAATCCCTGTACGCACTTGGGATGCAACAGTAAAACATGCATGGTCCCCACCTTCATGGAGTTCATGCTAAGAGTAACCATGACACAAATTTCCATTTTTCAGGATGACTGGATTTAAAATCAAGTAGGAGGCCAACAGAGGCAGAAAGCCCTCAGAAAGGGCAAAGGTAAAAGCACTGAAGCTTCAACCTGAGATCACTGGGGCCTCCTCTCCCTTCCTCATTTACTCTATATTCAGACACCACTAGTCTGAATGGTCCATGCTTAAAACAGCCCACAGGTTAACTTCTTTCTTTGCATTTCTGCTGCTGTCACCCAGTTTGGCCAGACCCAGATACTCTTCCCATTACACTCAGATCCCCAAGCAATCTCTCTTCAGTGCATCTCAATGACAGGAGTTTCTTTCCATTTGGGATGAGTTGCATTCCAAGCCAGACTGGTTTTCCTAAACTATCACTTTCACTTTGGAACTTTCAGAGCCAAAGCCATCATGGGAAGACTGCAAGTACAGATGTGGGAGGAAGCTCTTGATATATTACTGAGAGAAAAACAGGATAATTTAGAACTAAATGCAGAATATTAGAGTTTGGAAGAATATCTGAGTGTCAATATATTTGCATATGGAGCAGTACTAGGAGGAATAGGTGTTGAAGAAAGAAAACGGACACTTTCTTTTATAAAACTCTTCACAACTTTATTTTTAGTAACAGTTACGTATTATTTGGTCATTTTAAAACTTACACTTCATCTTCCCCTGAACATTTATCTAAAAACCATCATGGAAAGTCTAATAGAAGTCACAGTGAGATCCTTGAGGACATGGGGGACACCCTGTTTGTTTTTGCATTCCAAGCGCTTTCTACATAGAGGCATGCAATGACTTTTGAAATGAAAGGGTGAAAGAAAGAAGGAGAGAGAAAAAGAAAGGTCTTGGACACATATGCTAATATGTACATATGACTTGGAGCCACCATACCTCCAATGATTTATAAGTCATCAATCCCTTGCTGGAGACTCATCATCCATTGTAGGTATTTACTGAGACTCACTAAGCACAAGGGACTTTTTGCACCTTATAAGGAGGGATAAACACTACAATCCAGAATTTTCCCTTCAGGAAAGGTAAAGAATATATATAAATATGTAGGGTTGAAAGCAAACAAAAGAGAAGGAAGCAAAAAACAGAAATAGGAGAAATGAGAAGTGGTAGATGATACTGCAGGGCAATGCAGAAGAACAGAAGAATGTACTGGTGTGTTTGGAGGTGTGGGTCATGCAGGGGTAAACGTGGAGGGAGCCATTTCTGTGAAGTAAGTGGTGGAAAGCAACACCAGGCCACGAGGACCTGCAAGATGGTGGCCCTGACAAAGACATACCCAGGGCTTTGGAAGAAAGGGAGGGTTAACAGAAGACGGGCTCTTGGGTGGGGTTAGCAGGGTTAAAAAAAGGATAGGAGAGAGCTGAACATATTTGTAGGGAGAAAGAGGGTGTCCAGGAAGACAGAGAGACAGAGCATAGTTCACAGCTCAAGGTGCTGAAGAAACAAGTGAAGATGGGTCCAGAAGAGAGAGAGAGAGAGGCAGTGAACAGAAAGACAGTTGGGAGTGACACTAAGAGATTCTAAGGGAGGAGAGGACAGCTGAGGAATCTCAGAGAGGTGTGGGGGGTCACCTATGGAAAGTGAGGGTATACAGGGTTGACAGGTAGAAGGTAAGAAGGGCATTATGATGGGTATTATCATCTACCAGGGTGAATAAGGGATTGCTAAGTAGCCCTGGGAACTAACAGAAGCCAGACAGCATGAATGGTATTTCCTTCTCCTTCTTAGTTCATAAGATTCTCCATGCATAAAATTGGTAATTCCTACTCATGCATATGTATGAAAAGGCACTAGCAATGAAAGGTTTTGAAGCTAGAGGAAATAAAAACATCAACTCTACATGAAACATGACTCATGACTAGAGTGATGGACACTCATATCCGCCAGATTGGGTGACCCAGAAATGATATGAGAAGTTAGAAAGAAATCTATAGGCTGCGCTGCCTCTGCATTTCTGATGATCAGTCTTCTCAGTTTAGCAGAGGCTGCTCAAAAACCTTAGGCAGTGGGAAGCTGAAGGAAGAGAAAACACTCATCCTTACAGAAACAGTACAGGAAGGGCAGATGTCACCCCATCACTTATAAACCACACAGAGAGCAAAAGAGACATGTATGTATCATAAGCAAAGAACAGGGTACACCTCCTTCTCTGATTTTTTTTATGACCCTTTGTGCCTTGGAGGCCTTCCAGAGTCTAACGGGAATGGAGAAAAGGGAATGCATTCCAGGATTTGAGTTGGAGCTTGGGGCATATGTGGAAGAAGGGAAGATATAGAGTCATCTCTGTCTGGGAGGTCTCTGATTTTGGAGGGACAGCATGGACTTTGGAGAGGTATCTTTAAGACTCCTTAAATCTTGGGAGTGCTTTTTGGCTCCACAAAACAATACAGTGACTAAATTATTATAGCATTTCCCTTATCTCATAATTATGATTCTACTTATGTATCCCAGGTCAGGATTGTATATAAGCACATTTTGAAGAAATAATAATGCTTAAAATTACACGCACTTTAAAAACCTTCCATCTTTATCCCCATAGGACCTTTTCATCATTCCTTCATAAGGGTATTACTAGCTCCTCTTTTTAAAATATATATTTATTTGATCTCACTGTTAAGTTGTAATTCATCATACCATGGTTCTCCTTTCTTTCACTACCAAGTAACTAAACAGATGTCCCCACCTCTCTACTGAAACTGCTCTGCAGGAGTCACCACCTCTTCCATCTGATAAATGCAAGTCTTTCTTCTGTCTGTACTCTGAACTACTCATTCTCCTGTAAGGATGGATGCCCTTTTCATTTATTTCCAAGTCTTTACAAAAGCTGCTCAGGATTTCTTCTACCTTACTTCCATAATAAAAAGGTATTTAAGGAGTTATTTCTAAGATTATTCTTAAAGATAATTCACTGTCTTCTGTCTTACATTTTTTTGCCGTCAAAAAATTGTCTTTGTAGACTACATTTTTCCCCTTCAGCTGTTTTAAAATCTTTGTCTTTAACATTCTGTCATTTCATTACTGAGAGTTTAAGAACTGATTTCTTGTTTACCTTGCTTGTAGTTCGATGTGGTTCCTGAATCTCAGCATACCCATCTTTCCTAAATCTTGCTCATCTTGATCATTTAAACTCTTGATCGTTAACTAAGTGAAATATACTACATGGGTATCCTGATTTCCCAAGAAATTCCAAATATCACAGAATAGCTCTATCAAATCCCCATTTACCTTAAAATGTAGTTTGTCCTGTATTTTCTTTTTTTTCTTTTTTTTTTTTTTTGAGACGGAGTCTTGCTCTGTCACCCAGGCTGGAGTTCAGTGGCCGGATCTCCGCTTACTGCAAGCTCCGCCTCCCGAGTTCACGCCATTCTCCTGCCTCAGCCTCCCGAGTAGCTGGGACTACAGGTGCCTGCCACCTCGCCCGGCTAGTTTTTTGTATTTTTTTTAGTAGAGATGGGGTTTCACCGCGTTAGCCAGGATGGTCTCGATCTCCTGACCTCGTGATCCGCCCGTCTCGGCCTCCCAAAGTGCTGGGATTACAGGCTTGAGCCACCGCGCCCGGCCCTGTATTTTCATATATAATTTTTATAACAAAAACAGAACATGCAAGCTTATGAATGAGGCACCTTTAAAGGTGGATAGCACTGAGTACAGAGGGCAAAATGTGTGAGTACAGAGGGCAAAATGGGCAAAAGTGTGAGTGCCAGACAGCTCTCTAACCACACAGCAGCTGTGTGACCATGGGGAGGCTGCCCAATATCACTGAAGCTTAATTTCTGTGTTAAGAATGAGAATGATAAATTCTACCATTCTACCACTCAGGGTTGTTGGGATTAACTGAAGTAATGCATGCCAAGTTCTATCTGACCATATTCCTTGAGAGTAGGACTGTGTTCTAGTAACCACCTGTACCAATGTATTGCTACTCAACTCCAAATTTACCTTTCAATACAAGCTCTGTGGTAATAGACAGAATTCCTTTAAGTACATCTCCTGTACAGCAGCATGATGGTAAGATTCCTCTGCAGAATGGAGGAGAAACACTGCAGAATGAAAGGACTTCTCTTGGTCCGACTGCTACACAGCCCGTCAGTGGTGTGGATACGAGGACATCCAGTGGTATGCATGCCCAGAACACATGTCCCTCAGTGAACTCAGCACCAGTCCAGCCTGGTGATCACCTCCCCACAGCCCTCATAAAGCACACACTAGGTGTTCTGGGCCTCCTGTCCACAGTGATGCTCTAACTCTCTCTGCTAGCCTTCCCCCTGCCACCCAGGTTTGTTTTTCACAGCTATCCTGATGTAGGCATTGCACACTCTATGTCTCTCACCCACAGCCATACCCCAACTCCACCTGTGTGTCCACCCACTGGCGGCAGATCACCTGCACCCAAGACCTGGAGGATTGCTTTCTGTTCTCCCTGAAGTTGGGACCAGCTCTGACATAGGCAATCCAGTGAATTTCTCTATCATCAGTAGCTGTAATCATACCTTCTACATTAATGTCTAAAGGGCATCTTGGGAAGGGATCTACCTTCCAAGTTTGTGCTGCCTTGCGTACTCTCCTCTTTACACCTTGTAGGTACTCTTTTATTATAGTTTAATGGTTCTTTATAACAAATTTCCTCTGTTTAAATCACTGTGTGGTTTCTGTCTCCTGATTGGACCCAGGGTAATACACCAGTGTTTCCCCTAGTGCCTACCACAATGAACAACAAAGCACATTACCTCTCCAAGCAACCTTTTTTCCCTTCTCTAGTTAGCCCTGAATAATTTATCTTTTACTTGCTCAAAATCAAAACAGATCAATGTAGAAAGCCAAAGTTAGAATAGACTTCTAATTCTTAATCATGTCATTATTTGGATGTTAACTGATGCCATTTCTGGAGACTGGCTGGAACTCCTAATGGAGACTCTGCCTAATTTGATAATTTAAACTCATAACTGGAGAATTACTTCCATTCTGGCTCCTGAAGACTTCAGGTCAGATTAGTTTACTCCCTCTAGTTTTAAAAAGGATTTTTGTTTGTTAGTCTATTCACTCATTTCAAAGAACATGAACAGCCTAGGGACTAATTTAGTCAAACATGTTAATTCCATCAGTGTCCACTAATAAGACTAGGACAGGGGACGCTAAAGCAGGAAAATTTAAACTCAAAAGCTCAGTGACTTCTATAACAGTACAAATACTCCAATACTATTTAGTTTATTTTTTTCTAGGAAGCATGCCCTTGAAGCCAGAAAGAGTAGAATAAGCTATTAAGAAAGAAAAGGAAATCCAAAATGAATAAAAGAGAAAAAAACCAAAGTCTCTATTTTCCAGGCCTACCACTGTTCTATTCAACAGCCTTATCAGTGACTTGGATGAAATTATGAACTATGTTTTTTTGGTTTTTTTTTTTTGAGACAAAGTCTCACTCTGTTGCCCAGGCTGGAGTGTAGCCTCTGCCTCCCAGGTTCTCACTCTGTTGCCCAGGCTCGGCTCACTGCAGCCTCTGCCTCCCAGGTTCAAACAATTCTCTTGACTCAGCCTCCTTAGTAGCTGGAATTAACAGGCACTCGCCACCCAACTCAGCTTATTTTTGTATTATTAGTAGAGATGGGGTTTCATCACTTTGACCATGCTGGTCTTGAACTCCTGACCTCAAGTGATCCGCCTGACTTAGCTGCCCAAAGTGCTGAGATTACAGGTGTGAGCCACCACGCTGACTGATGAAACTACTCTTATTAAAGCTGCCCTTAGCAAAAAACTCGGAGGGAGAAGTAGCCTATTACTAGAACCTGATGTGGTAGTTTTACACTGGGTCAACTCACCTAGGCTAGAACTATGTGTCTCAGCATTCCCTCTCCTATTTTAGGGTTGCCCATAAGAAAAATTTGTGGGAGATTTGGGAAGTGGAAGTGAAGCAGCAGCTATTATGTGCTGGAGGTCATAACTGGCTAGAGGTGGGAAACAATGGACGTCAAGGTGCCAGCGAGCTGTTTTGTTTTTTTAAAGTTTGTCCTCACTTTCCCCTGTACCTAGCTTGGCATCGAGCTCTCCTTCATGACAATCAGTCCTGCTGAACAATAGTGAACTCAGGCCCACTGTCAGAAACTTCACTGCAAACTCAAAGGTGGTAGCCACGAAGAACGAACAGCCTTCCGGAGACTTCTGCCCTGTCCCCTTTGCAGTTGTAACCTAGCACATGGATGTGCCTGGCTTCCTGCACATTCTGACTCACAACCCACACCAGGGTTGGTTAATAATTATTCTCTGAGGCTTTCCAGACCTTGTACTTCCCAGCTCCTACTGAAATTGTATAGGTCTAAATCCTATAGCAAATTCCTTATTACAGTACACTCACAGTCATCCTGCTTCTCTGATTGAAATCCTGATTCACAAGGATTCAAAAACTGAAGAACAGCCTCAAATCAATTACATTTAATTTAACATTAATATATGTAAAGCTTTATATTTAGGCTAAAAAACAAAGAAACCTATAGAAATAAAGAATGAGTAAAACCTGAATTAAAAGCAATTACTGTTAACATCCCGAGGAGTCTGAACTACAACTCCACTATGACCTAGGACCAAACACAGTTTGCTAAACAAATAAATGACACTGGATCTAATTCATACAACATGAATGTACAACTTCATATTGTGGGGGTAAAAATATGTCTTCCACATTTTATACTGGTAAGACAGAATATCTGGGATATTCTATTAAACTCTAACATTTTAAAGAGGAAATACTGTTTTATGAAATTAATAAGTCTAGAAAAATACAGTAAGAATGGCTTGAGGAACTTGGGTTAACTTAAAAGAGAAATAAGATCTATATATTTGTGGCTCCAGAGATAAGAGCTAGGATAAATGGAAAACAATTATATATATAAAAAATTTACTTTTGCTTAATGAAGAACACTGTAATAGTGAATCACTTCCTGTGATAAAGAGGTATACTGTAATAAAGGATAAACTGAAAAAAAAAAAAAGAGAAATTGGTTCAGATGTCCACTATAGTGTTGTTAACCTCTTAAGATTCCATGATGTTAGAGGTGACCGAGGCTAAGAGAAGGGGGTGATGGGAAGTTACTGCTTAATGGGCATGGAGTTTCTGTTTGGAGTGATAAAAAAGTTTTGGAAACAGATAGTGGCGATGGGTGCATAGGACTATCAATGTAATTAATGCCACTGATTTGTACACTTAAAAAAATGGTTAAAATGGCAAAATTTATGTTCTATATATTTATTTCACCACAATTAAAAAATACATGATTCTGTTATTCTATATGAATAATGCAAAAGATTTAAATAAAAATTTTGACTTAATAAAAAATAAAAAATTCATTCGTCTAAAGTGAACACTTCAGTAAGCCAGTGTTTCATGAAGCCATAAACAATTATATGTATTCTTCAGCAGAGCTAGTGAATCAAACCAGAGTGGTCCCTTAAGGGCAGAAAAATAACTGTACCCATGAAAAGCTCGTTTGTAAATGTTACCATATTATCATGATAATAAATATCCTTGTTCATGATAAAATGGACCATATACATTTTAGAAAAAAGTCCTCATACACACACACACAGAGAGAGAGAGAGAGAGAGATAAAAATTCACATGTACACAGACCAAAACATCACAATTTAATATATTTTAAAAAGTACCCAGGACACTGAAAACACAGTGGCTAAAGTTTATTTCTTTGTTTTTAAACACAAGTTGCTAAATTTTGATAGACTAGAAAGATATCCACAAGACTATCAACAATCAGAGAGCCTACTGTGTGAGTTTTGAGGCCAAAGAAAAATTCATTTAACATTTAAAATGTATTTGGCTTTCCCCGTCCCCCCTAATATTTCTTCTTAAAAATGAATGGATGGAAAAAGACATACTAATACTAACACTAATTGAATAAAAACAACTTTTTTAAAAAAGAAAAAAAGACTATTACTACCTGATTTCAAGAATTATTAAACTATGGTAATCAAGACAGCATGGTACTAGTGTCAAGACAGACAATTAGACAAATAGAACAGAATAAAGAATCCAGAAATAAACTTCACAGATATGGATAACTGATGTTCAGCAAAGGCACTATAGTGGAGAAAGAACAGTCTTTTCAACAAATAGGGCTAGAACAACTGGACGTCCATTTGCAGAGAGGGAGGGAAAGAGAGAGGAACAAGGAGAAGGAATAAGAGAAGGAAGAGGGGGAGGAGGAGAAGGAGAACTTTAATCCATTCCTCATACCATATAAAAAATTGAATCAAATTGGATCATACACATAAACATAAAACCTAAATTTAAACTTCATGCTTTAGAAGAGAACAGAAAAATCTTTGTGACCTTGATTTACATACAGATTTCTTAGCTATGACACCAAAAGCACAATCAATAAAATTTTAAAAATTGACAAACCGGACTCCATCAGAATTTAAAACTTTTGCTCTTTAAAAGACACTACTAAAAAAAAAAATAAAATAAAAAATAAAAAAAAAGACAAGCCAGACTTGGAGGAAATGTTTGTAAATCATATATTTGATAAAAAGTATTATATCCATAATTTACAAAGAACTCTCAAGATTATGAAAACAAAATGGGCTAAAGATTTGAACAGATGCTTAAAATATATATATACAAATGCCATGTAAGATCAAGAGAAGGCTGAGTGCAGTGGCTCACGTCTATAATTCCAGCACTATGGGAGGTTGAGGTGGAAGGTTCACTTGAGCTCAACAGTTCAAGACCAGCCTGGGCAACATAGTGAGACCCTGTCTCTACAAAAAATTTAAAAATTAGCTGGGTGTGATGGTACACATCTGTAGTCCCAGCTACTCAGAAGGCTGAGGTGAGGGAATTGCTTGAGCCCAGAAGGTTGAGGCTGCAGTGAGCTGTGATTACACCACTGGTACTCTAGCTTGGGTGACAGAGTAAGACCCTGCCTCAAAACAAACAAAAAGATGATATTTAATATTAGTCATTAGGAAAAAGTAAATTAAAACCACAATGAGATATTAATAAACACATATTGGAAGGGCTAAAATTAAAAGGACTGACAATTCTGGATGTTGGCAGATATGGAGGAATTGGGACTCTTGTATATCACCAGTGGTATCCCTTTAGAAAGCAATCTGGCAATTTCTTTAAAAGTTAAATGTATACCTACCATATGACTCAGCCATTCTGTTCCTGGGTATTTACCCAAGAAAAATAAAAGCGTATGTCCACGCAAAGACTTGAACATAATGAACAAATGTTCATTACACGAACATTCATAGATGCTTTAATAGTAATAGCCCCAAACCGGAAACCATCAAAATGTCCATGAACACATGAATGGCTAGGCAAGCTGTGATATACCTATAAAACAGATCACTGTTCTGTAATAACAAGGGATGAACTGCTGATACATGCAATGATAAAGAATGAATCTCAAAATAAATTATGCTGAGTGGAAGAAGCCAGCTCCTCCCAAAAAAGAGGTATACTGTTGATTCTATTTATACACAATTCTAGAAAATGCAAACTCATCAATAACAGAAAGGAGATCAGTGGTAGCTTGGGAACGTGGGGATTGAGATTGCGGATGAAATGGGAGAGAAATGAGGAGGGAAGGGTTACAAAAAAGCACAAGGAAACTTTTGAGGTGATAAATACGTTCACCATCTTGACTGAGAGTTATTCACCAAATTATTCAACTTTAAATATGTTTGATTTTTGCATGCCAATTATACCTCAATGAAGCTGCTAAAAATAAGCAAAGTCAGCAGCTTACTTGGGATATGTGAAAACTTTGGGGAAAGTCCTTTCTTTCAACCAGCAAAAGGCAGAACTCAGACTCATGATCAGCATCCATAAGGAGGTCACTTTTGTCCATATACGGTGCCAGCATTAAAAAAATAAAGCCAAGAAACTCTTCCTTTTACAAAATGCATATCATAGAGGCCTGTCCATTCACATTCTTCAAGGCAGCTTCTGATGTAATCTGTTTCTAAAAGCCTTTTCTCATCACTCAAGTAGAAGGTAATTGTTCCCTTCGGTGAATCACCATAACACTTACGTTAATTTTCAGATATTAATTCAATGCATTTATCCATTCACCCATTGCACATATATTAAGTGCTTCGTTTGGGCCAGACACAGGTGTGGTGCTAGATATACAAAAGTGAGTAGAAGGGCTAGAAGGGCATAGATTTTTCCCTCAAGAGCCTAACAGGCTAGTGGCAAAAAACTGACATTTGTTTTTTAAGAAAGTAACAGAAACACTATAACAACTATTTAAAAAAACAAACAGTACTACAGGAACACAGGGGGATAAATTCATTTTGTCAGACATACTATCTTATACCTCAGAGACTTGTCCATTTCCCACTAGTCTAAAACTCCCTGAGAACAAGGGACTGCAACTCATTTAGTTTAGTAATCTATGAAATTACCCAGCACAGTACCTGGCATGAGTATTTCACACCTGCACATTGTTTGGATGAATGGACATTCCATTTCACAAGCATCTGCTCTTTAAAAGGCAGGGCCACCATGCTGCCAACTTCATACGTTGAGTTCCAACCCTTATCCACTTTGTCAACAAAAGCATGGCAATAATTTGAAAGCAGACAAAAATCAAAACCTAAATCTAGGTCCCCAAATTCCTAAAGAAATGGCCATTCTTCCAACGAGGAAAACAGGAAGGAGGTGGGGCTTGGTCTGCAGAGATCCAGGATACAAGAATGACACCCATGACTCGAGCTCCTGCCATGGTTCCTGGGAGAGCCTGGCTTTCTATATGTTCTTGCTATATGATATTCTTCTGCCCAGGACAATACACATGGCTGGCAGCCATCTAATCTCTAGAGGAATCAGTCTCCTTGTAAAAGCAATTTCTGGGTGTGTCTCAGTCCGGTCTACTATCATAAAATACCAGAAACTGGCTGGCTTATAAATAACAGTTTATTTTTCACAGTCCTGGAGGCTGGGAAGTTTAAGATTAAGGTGCTGGCAGACTTGGCATCTAGTGAGGGCCCGCCTTCTAGCTGTGTCTTCCCATAGGGGAAGGACATCACCATGGGGCTAGCTAGTTTTCTGGGGCCCCTTTTTATAATGTAAGTTCACTAATCCCAAACATAAGGGCCCCACCTTCATCACTTAATCACCTCCAAAGGTCTGAACTCCTAATTCCATCTATCTTGGGGTTTAGGATTTCAACATACAAATTTTGGGGAGACAAAAGCATTCAGACCTGGAGATACATTTGTGACTTTCAATTTCCTGCATGATCACAAAGCTCTTATTACTATGCTCAATTTCTGAAGGGGCAGATAGGTGGAAGAGATAACTGTGGGAAATTGTTAGCATAGGGTGATGGAGTAACCCAGTTTTCTTATTTCGATCAATATATATGCAATTTTAGAATTTCAGTTAGGACAACACTAGCACAAATTTAAAATGTCTCCAATTACAACCGAGAGGTTTAAATTAAACATCAAGCAGAAATACTCCATAGCTTCCTTAATGCAATCAAGCATGACCAGAATGATAAGGCAGATTTACTTCTTGTACTCACATCTAATGGAAGCAACAGGTTTCAGGAGGGAAAAGCACAGAAGTTTATTTAAATTTGCCTGGATCCACCAGCCTGACAGGGTTGGCTGTAGGAGACGGCAGGGGGACTCTGGGGCTCAGTGATATCTTACCTGTAGATAGGGTCCTGCATCACCAGCATCTTGCTCTCATCCCATGTCCATTCCTTTTTCTGCAATAAAAGAAGCTGTAAATGAATAAGTTAGGCTTGTCCTCAGTTACAGAACCAGGGCACACACTGAGCTATGCATACTATGCAAACACATGCATTTTGCTCCTGACCTGACTTTTTCCCTCTAAGAGGCCTGGAGTTGATTGCTCCAAAAGGATGAGTAGAAAATGTCAAGTGTTTAGTCTGATCAGTTTCCTCCAAGCACTTTAGGAGAATGTCTCTCCAGGGCTCAGAGGGTAGGCAGAAGCCAGGAAGGCCTCAGGGAATACAGAGGGTGAAGTGGTGGTGTAGTGTGGAGCTCCAGATAAGCCAGGTAGGTTAATTGGTACAATTGCAGAGTGACCGCAAAGAGGCTATTCATTCTGGCTGTAAACCTAACTTATGGTGAACACAAAAGAGACCCTCTAGGCTGGGGATGAGGAGTTGGAGGAAAGTTGCAGTGCTTGCTGAGGTGAGAAGCACCCCATTGTCGGGGGACATTAGGGTCAGTGGCCAATGACACCCCCACAGGTCCAACCTCCAGGTGCAGAGACAGAGAATCCTGCTCTACCTTCATCGGCCTTTGTCAGAGAGACTTTGCTGTCCAGGGAAATTAGGAAAGAACACATTCGTTTATGAAAGAAGGACTCAAGAAGGGGGAAAGGGCAAAGGGTATACAGTGGATTAATTGAATGCTTTTAGCTATATGGATTTCTCAGAGATAATACACAGGGTGGCCACTCTCTAAACATACTGGGCTTTGGAGGTTGTTAGGCCCCCACCTGGGACTAGTGGAGATCATGTCCAGGCTCTTGCAGTGACATTAGGAAGAAGCATTGTCAGCAGCTTTACCCAAACACCATAAGTGCACGCGTGCATGCACACACACACACACACACACACACATTTAATTCCTGCTTTTGATTTTGATTCAATACCAATACAATCCATAGAGGTGGATTTTAGACTGGTTTAAAAACATCCAATATCAAACATTGTTTTATAGACAACAAAACTTCAGTTATAGCCAAAAACTAAATATTTTTTTAAAAAGATACCTTCCTATAATTGCTACTGACTACCCTATAAAATTTTAATATATGAACTACCTATTTGGAGCAACACAAACTAATCTCTTTTCTAAGCAAGAACCCCTTCAAATACATAAACACAGCAAGTCCAGAACATCTTTATACTAAATAATCCCAGGTTTTGTAAACATCCCTCACTAGACAAGTTTTCCAGACTACCTGCTACCATAGTGAATTTTCTTTGTATGTATTCTACTTAACAGTGATCCCTGCCAAACCTGGTAAAATGAACTGGATCCCTGATCAGCATGGTATAGAGACGCAGCCTTTTAATGTTCCAGCCATGACACTCCTCCTAACCCAGCAGATTGGTTTATAGCACTTTTTTTAATGACCTCATAATGAGCACACATTAGGCTGGTTTCCAACTGATGCACTGAAATTTTTCAGAGTTAAAGCCCAAATACCTGCATGTATATTGTAAACATCCAATATCATCGTTCTCCATAGTAATCCTTCAAACAGCAAAATATAATAATATGCTTAAAAGATGGTTTGATCTCAGGGCAAAATCTTTACAACATAAATATTAAATTAAGTCACATCTCTAGCCATAACCGCATATTCTACCTGCACTTTTAATTCAATGCAGTTAGCAATGTGTATGAAGCTCTGGAGTCCATCTATTGAGTCTATTTTAGCTATTGTATTTTTCAGTTCTAATATCTCTATTTGGTTGTTTCTTTTTCTTTGCTGAGACTCTACTTTTTCATTTGTTTTAAAAGTTTTTATAGCTGCTCGTGGAAGCATTTTTGTGATGGCTCTCTCAAAATCTTTGTCAGATAATTCTAACATCTCTGTTATCTTGGTGTTAGCACCAATTGATTGTCTTTTCTTCATAGAAATTGAGATTTTCCTCATTCCTGGTAAAGTGAGTGATTTTCAATGGAAGCCTAGACATTTTGAGTATTGTAAGACTCTAGATGTTATTTAAACTTTCTGTATTCACTGTCTTACTGTGATACTAAACAGGGGAAGGAGTAGGATGCCACCTTATTACCCCCAGAAGGGAGTTAAGGCTGGGTTCCCACTCGGCCTCTGCTGATACACAAGGGAAGCAAGCTCCTCATTACTGCTGGGTGTGGGTGGGAGTTCTAGGTCCCCACGGGGCTTCCAATTAGGGGTAGGGGTGCCTTGGAGTTCCCACATGGCATCCACTGACAACATACACAGTCAGTGGCTTCATGACTACAGGTCAGCGGTAGAAGTGTAGCTTCTCCACAGACACCACATGGGAAACGGGAGCGAGAAGGGTGGTGCGGGACACTCGTTACCAGCTGGCAGGGAAGAAGGGCCTGGCCCCCTTCTCAGCCTTTGATGGCACCACCGGAGGGGGTGTTGGGGCACCTCATTACAGCCCAACAAGGGTGGAAGCCTGGGCTCCGGCTCAGTCACAGGGGCCTGGGTGGCAGTGCGGCCGGTCTTCCGTGGATTGTTTGGCTGGAAGAGAGTGGTTATTGTGGACAGTTTTCTGCCTTGTTGTGCTGCCCCTTTTCTCCTCTTTGGCTGGAGAGAGCAGGCTTTTGTTGGGGCTTTTATGCCTGTTCCTACTGGCATGTGTGAGTTGCCAGCTTCTTCAGCTCTGCATCTGGGATGTATGAGGTGAAAGAAACCCAGGGAATTCACAACTATGTAGTTTGTGGGTCCCTAGGTTCCTAGCCAGGCTGCCCTCTCTCCACCTCTCAGAACCTTCGGATGTTGATTTTATATATAACGTCTAGGGTTTTCAGCTGTACTTAGCAGGAGGAATAGGGTAAAGTGCATCTACTTGGTCTTCCCGGAAGTAAAAGTCTGGTTCCTATATCTATCATGTTTTTTTGTTTGTTTGTTTTGTTGTTTTTTTTTTTTTAAAAAAAACTACAGTTGCCTTGGCTCCACCTCTTGAGAGACATGAATACAGTGGGTCAGAGGTAAGGCCCGATAATCTGTAGCTTTAACAAACATTTCAAGTGGTGCTGATGTGACCCTAGGGTTGAGAGCCACTGCTACACACCAAAGAAAGACTGGACTGAAATCCTCAGCCAGAGGGTCTCTTTCACACAACACACACTGCTCTGGAGTCTCAGGCCTGGCACAGGGAACTCCCCTGACATTTCAGAGAGTCAACTGACCACAGTCCCACTGCCTCAGGCCAGGGCCCACCTCAGTGTACTCAGGAAGTGGCTGCTGTGGCTTAAACACTTGGTGGGGCATCAGTAGACGTGCTTTGCTCCTGAGAGAATGCACCTTTACTTCTCTCATGCTCTTATCATCAAGGCAGTCTGCTCCCAACAGTCCTTGCAGCTCTGGTGTGATTTTCAAAGTGACCGAGCCAATGACTCAATACACCAAAGAGGCTGTGAACTCCAACCAGCCACATGCCCTGTCCCTTTCTGAGGAAAGCAGCCCCAAAGAGGGTCTGAATGAGGGTGGTTTGGTTTATGCTGCACACGTCTGAGGAAGCCAACTGTGCTAACCTGGCCATGACTGTCTGGGGTCGGGATCCCCAC
Source organism: Macaca nemestrina (assembly GCF_043159975.1). Classification (NCBI taxonomy): domain Eukaryota; kingdom Metazoa; phylum Chordata; class Mammalia; order Primates; family Cercopithecidae; genus Macaca; species Macaca nemestrina. The sequence goes on from NC_092125.1 coordinate 97,397,733, forward strand.
CTGACTGACCATGGGGAGCCAGCAAGGGGCTGGCATTAAACCACTCAATCATTGAGCTCTACAGTAAAAAGACCCAACTCTACCCAATCGATTCCTCTCTCTGGGGAATATCAAATCCTAAGTGGAGTCTAGGCTGAGCCCCATAACGGTGGACAGTTTTTGTGACCAGTGACTCTATTTCCACTCACACTGGCGGCAACACTGAGGGAGAGGATGCGTCGGGTGCCAGCTCATGTTTCCTCCAAGCCTTGCAATGCACCTCCGTTATCAAAGCTAACCCGGGCAAGCCTCTTCTCAGCAATTCTATAGAATGTAACTAAGACATTCACTAAAAGGAAAGAATAATGAGGCAAAATAATACAGAACAACTATTTTCTTTCTCTGGCAGATGTGAATAGGAGGACAGAGAAACCAGGTTCCCAGGGCCCCTTGGGTTAATTTAATAAGAATGAGCATTGGCACGGTCTACAGAAGCCAAAACATACTTTACTTTTAAAAGAGGTCCCAGAACCCATATATAATGTCCTGAAGAAGGGGAAAACCAAAAGGATCTTTTCACCAACCTACTTATTTTCGTTTTCTGAAGATCTCATTAAAATCTAGTCCTGTCACTTTACAGACCTTCATCCTTGGATGAAAAATATTAAATCTATGAGGAGATCAGGAAATTATCAAGATAACTCAATGGGTTTGGGGAGTAGCAGGGACTCACCAGTGTTTTGGTTATTCAAGGAACTAATGCAAATACTGTTGGAGCTTTGTTTTTGAGACGGAGTCTCGCTCTGTCGCCAGGCTGGAGTGCAGTGGCGCAATCTTGGCTCACTGCAACCTCTGCCTCCCGGGTTCAAGCGATTCTCCTGCCTCAGTCTCCCAAGTAGCTGGGACTACAGGCACGCGCCAGCATGCCCAGCTAATTTTTGTATATTTAGTAGAGATGGGGTTTCACCATGTTGGCCAGGCTGGTCTTGAACTCCTAAGCTCAGGTGATCCACCTGCTTCCGGCCTCCCAAAGTGCTGGGATTACAGGCATGAGCCACCGCACCCGGCCACTGTTGGAGCTTTTTAACCCAATCTCCTCGAGGCCTACATGATAGTCCAAGAACTTTAGAACTAAAGGGTCTCCACCCCTCCCCCACTGCACCTCTTTCAAATAATACCCTGAGGAGTGTAGTCACTCAAGCAAGGTGTCACCCTTTGTTAGTAGCCCAGCCAAGAGTAAAAACAAATTCTCCTGATGTTTGGACTAGTGCTGACTCCACTACTCTGGCACAATTCATAGGCAATGCAATATAATGAATAGCTTAACTTAGAGGGAGGCCCCGCTTCACGTATCTCACGTGACTTTATGATTGTCACCAATGGGTCTTAATTCAAGAACAATTTGATTCTTCCTTTCTCTTGGTCTGAAATTATGTCTTTTATTGCCCCTATTTTGCAAATATTTCAAAGAAAAAAACAAAACAACACAAACCAGCCCCTCCTCACTTCTCTATATGGAAATACTCTTCTAAGGAAAAACAATTACAAAAAAAAAAAATTTGAAATGAGAAGAAAAACAGGAAGAAAAACGAATTTCCCAGACCTATGGGATCATAAATCAAAGTTGGTTTCAAAAATAGATAGGACACAGATGCATTACTGAACAATAACTGCAGCCAAACTCAGTTTAACTGTCTTTGAAGTCTTTTTTTTTTTTCCTTTAAAAAAAAAAAAAAACCTTGAAAATAAAGACTTGGGGCGCGGTGGCTCACGCCTGTAATGCCAGCACTTTGGGAGGCCGAGATGGGCGGATCACGAGGTCAGGAGATCGAGACCATCCTGGCTAAAACGGTGAAACCCCGTCTCTACTAAAAAACACAAAAAACTAGCTGGGCGAGGTGGCGGGCGCCTGTAGTCCCAGCTACTCGGGAGGCTGAGGCAGGAGAATGGCGTGAACCCGGGAGGCGGAGCTTGCAGTGAGCTGAGATGCGGCCACTGCACTCCAGCCTGGGCGACAGAGCGAGACTCTGTCTCAAAAAAAAAAAAAAAAAAAAGAAAGAAAATAAAGACTTGGAGTCTTGGTAGCTATGTGAGGGAAATTTCAGTTTTGCTATTCACTGTCCAGGATCAGCTGTGGTCTCCATGATATGCCAGGAAATGAGGACATTTTCAGTTCAGATGGGAATGGAAGGAAAGAGGAGGAAAAAGAGAGGAGGAAAGGAGGGGACACACACCTCTAAAGCTGTCAGCACCTCTCTGAGTACCTTCTGGGGAAAGGGGGACCTTCACAGGCTTATTTACTGCAAACAGCCCAGGGGAGTCGCAGGACTGGGCACCAGCAGGGCTGGTCTTCAGCCTCCTTCCACCACGAGTGCAGGCTCAGGCAGGGCTCCCACCGGAGCAGGAGCACTAGCAGCAGCAGCAGCAGTGGTGAGGCCAATACGCTAAGTGCTCAAGGAGACAAAGATTGGCCTCTTCACTCACTCCAGAAATAAAGCAAATGGAGACAAAATTATGAGTAGGGAGGGAGTGCCTGGTGGAGCAGATTAATTAGTCCTAGGGGCAACTGCCTGGCATTCTGCCACGCCCCAACTCTGTATGTGGATATGTGTAACTCCTTTCTCTTATTCCTGTGCCCTCCGTGCCTGTCAAGGACACTCACGGCACGGCTGAGCCTTTTAGGAGGTCTCTAAACTAGAGTTTATTAACCTGTCTCTCTTTCTGTGCCATCTCCTCCCTTCCCCTCTTCTCTTTGTTTATGAATTCCTTACTCCAGGGTATTTTTAAAAGTCAGTGAGATAGAGGGAGTAGCTTAACTTGAAGGAAGGCTCAACTTCATATCTTGGTTAGTAAACATTTTCTGGAGCGAGAAACGAAGGTGTGATCATAGAGTGTACACCACAGACCTCCAGTCACAGGGAGGTGCACCCAAGGGCCCCAGCTGCTGCACTCTGAAATTCATTATCATGTTGGTTCAGGAGCTATGCTTTCCACAGACTGATCCAGCCAGTGACTGAGAATGGAGGGGTACTAAGGCAGGCCTGTTCCTGGGAGATGTGCGGATCCAGACAGACAACTTTGGCTTCTGGACACCCTGAAGCCTTGCCAAGCCTTTCTCAGACCGCACTGCAGTCTAAGAGCCTTTTGCTAACCTTCCTTCCTTCCTTCCTTCCTCCCCTCTCTCTTGCACGCAGGGGCAGGCCTCCCTGCAGCCTGATGGCCCTCCCAGCCTTTCTCAGATGCTTCCTCATTTTCTCCCACAGGCATTTAACAATGTCTTGGCATCACCTTCTCAGAGGACCTAGACTAACACAGAAAGTGAGAAGGTGAGAAAGCAAAGATATAGGAAAGTCATCTGTATCTGCTTTGTTTTTCATTCTCATAGTTGATATGGGGAAAAGAGTCCTTTCCTCCATTTAGGGAAAGAACTTCTACATAATGCTTTCAGATTACTAAAATTGGTCTCCACCTTAAAGGTGACCACTGAGGCTCAGAGAAGTTGACTTATTTCCCTCCAAGGCCACCTAGTCCAGTGATAAATAAAATCCAACTCTTCTACCTGCAGTCTGCAGGTAGTCTGCAACTCCAAATGATGAAATCAGTCTTTCACTGTCCACTACCAGGAAGTTCTTTGCTTTCCACAGAGGAAGGGGATAAAGGGCTTGCTCTGTATGCTTTTGTAAGACCACTGAATGGGGTAAGCGCAACTTTGATATAGGACCTTCTCTTTCCTTTATCTGTTGAGTGCAAATGTCAAGTCCTCCATGGAAATTCACAGCCACTTTGTCATTCTAAAAGCTCCTGGCAAGGAATGTTATATGGGAACTGGTTTAGAGGTAGGTCTTCCTAGAACTGTGCCAAGAAGAGAAAACAGAGTGAGGAATAATTATCACAGTGGTCCTTTCTCCTTTTGACATGTGGAAATGGATATGGCATCTCTGAAGCCCTTCCTCAGGAATGCTAAAGTAGAGGAGAAATTTGTACTGACATTCATTTCCTATCCCTACTAGAAATTATCAGTAGGCATATCACAAAGCCTGCAAGCTTCACAATTATTCATGCAGCATTATTCAAGCACCTAATAGCAGTGGTGACTTAAAAAAAAATTGCAAAGGCCATATAAACTCAGTTTGACAACTTCTCCATGCTTCTAGATAGAATGGGATTACACTGAAAGTAAAGCTATCTCTGTCCTTCAGGTATAACCTATGGATATAGGAACGTGCATTTCAAAATTGAAGCAGTAATAAATCCTCCCACGATGTGCACAATTCCTAATAGGCCTGTTTTTAAAGTAGCAGAAAATAAAGATGGCCAAGAAACACAATATGGTGGAAAGAAGACTGGATGAAGTTTAGGGCCTAGATTCACACCCTGGATGTCAGTAACTACCCGGGTGTCCTTAGGGACAGTCACTGGACTTCTCTTATCCTCTGTTGCTACATCTAATCAATTAGAGGATCAGGCTAAATCATTTTTTAAGTCTCCTTTACTCCTCTTTGGCTAAATTCTGGTTCTATAATTCTGAGTGCCTCCTTTTCTTAATTCGATCTGACTTCTGTGTTTCCATAGTAACCAGCACTACTGTTTGGGCAGGAACATAGTTTCCCTGTGATATAATGCACCCATGACAGAGTACAGATTAGGAGTTAAAGACTCTGGCTTAATTAATTAGGCATTTCCTATGGAGTGGTTATTATCCAAAAGGGTCCAAAAAGATCAGTCACACAGCAACAGAGCAGTGGAAAGAACCTGCTCGGAATTTAAGTAAGACAAGGTTCGAACCTTGACTTCACCACTGATAGGATCTGAGATTCAGGCAAGTTGCTCAATCTGCTTTTGAACAATCGTAAGAATGGTATCTACCTAACAGGACAGTTGTAGGATTTGTTAAGTGTAAACATGCATCAAACAAGGCCTGGGCAATAGCAGGTACTCAACATCAGTGTTAGCTATTACTATTAGCTGTTCTCATTATCACCTTAGTGTGTAATTACTTACATCAGTTTGCTCCCTCTGGTCTTCTACTTTTCCAAACAGATGAAATAAGATTTGAGGGAGGACATGGTCCCTGCCCCCTAAAGCTAACAACCTATGGGGGAAAGAGATAAATAACTGCAACGCAATTTTATAAAACCTGTAATAGATCTATGCGTGCATACAGTGACAAAGAATAATTTTGCAGGGAAGAGTTCATATTTAATATCCTTATATAACCTATGCAGATTCTTGAACATGGTAGACACACAATGAATTAATGAAAATGATGGTGCCTTTTTAGAATGTTGCCTTAGGGGATCCCAACAAAGTTACTGGTTCATAAGAGAAACCATATAAAACTGAAGCCCTTTGGGTCCTTTATTAGAAAAATCCCGGCCGGGCGCAGTGGCTCAAGCCTGTAATCCCAGCACTCTGGGAGGCCGAGGCGGGCGGATCATGAGGTCAGGAGATCGAGACCATCCTGGCTAACACGGTGAAACCCCGTCTCTACTAAAAAAAATACAAAAAACTAGCCAGGCGAGGTGGCGGGCGCCTGTAGTCCCAGCTATTCGGGAGGCTGAGGCAGGAGAATGGCGTAAACCCGGGAGGCGGAGCTCGCAGTGAGCTGAGATCCGGCCACTGCACTCCAGCCCGGGCGACAGAGCGAGACTCCGTCTCAAAAAAAAAAAAAAAAAAAAGAAAAATCCCTTGGATGAAGTTCAAGACTAGTTTTTCTTATTCAGGATTCCACTCCCTAGCAAATGGTGCTATAGTGTGATTCCAGTATTATAATAACTAATCATTATATATACATGGAAAAGATAATTGCTTGAGCCTAGATGCGAGTTGAAGAAAATGTGCTGGTTGAGAGATATCAAAGTACAGCTAATTATCTTAGTAACTGAGTTTACATCACAAATGCAACCTAAGATTCATAAAGAATTTGAAATTCATGATCTACTGGCATCAGTTCAAGATGACAGCATTTTTAGATATTTGTTATTATAAACAAAAAGATATTTTTTACATCTCAATGAGAGTTGATTATATCTGGCCACTGCCTACACTAGTATAATGCACCTGAAGATTACAGTCACCGGAACAAATCCTACAATTAATGCTATGGAATTAGCAATTTTTATGGAAGCCTTCCTATATTTGAGAAAGAATCTCATCCTTGTTTTTTTTTCTTTCTTTCTTTTAAACTGGCAGATTGACAGGAAGAAAAAGAGGAAGGACAATATGATAAAGGTAACAAACTAGACTTCATTTGATCCAATTGCTAAGTACTTATTTTTTCATAATTTAATGACATTACTACACACAAATAATATTCAATCATGCAGCTAGCGAACAGCCACAATTACTGAAAACATAATACATATGTCTGGTGCCCAGGCAAGTGCTGGGCTTACAAAGATGGCTTCTGCCCTTAAAAAGTTCACTGGAGGGCAGGGACTCACTGTAAACACAGTTCTCAGCCAGCAAACACATCACCATTCGCCAGTTACAGAAAGGCTGGAGAAAGAGGAGGCTGGATGGCTGCTTCAGAGATGTTGGACCTCAGAGGGTCCCCTCCTGCCCTAGAAGATTGGGAAACAACAACATAGTGATCCACTCAGACTCCAGGGGCTGTTTTTGTTTTGTTTTGTTTTGTTTTTGTGGTTTGTTGTTGTTGGTGTTGGTAGTCCAGTAGGTTCTCAAAGACCTAAATACATGCAGGTGACCTATATATACACACAAATACCAAAAAGCATGGTTCCAGAGCTGGCACAGAGTATTTGAGCTAGAAAAGCTAAAGTGATCACCTAATTGAACTCTTCACAGTTGAAGCTGAGAGAGGCAAAATAACATGCTTAGAACCACAGGCCAGGAAGGGTAGAGCCAGGACTGAAACCCAGGTCTTCTCAAATGGGCTGAGGGTTCCTCCCAGCTTGTCACACTGACCCAGTGAAAATCAACAAGCTAATTGTGGGAGGAGAGGACTATTCAACGTTTTTACCCACTAGCCTGGCACGAGCACCAACGAATCAGTGGGCAATGTCAGGCCGTACATGGTACCATTGCCTCACGGCTGAGCACAGGCTACGGCTCTCTCTACACCTACAGCTACTTGGCAAAGAGCTCTAGTTCTTAACCTAATCATGATGGTGATCAGTGAAATTTGCCAAGTATTCCATTTCCTTGGAGAAAATTGCGCATTTACACAATAGCATGTCTACTCTCACTTCTCTCAATTCTATAAGCAGAGAGAGAGAGAGAGAGAAAGTGTGCATGTATCTGAGTGTAGTGGTAGCATTAAGATACCAGAGAACTGTCACAAGAGAACAAGATGACAAAAAGGCTGATTGCTGTTCATGTGCATTCATCTGTCTGAGATGGTGTAAAATGAACCCTGTGATTAAAGGCGTTATTCAAATCACAGCCATGGCCCTGAAACGGACACTAAGTGTGGGTGCAGGAAACAAGATGGGCGGCTCCATTTTCCCAAGCCTGGCATCAGAAGAGTTAGATCTAGGAAAGACCTGCTAGACCGTCTCTTTTCTGGGCCAGCAGGAGGGTGAAACCACACTGGAGATTATCCAGGATATAGTTTCAAAGTGAGTCATGAGGTCCCATGCACTCCCTCAGGGAGACGCTACTCCAGCCTGGTTTTCATGTGCTTAGTGGAGGCGGGGCAGCTTATCTACAGGTGATACCTCAGTGCACCACTGCCTCATGTGATCCAACCTCAGTTTTCTCACATGCACAGTGGGGAAGCCACCACATTTGGTAAAGGTACATGGGAGAGACAGTGAGGTAGGAAACAAGACTGTGCCCTAAGGACAAAACTATGAAGTTTCCCCATGATGGACAACAGAGGTGTATGAAGATATCTGAAAGGGACAGAGCAGCCCCCTAGGACAGCAGGTGTTTACATTTAATCTAATCAAAAGAAAACAAGCCGGGCTCAGTGGCTCACACCTGTAATACTAGCACTTTGGGAGGCTGAGGTGGGTGGATCAGCTGAGGTCAGGGGTTCGAGATCACCTGGCCACCATGGCGAAACCCTGTCTACTAAAAATATAAAAATTAGCTGGGCGTGGTGGCAGGCGCCAGTAATCACGGCTACTTGGGAGGCTGAGGCAGGAGAATCACTTGAACCCAGGGGCTAGAGGTTGCAGTGAGCCGAGATTGCACCATTTCACTCCAGCCTGGGCAAAAGAGCGAAACTCCACCAAGGAAGGAAGGAAGGAAGGGAGGAAGGGAGGGAGGGAGGGCGGGCGGGCAGATAGGCAGGCAAGCAAACAAAGATATGTCAGTCAGAAATGGATATGTAGTGAGGTGGTGGGAAGATTCTGGGAGTGTCAGCCGTGGAAGTATAGAAGTCAGAGAGACACAGAAGCAAACCCTGGCAGGGTCTGTCGGACAGACTCCAGGAAAAGCATCTGCCCAATGGGGCCACTAGGAAGATTCACTGGCCCCATTTATTGTGGAGCCTGAGGCCAGCAGGCTGATTGCTCCATTTCTATGCTCACCCAGCAACCCTATAATAATTTGCCTTCTCCCATCACCTGCCTCTAGTGGAAAGAAAACATGCTTGTCAGGATAGTGTGAGTATTTGGTCCAGGAGACTGTTGCAGGTGTCAGAGTGAATTAAGAAACTCTTAGTTTAGTTCATACATCAGCCTCTTTTGAGCTTTGTCAGTGTGAGTTAGCCTCCTAAGGCTCACAGGTTCGAAATGGATGAATCTGAACTTCTGACCTGAAAGGCTGACAGCTCAGCCTCTGGCGGGCTGTTCAGTGAGAAAACCATCTGTGTGGCTGCTTCTCCCAGTGACTGGGAGCCATGATGCTGACCAACAGAAACGTCCACAGAGACTGCTGAAGGGCTGGGTGACGATGGGTGTGAAAGCATCATGCGGCCTGGGAAGCGCCCACAAACAGCAATCATTTTATAGGCTGTTACATGAGGGCCCTGAGCCACCAGTCCCCTCAAAGGAAGGGCTGAGGAAAGTCATCTTACACATGTGACAAAATTAGCCCATTTTTTTCCTCTGAGGATATCTCTTGCTCAAATTCGTATTGTTGTCATCCACAATTTCTTTAACAGGGCTTGACAGGCCTTGGCTTGCTTCAGCAACCGTCCTGCTGAGGAACTCCTAGAGGACAATACTCTAAAGACGGTCCCATGACTGTCCACTCCGTACATACATGTGAGAGGAGAAGAGGCAAAACAGATGTCCCCAGAGGAAGAACAAGATAGGGCCCATGCACACAGTAAAGGTTACAAAGGCAAATATATTTAATTCGCTATACTTGTGAATTTTGAAGAAGTTGGTTCTTTTATAAACAGTGTATCTTTTTTCTACATACTTGTAGCATCATAGCCATAAAACACTTTCTAAAACCACCAATGAAAGTTTTGAGGGAGCATGAAAGAACAAGTTTTGGATTAAGATATAAGAGACCTTTATAACCATCCAGAGAGGAAAGGGGCTGCCTCAGGAAGTAGTAAATTTCCCATTACTACAGGTGTCCGATCATACACTGGACAATGCCCCTTTACAACGTTATAAAGAAGATTTAAACCCTTGGATTGATATAATAAGTCCCCTTTAAGATCCCTCTCAGCTATATGGTTCTTCAAATTTACGTTGCCTACCATGATGCATCTGTCTTTGCTTCCATAACCTCCACACTCTCCCTGTACCCCTGAGATTCAAGGTCTGCTTTAAGTCCCATTTGAATTAAGAGCAACTGAGATTTGGAACCAAAAGAAGCTCAGGAGGTCTATGTAGGAGTATGACATGGTGCTACCATCAATAAATGTAAAACAAAGGCATCATAAATAAAAAATAAAAACATCAGCAGAATTGAGAAACAGGGACAAAAAGGACTCCTCATATATCCTCAATCAGCCAAGCTCTTTTCTGTTTCTTTTTGGAAACACACATCCTCCCACCAAACGGATCTAGCCTTTCCAAGGGGTTAATGTTACCCTGCCACAACCACATACAACTGGTACAAAACAGACAAGTGTTTAAACAGCATATGCTCACTTGCTTGTCTCTCCCCAACTCAGAGGAATGGATGAATCCCCCTGCCCATCCTCCCGACCTGGCCACACCCTACCATCCCTGCACATGGAGTAGCAGCAGTGGCTGGGTCTTGAGGGACGATGTAAATATGGGCTGCAACAGGATGCAAGGACACACGTGGGCGGCGGGGAGTGGGGGCTGCATGGCACCTGGGGTGGGACTGAAGGTTGCTCCTGCAATCGAAGAGGACAGCTGCTGAGGAAGCCTGCTCTTGCTGCCCAATCCCACTGAACCCTGCTATTCTCACTAAAATTGAAAATATTTCCTACCATCAGGACTCAAAGATAAAGGTATGAAAATGGGGAGGGGGTTTGAAGGCATGGATGACAGGAGGTGACTCCCATCACCTGGAGTACCAGGACTGACTGAGCCAATCGGTGACTAGGCCTTTGGCCCCGCCTCACCCTGCACTCTGCAGCAGCCTCTCAGCACCGTTGCTGCTCAAAGCAGAAGAGTTTGCCAGATAAGGGAGGGATTCTCTCTGGAGGGGTGCCCGGAAGAAAAAGGTACCCCATGTCTACCTCCCCTGCTTTCCTCTTCACCTCAGATTCTGGTTCAGAGCTACTTACCTTTTTCTTCTTCTTCAGAATGACTTTCACTCCATCCACTGAAACCATAATGCTCACTTTCTTCTTCTTGATGTTCTTGGCTTTAAACTCATACTGCAAGAGAGAAGAAAACAAAAAGAAAGTGCAACCTGATGAGATCAGTGCATCTACACAGACTCAGCTAGTCCACGCCTGGAAAAAACGTCCCCAGACAGGTGTGGCAAACAGCTCCCGGGGGCAGGGAGCACCTCGGGGGATGTAAAAGCAGGTGGATGTCTGCAGGCAGGGCCCAGGCAATCTCTGGGTTAGAAACGGGACTCTGAATAGTCAATACCACTTCTCAGTCATCAGCTAGGGTAGATGGACCTCAACTACCCTCATGAAATGAAAACATAGTCTACTTGCAATATCCCATAAAAAATCAGAACCTTCCCTCAATAACTCCTTCTATCATTTAATGACTTCCACAGTCAGGCAAGTATTCCTAGTGTCTCATCAAAGGCTGCTGAAACTACATTCCATCCTCAGCAAAGACTAACAGCTGGCACCAATCTTCACATCAGGGTTTTTTACACACTGAAAGATAATTATGAATTCTAAATTACTCTCTACAAGTTCAATTTCAAATTTCCTTTATCTGTGAGTCAGTCTACAAGTCTACCCACAGCCCTGTTAGCCTGAAGATTTTGGCACATCTAGAAAAGATATGGCCTCACAAACCATGTATTTGTTAGGTATTATTTAATTATATTTTTAATTGACAAATAATTGTACATATTCATGGGGTATATAGTGACAACCCCTGCATCTTGAACTCTTTATTTGTAGTCCTAGACAGGGATGCTCCAACCACAGCCCCATACTGCTGATGGATGTTGGCCTCATCCTCAATCTCAGCTCTTTCTGGCACATTTGTTTATTCACAGCCATCTCTTACACTTGTGTAGCTATTCATAACTGGTGGTATAATTCTACATTCTCCTCAGTGAACTTCATTTTGAGTACTTCTCCAGTTTATTAAAATCATTTTCCTCTGATTCCCATCTTACTGTCACCACCTAGCAAACTTCACTCGAAAGTTCTCTAATCAAACATCTGGGCCACAGATTAAAAATTAAGAAACACACGACCCAGAGCCCACCCACATCTCTTTTCTAGGACCTTTTATACTCAAGACACCTGGAACAAGACACCTAGCACCTTGACACATCTGAAACCTAGTTATTTCTATAGTTAGTGTTGATAGGCTTGAATCTAATCCATTCTAATGAGATAAAAACATAGCCTACTTTGGAAATCTCATTAGAAATCCAGAACTTTCTCTTCGCTGTGCCTTTTAATATTCTGATGTTACAAACTCAACTCAGAGCTTCCTACTATCCTGAATCTATCCTTTTCATTAAAATCTCAGATCTTCTATTCCACTGTACAGAGTTATCGTTGATACTTCTTGGCTATCTGTTTCTACAAGAAACATTCTTGTCTCTACAAGAATAGGACCTCACTAACTGAGGTAAGAGATCCTTCTTCACATTGTCATTGCAGGCTCTGGTCACAGCTGATTTGAGGGTCCTGGTGACAGCAACCTACATCACTGGTGACCTATAACCTACATCACTCCTAGCGTGGTGGTCACTTCCCCACCTCCACACTACCCTGTCAGCAGCTCTTCTTTCACTAAGGGGCCCTGGAAGAAGAGCAAACCAGAGCAGCAAACACACGGGGACAGAAGGAAACTCTGCTTCAGCCCGGGAACTCCAGGCCAATTAATAGTAAAGAGTAAAGGGGAAACGGGTGGCAGGGAGGGAGATGGAGACAGAGAAGGAGAGGTGCATCTGACAGGATTTTTTTTTGCACTGGAGTCTGGCTTAGGTAGGACAGGACCTCAGCCATGTAACAAATTCCTCTCTAGGTCGGCAGCCACAAACCAGTGAAGGTTAAAGTTGGTTTGATTGGCATGCACTTGAGGACATGGCTCCAGTTTGCAGTGTGTCACCCTGACTGCAGCATTCTGCTCAGCTGCAGTGCTGGATGAACTCAAATAACCTCTGGGTGGGAGAACCGGCATGACAATCTGCAAGTCTGCTGACTTTGGCCTTGTGCCTACTGGGAGAGGTGAACCAGCTACATTTCCTGATCATACCTGCGTTTACCTCCAGTCGCTTGGGCTTTAATAAACACAAACTTCTAGCTGCACCTCCCTTCCGAACAAGTACTAAAATCAGGCTGCTTCTGCTGGCCAAAGGAGTACAGAAGAGTGTGTCTGATGCACTCAGGTGGAAGTTAAAGGCCTAAGAGTCCCAGAAACACCCAGAAGAGGACAAAACCTACCCTAGACTGGTCGGACCTCAACTGTTTTATTGTCTTTGGTCTCTTACAGTATATCACTTTCATATGCTCCATATACTTCTCTTTTCTAACAACAAAATCAAAGCAGAAATATCAAGTACCTACCTCTGCAAAACACTACATCATTCTCTCCAGTCCTAGTTTTAGAGAACATACTGCCTGCTATGCCATAACCTTAAATGCCTTATATTTCTGGGAGAATGTTGTAGTTGACTATCTCTCTCTTTCTTGCCTGGTCCACCTCCCTGTTGGTTTCACTGTCTCTGTGGCCTTTATTAATCATGATTTCTCACCCAAGCATAGCAAGAGGCACCCAGCCAGCTCCTTGCTCAGTATCTGAAACTTTACCTATTTCTACAGTTAGTATTTTGGCAGGCTTAGCCATGCCTTTTAATAACTTTGTCTTAAGAACTCAAAAGCACAACTGAACTTTCTCTTTAGAACTGGAAATGGGCCTCTAATTCGATCACCATGCACATAGTTCCCAATGGCTCTTACAGGGTCTGTGGGCACAGTCACTGCATGGAAAAGCATGACCAAATGATTTCTCCCAAAACCTCAATGATAGTGACAACACAGGTGCTCCTTACAACAGCTGGTGGAATGCTCCGCAGTGCTTCAAAATGAAGATGGACAAGAGAGGCAGGAAATAGGCCTCCACGTTCCATCACGGCTGCCAGAACTGCTTGAGTGCTATTTATAAGGGTTCTTAGGTTGGACAAACTCTGCATCTTCCCCACCTGCCTGGTGGTCAGATGTCCCATACCCTTTCCAATAGAAAAATTAAAATTAACTTGCAATTCTGTTGGAAACTAGGAAGATAAAAGGAAATCAAATATCTGAAAATGCTCTAATATTTATTATCATTAAGCCATTTGTTTATATGGCAATTACGCCTCACTTGGACAACATGTTATTGTGTTCACTGAAGGGCGAGAAAATGAATTTGGACAGAGGGGAGATAATGGAGTAACCACAAGAATGGAGAAGAGAAGGGGCTCTCAGGGACAAGTCCTCCTTTTTCCCAAACTGACTGTGCTGCTCCAAGGTGGAGCACTGCCTGGGCAGGTGGGCTCTGGAGGAAGCATCTGTGTTCCACAGGACAGGAATCCAATCTGCTTAGGCTTTGCCAGGGGCTGAAGAACAAACAGGACTGCTGGTGCCACCGTCTGTGGCTCAGGCCAGCCTCTCACAAAGCCCATGCCAGCCCTGCAGTGTGTGCCAACGGGCCTGGCCCTCCCTGAATATGGCCAGGCTGATCTGATGCATTTGCTTTGCCAGCCAGAGCCCCACCAGCCTGGACAGATGAAGCCCTACAGGACTTGACCTTTCAGCGAACAAAACAATGCAAGTCCTGGAACACCACCCGCGGACTGGAAAGACCAGGGGAAAGTGTCTGGGGTTCACAAACAGAGTCTTGGGACCTTGTTTTGGAATAGCGGCCTTGGAACTTAATGTGCTCTGCCGGTCAGTGAGGTCCAGGAAGGGGAAGCTGGGAAGAGCATCCAGCAGGAGCCAGGAGTGAACACTCAATGGAAGACATGAGGAAGAACATCAAGGAGAAGTTGGAGAGCTGCTGACAGATAAGCAGCCTCATTTCTATCATTTCTAATTCTCTTCTGACACCCCAGTGCTTCCTTTTTCCCAACTTCCCAAACTGCCTCCTAACCCTGTATATCTCCGTCCTGGTCACTGAGTATCCAAGAAGGGCCAGAAGTCTGCAACAGCAGAGTGGGCATCTCATGAAGGGACCAGCCAGCCCTGAACCTGAGGCTGTACTTCAGAAACAGAAGGAACAGAATTACTTCCTTAGAGTCCAGGGGAAGAGCTGGGGCTATCAGATGCTCCTCACACATTTAACAGTCTGTTTTCACAAAAATGTGTAGCTCCCTAAAGAATCCCTGGATGCTTGAAAATACCTGATTTTTAACATATATATATATATTTATGACATATATATGTTTAAAAATATATGTATATTAACATATCCATGGATTTTTCACACACACACACACACACACACACACACACACACATATATATATATAGAGAGAGAGAGCAATAAAGAGAGAGAGAGAAAACAGGATCCTTGGTTCTTCAGTCTCGTTGGCCAGAAATAATTTGGCTGGTGATACACTCTCTCACTTGCTTCACAGGAAGCAGGTCTCCTTCATTCTTAACCATAAAATTCATTTTGCCAAGTCCTTCTCACTGTCTCTGCAATGCTTACAGATATGAGCCAAGACCTGCTTATGAGTCTAGGTGCTCAGAGGCAACTTCACCAAGCAGAGAGGACTCAGTTTGCAAAGGCAAATGGTATGCCAGGCTCTGTAAGTCATTGACTGTGTTCACTACCTTTCTAGAAGGAGCTTTGGAGCTTCACTTCTTTCAAATGATCACAGGAAATTTAAAAGTGGACTCTGACAGCACTGCTGGGCATTCTAATCATATTCTGTCTACAGTCTTGGTTTCAGGAGTGTGAGCAGATCTCCACAACAAAATCATAAGCACCTCTACCAAGTGTACTGTCTCGTAAAGGGTTTTCAGAAAGTCCTTTTGCATATATTATGTGAGAGTCTAAAAATTTAGACAGTAAGATACAAAATCTGAGTATACCCATGTTCACAGCAGTATTATTCACAATAACCAAAAGGTAGAAGCAACCCAAATGTCTATCAGTGGATGAATGGATTCACAAAATGTGGTGTATACATACAATGGAATATTATTCGGCCTTAAAAAGTTACGACATTCTGACATGTGCTACAACATGGATGAATCTTGATGACAAATGGAAGATATTCTATGATTCCACTTATATGAAGTCCCTAGGGTTGTCAAACTCATAGAAACAAATAATAGGGGCTGAGCAGAAGGGGAAATGGAAAGTTGTTTAACAGGTACAGAGTTTCATTTTTGCAAGATGAAAAAGTTCTGGAGATGGATGGTGGTGATGGTTGCGCAGCAATGTAAATATATTTAATGCCACAGAACCATACAGTTAAAAAGGATTAAAATGGTAATTTTTTCTTTTTTTTTTTTTTCTGACAAAGTCTTGCTCTTGTACCCCAGGCTGGAGTGCAATGGCACAATCTTGGCTAACTGCAACCTCTGCCTCCCGGGTTCAAGCAATTCTCCTGCCTCAGCCTCCTGAGTAGCTGGGATTACAGGCACCTGCCACCACGCCCAGCTAATTTTTGTATTTTAAGTAGAAACAGGGTTTCACCATCTTGGCCAGGCTGGTGATCCACCTGCCTCAGCCTCCCAAAGTGCTGAGATTACAGGCGTGGGCCACCATGCCCGGCCTAAAATGGTAAATTTTATGTCATGTATATTTTACCACAATACAAAAATGCAAAATCTGAAAACACCATGTAACAAACACATTTGTACTCACTGCAAGTACACTTAAATTCTGCTCATGAAAGGATATTTCTGGAACTCCCCCACATGCAAGTTAAACATGCCATAGTTTTCCACACTTCCATGTAATTGCATTTGCTATTCCCTATGCCTAAAATGCCCTCCCAACACCATCTGCCTGGTGAACTCTTGTTTATTCTTGAAATATCTGCTCATACTTCTACAGTGAAGCCAGCTCCCGCTTCCTGTATCCTCCCTCAGAGTTGGTTACTACAGCAATATGCAAGCCTCTATTATCACTCACTGTTGATTGGTTGATTATTTATCCCACAGGCCATGCCCTTCATGAGAGCAAGAAATATGACTGACACACATTTCTACCCAAGAAAAGAGATCAGGACATAGGAGGGTGATAAATGAATGTCAAAGTTATGAATATAGTTGACAGTGGTTATTCACAGAGCCCAAGAAAAGGCACCGTATATAAAGTAAGCCTTCCAGAAGTTAATTACCAAGTTATTAAAATCTGGATTCCATTCCAAAGTGCAAGGACTTTAAGAAGAACTAATCTCCCTTACATGGTCCATGGTCCACAGCACAGTACTGAGCACTTTATCTATGCTTGATACAGGCTTTTAAAACTGAAATCCTGTCATTATTGGCCAAAGCCGCTCATAATCATTTGACAGTACAGTTAGGAGTAGTGAATGAGGGGATGGTCGTGAGATGAACTTCTGTTCTGTGGGCTACCCAGCTTAAGTTCTGGCTCTTATGCCTATGGAACCAGAATCTGGGGGTCAAGGTGCCTGAGAACCATGGCAGTCTGACACTGATGTGACTCGTTTTGTTGATTTATATAAAATCTCAGAAATGCCAGTATGACCAACACCAAAGTTTGAAATGAATCTAAATTCCAGAACATCTATGAGGAGTCTTGGAAACACTGGGTAGAGACATTTATTTCCCATCTACCTACCTCAATCCCAGCATAACTTATTTTTGCAATAGATATATCATTGAAAATTGGGTATATAATCTCTGTATTCTCCAAAATACTCAAAAGGAACCAGAGAAGTTACTTTTTAAAGAAATATTCATTGTCATTATATAGAAATGAAGTATCACCCTACTTTGTAGACCAATGAGATTTAAAACTCAAGTTCTAAATCCCATTTGGAATACTTGATAAAAGGCAGAATCCCAGGCCCAGGCTTTAGAAATGTTTATTCAGCAGATCAAAAGTATAGCCAAAAGTTGGCAGTTTTTAATATGCAAATGGTAATGTAGATCATGCTATTCAGAAACACTACTTTGGGCCACAAAAGCAAGGATTATTATACATTTTTATTTGTGTTAAGAATTGCCATAGACTAATCAATGTGTCTTAATCATATATGTACTATCTTTTAGGTATAGCTATTCTTGTAACAAGATAGATTCTTATGAAAGTGCTATTGCTAGTTGTTGTCATCCATTTTCTAAATCAAAAGCTACTATAATAAAAAGTATTACTTTGGGAGGAAATTCCATGGAGTGGTAAGCATCAGGTAATCATACTTTACCTTTCATACATTTTTTTACATCTGAAATTTTTTTTATTATTTATTTAAATAGAAACAGGGTTTTGCTATGTTGCCCAGGCTAATCGCAAACTCCTGGGCTCAAGCAATCCTCACACCTCAGCCTCCCAAAGTGTTAGGATTACAGGCACGAGCCACTGCACCCAGCCTGAAAGAGCTCATTAAAAAATGTATAGAGGAAACTTTGTGTTTGAAATGTTTGAGACCACCAGGGTTGACCAAGCTTTTCATCTTATAGATGAAGAAACCAGTGCCCAGGGATGATAAGAGACTTCCCAGGTTCATTAGCAGAAAACTCATATCTGGAACCTACATCTCCTGACTCTTGGCTCTGTGCTTGTTATGTTCCCCAACACTTGTGTCTTTTTTAGTAGCTCAGAAACATGGCTCCAGGAAATAAAATTATTCATTCATTCCTCCATTCATTCAATACATGGTTAATGAGTTCCCTCATGAGCACACAAACCCCATCTTATAACAAAAAGCAAGAAGAGGAATAAGAACGTATTGGAAATTAACTTCACAGGACCAGAAACATTATACACCCAGGGACACGTGTCAATAACCTGGGAAGGGTACGAAATACCATTGAGGACAGAAAAACATGGTAAAGAGACCTTCTGAACTTAAGGAAGGCTTTGGGGCAGGAAATGCTCAAAATCGTAGCTGTTTGGAACGTTAAGAAGGTGGAAGAGAGGTTCATGCATGCATAGATGTTCTGTGAGGAGGCTGCATTTCCACAGTGTGAGGAGACCAGCATGATGGCAGAGGGCAAGTTAAACAGTCCCTTGCATGGAAGGCAGCGGCAGTCTCAAGTGCAGACAATTTCAGGCTGTGTACTCAGGGGATCTCCGAGTGGCGGTTGCTCCCTGTAGAGAGGAGACGAGATAGCCCCGGGAATACAGCCATCACTTTTCTCTGACCAGGAGCACGCTGACAGGTCACGGGGAGCTGAACAACAACCTAAATGATTAAGGGGCCTGAAGGGGTGATTTATGAAGAAAGATGAGAACCAGTACTAACAATCATCTGCTGCTTTCAGCTGCTTTCTCCTCTATATCTCTCACAGCATGTTAAAAACAAGTACTAGAATCTTCTCTTCTTTAAGTAAAAAAAGAGACAGGTGGATGGCAAGATAAAAATACAACAGTACAAACCCAACTCTGGTCAATTCTATCATTTTCCACTAATATCTAGCCTAAACTCTCCTCTAAGCTCCTCTAAATGGTTAATATATCATGTACAAAGGAAGACTAGAGACATTAAACAACGTTCCTGCCAGAAAGAAAAGGTACTTATTTAAGGTGATGAATGTCCCAGTCACCCTGATTTGATCTTTACAATCTATATGAATGTATCAAATTATCACATGTACCCCAAAATATACACATCCATTATGCAGCAATAAATAGTCTTGCAGAGGAGGGGGGCAGAGACAACACTGTTCCCACAGTATGATTCATATCTACACACACACACACACACGTAGAAGGAGCAAACATTTCCCAGTATTTAGAAGAGTCATGAATCAAGGATTTACGGTTTTCTGCCTCAGACTAAAAATGGGTATGAGACAAATGATGAATCCTTTTGTCTTTCTCGGGCTTGATTTAGCTCTCTTGAAAAGAAGGTAATCAATCATGTTTAATAAACCTCCCAGCACCTCTCACTATCTGCCACACACATCCCACACTCACCATGTGAAGTTAGGTGAAACAATTTGCATGAAGTATTATGAAGTCAAAGAAGCTACGCTGAATAGTAATGCTATTTCACAGCAAGTATTCACATTCTTAGCTACGTGACCTTGAGCAAGCCACCTACCCTACAGAAGGGTATAAGTCTTCCCTTCTGTGAAGCCAGGGTATTGGGTTAGATTATACCTTCCCAACTCTAAACATGACTCAATGTGATACGAACCTTCATAGCTCTTGTAGGAAGAGTCAGATGGGCAGGCACACTTGAGGAAGGTGGGGCAAATGTATAGCAACATAGAAATGAAGGCATTTGGTGAGGCCAGGTCAACCCCAGAAGCAAGGGAAGGGGATGGAAGGGAGAAAGGATTCAGACAGATGGGGAAGGTTCTAAAATGGAAAAGAAGTTACCATAGTTTTGCATAGAAAGTAGGAGGGTGCTTAAGGGTTTTAAAAAGAGTGAAAAATAGAGGTGCAAATCTTGAACATAATCTTGGCAACAGCATTGACGATTCAGAAAGAAGAGACACTGGAAATGAGAAATCTAGGAAAGACTAGAGACATATATGAAGCTCTGCCTTATAAGAATAAAGAAAATATCTGGATGAAATCACTATATAGACTGAGAAGCAGAATAAGGAAATGGTCCCTAAATCCCTTGCCTGGAAAATGTAGCAATGTTTTCACCAATGCCAGCACAGATGAACACAAGAATGTGTTATACATTGAAAAAGTCTATCTTGCACTGGAGAATCAGGTAATAGGAGTTAGACAAGATATAGGGGTCCCACGGTCATTCATGTGGGACTGCTTTTCCTACGCTCTCCCAAGTCTTCTACCCATTGAATCTCCCCACACTAAGCTTAGGGTGAGCTTAGACTTTCTAGAATGATGAGCAAGAGATAAGGGTAAATTTGGAAAACCTGTGCTTGCATTCATCCATTAGGATCATATAAGTTCCAGATGTAAGGTGTCTGGGAGGAGAAAGACTACAGTAGGCAGAACTGATGGCCCCAGTGACTATTCATGGTATAATGAAAGGTATGGTGAAGAAGGTAATTCTTGAGAGATACTGAAGAAACTATTTGAGAAGGAGGAGGAAAATAATAAAATCAGAATTGGGAGGACTCTCGGAAATCACAGTGTTATCTCTGTCAAGCAATAGTTCAGCCTCTAACAGAGTACTGGCAACTCTCTTTGAAAAGTAGTTTCTTACAATAAAACTGGAAGCAACACCCAGAAGATTCCACTTATATGATTCTCTAAACTGGTGCTTCTCAAACTTGAGGGTCCACATGAATCACTCGGGGACCTTGTTAAATTACAGGCCATTCTGCAGGTCTGGGGAGAGCCAAGGGTTCTTTATTTCTAGCATAGTCTCAGATGATGCTGACACTACTGGTCCACAGACCACACTTTGAGAAGCAAGGAGCCAGAACTACAGTATATAAGTCCAAAAGGTATTTGGATATGTCAGCTGTGTGAACTAACCATCTCTAAGGTTTCTTTCAGTGCTAACATTCAACTATTCCTATCAATTGTATATGTCAATATTCTGAGTTACATAAAAATTGAGACACGAGGTGTTTCTCAGGAACAACCACCTTAAGATGGCCCCAAATCAAACTCTAATAAACAACTCTCATACATAAACAATACAAATACAGTAACCAGAACACAAGTTCCCAGAATGGAGGGGGATCTGAAGAGTTATTGACTTATATCAAAGCATAATAATTATCTACTGTCAGTAGGTGGCAATATTTCCTTGGGGTTATGGGACTGTAAAGTGGAACCATGGTTCCCAGCCTGGGCTGTAAACTAGAGTCAACTGGGAAACTAAAATTACTGGTGTCTGGATACCATCCCCAGAAGTTTTGATGTAATGGATCTAGAGTGCAGCCTGGACATTGGGCTTTTTTTTTTTTTTTTTTTTTTCTTTTAAGCTACCTACGTGATTTTCATGTGCAGCTAAGGCTGAGGTCCACTAAAGTAGAGTGAGGTTTAGCAGACCATAGAAACTAAGAAGTCAGTGCTGGTCATCACATCACTCCTGATTCCCTGCATCTCCCCGTTCCTCACTGGGACTGACTGATGCACCACATGATCTCTATTCCATCTCATCTTCCCTTTCAGCCCATCAATAGTTAACTCCAAGGCTGCACCAGACATTACTTCCTCCAAATTTCTATGACAACAAATGAACTTGGGTGAAGAGATGCCAGGATGGTTTATGTAGGAAGAGCACTGTTTTCTGTAGGGCTGTTTTCACCATAGCAAAGTGCCCTAACCCAACTCATCCCCAGTACCAGCCTTGACTCCAAGGGTTAGCAAAATTTTTTTCTGTAAAAGACAAGATGGTAAATATTTTATGTTCTGAGGGCTATGTGGTCTCTGTTGCAACTATGCAACTCTGTTGCTCCAGCACAAAAGCAGCCATAGACAATACACAGATAAACGAGTACAGCTATGTTCCAATAAAGCTTTATTTATAAAGGCACTCAGTGGGCCAGATTTGATCCATGAGCCATGGTTTGCCAACTCCTGCCTTAACCTCATTTGAGTTCCTTCTGAATTTTCTGTCTCTGCTCTATTACAGCATGTGGCGTTACCAAGGACAACCACTGTGACATCCAGAGTGCAGGAAAGGAGTCTACTGGATGGAGACTGAAATGCGTGGGAGGGCCCTGAAGGCAGATGAGATTTGAACATGGACCCAAAGCAGTGCAAGGTGGCTATTCAGAAATGAGGATGAAAATGGGGAGGAAACCCCCACTACAAACTGCAAAATCCTAATCCTGGGATTATTTTCCCATGAAAAAACAATCTGTGATGTGAGGCAGTTTTCCCCCTCCAACTATGATGGAAATCTAAAGTCAAACTTGACAGGGAAAGAGAATGAACTACTGAGAGTGAGATGTGACCAGATCAGGCAAAAAACCAAATGAACATAAAAATAAACCTCATACCTTATGCCAAAAATAATTCAAAGTGCATCACCAGCTTAAGTGTAAAACTATAAAACTTTTGGAAGAAAATGGTGGGAAGATCACCTGAGGTCAGGAGTTTGAGACCAGCCCGGCCAACATGGTGAAACCCCATCTCTACTAAAAATACAAAAATTAGCTGGGTGTGATGGAGCACGCCTATAGTCTCAGCTCGGGAGGCTGAGGCAGGAGAATCATTGGAACACGTGAGGCAGGGGTTGCAGAGCGAAGATCGTACCACTGCACTCCAGTCTAGGTGACAGAGCAAGACTCCATATCAAAAACAAAACCAAAATAAAACAAAAACAACAACAACAACAAAAAAACTTTGTGACCTGGGTTTATATAGAATTTCTACACATGATACCAAAAGCATGATCCATAAAAGAAAAAAAACCTGATTAACTGAACTTCATAAAATTAAACTTGCTCCGTGGAAGCCAGTTTTAAATGAATGTAAAGACAAGTAACAGCCTGGGAGAAAATGCTTACAAATAGGACACCTGACAAAAGATTTGTATCCAGAACACATTCATAAAAAGAATTCTCAAATCTCAACAGCTGTAGACAACGCCCAAAGTAAAACATGGGCAAACGACTCAAACGGACACTTGATTAAAGGGGATATATTGAAAGCAAAAAAACACATGTAAAGAAACCAACAAGTTTTGGTAGTTGGTTGAGTGTTTTTGTCTAACAGGAGGAACTGAGACAGGTGAGGCTCATGCCTAGGAAACAAGGCTAAAAAATTATTTCTGCCCACTGGGATTTTTAAAGTCAGAATCTTGAGCTCCAGGGCCTATTGAAACACACTCAGACCTGATTACAGCTCCCTAGACAATAGGGTGCTCTCCCAAGTCTGGAATAATGGCCTCCCATGAAAAGATGTTCAATATCATTAGCTGTTAGGGAAATGCAAATTAAAACCACAGTAAGATCCCATTATATACATATTAGAATAGATAAAATTAAAACAACAACAACAGCTAAACACTGTATGGTAGATGCACCTGACAGAAATGACAAGAAATTAGGGTTGTCACATGCAGGTTGCTGAGGGAAGTGCGCCAAGTGAGGATGCTATATAAACTGTATGCTTTTTACAGGCAGTTATCATTCTCCTCTCCAGCCTGCAGCCACTGGACCGTCTCTGTATATAACTTCCCCCAAATAAACCTCATGTTTTGTTCACCAGTTCTGGGTCTGTCCTCGGCCTCTTGAAGCTGGTGCCATCCCTACTGAAGTCAACAGGGTCCAGTACAAAAGACGCCAAACACTGGGGAGGATGCAGAGCCACTGGACTTCTTGCGCATTGCTGAAGGAATGGAAAATAGCCCAGCCATTTGGGAAAACTAATTTGGCAGTCTCTTAGAACGTTAAACATACACTTACCATATGACCCAGCATTACCTCAGCTAGGTGTTTACCCTGGAGAAAGGGAAATTTATGTTCCCACAAAGACCTGTACATGCATGTTTAACAGCTCTATTAGAATTACCAAAATTAGAAACGACTCAAATATCCTTCCACAGGGTGAATGGATAAGCAAATTGTGTTATATCCATATAATAGAAAACTACTCAGAATAAAAAGGAAAATATGCAGTTCATGTGTGATACAGCATTGTTACAGAAAGTTAGAGGGGAATTGGTTGAAATGTAAAACAAATTTTTAACAAATAAAAAGAAATGAACTACTGATACCCACAAAATTTGGAAGTATGTCTATCTTGATTGGGGTGAAGGTTACATGAATCTATACAGACACATAAATTCATAAAACTATACGCCAAAAATCAATTTTACTGTTAATTTTAAAAATAAAATGAAAATTAAAGTCCTTTGGGCTGGATGAAGTGTCAGGATAGGAGATGCCTCCCAAACTCCTTCTCCTCCTCAGGGGGAATGAATGAAAACCTTGCCCCCAGGCCTCCAAGGTTAGCACAGACTGAACGTGAGGTGTACCCTCTCCACTGCAGTGCAAAGCACGGAGACAATTCTGAACTAACTGTTCCCAGGTCAAGAACAGGGCTTCCAGAGTTGTCCTGTAGAGCAGGCCAGGAGAATCTCATACTGGCTTAAGAAGATAAGGGAAGTCTTCCCAGACACAGGGTCCTCTCCAGCCTATACACAGCCAGTTCAGGCACTGGTGGGATCACTAAGCTAGGGCAATGGACACCCATGAAGGTCATCCAACTGCTATGGTACCAAGCCATGGTCAACTCAGTCTGGTTACTCAATCCCTATGGGAGGTTATTATTCCATTATTGGAGGAATAATGGAATAATGGGAACTGTAGTGAGGCCCAGACATGTCTCTGTAGGCCCTGGAGCTCAAGATACAGAACTGTAACATTCCAAAGGGCAGAAATAATTTTTCAGTGCAGTTTCTTAGAGCAAGAGTCTCACTCCAGTCTCAGCTCTTCTGCCCACAGTAACACTGAACCAACTACTTTGTTGGTTTCTGAACACCTCTGCCTTCTCACTGAATCCACACCAAGCAATGGCTCACATACATGGGACTCAGGTAAAAGGACAAGATAAATAACAAGCACATGCCTGAGCTGCCAGTAGAGAAAAGGCCCGCAGTGTGGCAGCTAATGAAATCATCAGGTGATCACCAGTTCAAGAAGGGGAACATCTGGTGTATTCAGTTCTTCCTCGCATCATCTCTATCAATCCATCTTTTTATGTTGCTGCCTCTCTAGGTGAGTGTCTCCTCCTTGGAGCCTCAGATATCTGTGCTTCAGCCCAGCACCTCCATGGACACAGGAAATCTGTGTGTTTGGCAGCATCCCCAGCTTCAGCCAGCCATTCTTCCAGAAAACATGCAGCAGGATTCCCGTCCTGTTCTCCACACACGAGAACAGTGGGAAGTGAGAAAGGAGGTTGTTATGGGCTAAATGTTTGTGTCCCTCTAGAATTCATGTTGATGCCCGAGCTTCAAGGAGGTGGGAACTTCAGGAGGAAACTGGGTTTAGATGATGTCATGCTGTGGGGTTGGGAGTACCATCACTGGACTCCCGGATAGTATTCCAAGGATCATGCTGGGGGATGGGAGTACCATCACTGGACTCCTGGGTAGTATTCCAAAGATCATGCTGTGGGTTGGGGGTACCATCACTGGACTCCCGGGTAGTATTCCAAGGATCATGCTGTGGGGTTGGGAGTACCATCACTGGACTCCCAGGTAGTATTCCAAGGATCGTGCTGGGGGTTTGGGGGTACCATCACTGGACTCTTGGGTAGTATTCCAAGGATCATGATGGGGGAAGGGGGGTACCATCACTGGACTCCTGGGTAGCATTCCAAGGATCATGCTGGGGGGGGTTAGGGAGAGGGAAGAACAAAAACTGCACACATACCCCCCATGACCATTTAAGTCTTCCTGAAACACTATATAATAGGTTCTGATCAAAAACTTTCTATAACACCCCGTTGCCTAAACCAGAAGATCAAAACTGATATTCAACATATTTTACCAACTGACACAAAGCAGCCAGCTTCCCTTCTCCCACCAAGCTGCTCTTGAAACGTACATACAGTTACATACATACAGTTTCTAAGCTGTATTCTTCAGAGCCCTGGGTTCAGTGGAGGAGCCTCAAAGGCCACTCTAGGGCTGGGAGGCCATGCAGGCAGATATGCCAATCAACCTCTGCCCATCCTGTTTACCCACAGAAGCTACAGTTCTCAGGTTTAATAAGTTGGAGTTCCATGTGATATTTTGACAAAAGTTCATAGCTTTAAAAAGAAGAGTTCAAACATCACTGACCTATATAAAATACTATGCTACAATATTTCAATTGCACTGTGGCTTATTCACTGTCTATCCTGAAGAGAAACTGGATTTTCTCGTGTCTGCACTTACGTAATTACTACTTTCAAATCCCTCGCTCAGTCCCTTAATCTATCCAAAACATCCCCATAAGTTTTACTTCAAGTATCACTTTATAAAAACCTCCCCTGACTACTACAGCCTGAAGGAGTTTCTATACTGCTATGGCAATTAGCACTCAGAGGACTGATTTGATAATAATGTTATATATAAAATACATTTCCTAATATTACACAACACTCTTAACTTGGAACATGGTTCATTCTCATCTTCATTGTAAGTTCTTTGCAGGCAGGCGCTATATAAGTTCAGCTCTTTATCCTCTTTAGCATCTATTACAGGATTTTCAACCAATTTTAAGGACTTGATCTGACAATACTAAAAGATAGCTCTGGCTGCTGAGTTAAGAATGTAACTCAGGGAGGAAGTGAGGAAATCATTAAGGAGGCCACTTGTCTCCCTTGTCTCCCTTGGGGTGAGAAAAGTATACAAGTAACTATGATACCAGGCTTATAAACACTACCCCATACCTAGAGGCAGAATAATCCCAGGCAAGGAACACACTTCCAGTGGGTAGGTCCCCGACTAGTTGCCATTTAATGTTTCCCTTCAATTTATTTTTAATATATTTATTTATTATAATGGCTATTATAAAGAATAGTCATAGTATCACGAAACCTCAGAACTGATGGGCCCATGTAATTTTATCATTTGTAGATTAACACCCTTAGACTACCAGCTCAACACTGTAACAAGTTACTTTAGTTGGGAGACCACAGACCCACCCTGTTTGACCTATTTCTCTTTTCCTAAGAATTTAACAGCTTTCAGGAAATCAGGCTACTGAGGGAACTACATGTAAATTACTCTCTTTCCTGATTTTTCAAAAGAAAATTGAAAAAGAAAAACATGGTATCTATAGTATAGCCCTTTGGAAAATCTCTAATGGCTACCTTGTTTTGTAGCAATCATCACATTCTGAGCCCAAATCAAAGGATCTTCTATGACTAAGTTCCATAACAATATGTCATTTTAACAATTTATTAGCTTGGAATAATTGTGCCAAAAAGAAAACTATTTTTCTCCAGGCAAAAATGAGCTGAGTTCCTTTTAATTTTTCCCAGCCCTTTCCTGATCAGGAAGACATTCAGTTGCAACCAATTACATTTAGATTAATTTTCAAAAATGAGTACTGATTTTTAAAACCTGAATGTGCTTTATCCATTCCCAAGATATCAGCCATTATCTCTTTCTTAAAATGTTTAAAGTTATTTTTCAAAAAAGTAGAGAAAGAGTAATTTCACCTCTTTATCTCTCAACTCCCCCTACAGTCACTACAAAGAATAAAAGGAAATTCAATTTTAATATGAGGATATTATATTTGATAATGAATAATTAAGATAACCAAGGAACTATAAGGGATATTTTATCTTGAGAAATTGGCTGCAAGATGATTGATGGCTCTCAAACTCAATGAGCTTAAGTGACAGAGATGACTCTTGCTTTGGTTTTGTGGCCCCCTCTGAGATGGAAAGGGCCAGCTAATAACAAACGCAATAGCACAGCTATGTTTGGCAAAGAAATTGATCTTTGGTGTGCTTTCGTTTGCCCGGATCTGCCTGGGGTACTACTGGTTCCTTTCATTTTCATTGTTCTGATTATTCAGTGGGTCTTTTCACTCTGGAAACTTAAATCTATGAATTTGGAAGTTTTTCTTGTATTGGTTCTTTGGCCAGTTTCCACCTTTTTTGTGTGCTCTGTTTTGGAACTCATATTTATCAGATGTTGGACTTCCTAGATTGATTCTCTAATTTGCTAGTCTTTCCTCTTCTAACTTGTATTTCTATTCTAATTTTTTGTTTTCTTCTTTTTTTAAACCTTTCAACCCTTCTACTGACTTCTTTTTTAGTTTGAATATATTTTTAATTCCTGAGAGTTCTCTATTTCTTTTTCATAGAGTCTTGTTTTAGAATGTAGTGTCTTAATTCTAATTTTATTTTCTGTTTTCAGGTTTCTTTCTGATCCCTGCTATCTCTGTTTTCTTCAGGTTCTTCCCTCTATTTATTTTGGTTTCTCTCTTTTTCTATGTTGGAGAGTTTCCTCAAATATCCTGGCATTTTGGGCTGCCCATCCATATTTAAGAAAGAGGAAGTCAAAGCTGACTAGAAATGCTATGTGAGTGACTAGGGCTTGTTGCCCACAAGGCTTCACTGAGGAGTGAGCTTTGTTATAAAGTGATCAGGAGGCAAACTGACCTTCTAGTTACAGAAACCTTCACATATCAAGTCCTGGAGATCTTTTCTCTGGGACCATTCAGTTTATCCAGAGAAAAGTCTTACAATAAATATTCTAGAAATAGAGGAGGCAGCTACAGACTTACAATCTTTTTTTTTCTTTTTTTTTTTTTTTTTTTCTTCCTATAGATAGAATCTCGCTCTGTCACCCAGGCTGGAATGACACGACCTACGCTTACTGCAACCTTCGCCTCCTGGGTTCAAGCAATTCTCACGCCTCACTCTCCCGAAGAGCTGACATTACAGGCACATGCCACCATGCCTGACTAATTTTTGTATTTTTAGTAGAAAAGGGGTTTTAATGTATTGGCCAGGCTGGTCTCAAACTCCTGACCTCAAGTGTTCCACCCACCTGCTCTCCTAAACTGCTAGGATTACAGACATGAGCCACTGAATCTGGCCTTAAGACCTTTTTAATTATGACACCTCTCCCCCACCTTCTGCAACAACTGGTACTTCCAACATCTTAAGCCTTTCCAGAGTTATCTGGCATCAATCAACTTACTTGCCATCAATATCCCCTTCTGCAGACCTTGGACTAAAGCTACCTCTGCTCCATTAAGGCTATCAACATACCTTTGTATTCTGTCTTTTATCATTTTATTTGTTATTTATTTTCTAGAGGCAATGTCTTGCTCTGTTGCCTAGGCCGCAGTGCAGTAGTGTACTCATAGCTCATTGCAGCCTCAAATTCCTGGGCTCAAGTGATCCTCCTGCCTCAGTCTCCTGAGTAGTTGGGACTTAGGTGCCTGGCTAATTTAAAATAATTTTTTTTTCTTTTTTTTTTTTTGTAGAGACAGGGTCTCTCTATGTTGCCGAGCCTGGTCTTGAACTCCTGGCCTCAAGTGATCCTCTCACCTTGGCTTTCCAAATGTTGGGATTACAGGCATGAGCCACTGTGCCCAGCCCTTCTGTCTTGTAAAAAGTTACTATGAAATCTCTTTATTGACTGTTTCTTCTCCTGTTCTCTTTGTCATAGAGGTTATTCCAATGGGGCTTCATGGGAGAAAAGGAGATAAATGTACATCACGGATTCACCAGGTTTAATAACCATTCCCTAACACTGGTGGGGCCCTTGGGGAAAACTCTAGTATAATTCTCCATACCAATTTTAGTGATGCCAACACTCTGACGGAAGCAGACTTTTTTTACTCCAAACATTAGTTTGGAGATAGATAATTACCTTCATGGGGGCAGATACAGCTCTTTGATCTATCTGCTAGTTTTCCACTTACACCAGGTCTAGCATACATGGTTCTCTTTCTTAGACAGTGTCAAAAATCAAAACAATTACTCACTCTATGTCATTGTGATCTCTTTATCTTTGTTTGACCATTTACCACAGGCAGATAGGTCAGACAAGATCCAAATGGACCACTTCCATTATATTAATGTTACAGAAGAAAGAGAGGATCTAGTACCATGAGATAATGAAGACACTATCTTCAAAAACCATACAAAGGGTTTGAGTCTTCCATAGGCCTTGCTAAGGAGCCACTTTACCCTCAACCCAGCAACCACAGACAAGAAGTCATGTCTATGGACTAGAAAAGGTATCGCCTTCGGAGAAAAGCACAAAAGATCAGAATTATAAGCATCTTGGTATAATATTTTAAATGCTTGACAGATTCTTCTCTAAGGATTAATTATAACAGTAAGCCAGCATTCAGCAGAAGGCAATTCAGAACTATTCTAGCACATGAAGGCAGATAAACCCTTTGGGCAAAGCTTTCAACAGTAACACCAAAAGGAACCATGTTTAAGACTCAGGAGCAAGGAAAGACCATGAACCAGAATGCAAAATTAAAAAGTAATCTTCTTACAACCAGTATTAGATTGGTAGTGGAGACCAGCTAATATCATATGTTGATATAATCCAAAAGACTGAAAGGTATTTGAGAAGGGAAGAATTTTCTTACCAGGCGATTCGTGGCTATGGACTGCCACATCCATCTAACACCTAAATCTTCCTGAATACCATCAAAATTCATCTCATGTTCCTGTATCCTTCCCACACACTTGGTAACATTCTGTTCTGCAGTTTGCTATTTCTCTTTTACCATTAACTTTTCACTTGTTTGTATTTTATTTTCTCAATGAGATGGAGATCCTTGAGGCCAGGGACTTACAGCCCTGAGAACATGGGTTTCAGAATCAATGTAGACTGCTTGTAATCTCCCAATACACACTGCTTCTTCTCCTGCAGTCACAGAAACCCACATTTTTAGCGAGCACATATCCACCCAGAATGATAACTTCATTTCACAGCCTCTCTTGCAGCCATGAGACTGAATTCTAGCCTATGGGACACAAACAGAAATGACCTGTGGCAGCTTCTAAACACCTGAAGATACTAACCCATGCGTCTTTGTCCTTTGTCATCTCTCCTTAGTCCCCTTGTCCATCCTACTGCCTGGCCATGTTGGACTACAAGGTCAGGGTCACACTGGGCAGAGCGGCACTATATAAGGAGTCAAGATCTCTGATACCATGGGCTACTACTACACCACTCTGGGACAGGATTTATGTGAGAAAGAGAAACTTCTATCTTGTGTAAGCTTATGTTATTGTGAGGTTTTGTTGTTCCTCACAGCTGAGCCTAACAGTAATATAGTCACACAGATTTGGGTTCAACTCATAGCTCAGTCACTTTGTAGCTGAATGATCTCAAACAAATCACCTGCCCCAGTTTTCTCATCTGTAAAATGGGATCAATGTTACCTAACTCAGATTTATGAGATACACACAGCAAAGAACCCCACAAATCCAAATTGTAACTTCATATTCTTATAAAGAAAACGACCCTTTAATAGGGAGAGGTAACCTAGTCAGGAAAGAGAGAGAAGGCTTCCCTGAGAAAGTGACACATAGAATTTAAAATATAGATAGAAAGTAAGCAAAGAGGGCCGGGTACAGTGGCTCATGCCTGTAATCCCAGCACTTTGGGAAGCAGAGGTGGGTGGATCATTTAAGGTCAGGAGTTCAAGGCCAGCCTGGCCAATATGGTGAAACCGCACCTCTACTAAAAATACAAAAAGTAACCGGGCGGTAGTGGTGCACGCCTGTAATCCCAGCTACTCAGGAGGCTGAGGCAAGAGAATCGCTTGAGCCTAGGAGGCAGAGGTTGCAGTAAGCCAAGATTGTGCCACTGTACTCCAGCCTGGGTGACAGAGTGAGACCCTGTCTTGAAAAAAAAAAAAAGATCAGGCGTGGTGGCTCATGCCTGTAATTGCAGCACTTTCGGAGGCTAAGGCAGGTGGATCACCTGAGGTCAGGGGTTCAAGACCAGCCTAATCAGCATGGCAAAACCCCGTCTCTACTAAAAATTCAAAAATTAGCCAGGTGTGGTGGCACACGCTTTGATCCCAGCTACTCAGAAGGCTGAGGCACGAGAATCACTTGAACATAGAAGGTGGAGGTTGCAGTAAGTCAAGATCACGCCACTGCACTCCAGCCTGGGCGACCAGAGTGAGACTCTGTCTCAAAAAAAAAAAGAAAAGAAAAGAAAAGAAAAGAAAAAAAGAGAGGAGAGGAGAGGAGAGAGGGCAAAGAGGGATGAGAAACATTCTAGGCAAAGGTCACTGCATGGCCAAAGGCCTTGGGCTGGAGGGATTACAGAGGCTACAAGGAACTGAAAAAATAGCATGACCCCAGGAAAGACAATGAGGATATCAGTGAAGGGAGAAGAGGCTGAAGAAGAAAATAGGGACATGCAGGCCTTACAGTCCATGTGAAGAAGTCTGGCCTTTACCCTAAGAGAGAAAGAAACCAATGGACATGTTTAGGTTGGAAGGATGAAGGGGAACATGACTGGAGATTCTGATTCCAAAAGCTCATCTTGGTCACAGTATGAAAAACAGTTTCGGGGTGAAGGCAAATCTGATGTAGATGTAGGGAAACCTTTCGGAGGCTACTGTAACAGTCCAGTTGGCTGGAGACAGAGAGAGCAGCAGTTGGATTCAAGACCTAGTTTAGAAGTAAAAGTAACAGGACCTGGTGTTAGATTGGATGTAGGACAGGAGGAAGAACGACAAGTCAATGGGGAAGTTTCTGAGGTTTGTGAAATTGCATACAAGGTGGTCCCAGTCACTGGATCAGAACTAGAACAGAACCAGATTTATGGAGTAAAGTAAAGAGTTTGATTTGGGACACACTGATTTTGAGGTGCCTTTGAGAAATCCAAAAAGAGACGTCAAGTAGGCAGTGGGCATATAATTAGAATTTGGTCAGAAGAAGTCTAAGCCAGAAAAAGAAATTCTGGGTGGTCTGTGCACAGTTGTGAATGTGCATGAGATTGCCTAGGGTGAGAATAAAAAGAGTGAAGAGAGAATGCCAATATTTATAAACATAAGAGAATCCACCTCTAGGAAAATGCCATTATATAGACCAAAATAGCTACTTGTGCTATGATTGCAATGTGTCTCTCAGAAATTTATGTGTTAGAAACTTAATTCCCAATGCAAAAGTGTTAGGAGGTGAGGCCTAATAGGAGGTGTTTAGGTCTCAGTAATTAATGGAATGATACTGTTATAAAAAGGGCTCACAGGAGTGAGTTCACTTTTTCCCCCTCTCTCTTGCCCTTCCATCTTCCTCCATGTAAGGACATAGCAAAAATGGCTTTGCCAGATGCCAGTACCTTGATCTTGAACTTTCCAGCTTCTAGAACTGTGAGAAAATAAATTTCTCATCTTTATAAATTGCCCAGTCTATAGTATTCTGTTATAGCAGCACAAAATAAACTAACACAACCTGAAATTTCTATATGGCTCAATCCAATAGAAGGGATAGTAGGAAAGAGTAAAGTCAGAAGAGTGTGATACATAGTGAAAATCAAAAAATTAAGAGATGATAACCAGTTGTGACAAATGTTCCTGAGTACTCACAGAGGATGAAACATCCAATGGGTTTGGAGACAGTGGTCACTAGTTACTTTAAGAATTATTATTCTGGCAAAAAGATGGGGTTAGAAGTCAGTTTAAGATAAGAAAAGTGAGAGAATGGAATACGGGCAGCAAGTAAGCAATTTTTTTGAAAATCATAAAGAGAATATACTTAAAGAGATTAGAATAGTGCCTGACTTCAAGGGCTCAATAAATGAGTCTGGTTAAATGTTGTTTTTCACATTACTAGCAGCTTCAAATCTCCCATAGCTCTTTTAGCAAATGCTTTGCGCTTAGTTGGTACTCACTAAATACATTAGACAAGATGATTAACCATTAAGGAGAAACAAAGAGGTGCTAAGTCATTCTACATAATTTGCTATTAAAAGTGGCTGCAAATTCTTGGTGAACCAGATGCCCTATTTTCCCTTCATAAAAATAAAAGTTAATCTAAATATAATCCTGTGTTCTTCATTTCTTCGTGCTATAAATCAACAAAACCTTCCATTAGAATGTCATTAGTTTACTACTATGATGAAGTTAACCTCCTCAAAAAAATCTGGACTAAAAGTGAAGCTAGTTATATTTTGTGACACAATTCATTGTTGGGAGATTTAATGAGATAATCTGTGAGAACCTCCAACACCTGTGAACAAGGCTGATCTTAGGATCAGACTCTCCTCTTTGCTATAGTCAATGAAAGAATGAGGGCTTCTGGAATCACGCCGAAAATACGTTGGCCACTAATTTGGTATCTCTCTAGCTTATATTTATAGTAAGTGATGCTTCTCTTATCTACAGGTGAAATTTTAGTTTAAAGGACAAAATGCCCAGCCAACATGGAATACAGAAAGCAAAGGTTGCAGGAAACCAAAACGGGTGTCACACTCCCATCATGGGCCTTCATCTACTTCCGTCAAACAAAAATCAACCCAGAGAAATTTACACTTTTGCTTTACCTGGAATGCTCTTTGCTCATCTACCACTTTCTCTACAGGCAAGCCTCCCTCAATGCCCTACTATGAACCCAAACACAGACATGCATTCCTTCTGTAAGTCCTATATCAATATGAATCCCATTCTGAATCCCCCAAAATAAGAGTTGTCTTTCCTCTGAATTCCCACCACTCTTTTGTTCATAATTCAATTTCAGTACCTAATACGTTGGATTGCAATCATCTGTTTACCTATCTTTTCACAGCTCAATCTCCCAAATGAACTATGTCCATCACAAAGCTGAGATCTGGGGACACAAAATTAGTGGCCTAAACATAACACAAGCTTATTCTCTGAAAGTTCTGGAGGTCAGAAGTCTAAGATGAGTCTGTAGGGATGTGTTCCTTCTGGAGGCTATAGGGGGGAATCCATTTCCTTGACTTCTCCAGCTTCTGGAGGCTGCTTGCATTCCTTGGCTTCTGGCCCCTTTCTTATCATCAAAGCCAGCAGCATAGCATCTTAACACCTTTTTCTCTGTTCCAGTCATTTCACTGCCTTCTCTCTCTCTCTCTTTCTCTCTCTCTCTGACCCCCTACTGCCTCTCTTTTATAAGGACTCTTGTGATTAGATTGAGCCCACCTGGATAACGCAGGGTAATCTCCCATCTCAAGATTCTTAAAAGTTTGCACATTAAGAATCTGCAAACTCTCTGCTGCCATAGAAGGTAACATCAGGATATTGTTTAAGAAAAAGGGGACATGAAAGGTTATAAAATATTGTAATTAAATCTTATTAATTTTGAAAGATACGACTGATGCTTAGAGGGGAAAGCTTGAGTTACCTGGAAATTTTACTTATATGGAGAACCTCATTCTCTGATGCCAGACCAATGAGATTTACTGTTGTTTCTGCTAAGTATACCTGAACATATGTATCTCCAAATAAACATTAACTTTCGAGGCACTTTGGGAATATATTAGTCACCTTGGGAATATAACAAATTCTAATGAAATAACTATTGCTTGAAACTTTGAGGAAATCATCTCTTCAGAAGATATTTAAAACCAATATATAAACTACATAATTATCAGCTTCATTACCTTGTAACCACACCTCATTTTTTAACTGGAATAGCAAAAAAGTTGGGGCGAGCTTATCAAGATAGTCAATCATTATACTCAGTTCCAAATGACTTTAGCCATTAAAAAAAATTATATATATATATATATATATATATATATATAAAATCTGCCTCGATAATAGTCAAAAGAGTGAGTTGCAAGATCTAGATGCCGTTTTAAAAAAGGAACAGCAAAAAAAGTGGGTATGATCACTAAGAGTTTAGCCTTTCCAGACAACCTCTTTCCTCTTTGGGCAGGACAACATTCTTTGGATATATAAGTTAAGGTACACTGCTAAATATGTCTCTGGTTCTGATCAATTAGTCGCAACTTGTATGTGTTAGTCATCAAATGCCATCTATATTTAGATACCATCTAAATACAGGCAAGTTAAATTAGATATATCTACTTTATAGTAATGTACATATATTACACACGTTACAAAGCTCCTATTCGTATTAACGCTGATGTTACGAGCTTGATGGTTATGAATACCAAGCCCTGGGGACAAATATTTCTCCCTCATTCCTTCCATAGATACTGAGGACTTGGTTTCATAGGTTTCAAGTTCCCACCCTACAGATCTGGGAATCCGGATGATTTAAAATCAAACTGTGAAGCAGGGATGTATTTCACAATCACATCCACATGGCTTCACAAACACACACTCACTCCACATGGGCCATCCAGAATTGCTACATAAATCTACTTCCCTCTCGGTCGTATATATTTCAAGTTTCTGACAACGGACCCTCATTAGCAACTTCATAGGTAAAGCTGGGGTCTATCATTGCCTTGATATATGGCACTCTTGGTGGTCATTCATACCCCATGACATCATTGTTTCCATAGAAACAACATCACTGTATTTTCAAAGGGGGAGAAACTAGAAGGGATTCTAAAAGAAGACAAAACCCAAACAATTGATTGGAATAAGTAAGCTGTTAGATAATATGCTTTTTAAGAGTATCTTAGTTTCTTAGGAGAAAACAGAGTACAGATTTTTACAATTACAAATACATGGGGAATAAATGCAACTAGGAAACACAACTGCCAAATTTCTTTCTATAATGCAATCCGCTCTACCTTGTGTAAGCCAGATTAAAATTAAGAAATTTAACTTTTCTTAAAAATAAGATCTGCAACTCTACAATGCACGTTAATGTTTTAATGCTTTTAAAAACATTTAAAACCCTCTACTGCTTTGTGGCTTTGTAACTGTGTGGGTTTATACACTATGAACATAATTGAAAGTACATTTTAATAGTTTTTTTAGCAGTTTAAGAAAAATAATCACATATGCAGTTAAGTTCCATGGCAAAACATAAAAACCATGTCATAATCATATAAATACTAAATGATATAACTATATTTATGAAATTCCACACATATTATAGAATGGCAAAGTCAAACTATTGTATAAAATTTGAACAAAACATTTTCAAAAGTAATCACAAAAAATGAAAGACTCATGAAAATCAAACACTAGCAAGCATCCTAATATTATTTATATAAATATGAAACTATATTTGTATTGTTAAGGCTGCTGTGCTTACAGAGAGAAACCAGCACATTCTCTCAAGGGTTTGCAATGAGTAGTCTGATTTACAACTCCAGGAACATCTTGGGAATGCCTTTCTGGATGTGGGATAGTCTTTCAAAAGATTGAAAATGTTGTTCAAATCAGTCAACTAAAAAAATCTAACTCACAAAAAATGAAAGTACAACAGGGGTGTGGTGGCAGAGAAGCTACCTGCATATGAACAGGGAGCTCTCTGTCCCAGATGATGATGAGAATCATAACCCAACAACCTTATGGGAGGCTGCAGGTTGTCTTTTCTAGTCTCCCTCAGCAATGGTGAGGCTGGCGATACTGAATCATATGATGAGGTTTACAAGATGAGGGAAAGGGCTCTCAAGTTTACACATAAAATTAACCATCAGAGGTTCTAATAGAACCAACCAGACATCATCCCATCTACACTATGAACCCCCATAACATACCCTGCCAATCCCAAGATTATATGTTTGTTATGGACTCTGTATGAAGTCCACTTAAATCTCAATATTTAATGATGATAAATCCTAGAAAGACCCATGTACTTATCCCAGTGGTAGACTGGTTTGTTGGCACTCTTATCCTCTTTCAGAGCTCACATATAGGAAGCAGTGTAAAGAAATAAAGATGACACCTAATGAATGCCAATGGCTGTCAGAACATCACCCAAGCCTGCAACAGCTCAGACAGGCATTACTGTCAGGCAATTTCCACTGTACATTTTAAGGGATCAGTCCATGGGGAGAGAGACATCTGGAGCTGGGAGTTAAGCCAGGGGAGATAAGACACATGAAACCACAGAGGACCATTACGTGTCAACATGAGAAACCAAGTGAGGAGAGGAGAGCTGGGAGAAGTAGTAGTGGAATCCGTGGGACAAAAAAATTCCAGATAAGATGCACCTATGTCTCCCACTCATTAGGAATGTTCTTACAATAATTCTTCCCCCAACCATCACCTACCTACATCCCACTCATATTCCTTGTGTGAGATACAGGGGTAAGGAGTCGCTGTTTACCAAGCAGGACATCCAAATAATTAACACACGGTTCCTGCTCTAATGGTACTCACAGACAAGTGAGAAAAGATGGATGTCCAATAATTATGATTCCATGTTATAAACACTATGTGATAAAATGAAAGATTGACTAGGGTTTGCCAGGTAGACTAGGTAGGAGGGGAATGTGAGGGCTGAGGGAGACTGAGCAGCGAGCACTTGTGCAGAAAGCTCTAGATACCCACAGTGTTAGGGAAAGGCAAACAGGCCTATGCATTTGGAGGAAATGAGCACTGAAGAATGATCAGAAATAAGGCTCAAAATTTAGCCAAGAGACAATTTATGGCATTAAAAAAAAAAAAAAAGCAAAGTAATAATCTGTCCGCTTGATTAATGGAGTTGCTCAAAGGCGGAAATGTCCTCTCTGAAATATGGATAGCAAAGAGAAGCGTCTAGAGCCAGTAGAGAAAATCTGAAGAGATGAAGGCTAAATCAGGTCCAGGAACTTTGGGTTACACTCACTGTGGCCCATAGTGTTCAGATTGCCACAGAGGCCTCAAGACACTACACATGCAGCTGATGGCCACCTCTCCTATTCCCCCGACTACTACCACAGATGACAGTGCCTTTGACAGTGTTTACATGTGTACCAGATTTGGGCCTGGCTTTCTTTCTTTTCTTTCTTTTCTCTCTCTCTCTTTCTCTCTTTCTTTCTCTCTTTTTTAGATGGAAGTCTCGCTCTATCACCCAGGCTGGAGTGCAGTGGCATGATCTCGGCTCACTGCAACCTCTGCCTCCTGGATTTAAGCAATTCTCCTGCCTCAACCTCCTAAGTAGCTGGGATTACAGATGCCCACCACCACGCCTAGCTAATTTTTGTACTTTTAGTAGAGACAGGGTTTCATCATGTTGCCCAGGCTGGTCTCAAACTCCCAAACTCAGGTGATCCACCTGCCTCGGCCTCCCAAAGTGCTGGAATTACAGGCATGAGCCACTGTTCCTGGTCTGGGCCTGGCTTTCTTTCTCTTCATTAGCTACCTCCCGCAGCACTTCCTAGAAAAATCACATACAGATGTGAACAGACAAGCCCACTGGCTTCCACTGCCCTCCCAAGGGACCAACTCCCCTGCATTTGACAATCTCTGGGCAATGCTCCCTTTCTAAATATTCCCCCAGCCAGAAAGTTCTGCTGCACTTGCCATGATGTAAGTCTGAATGTGGCTGGCTATGTAATGAGCTAATTTTTTTTATTATCTTGGACACCCATCTGCCATTTCTATTATTTTATCTCCCCTCCAGTGTAGCCCTCTCACCCCTAATACCCTAGCCCTCTGACCAATTCTTGGGCAAGGCCTGAACAAAAGTCAGTTTCACTTAGGAATAACCTGGAGAAGAGAATGCCCTGTAAGTGGTTGGCACTTAGACCTGTTAAATGATTAGAGGGTCTGGAATCACTAAGAGATCATCTCAAAGAAGTGATTTCTTAATGAGGGACACATTCACAAGCAACTCTGGGATCTGGTTCAAGATGACCAGAAACAACAAAAAGGTGTCGCTGGCTTTTCAAGACTCAGATCCTAAGACTTCATGAGAAATGACATTTGCAACATCAACTACT
Organism: Macaca nemestrina; assembly: GCF_043159975.1. Lineage (NCBI taxonomy): Eukaryota > Metazoa > Chordata > Mammalia > Primates > Cercopithecidae > Macaca > Macaca nemestrina. The sequence continues at coordinate 97,437,534 of NC_092125.1, forward strand.
CTGCTCTTAAGAGATAGGAGACCCTGTTACTTCATATATGCTACACATTTGAGTGTTAATGTGCATACACGCATTTGTGTGTGTGTATCTATGAGAGGAGGAATTAACAAATTACATGCATTTGTGTATGTGTGTGTGCCTAAGAGACAAGAAAGGAAAACAGTGCAGTTGAGAAAGGTGAAGCAAATGTGGTCAAGTACAATGAGTGATGCTGTTGTTCAAGGACAGTTAATCTTCACAGGCAAGTCTGAAAGGAGACAGTAAATTAAACAGCGTCCACAATCAGTGCGGGGTTTGGCCAACAAGGGAAAATCCCAAGGACTCACAAGGAGTTAGAATGTTATAAAGACCTTTTGGAAAGGGAGTAAAATCCATTAGAAGATTAAGTTCAGCCCAGAAGCCAACATAAGGAAAACAATTGCAGGAGTGTTTTCCAACACATCAGATGACAGAAGAGCAAAATAATCATTTAGACACTCTGTAATAATGCCAGATGTATTCTCATGGGCTGGACTACGGGGAGAGCTAAGGACGCTGTGTGTCACATATGTGAAACTGTGCCCCAAAGAGTTAGCCGTTTTTGTTTTGTTTTGTTTTGTTTTTCTTTTTGAGACAGAGTCTTACTCTGTTGCCCAAGCTGGAGTGCAGTGGCGCGATCTTGGCTCAATGCAACCTCCGTCTTGTGGATTCAAGCAATTCTGCTGCCTCAGTCTCCCCAGTAGCTGGGATTACAGGCACCTGCCACCATGCCTGGCTAATTTTTGTATTTTTAGTAGAGATGGGGTTTCACCATGTTAGCCAGGCTGGTCTCAAACTCCTGACCTCAAGTGATCTGCTACCTCAGCCTCCCAAAGTGCTGGGATTACAGGCGTGAGCCACCGCATCCAGCATCAATTTACCCAATTTTTATTTCCCTTATTCCTACCCATAAAGACTGGGTTAGTGCTTAAGCAGAAAATAATCACTGGCATAGTTTTCTTTCCACCCCTGACCCCACCAATGTTTCTCTTGTTTGTGAGACTAGATTTTGCTGGTGAGTTCACAATGCTACAGAGGTCTTTCTTTAAAGGATCCACTTGACTTTGCTGGTTCCATGGCCATTGATTACAGCTCTCATTTTGGCTGAGCTGCCTGCCCTGATCAGCACCTTACACATAGCAGTGGAAAGTCTGGAGGAAATCGGTGAATGTGGATAGCTCAGAGCAATGCATTACCTATCTTACCAAAAAAAAAAAAAAAAAAAAAAAAAAAAAAAAATCACCAGCAGCAAGTAACCAACATATCTGAAATCCCTACCTTGGGCCAACTATCTGGGTCTCCTGGCCTGAAACAGCAAAAGGAGCCACAAGAGAGGCAAACGCTGTTTGGGGAAGAGTCTAGGACACTGAATTCAGTTTGGCCAGGGCCAGCTGGAACAGGAAATTGCAACAAAGATGCAGCTTCCGGAGAAAGACCTGTTGTAATTAAAAGCTCCCAGTTTAGGGTGAGGGGGGTGGAAAGTGACCAATCTATAACACAAACTCTAGGAGCCACCTCAAAATAAAATGTTCCTCAAGGTCATCTTTGAGCCCTTGTAAGCACTTCAGAACTGCCTGACAGATGCTAATTAACCCTCCTCACTCTGCAGCCCCAAGGGAGATGTGAATGTGTTTAACTGATGAGCACATTCAAGCTGTACTATTCCTGGAGCTCTAACCACTTCTTGAAAGACCTTTTGAAGATAACATTTGGGAGCATCACAGAATGTCCAAACTGAAATGGACCATAAAGAGCCTCTTTAGAGAGGAAGAAGGAATAGGAGAAAGAATGTGGAGTTGGAGAAAGATCTAAATCTAAATCCCAGATAAGGGATCTACCAGCTGTGTGAGTGCCAAGAAGTCACTTAAATATCCAAGCTTCAATCTTTCTTATCTGCAATATGAGGATAACACCACCCACACCACAGATTGTACTGGTAAAATGCATTGCCTTGTTCCCAGTTTATAGTGGTCTACAGTTAGAGTATAATTTGTAATATACTATAAACTATGGCATACTATAAAGTATTATAGCAGTTCATAATTTAGAGCACACTTTCCTCACGTCCCTTCTCCCTTGTACACATTCACCAGTCCCATCCTCTCGTGACATGCTAGCTACTGTAGAAAACACATCCATGAGATTCTCAAGGCCTCCCACTCCTTACCCTAAAATGGCCAACATGTTTGCCAGCAAAGCAGTGGAGGAGCCAGCTTGCCAGCTTTAGCTCTGAATTCCAAGTCTCTCGTGCTCCATCATCGTCTAGCAGGCCCACGGCTTTGCCCTTTAAAACCACTGGCCCCTGCTGGGGAAGGTTAGTTACATGGGACAGTGGTAACACTGGTGTTTGCACATTCACACACAATGGTTCATGTCAATCCCATCCAACAGCGTCCTCCTAAACTTCCTGGTCACCAGAAATCCCAGCCCTTTGCCTGTGTTCTATCAACTATAGCCCCTGATACAAGAAGAAGGCCTTGCAGTTACATAATGCAGATTTAATGAGGCCTTAAACAATCTATAGGCATTGATCAAGACCCTATTATAGGCAAGACCCAGGGTGAGATGCTGAAATGAGGCACTGACTTTGAAAAGCATTTAGAGACAAAGATACAAATGTTTCATCATCCTTCATCAAAACAATTACTCAAAAAATAAGAAAATGATTCTTTATGTACATTTTACAGATGGAAAAGCCAAGTCATCAAAAACCACACCACCCCAGAATATAGGAGTCCTATCTTCCCTTTCCCTCTTCAACCACTAAGTAGCCTCTGTAGGAGGGAACATTATCTCCCCAAGGTAGTAATCATCATTTCCTTGTCATAGGATATGTCTACTTCTTATTTTCTGGATTCGTGCATTAAAAAAGATAAATCTTCAGCTAAACTGCTCATCTGTGTCAGCAAAAACATTTACAAAAGAAAAAAAGTGGCTTGAAATATAAAAATCAAGAGATGTTTAAAAGAAAAAAAACCCAGAAGATAAGTCTGCTTATGTTGAAAAAACTGCATTTTTTTCAAAAGATCATTATATTCACAACGGCAGTGACATTTCCTTAGATCTCAGCATCACAGAAGTCAAAGATAAAACTGTTATAGCTAGAAAATCTAGGATTACGGGGAATGCTTAAACATCCACTTATGTGGTTGGCCAGAACTAGACAGGGTTAATCTTGCTTATTTTGATCTTCTAAGGATGAAAAGTGACGGTTTTTTTCCTCCTTTTTCTAATGTTTTCTCTCTGACAATTCATAACTGAATTGGGCAAAGTATAAGTTTTCTTCTATATCTGTAACTACCCTTGGCTTCACCCATGAGAAACAGACTTAATTTGAAGGCTCAAGCAGTAAATATTTGTTGAGGAATTAGTTCATTTTGTGCCTATAACAGGATATCAGAGACTGAGAATTTATAATGAACAGAAATTTCTCACAGTTCTAGTGGCTGGGAGTCCAATACCAAGGTGCTGGCATCTGACAAGGACCTTCTTGCTGCATAATCCCATGGCAGAAGGAAGAAGGGTGGAGTGGGCAAGAGAGAAAGAGAACAAGAGGAGGCCAAACTCACCCTTTTACAACAAACCCACTCCCTCCATAATGACATTAATCCACTTAACAGGGCAAAGCCCTTTTGGCCTAATCACCTCTTAAACATCTCACCTCTTAATATTGTTACAGTGACAATTAAATGTAAACATGAGTTTTGTTAGGGACAAACATTCAAACCATAGCAGAGACCAATTAGGCACCAGGCATGTACCAGCATGTACCAAGTGCTATAGAAGAGCACTGCCCAACAGAACTTTCTGTAATAATGGAAATATTCTATACCTGCGCTATCCAATACAATAGCTGCTGAACATACAGTTGCTGGGCACTTGAAATGTGTCAAGTGCCACCAAAAAACTGAATTTTATTTTAAATTTAATTTTATTTTAATGAATTGAAACTTAAATTGCCACACTTAGCTAGTGGCTATTATATTGAATACACAGCTATGGGGTACAATGATATATGAGTAAGCATGGTCCATGCACATATGTGAAACTGTGCCCCAAAGAGTTAAAGAAACCAGGGACTAATAGAAATTCTTGAGTTTACAAGATGGCAGGTAATTAAAGAAACAACTTGCTGAAGCTCCGTCCACTTACGAGATAAAATAACTAGCTGAAATCTGTTGGAACCGAGATGGCCAATTAGAGTGCACAGAATGGGCTTGCTGACCTCACAGCCTGAATTTCTACTGCATGCTTCTTACTAACTCCCCCTGAATTTGCACATGTGATCTATGAGGCAACATGCAGAGATAACTGTGCATGCCCAAGGAATTTCCAGACCTCCCCTTTCCTTCCACCAATCATCCATTAATCTCAGAATCCACCCCTTGGGCCAGACGCAGCGGTTCACGACTATAATCCCAGCCAGCATGTTGGGGGGAGGAGGTGGCCAGATTGCTTGAGCTCAGGAGTTTGGGACCAGCCTGGGAAATATGGTGAAACCTCCTTTCTATAAAAAAAAACAAAAATTAGCTGGACATGATGGCACACACCTGTAGTATCGGCTACTCAAGAGGCTGAGGTGGGAAGATCATTTGGACCTGGGAGGTTGAGGGCTGAGGCTGCAGTGAGCCAGGATTGCACCTCTGTATTCAAGCTTGGGCAACAGAGTGAGTCCCTGTCCCAAAAAAAAAAAAGAATTCACCCCCTGAACCTTTTCTAATAAAAATACTGCCTTGGGCCAGTTGTGGGGGCTCACACCTATAATCTCAACATTTTGGGAGACCAAGGAGAGAGGAACACTTGAGGTCAAGAGTTCCGCCTGGGCAATATAATGGGACTTTTTCTCTAAAAAAAAAAAAAAAAAAAAAAAAAAAACTAGCTGGGTGTTGTGGTGCATGCCTATAGTCCCAGCTCAGCTACTTGGGAGGTTGAGTTGGGAAGATCACTTGAGCCCAGGAGTTCGAGGCTACAGTGAGCCATGATCGTACCACTACACTCCAGCCTGGGTGACAGAGTGAGTGAGACCCTGTCTCAAATATATATATATACACATACATATATATATGTGTATATATACACACATATATTTATATATATACATATATATTTTTATACACACACACACACACACACACACACACACACACACATATATATATATTTTTTAAATAAACCCAGACTGAAGAGACAGATTGGAGCTTGACTCCTGTCTCCTTGGGAGTCAGCTTTCAATATAAAGCTTTTATTTTCTTAAAAACCCAGTGTCATAGTGTTGGCTTCTAGTACACTGGGAAATGAGCCCCTTTTGCTCAGTAATAGATGATCTTCACGTTCTCTCTGGAGAAACAGGACAAGGACACATAAAACGTTGACTCATAAGGACAAGGTAGTGGGAAAAGATGGCAAATGAATGGCATGGGGAGCAGGTGCCGTGGGAATTTGAAGAACTCAGGGAAGATGTGACAGAGACGGCAGGACATGAACTGAGAGGGCCTAGTGGGAGAGCAGGATTGTCTAGGCCAAAGATGGCATGACACCATATTGCTGTACTCAGACTACCTCCATTCACACAGCTCATAGGCCACAGGTATTACCTGAGTTCATACTAACGAATTTACAGATAAACAGATAATTTTTGTGGTAGTGGTCTCATGACACTATCAAAAAAAAAAAAAAAAAAAAAAAGCTCAGGACAGAAGGCACAGCAGGTAATACCAAAAGTCTCCTCCCCTGGAAGTATGATAGGGTGTGTCTTTACAGCAAGTGATCCAGAGAGGAAGGGAGCAGTCAAAGTTCCAATATGTTTGGGAAGTCAAGGCAGGAGGCAGAAGGGTTAGCTTTTGGGTTACAAAAGCTCAAGAAAAAGGTGTCTGGCTAATAATGGTATCCACAAAGGGATAAGAGTGAGGAAGAACTCAAGCTATAGGTGGAAAGGTAGTCTCACACACTCTTCGCATGCCAGGGAGAATCTGCCACCTTTAAATTCTTGTTTAAAAAAATGTAACAAGTAGGCAAATGCCTAAATATGGACATCCACTGCATCACCATAGGGCTGTGCACACAGCAGCTCCCTCAGCTGCCGCACGGGGGTGGTCCCATTTTACCCCACCCCACTTCCCCTGCCTGACTCACTCATTCCCAATGACTGTGGAGGGAGGGCTTTCCCACTCCTCTGAGGAGGAGACATACAGTTTCCTTTGCCCCTTAAATGGAGATGTAACCACAGGGAACCAGATGGACCCAGAGTATGAATGAAATGGATCCTCCTGCTTCTGCTGCTACTTTGCTTCCAAATGTTGGCTAAAACAATCTCTCTCCTAAAGCCTATGTTCAACCAGTGGATATTATTTTTTAACCTATCTCCATCCTTTTTTAGAGGGAAGAGGTACTTCAAAACTTTTAGCCTCTTAGAGTGCTGTATTTAAAGGTCAACATCCCTAGGAAGGCTAACTTCAATGATCAGGTAACACCTTGGAGGAGGATGTCTGTCTAAACAGAAAATTCCTAGAATTATCCCCTCAGGCAAAAGGCCATTTGGTTTGGTCCTAGAAGCTGGGAAGAACCTCTCTGAAGACAACATAAGCCCTGACAGGGGAAATGGGAGAGCACTCCTTGGCTACCTGGTCTAGGATTGACTCCAGGCAGTGCTCTGAGAGTCAGAACAAGGGAACAGACAGGGCATGGGATTTGACTGCTCCATTCTTGGGTTCACATTCCAGGGCTGGACTGGTCATTTAGCAGTTTGTGTGACCATAGGGATGTCTCTTCAACCTACAAAGTCTTTACTTCCTCATCTGCAAAAGGCCCATTCACTGCTACTCATCCATCACTTCTTCAGGGAAGTTGTCCCCAGTGGTCAAATCCCCCTCTTGTGCCCACTGATACAGTGGACTCTCTCCTTCAGAGTAGATTTGTGGTTGAATGTTTACACTCATGCATAATTATCTGATTAGCATTTGTTTTTCTTAGCCATAAGCAAACTTCATTAGAGCAGGAACCATGTCTATTTTTCTCATGATTGTATCCCAAATTTCAATACCCTATGCAGCACATAGTAGGTTTCAAATTAACACATATTCAACCATTGAATAGATGATTAATTGAGCTCATGTATGTGAAAATGATCTCCAAAATATGCAGCACAATGGAAACGTTTGTGATTCTTATTTGGTGTGGATGATGACAAGAGAATTAATCCTCTTAGCTGCTGGAAACCATTCTGCTTTCATTGAAGTAACAAAACTGCTGCATTTGAAAGACACCATAAGGAAAGGGACTCTTACAAGCTGCCCCATGGTGCCCTCTTTCAGGATTCTCTTCGTGACCATACTAAAATACCCAGCTCATCTGTGTTCACATGAGACATTGCTTTATTTTGATCCATAGATGGTCACTGTGGGAGCCTGGCTGAGTCATATGGACATTTTAAAAAGCGAGACACCTCTTGGCTAAATCTGCAGGGTATCTGGTGCTGGACTAGAGACAATGCTTTCTGGTCAAGGGCTAGGTTGAGAAAAGCACTCCAGGTCCCACCATCCCCCACCTTTGGTTGAATCCAACTCTATATCCAAAGTGTTATGGACATCAGGAACCAAAGGAAACTGCAGTGGCCAAACCCCGGGAGAGCTTGCTCCCCCATGCTGATCCATTCAAGCGAACAAAGGCCTTCAAAGTTGCACTGAGCTGGTCTGGAGATGGAAGGCCTTTATGTGGGTTTCCAAGGAGATGACTCAGATGCTGTTACCATAGAAACTGTTGCTATCATCTATTGTCCATCACCCCTTGACAAAAGGAAGAGGGGGGATGCTGTGGTTTGATGGAGAAGGAAACAAGAAGAGTTGGATTTAAGTCAAGATGAAAAAAACGTATTGAGATAGGTCCCTGAAGACTTTAATGGTGTATATAACAAAACCTCTAAACTCCAAAGGAAATGTATTAGGGACATGAGTGTTTATGGTTTGTTGTTATTTGTGTTGGTGGAGTTGGGGTGAACAAAGTGCCATACAGAATGACCCACATTCATCTCTTGGAGGGCCCTGTCAACTAGGATCTCTAGAGAAACATTCAGTTGTGAGGCTCATTAGTATGGTCCAGGCCATAACCCCTGAGGCTAAAGGGTCATAAGGAAATTGATGTAAGCTGTCTGCCCCTCTCCTCTGCTGAAAACTTTTTTCAGGTAAAAGAGGAGCTTATTAGAAGTCCTTCTGATTTTTTCTACTACTTCATAATAGCCACTGCCATTAAAGAGTTGATTTTTTTTAATCTAATGAGAGATGATTATGGTAAATTTAAAAAGTTCCATAAATGACACATAGAAAAGTATACGGGTAATGGAAGACATACTAGACTTGGCATCAAGTCAGAAGATCAGAATATGAAGGTCAATATCATCAATTGTTATTTGCAAGACCTTGGGCACTTCACCTGCCTGAGTCTCAATTATCTCTTCTATTTCACGGGGATTGTAACTGCCAGTGTAGTTAATATGGGATAAACTCTTATCAAGAAATTATGTTATCACTTGTCAAACACCATGGGGTTTGTTAGTTACCTAAAATGCCACATCCATATCAACAAAGGTCTTTTGATTTTTAGATATATATATATACATGTGTACATATACACATATATACGTACACACACACACACCTATATACACATATATGTATATAAAAATTAGCGATGGGATCTCATAGTGTTGTCCAGGCTGGTCTTGAACATCCGGCCTCAAGCAATCCTCCCAACTCACCTCCCAAGGTACTGGGATTACAGGTGTGAACCACCACACACAACCAGCTTTTGATGTTAGTTATTCCAGGCAGAACCATAGTAAATCATTTTGTGTCATCCAGCTCTGTTTGAAAAGTTCGCATCCAACCAGTTACTGTGACATTGAAATTGTGGATAACATGGGATATGTGTCCTCACAGCCTTCTTTCTTATTGAGGCTGTCAGATCATGTGCAGGCATCAAGTCTGACAATTAGACCTGTCTTCCCAAAGTAGTGTTGGCAAGTTACATTTCAATAGGGAATAAGATACTGAAGCTATAGGAAAGGCTCTCTGGCACAGTAGGTATGGAAAGAGGACAATGTGCGGGGGATGGAACAAAAATTATTTTTATTGGTAAGTTTTCAAGTCTGGTACATGTAGAAATGAGAGTTCTGAAAGCTCTGGAGTCTGGAAACAGAAACAAGTGTAGAAATTATATTGCTATTACCCCAGTCCAAAAAGTCTCTTCCATATCTTTCAGACCCTTTATAAAGACAACATAAACTTTGAACTCCATCTTACAAAATAAGCACTCACAAAGCTGCCAGGTGGGGCCTACAGTGCTCCAGGAAAGGTTACTCAACTCTGGGCACTCTGGGAATCAGACAAAGGAGGCATTCAGGTGCTACCGGATGTGGCAGAGAAAAGAGAATGCAGTTCCTTCCCTCTGGTTCTGCAAAAGTTCCTTATTTATGTTTTTCTTTCAAATAACACTGCTGTGCATTGTTGGGATACTCTTAGATCACAGCATCTTTCTTGAGGGATCAGATAGGAGGAATTACAAGAGAAAGAGGCATGGGGAGAAAATGCCTTTCCAACCATGGGATTGGTGACACTGGCTAATTCTGCATTCCAAGAGGGAAGGAACCAAGACAACAAAACACATGCTATGAGTTCTCACTCTTATATATAGGTTTCTATTAATAACCATCAGAAACCCAGTACCAATTCAAAGCCAGACAATCAAAAGGGATTACTGATGAAAAGCAGCCAGTGGCCTAACATCCTCGCTCCCAGGAAGGTGAGATTTATACTCAGTTTTAGCTTTAAATATGATTCCCACAAAATAACTTCCAAAGTTTAAAAATCCCTGATTTCTACAGTTTTACCCAACTTTATAATGGATTTTATTTCTTCTCAACAACAACTTCTCTGCTTCCTTCAGGCAAATCTCTCTAGTGAGGACAAACTGGCCATGCCCGTTCCTGTCCAGGTCTCCCATCAACAGCCCCACAGCACAGAAGGGGCAGCTAGAAGGGACCCCACATATCATATACTGTTATCTAGGCTTCTCATTTTAGAGTTTAAAAAACTGAGGCCAAGAGACCTAGTAAATGACCTTCCCAGGGTTACAGAGTCAAGTATGAGCAGATCCCAAGTCAGAATTATTATTTATGTATTATTTCTGTACAGTATTATTTCTACTATATTATACCACTATCAACTCGTGGTCATCTTAATCCTATGTGTATTAATCTCATCCCTTAACTAGATTAAAATTTCCTAGAGAGCAAGAATTATGTGTTTTCCTAGTAATTTTAAGTACTCACACCATAACATCCAGCACCAAGCTAAGACATTTAGGAGGAACACTCAAGTGATTCCTGACCAACTCCTCCCTCAGTCTTCATTAAGGATCTAGCCTGCATGCTCTGCCGGCAGCATCCAGTGGCCACATCTACCATGCTGTTCATAACTCTGCACTGTCCCTGCACATTTGTCTTTTTCTTCACTGGACTATGTTTAAAGACAGGACTGGGCCAAATCTTATTTCCTGTGTGTATCTCAATATTCAATACATACTAGGAGCTAAAAAAAAAAAAAGGATTAAATAAAAAATGGATTTTACAAGTCTCAACCAACCCACATACATCACAGAAGTCTCAGTTACCCCTGGGGCAGGAGTTGATCACTCTACCCTCCCTTGAAACATTTTCTTTTCTTGGTTCCCAGTTTTTACTCTTTGGATAGAATTGTAACCCTAAGGGCACCTGGCCTGCCATCTTTAGGAGAGAGGTAATAGTAACCAATGACACCTTGACCCCTCAAATGTTTTAATGTTGGTATTAATAAAATGCTTTAAAGGAGCTAGTAGTTGGAGCCAGGTATGTTCTTTTAAGGAAAAACATAAACGTTAATCCATCATAAGCTATCACCATTAAAATAGCCCACTTGGGACTTACAGAAGATTACCAACTCCATTGCCAAATCCAGTTGCCAACAGAGAATACTTAAAGACATTCTGACACACCCAGAAATCAAGCCAGTATTCTGGTGTAAACAGATGTTCTCAGTCTGATCCTTTTCTCTACCAAACTTGATTAGCTGACAGGATTGTAAAATGTCTCATTCACAAAATAATGTCTAAAAAGCAATTGCTGATGGACATCTGGGTTGTTTCCAGTTTTGCCTACTACAGCTAAAGCTGCTATGAACGTTCACGTACAAGTATTTGCATTTGCTTTCACAGACATAAGCTTTCATTTCTCTTGGGTAAATACCTAGAAGTAGAATGGTTGGATCATATGGTAGGTGTATGTTTAACATTTTAAGACATTACCAAACTGCCTTCCAACTGGCTGTACCATTTCACATTTCCACCAGCATCATGAGAGAGTTCCAGTTCCCTGACATCCTCATCAACACTTGATATGGTCAGTCTTTTAAATTTTTCATCATTCTTAGTTATGCAGAGGTTTCTCCTTATGGTTTTAATTTACATTTTCCTTAAGACTAATGATGCTCAGCATCTGTTCATACGCATATCTGCCATCTTCATATCTTCTTTGGTGAAGTATCTGCTCAAAGCTTTTGCTCAGTTTTTAAAATTGGGTTGTTCTTCTTCTTAAATTTTTTAACAGTTCTTTATCTTCTGAATACAAGTCCTTTAGACAGGAATGTTCATAGCAATTGTCTCCCCCAAATTAAAAACAAAATATCCTACTAGTTTCCTCTCTTTCCTTGTCCCATCCTTGTCTCCTCCTCCTCTACATGGTAGCACACACTCTCAGCATTTAAAAAAAAGAGGAGGCAGCTTCGGTCTTCCCTCAAGCTCCCACTACCCTATATAGCCATAGTCATCTTCTCATATCCTTGTTACTCAAATGCATGTATACTCACGCATGCCCAGGAGGAGTTAACATAAGCCTATTTCTTCTCTAAAGATGCACTAACTTTAAATCATTAGTTCTCAACTGGGAGTGATTTTATCCCCATACAATACTTGGCCATATCTGGAAAAAATTTTGTTTGTCACAACTGGACAATAGAAATGGTTGCTACTGGCACCCAGTGGGTAGAGGCCAGAGATGCTACTAAACGTCATACAATATCCCCAACAACAAAGAATTATTTGGAAACTCTGCTTTAAATCAATTTACAGGTACTCCTTTAGATAAAGCATATAGTATAATAGAAATAATACAGATTTGAGAGCCAGGAGACCTGGGTTCTATTCCTAGCTCAGTCACTAACTAGTTGTATAACCTCAGGCAAAACACTTAAGCTCTCAAAGCATTAAATTCTTCATCTGCAAAATGCAGAAGCTAACCTAAATTATCTTTAAGGTCTCTTCTAGTAGCAAATAAATATAGCTATTTATTCAAAACCACAGAGAACTTGGAGTAGTCCTGAAAATGTCCTTAGATTCCATACTTAAATTCAACAAGATGGTAACAAAGGTTGGTTTAAGAGAACAGTCCCTGAGAATGTGTCTCAAAAAGGATGAAAATCGACTGCTGACCCCAGCAGGAACCTTGCCTCAACTGAGAGGGGAGACAGGTTCCCAGCACCTGTCAAGCAAAATCTTGGGATCTAGGTACTCCATAAATAGATCCTGCCCCACCAGTCTGGATGGTTCTCTCCTCCATCCCACCCCTACTCACTCAACTTTAGGGATATAAACATATAAAATTTGAGTTTCACAGCAGAGCAGGTGAAAACACTTTAAGGCCTGATACACCTCGTTGAGCCAGTCTCCAACTTACAAGTGAGCCTGTGCCAATGATATGGTGTCATTGAAAATCCAGATGGAGCTCTGATAGGAGGTAAGTCACCTCCTAGTGGGAACCTGGGACTCAATCCCTCAAACGACAGGCCTCAGGCAATACCAACACTGAATCCTAATTAAGTTCCTGCCACTCATACCCCCTTTGAGGGGTAGAAGGTCCTCCAACAATTCTTATAACAGCTGTTTTGCAGGTTAAATGAGGCTGAAAAATGGTCCTATGGGTACCTGCAAGAATGAACAGACAGCCAACATCTCAGATGGCCCATGGGTAAAGTTCTTTAATTTCAAACTGACTAAAAATTAGAAACATTAATTAAGGAAGAATATTTACCTGGAACACCCTCGCCTCTCAGAGTTAACCCCAAGAGCTGCCTGTAGATATTTCTGGTGAAACCATATGACTTCCACCACAGGTGATGGGTTAAGAAAAGAGCAAGGCCAGCCCTTGGAGATGGAGAAGAGATTTGCTCTTCAAAGAGACAGACTGATTTGGAAGGAGACTTTACACTCTTCTCTGTCCCTTTTCCGATGAGGTCAGGGCCATAGTTGAAACTCATTACAAATCACCATTATCTCTCTTCCTTGTTTTTTTCTTCCATGCATATTTACAGGAAAGAGGGAAAGTGAGGAACAGAATGTAGGAGGTAAATACCCTGGTATCTGAGAGGAACTGCTCTTTATGCAGGAGCCCATGCCCGTTGCCCCTCATTATTACCTTCCTCACCTGCTTCTCTCTCACCTACCCAGTGCTTGATGGGACGCTGAGAAGCATGCTTTCCTCTTCCAGCTGCTGCCATTACACATCTAACACACTTGTCCCCTCTCGGCTACAATAACCTCTCAACAGACACACCTGAATTTAAGTCACCACAGACTTTTGTAAACAGTTGAACTTATCAGGATATCACTCCTAAAGCAGAAGCAGATAGCACTACTCATTACCAGCTTAAAGACTGAGAACAGTAGGCTCCCTTAGGGACAATCATAACTTCTCGTTTAATCAGGCTCCTGTGCTGCCTGCTGTGTGTGGCTGTATGTATATGTGGGTATGCAATATATAGGGGAGGAGCACAAACCCAAAGCAACATGCAAAATAAATTCCTCTATTAAAGAATGCTCATTTCACTTTTTCTCTTCTACTTTTGCCCATGCCCCTCCTTCCCAAAGACCAATTTGCAATAAAAGCTAGGAGATAGCGGAAGGTTTTATGCTCACTGCTGAACCAGAAGATTTTAGCAATTTCTTCTCCAGTGATTTGAGCCCCATCTCTAGTGGGTCCCCTGAGTTGCTGCTTTCTTCAATTCTTGGAGGCTGATGATTAGAGCTAACATTTCTATATAACAAATTACATCTGTAATACAACCACCATTGTATTTTACTCACACTCTTGTGGGTCAGGAATGTGGGAGAGGCTCAGCTGGGCAGTTCTTGCTTGGGGGTTTGCGTGCGGTTACAGTAAGATGTTGGCTAGGGCTGCATTTGAAACTTTGACGGGGCTGGACGTCCAAGATGGCTCAATCCACAGCTAACAGATGATGCTGGCCATCAACTGGGAGCTCAGCTGGAGCTGTCACCAGAGTGCCTACACATGGCCCCTCCAGCATGGCTATGTCAGGCTAGTGGACTTCTTTCTTGGTAGCTAGTGTTAGTCATAGTGAGGAATAGCTGACTGGCCATTTTTTGAACCCAGCCTCAGAAGCTGCATACTTCCACTGCATTCTGTTGGCTACATGCAAATCATGAAAGTAAACCAAGATTTAAGAGTAGTCTTTCAATGAGGTGGGTCTCAAAGAATATGCAGATATGTTTAAAAAACTGACCTGCCATCACTTAAAACCCCTATTCACTTGAGGTCAGGCAATATACCCTGTCCCCTACTCTCTCAAGCCTAGTTGAGTGTCTGACACATTGTAGATGCTCAATAAATAGATGATGAATAAAGGAGGGAAGGTAAAAAAGAACAAATGAACTTCTTGAGTAAGGAAACTTCTAGATCTATTTTTTGAGAGAAAAATCATTTTTTTACTGTCCCTGAGCTCTGTTTTCTTTCACTGTTACAGTGGAGATATGACATTCAATCTTCGTGGGATTGTGGTTAGAGATGAATGAGATGATTTATGAGGAAGGATTTTCATTATCCCAGGGTTGCTGAAAAAGCAAGACTAGAGATGGCACCACGCAGCCAGCTTCTCCTTGTTCACAGAGTTTCAGTGTGAATCTGCTTTGTTGATGTTGACATCTGTCACCTCATCTGGAATGCCTTCCTTTTTCTCCTCTGCTGAGTCAATCCTTGGAGACCTGTTTTCATCTTGAGTTCTTCCCAGAGAGGCAGTGTGGGGATTAAGAGCCTGGACTCTGCAGTCAGGGGGAGTGCAGACTCTCTCACCCACATTGTGCAATGTATCCCGGGTCAAGTTACTTAATCCTTCCCAGCCTCATTTGCATCTGTAGAATGAGGATAATAATAGTATCTACCTCATACAGTCATAGGGATTAAATGAGTCAATATGTACTGAGCACTCAGAAGGTTGCCCAGCATAGAGCAAGTGTGAAGTAATTTTAACGAGCTGTTATCATCACTCCAGCCTTCACGATCTCTCTCTCCTCTGAACTCCATGCTCTTCCCAAAATGAACTCACTTCAGTTTCCCAGAAGTGCCAGGTTTTCTTGCCCTTCCATGCTGTTCCATATGAAATTTCCTCTTAAAAGGATTAATCTTTTAAAGCACTCAGCTCTGTGTCTGGCACATGCTAAGCATTATCTTCAGTTTTGGTGATTATGGTTTTGCCTAGAACGCTCTTTCCCATCTCTCCTCTGCTTCCCTTGTCTGGCTAATTCTTGGTCATCTTTCAAGTCTCAATTGAAATGTTTCCTTCCAAGAAGCTTTCCCTCCCATGCTAAATCCAGGGTAGGTGCCTTTCCAAGCAGGGTCACTGCTGGTCCCTGTGAGCCTTTCTGTGAGTTATAAAAAGGTTCCCGCCTCTAGGCAGCATGTGTCTTGAGAAGTAGAGGACAGGATGGATTTCAGCCTCTACTCATCCTTTCAGCCAAGAGCCCTTAAACAGCCACACCCCACATAACTGCACACTGCCCTGCTTCCAGTGTGCACTCATGGCATTTATCCTACTCCACTGTGACCATCCCTTGACACTCGTCTGTATCCCTCTGTCAGACTGTGAACTCTGCAAGGGCAGGGCCATAATTGTTCCAAGTGAAATCCCCAATACTTACTATATCACCCAGTGCCTAATAGGTGCTCAGTAAATATTTGTTGACTACATGAATGGACCATGAAGAAATGACCATGTGCCTTGTATCTTTCCCTTGGGGTTCTTTATATATTCCACAGTGTACCTGTGCAAACACAAAACCACTAAATAACACGCTGATGTTTTATCTTTACTCACACGTTTGTAGTTTTTGTTTTGAGTCGGGAGAACAGTGAGTGAGACTTCAATTCATATAGACAGCGTAATTCAGGCTCCCGCTGGAAAGCATGCTCTGCTATAAGAGCCCTTATCCAGGTGGTTAATGGTACGTCTGCAAATGCAACCTTCTGCAGTAAAAGGCAAAGTGCTATTCTGGGGCCCAGCTGAGCTTGCCTGGGCTTGGGCAGAAGGTATAAGCCAAAAATTTTTCCCTGAACTGTTCAGAAGGCACTGAATGAGGAGGCTGTTCCGAGGTACTGCCCATAAGGCCAGAAGGCAGGAATCCCAAGCCACGTACCAGATGAGCAGGCATGCCTCAACACACACACACACTAGCCACACAGTGCAGCAGGAATGGGACTTGAGCCAATCGTGGAAGTCAGTGAGGCCCCTCTGTTCAGCCAGCTGGCAGTAGTTGTGGCTTATTGAGAAGGACAGACCATAAGGCAATAAGGTAGTCTCACCTGAGCAGTTTAGGTATGGGTTTCAATTAGTGTCTCCAGGGTGGCAGGTGGGTGAATGTGCCAGGAAGCTGCCATCTGGTGGCAGGAGCACCATTCCAGGCACTGGGAAGCCTGGAGGGAGCTCTGATGCCACATTACTGAAGCAAGTCACCTTCCCTGTATATCTGTGTCCCCAAGTATTGGTTGGCAATATAGAGGCCTTTTTACTTCCTGGAATTATTTTGAGCATAAAATCAGACAAGCATAAGTAAAAGTAATCTGCAAGTAAATTATTCTTGAAGTTATTATACTCATTGAGTTGTGCAATCCCTTTGCAACATCACCCTACTTGTTTATGCTGCTTTGCCTACTGGGGTTCTCTCTCACTCCTCTTGTCCTTCACAGTGGCCTCTGTTAGCTCATCTGTCTTAGCTGGTGATATGTGACGCTTCCAGGTACATCCCCAGGTTACTTAGGGGCAATGATCATATCAGGCAATTTCTTGGGGCCGTATGACTCACAGCATAGCACTTGGCATATAGCAGGCTCGCTGAATATTTGCTTAATTCAATATAAGCACATGTGTTGATCTGTGTGAGTACATGTGCAAACACATACATATTCACTCTAAGCCTTCACAGGATCTGACCATTGGAACAACAAAGGAATCCTTTTGGTGACAGGCACCAAAGGGCAGTTCATTATAGTATGTCAGATTACATTATACTCAAAATAGGGCTCCAAAACCTTGGATGATGCAGTCCACCGAATTTTAGGAATTCACCCAATAACTGGTAAAATAGGAATTTGCAATACAAGGATATGATCTGTAGATCACAATGGCTACTTCACAGACACATTTCTTAGACGAGCTTCCTTGGCTCTCCTAGAGGCACCTGCCCACATCAGCTGGGGCCATGTGGGGCCCATATCTGATTTGCCTTCACTAATCTTCTTATAGTAAAAGACTGCTTATCCACACAATCATAACCAGGAAAAGTTGGTCTATTACTCAAAACAGATGTTAAAGCAAAGAACCATAGAAAACAGTATGTGCATACCTTAAACATTTTATTTTAATATAAGACATATAAATGTATGTTTATTCACTAATATTGTAATGTAGATTGGAGATCTTTCCTCTAGAAATAGGTCCACAGATTAACTTACCAATCTCTTACTTACATAAATAATACAATATATTGACCCTGATTTCTAATTTTGCTTTCTTCCAAGTGGATTAAGAACTTAGAGACATTTGCTGGGTAACATGGGTGCAGGATCCTTCTAAGATTTTTACTTTCCCTTCAACTTTGTTATGCTATCTTCTTCATAACCAATTCATTGGCACCTTCTATAACAATTCACTGTCATCAATTTTTTTCAAAACATTCAACTTTTATATACACAGCAATGATAAGAGATGAGATGTCAGATACTTAGAAAAGTACCTAACACACAGTAAGTACTCAGTGAATGTTCGCCATCTATTTTTTTCTCACTCATATTTCATTTATGTAATAATTACTCAATTACAACAACACATTTAACTGGTGCAAACAAGTTTAGGAATTTGCACAATTGGCTCTTGGTATGCATTCAGCCCTAATGGAGGGAACAAAATTATGGTGGCACATAAGACAATAACAAAAACATGTAGCAGCAGTTGCCAGTAGTATGTTTTGCAAAAGGAATGGAGACTAGCAGGTAAGTTAAGTGGAGGTCACTTAAGAGAGCTGCTTCTTTGATGAAGCCCTAACCCTTCCCCTGTAGACTGTATCCCCAACCAGGGCTGATGCTTAATGTAGCACAGGCTGTGACCTGCACAAAGATGCCCAGCTGAGGGGGTGAGTGGGGACTGGAACCCATCTATGTTCCAAAGGAAGAGACACCTTTCCCTAATTCATACCTCTAGTCTCCCTCCTGCTCCCCCAACCCTGCCTCCTATTCAAGTCCACACATTGTTACATAGGACACAATTGGGCAGGGCTATCAGGTTAAAGCACTGCACCATACTGTAAATGATGCTCTAATTAAAAACCACAGCACAGTCAAGCAGAGAGCATGCTTGCATATGAAATGTGATTAATGCTTTCAGATGTGGCTCATGATGACTGGGGCCACAGCACCAGGACAGCAGCTCTGCATAGAGCCTAGCTGTGTGCCTGGCCACACCCCCAAAGTGCTCCACACTCCTCTCATATCACCCTCAGAGGCAGACAAGAAGACTGTAAAGGACTCATGCGTCTCCCATGCTTTCTGAAAAGGACTCCCATTTCTACTGGGGACCAAAAGTAACAACAAAAGTTGTTTTTTATTTGTAGAGCACACAACGTTTTCAAAGTACATAGCTAACACTGTCCCCGAAAAGCCTCCCTTTAAGTGCTATAGCTGAAGTTAGAATGGGTGGTCTGTGTCCACTTGAGTTGAACATTCTTTTAGTAATAAAGGACTTGGTTATATTTTAATTCTTTAGAACTGATTCTCATTCTTGTCAATCAACTGTCAATTTTCTGTGTTAATTTCTGGCAGAGGTAAAAGAGTTAATCCAAAATCATAGGTGTATTAAAGTCCAGATTGAACAGTATCCTCAACAAACCAGGCATTGCACTGAAAAAGGGATCGTTTCCCAGTGGGCCTTAATGCCCACATAAATCCCTGTGCAAAATCGAGAAACAGACAGAAAGTGACTAGCCTAAGGCTTGAGAGTGAGTGGCTGACTGACTGGCAGAGGGCTGGAAATCAAATCCAAATCTCCTGACCTCTAATTTCAGAGGGTGCACTGCCTTCCCAAGGCCCTATTTTACAGTTAAATGGCTTAGCAAGGGCTTTACTGGATTGAAGTCAACATTAAAAGACATTAGATTCCACGAGCACAGTCTTTAGCCCTTTGTCTCTAATGAGAATTTGCCCAGTTAAAATGTCAACATTGGGTCTAACCTGAGGGATCTTGACTTTCAGCCTGAAGCTCTTGAAAAGACTTGATTAACTTAGGAGTTCCTGCTACAAAGAAAGAGTCAAGAACCCTCTCCAACAAAAGTGAGCTGGCCTCGGTGGTAAATTGGAAATGAGCTGGTTTAAATCACCACCCTCTCACCAATCATCAAGATAAATTCCATCTAACATACACGTATTGTGTTTCCAGGAGTGCTGGGGGTTAACCAGGGCTCTGAATAACATGCTACCATCAAGATGAAACCTTTTCCTTCTCAAGTAACTAGCAATTTAGCTAGGAGAGGCTCCTCTGAGGCCTAAGAAGGAGGGTGAAGATGGGTCAGTGAGGAAGCACAGCCCTCATGCAGACCAGGAAGCCTGAAACCAGCCAGACTCTTCTGTAGTACAAGGACTGGCCTGTGAACTATGGGTTTCGATTTATACAGACAACATTTCTAACCAAGGGTAACAGAAAGGAAGGAAATTTGAGGAATACACATACCCCCACCAAAGAAAAAGAGGGAAAGGGGGGGCTGGAGTGTTCTTTTCAAGAAAGCAAAAAATGGAAAGAGGAGAGAGAGGACTAGAGGGATGACTTGCCCTGCCTCCTCACAGCTTAACAGGGGTAACATATGGGCAAAGGGTGTGCTTTAATGGCAGATTGATGGACAGGAGTAGAAAGACATGTCCACTAGTTACTCCCTGGGTAACCCTGGACACACTGCTCAAGCTTGCAGTCCTTCAGCTGTGAAAATATGAATGGTATGTTGTGAAGGATAAGTCAGCTAAAAATATTTTCCTGGGGATTAAGTGAGATCGTATCTGTAAAGCATCTAACAGACACAGGCATTCGTAGAGGCTCAATACGATGGTAGTTTCTGATATTAGTGACGAAGGAAAATGTCAGCATTGTTGTACATATTCAAAATTGCTGTTTGGTATTAGAAAGTTGGAAAGTTACTAGCATAGGAATGGAAAGCTGAACTGTACTATGTAGTTGAGGTGGAAAGAAGCCAGAGGAACGGGAAATCAGTAATGAAATCAAAGACCCTGATACACAGAATCTGGTGATCAGTTAACATCTGTGGAACAAATCAATGAGAATTTAACTAATCTATATTTGTCATTTACAACACGACTCTAAACTGGGACTGGGGAAGTGACATGAAATATCACTTAACATGTAGACTGTGCTCCTAACGAACTCTTGAAGGATCCCTCTGGCCTCAGCTTCTCATCTCCAGTGAATGAAACCAGATGATGTCTATGTGTCTTCTAGAACTCAGATTCTATATTTCTTTGATTCATCCAACTGATGCGACAAGTATCAACAAATGATCTAAACACATGGATGCATGTATGTGAACATGGAAACATGCTCGTGTCATGAGTGAGTTGGGCAAGTGCTCCTTGAACACAGGCCCCATGTGGACCAAGAGACGGAATGCCAGGAATTAACCACCATCGCCTTTCTTGTAACTGCCCCTTTGCCTCTAGTGATGCAGTCACTACTCTAGTTAATTAAAACCACGCACACAGGCCTGGTTTTAATTAAGGAGAGTAGTGACTGCATCATTCTGGCCACTGAAGCTTTGATCTCCCGATGCGGCATGTTTCCGCACTGTTGACCATGCTCCAAGAGCCCGAAACACAAACCAGCAAGAGCCTTTGACAATTCAGCCTTGACGAGGCTCCCCGTGGCCCCTTTCCAGGTATGCATAACAGCGAGGACCTGCAAGGTGCAGAGATCAGGGAGAGGGCAATGGAAAAAGGCAACAAAAGCTCATGCTACCAAGAACCAATACCAGCACCAGGGAAGGCTTCTTCACTTAGGCAAGCTCTTACGTAAGAGCTTCCCAGTAAGGGTCATGCCGGTTGCCACATAGTGCAATAAAATCATGACAGAGAGGAAAATGATTTGTTGTGGGGAGATGAGTAAGATTAAGTTCAAATTCAGGTTAGCTGAGTGAACCCTTCTACGGGGGAAAAGCTTTCAGAATTGGGTCCCCAGGATCTAAACCTCATAACAGTTGGCAAGTTAAAAAAAAAAAAGTTTTAAAATGTTTAATAGGAAAAAATTTCTCTCTCTCTGTCTACATTTCTTCTTCACATATTCAGGACTAACTGAAGGAACGCTCAGGTTTAAAACAATAAAAGGAGGTAGCCCAAATCTAAATAAACAGGTTGATAATGTGATGAGCAAACTCAGCCCAGGGAACTATCAGGACAGGGCATAAAACAATCAACGAGGGGTTGGAATCAGAGCAGGGTTCTGCCTCAACAGCCGATTGCAGGACATAGTTTGCAGAACTCCAGAAGCAACAGCCTCTTCTATGTGGCTACAATTCCCCACTCCATTTGATTAAACACAAAGGGCACTGCGCATGGGAGTGGGAGTGAGGGCGGGTGTGGAGCTGTGGTTGCAATAGAGCACTGTGAAAACCCATCTGTGGTTTCTGGAATGGACTCAGGAGTTGTGGCAGCACTCATTCCTCCTGTGATAGAAACCTTAGATTAGAAACATCATGGAGAAAAGGACAGCAATAATTTTAAGGAGGGAGTGAGTTGGGAAGGATGGGGACATAAAATGGCACAGGACACATAGAGAGGAAGAGACACATAGGCTCCATGTGGGAGGAATTTAGAAGTTAGAGACCCTGGGCAACTTGGGAAGAAGAGCTGCCACAATGATCTTGCCAACTTCACAAGACAAAACTTTCTATAAAAGAGACATCCAAGAGAAAAATTTCTATGAAAGAGACATCCAGGAGCACAGCTCTGCCATTCCCTGATCCAAAACTCCTGACTTTCCTACCATCTATGGAATAGGAATACTCCTTAGCATGGTGGTCCTCAATGCACTCTATGATATAAGCCCAACGTGACTTCCTACCCTTGCTCCTTTCCAACTCATTGCTAGGATACTAGCTCTGCCTCTCCTGACTTTTGGATACTGTTTTCACTGCCTATAGCTTTTCCTCATCTTCATGTACTGGAAACATACCCATTTCTCAAGGTCCAGATCACATGCCCCCTTGTCCATGAGCAAAGTGTGCTTCCTCAGCACTCTGCACATCTCCTGGGCCCAACTGCATTCTGCCTGTGTTTGCAGTCCTCTCTTTGCAAGTTGGTCTTTCCCACTAGATTTTAAATTCCTTGGGTGTTAAAACCATGTCTTATTCATCTTCAAATATTTCCAATAGCAGACAAGATGCCTTTCTCAAAGTAGGTTACTATCACATGTGTAATGCTTCCCCAACTGTTGAATTTTAAAGGAAAAAAGAAAATCATGAACCATTCCAAGGTTCCAGGGTCAGATCTCAAATACCAAAGTATTCAGGAGCATGGAGAAGTGGTTAAACGTCTCATATGAGTTCCTTCGAAGAAGAGGAACCACTTAGCAGGCCAAGCAAATCCTCACAAGTCCTGGCCACAAAGCAAAGCTTTTAGAGGCTTGAGTTCAAAACCCTGCCTGGCAAATAAAGTCCCAGAAAGTCATATCAATCTTTGGGATTGGACGATAAAGTACTTAAAATAAATGATAAAAGTTCATGAAGTGTTTCTAAGGCTGATGGTTATTGGGGGGAAATTGGAGTGACTGCCATTGGGTACAGGTTTCTTCTTGGGATAATGAAAACATTCTTAAATTGTGGTGATGGTAACACAACTGGATCTACCAAAAAAAATCACTGAATATTACATTTTAAATGGGTAAACTGTACAGTATTGATTTTGTCTCAATGAAGATGTTATTTTTAAAGATGTACCTCAAGTAAAGGAGGACACTTGGAAAACAACCAGGTTAGAGTCTAGGGTAGTCTGACCCTCCTAGGAGAGTTAGAGCCACAGCAGTACAACTACCCCGCCAGCCACCATCATGTAAAAGCCGCAGGCATTGGGGTGGGGAGGAGCTACTTAGCAAGCTCTGATTTCTTTGGCCATGAGGATGAGCAACACCAGGGGTTCCATATATAGCTCAATGCTTCTCAAAGTGTAATCCCTGGACCAGCAGTATCAATAGAACCTGCGAACTTAGAAATGCCAGTGCTTGGGCCCTACCTTAGACCTACTGAAGCAGAAACTCTGGAGGTGGGGCCCAGCAACCTGTGTTTTAATAAGCCCTCCAGTTGATTCTAAAACACTCTGAAGTTTGAGAACCACCACACAGTTTAATTCTTAAGGGCACAGACTATGGAGCCAGACTGTAAATTTGAATTCTGCCTTGTCCTCTTTCTTGCTATGTGTCCTTCAGCAAATTACCAAACCTCTGTGCGTTAGTTTCCTATATATGAAATGGGAGAAACAACTACACCTATGTATCATAGGGTTATCATGAGGATTAGATGAGTTAATTTATGACAAGGACTTAAATCAGTGTCTATTACATAATAGAGTGCATGATAAAGGTACATAATAAGTATGTAATAAAGTCAATAAATATTTGCTTTAAAATTTTTTTAATATTCAGGTTTGGTGTTGGTCTCATGTA
This sequence comes from Macaca nemestrina, assembly GCF_043159975.1. Lineage (NCBI taxonomy): Eukaryota > Metazoa > Chordata > Mammalia > Primates > Cercopithecidae > Macaca > Macaca nemestrina. The sequence continues at coordinate 97,461,626 of NC_092125.1, forward strand.
CTTTCACCCTTGGTAGGCCAAACTAGCATAAAGTTGAGGCAGGTTAGCAGAATCAAAGCACAAGAGAGAATCCCACAAAATGGTCAAGCTGTCTTGTAGCTGTGTCAGCAGACCGCCTCTGCAACATACACACACACACACACACACACACACACACTCTCTCTCTCTCTCTCTCTCTCTCTCTCTCTCTAAGCACAAAAGAAGACCACAACACTCTTCAGCTTCCCTGAGGAAAAGAAAGAACTTCTACTTGTATGACAGAGCAGGGAGGATAAAATGTTCTACATAAAAGTGGCAAAATAAATCAATTCCAATAACAGTCTTTTAATCCTCTGATCCCCGAGAGGAAAAAAGGAAGTGAACAACGTCAAGTATTCCAATCACAGCCATTAACAAGCAGCTTTTAACAGAAACTGGATAAACCACCTTCTCTTGTCCCATAAATTCAGAGGGATTAGGTTTTCTGCCACCTTGAGGACTCCCAGTCATGACCTTTCAAACTTAGAATGGCAAGATCTTTGCACTTTACAAACCCAGGTTTGCACAATTAACTGGAGTCAATCCCATTTTCCAAGGTACCTATTTCTCTCTCAAATTGTGACTAAATTGAAGCTTTTGAAGCTTAGGGGCCTAGACTTCTAAGAAGCTCCACTGCCTGGAGTTGCAAAGGACACCTTTGTGCTACAAGAGCATAAACTTTATGTGGATTAACTGCGTGTGCTCATTAAACCAACTTTGAAAATACATAAATGTAGGAAGAAGAAACCAATACAGCCCAATACTAATTCCCAAAGATAACCATTGTTAACATTTCAGTGTATTTCCTTTCTTTTTCAATACACAGGTGGTTTCTGTTGGAACTTCACATAAGCCTTTTCCTAAAATTCCCATAACTTTTTAGAACATCACTTTTAATGATATGTAATGCTCCATTATGTGGGCACATAATTATTGTAATCCTGTGCCACTTATCAATTTATCAACTCTCAGCTCCAAGTCTCTCCTGCTTTGCCCTGCTTTCTGATACTGGGGAGGAACCCTGTAGTCACTGGTCTTATATAGCTATTGAGCACTTGAAATGTGGCCAATATGACTTGAGATGTGTAAGTATAAAATGCACACCAGACTTTGAAGTACAAATGTACAGTTTGTACTAACTGTACATTAGTGCAAAAACATAAAATATCAATAATTGTATGTTGATTACATATTGAATATTTTAAATATATTGGGCTAAATAAAATATATTATTAAAATTAAGGCAACAAAAACATAAATAAGTTGGACTGCATTAAAATGTAAAACACGTGTGCAAAAGACACAACAGAGTAAAAAGATATCACATGAAACAGAAGAAAATGTTTCCAAATCATGTATCTGATAAAGGGTTAATGTCCAGACTATATAAGAACTACAGCTCAACAACAAAAAAGCCAAATAAACCAATTTAAAAATGGGCAAAAGACTTGCGTAGACATTTCTCCAAAGAAGATATTCAAATGGACAGGAGGCATATGAAAAGATGCTCAATATCACTCATCATTAGGGAAATACAAATCAAGACTATAATGAGATGCCACTTTACATCCATTAGGATGGCCACTATTAAAAATCAGAAAAGACCAAGTGCTGGCAAGGATGTGGAGAAATTGGAACCCATGTGCACTGTTGGTGGTAATGTAAAATGATGCATTTGCTATGGAAAACAGTATGGTGGTTTCTCAAAAAATTGAAAATAGAATTACTCTATGATCCAGCAATTCGACTTCTGGGTATATAACCCAAATAACTGAAAGCAGGGTCTTAAAGAGATACTTGTACACCTATGTTCACAGCGGCATTATTCAGAATAGCCAAAAGGCAGAAGTAACCAGCCAATCCACTGACATATGAATGTATACACAAAATATGCTACCTACAGACAGTGAAATATTAGCCTTTAAAAGGAGGAAATTCCGGCACCTGCTATGACAAAGATGAACCTTGAGGACATTACGCTAAGTGAAATAAGCCCATTACGAAAAAAAAAATACTGTATAATTCCACTTATATGAGATACCTAGAGTAATCAAATTCATTGAAATAATGAGAATGGTGGTTATCTGGTGTTATAGGGAAAGAAGAAAAGGAAGTTGTTGTTTAACGGGTGTAGAGTTTCAGATCTGCAAGATGAAAAAGTTCTGAAGTTCGGTTTGCACAACTACTGAACTGTACATTGAAAAATGGTTAAGATGGTAAATTTTATGTTATATCTTACCCAAATTTAAAAATTAGTATCACCCAGTTATTTTTAGCTTTTTAATGTGACTAATAGAAATTCTGAAATTACATATGTGGCTTGCATTATATTTCCATTGGACTGAGCTGCTCTGAACATTTCCCCATTGCCAGCTGGCACAACATTGGGTCCTGTCAGTAGAGGGTGCTGAAAGGAAAAGCTTCTCTTTCTGGTTCAAGTGCTTTTGTTCTTACTTCTATGGCACAGCAGGCAACTTCCTGGCCAATGGGACATGGGAGACCCAGCGGCATACACCCCTCCATCCGGTTTTGCTGGCGCCCCAGTGGACAGCTTCCTGCTTACCAGCCCTGTCCTGTGGTGCTCCAGTGACTTCTCTACCATCCAGTGGGTCCCAGCCACTGACTCTGCAAGGAGATCTGAGTCTCAGCTTTGGGGGACCCCTTCCTAGTTTATTTTTCCTTGGACACTCTCACTCAGCTCTAGGGACACAGGCTGCTTCTCTTTTATTCTTTAAAGTTCTTTTTACCCATCTTAGTAGTTTTTATTTACTAGTTAATGATTCTTCACACTAAATTTTCCATTCAAATTACAGGTATGATTTCTGTCTCCTGATTGGATCCTATTGGATACTATTAGTAATGAAAAAAGTTGCTGAAAAAGTGTCTCAAGGCTTTGAGCAGTTGAGACACGTCTTCCATTTCCCACTGTTCTTCTCAGGTTCTATCTCCCCTCCTCCCCTATTTTCAATTCCCTAAAAGCAGAAATGTATGTTTTTCATTGTGTTACTACCACCCTGGGATTATCATTCAGGGAGCATATTAAGAACTGAAATTAGTAAGTCAATCAAGAGCTATGTCTTCTACCATTCATTCAACAAACATTTATGTACTTAGCTCCTATCAGGTGAGGGCAATATACTGGGTGTGGGACAGAGGGTGGTTGAGAATTTGAAAAAGAAAAGCCACACAGAGAAAAGAAACAGGAACAGGTGAAACAGAAACTCAGGCTTCAAGCACCTAACAACCTAGCAAACAGAAATAAAGGATGATACAATTCACTATAATGTAATATTTAAGAATATAAAATAAGCAAATAGTTAATTAAAAATAAAAGAGGCAGATATACCATTCTGGGTACCCTAATTGGCCATAGAAAAACATGTAAAGAAAACAAAAAGAAGTTTCTGCAACACTCTGTCCTCCTCAGGGTTTTTCCTTACTCCAGGGTTTCTTTTCCTCTCTCCCCTGCAGACATCTAACCAGTATCTTACTAAGCAAGAGTTGTGTTCTCAGGAGCAATCCTAGATGTTGTATCTGCATGCTGCACAGGCCTGGTTCCTATTCTCATGCTTGCCTCTGCCTCCTTCCTGAGCCACAGCCAAGCAGCACATTACTAGGACAATCCTAAACAGCCAGTCAGCTCTATTTCACCTGTTAGGATCACGGTCCCAGACTCCAACTTCATCCCAACTTCCACAATGAACACAGGATTAAGATATTACCTGCTCCCAGGGAAATTTTAGTTTCAGAATTTCCATTTAGTTTGTTTTAAGAGACTCTACTTTTCTGGCAAATGTCTCCATCTTATTATCTATTTCTTTCAATGTATTAATCACAGTTATTTAAAAGTCTGTGTCTAATATAATTGCAAGTTAAGAAGGTCCTATGTGATTCTAATTCTCCTGTGTAGTTTTTCTCTAGTTTTACAGTCATTTGGTTTTACCATCTTAAGCATTTGGTAATGTTTTATTGACTGCTAGACATTGTATTTGAAAAATGATAGCATTAATTTGAGGGTCTGAATGATGTTATCTTCTTCCAGAGAGTATTTATATTTGCTTTTGGCAGGCAGCTGGGGTAGAGAAAAGGAACCTTGCTCCATTTGAGTAAGTTAGAAGGTAAGTGTCAGCCTTGCTGGGTGCTGGTCTATTGCCAGTTTGCCCTTACTCCCAAGAGAAACCTTCTGTGGGTCCAAACTGAAAGCCTGGGGTGTTCACCAGGCCCCTTCTTCTTAGCAAGTCTTGAACTCCTATTCTCTCTCCTCAGTTCTGAGAGACTGTTGAAAACTCGGGCACCTAATTTAGCTTCTTTGCTGCCACTTACAAACTGGCAAATACCTGGAGGGAAAAGTGGCATCTGATGGCGCACTTCTCTTCATTTCCCTCATCTCCACCATTTTGGCCTTTCTAGGCATCAACGCCATGGTATTCTCCAAGCAGTTTATATTATTTCTATTTACACACACAGTAAACATATATGCTTTTCTGGTATTCACAGTGGAAGGATTAGCATAATACAAACGAGTCTGACAAAATCAGAAGAAACTCAAGAAAAAAATTACTGATGGTATATCCGAGCTTCTCAATCTAACCTCTATGCTTTTTCTCCTTCACTTTCCAGCCTTTTATCTCTCCGTGCTTCCTCGCTTCTGCTCTTCAATTCACGACCTCTTCAGCTATGTCGGTTTCTTCTACTGTTGACTTCATTACTTGCTCCCTGCCTCAGTCCTATATTTTTCATTTCAGAGATTTCCAATTGGATCTTTTTCATATTGGCCTATTATTTAACAACCTTCTATTTTCATTTAAGAAATGCTCCTGTCTTTCTCTGATACTCTAAATATATACACTTTTCAAACTTCAGACTGCTCCCTGGTTTCTCTTTTCTAGGGTTTGGATTACATTGTTTGACAGGTCTTCCACCTGTCTTTCGTAGTGGTGGTTTTCCATGAGTGCAGAAATTTGTTTGCAAATTGTTCTTGCATAGGAGGGTTTTTTTCTCCTTATTTGCTCCTCATAGCCCCTGAAATAATGATTGAGCCTTGACCAATAGGATACACAACTCTGAACAAGGTTCCAAAGTAAGCTTTCAGGATTTTCTCTAGAATGGACAGCAAAACATAAGATATCTGTGTGCTGCACAGTTGTGGGTCCTATTCTCACACCTACCTCTGCTTCCTTCCTGGGTCACGGGAGAGCTACCCGCCACAAACTACAACCATGAGTGATCAGGTTCCACTCAACCGGCAAGGAGTGTGGCCCCAACCCGAGTCCACACAGGAGGGTGGTTCTGATCTCCTGTCATGTGCTAAGCGCACTGAAGGGAGATCTTAAAGTCTGGGCCATCAATACCCATTCTTGGTTTCTAAGATTTCCTTCTTGTTTTTTAATTCAGTTATAATATTTTAAAAATTGTTTCTATGTGTTTGGAACACAGGAAAAAATTCTGAATGTGCTTACTGTACTTTATTCACAAGTCCACCAGGAAATGTTAATATGGCCCTCTTAAATACTAAAAATGCTCATACATGTGAAAAATTTATGATTACATTTTTATATATAGAAATAGATTAAACAACATCAATGCACAGCGGGGAAAGACTGGAAGAATCTACTCTATGAATGTTAATAGAGATAACTGTGTAATGTTGGAATTAAGGGTGATAATTTTTTTAGCCTGAACATTTTGAACACATTTTCTATAATCATGTATTAATCATTATCCAGGATACTTTTCTTTCTTAAAATTCACAACTCAAAGGAGAATGAATGGTGCAATTTCATTTCAGGTAGTATGATGGCCTGTATATTCTTCCTTGTCCCCTTAGACAAACTGGCCTTCCAGGGATTAAAAAAAAAAAAGAAAAAAGTCACTAGTATACTGAAGAAAGAAGAGTTAAGAACAGAGTCCAAAGCCTGTCATCAAAGATATATTAAAGAGGGAAGAATTTCAGAGCTCCCTGAAGGCAAAGCTAGCTTAGAAAGACACAATGTGCTAATGGGAATATTTACCACTTGTTCTCTAACTAGCAGCAGAGCTTAGGAAGAAATACAGTCTAAGAAGGGAAAGTGAGCTGAATTGGCCTACATACAGGTGAAAGTAAATATTCAGAAAAACTAACGATTAAAAGTTAGTAAAGCCTTCAATAGAACATCCACAGAAAAGCCTTCCCGATGCCCCCAAATTAAATCAGGTTACACTGTTAGGGTCCCATTACAATCCTGACTAATGCTTCATTGCACTTACCACAATTTGCAAGTTCACAGTTACTGTTGTAATGTTTAGTATTTAGATGCTAATATTAAGTATTACTAAATAAATACTAAGTAAGTAAATATTAAGTATTTAGATGTTAGGTTTAGTATTTACAGCTGCCCCACAATACCAGCCTAAGGAACGTGTTGTTTTGCTCAAGGCTAAATCCCCAGAGCCTAGCACCATAGCAGGTAATCAATAAACATTTCTTTTCTTTTTCTTTTTTCTTTTTTTTTTTTTTTTTGAGATGGAGGCTGGAGTGCAATGGTGCAATCTCAGGTCACTGCCACCTCCACCTCCCAGGTTCAAGTGATTCTCCTGCCTCAGCCTCCCAAGTAGCTGGGATTACAGGCATGCACCACCATGCCCAGCTAATTTTGTATTTTTAGTAGAGACAGGGTTTCTCCATGTTGATCAGGCTGGTCTTGAACTCCCGACCTCAGGTGATCCGCCCACCTCAGCCTCCCAAAGTGCTGGGATTACAGGCATGAGCCACCATGCCTGGCCAATAAACATTCCTTGAATGTTGAATACAAGCAAAATATTTTTATCTTGCTTTCGTTTCTCTATAACATTCCTTGTTTCTAAACATAAAATAAATTTAATTTGTTAAAATAATTTCATGCTATGAAAAATAATTTGAGCTATTAGTATTCTGTAGCTAAAGTAGAAGTGACTATAGGGTCTATTCTATCCTAGTGACACCATCAGTAATCTAAGGATTGTGCCAGTGGTGAAGGCAGAGAACATGGGAGGACTTCACAAGCCTCTCGGAGACTTGATCCCAAAACTTCCCACCCATTTAAGTGAACACAACAGCAGAGGTTAGCAAACTGACAGCCTTACCTGGATTAGCTGCATCTGTGACAGAGAGAAACTTTAAGGAAATGGATCGTGGGACAACATTGATCATTTATGAGGTCCCTGCAGGCACTTTAACCCTCTTTGGAAGACGGAAAGCATGATTCATAAACATTCAAAAAACACTCCCACAAATACTCACTTTATCGTCCTTTACACAACCTACCTGAAGAGTGAGGTGCTGTGCACTGTGGATACTACTGTACCCATCTTACAGGCAGGAAACTGAGGCTCAGGAAGGTGAGTGATGCTCTTAGAGACACAGCAGGGCTGGGGCAATCTTCTGTGGTGGAAGGTGTCCTGGTCTAGGGAATAGGAGCATTGAAGGGAGTGTGGGAAGAGGCAGTGTAGACAGAAGGCACACTGCCCCACAACTAGCCATGGTTTGTGTGGTGACAACGGTCCAGGCCTTCAGGAAAGGTGAGAGCTACCCAAAACTCATGAATAAGTCATAAGGAGAGTGACCTCATAACCCTACCCTAGGAGGGCTCTGCTCAGAGATGACGGAAGTTTGTGCTGACACATCACTGCAGGCTCACAATAGGCCCCAAATTAAATGGTTTGACTTCAAGGAGAAGTATGTGGGGTGGTGAAAAGTGGCAAATATCACCTTCAGGACTTCTGAAACTCAGACACGTCACTGGAAAGAGAATAGTTGCCAAGAAGAAAGCTCATTAGAACCTTATTTTTACTGAGATGCTTCTTTTTGAATGCTCACTTCTTTGCTTGTTTAAGACTTCCCAGGGGCCCTGCTTTTACTGGCTGAATTGCTCACTGATCCACGAGCCCCCAGCCCATCTCTGATAAGGCAGCGACCCTCAGGACGTGGGGTCTCATCCTGGAAACAACATCAGTGCTAGCCAAAATCAATGGGGAAGATGCTGGTCAATTCTCCTGGGAACAAAGACGGGCAATACATGTCCTCTCTAACTTCTCTCCTGCCCTAAGTTACTCTGGATAAAATCAGGCTCAGGGGATGAGTCTGTAGCATTTCCTCTGTCTTCTTGTTCAGTACAATTTTTCACTTTTATTTCATGTTTAATTTTTTAAAGTAAAGCTTTCCATCAGAAGACATGTTACTCTTAGTGCCACAGCTACCTGCATCCAACCTGGCACTTGTCTTCCTATGTGACCTTTCTCCTGACCCCCAGGGTTCCAATTCTAAGCCTCTGCACCTATAAAGCTCAACCACCTCGAACATCAAATAATGTCCTAAGTTTCCATTGCCACCTTTTGGTTTCCTCTGTCAAAAAAGTTTATTGTTCTAACCAAGGTAATGAAGTAATGAAGGTTCATTACCAAATGGAGAATTATGAATATCAGAAGCAGTGAGAAACTGCCAGAATATATTTCAATCCTGGAAAAAAATAAGTGCCTTGAATAAAGAAGCAGGCAATAAATGTGCTGAATGAATGAATGGTCTCAAAAACTCATTTCTCTCCTTGTTTCCTAAGTGGATCCCTGACCTGTACAAAAGTTCTGTGTTTTTTGTTTTTTTTCTGTCCCCAGAACACTCTGAGATCTGGAATGAAAAGTGTTAGGACTGCAAAATTTGTTAATTACAAGTTAATGACTCTACAGCCTTTAAACCTGTGAATGCAAAGTGCCACCCAGTACAAATTAAAATCAGTATTTACATAAACTTCCCAAAGTGAACTGGAGAGTGCCCTTAGCAGAGTGACTCTGGCAGCAAATGTGTTATCCACGATCCACGCGCGGTATCCAGGCACAAGTGAAAGGTGCCATTTTGATTCAAAACTAAATTTTTTATATATTTATATATATATATATATATATATATATGTATATACACACACACACACACATATGCATACATGTATTATCATGTATACTACTGAAATACTTATCTTGACTTTGTCATCTTAGGCTTCCTTTTGGCTTTTTCCTTCAAATAGACTAAACTGCCATTATGGGTAGCAGGTATTCTGAACTGCAAGGCACAGACTTTGAATTTTTAATAATTTCCTATAATCTCTACCTACAAAACCACAGCTGTTAAAACAGGTGAACTGAACAGCAGATGATTCAGAGAGAAAATATTTTATGTAAACAAGGATAAGCCCAATTAAACTTTTTTCTCACAAATAGTTTAACCCCCAATCTTAACCTCAGATTTCTTAAAGCTTTTTCTACATCCTGACCTTGGAGCCCCAACCAATTTCAGACATTCCTCCAAGCATTAAGCTCAGCTTGACCTCAGAAGCCTTTCTGCCAGCCTGTCCTTAATTATCACAGAGCTCCACCACTCCACCCCTACACAATTTTTAGCAATATACAATCTATTCTATAGCTGCTTTCAAATAATCTCAGGAATGTTCTTAGTTGTTTTCTTGTCCTCAACTGAGTTTCTCTGCTTTTTCAACACAAGACCAAAAAACAAACAAACAAAACAAAACAAAACAAAACAAAACAAACCCACAAAAGCTTGGGGAGGGAGGGAGGTCTATAAACTGTACCTCTAAGAGGAGAAAATTCTGTAACTAGATTCTCTCCATTCTAAAGAAGGTATTTTTTCACTTGACTCTTACATGTAATGAGAATAATCTCAACTATCTTGGATATAATTTCGGAAACATTTTCTTAAAGATTACATACACTTTGCACTCAACATCCTGAATAAAATGTTAAAGTCTTTGAACAAAAAGCTAAGGCTGCATTATGACCAATAAATAAGCTAAAGTGACCACAGGTGGGTTTATACATGGCTCTCCAATGACAACATGGTAAAAGAATAGTGTGATCTGTATGTAAATACTCACAACTGTCACACCCATTTGCTTCCGTTCTCTCGACCTAATCAGCACACGTGATCTTAACCTCACCCCCCAAGGAACGCAAATATCCATGCTTAAAAGTGGATGTAATGTTTCTCTTTTCATTTTCATTTCAGTAGTTTCATGCCTTTTCAGAATCATGCAAAAAATGCTCTCATCATGGCCAATATAAAACGTAAGTCCCCAGAAAGGTAAAACATAGTACAACTTCATAACCAACCAACAAAAGCAAATGTAACAGGCCGCCTGTGTGTGGGCATGTGCCTGTATGGGTTATGAACTAAACTGAGTAGTAATGACAGTTGAGGCAGATTTAGCATCAAATAATTTGCATTAAATATTATCAAAGTAAAAAAGCAAAACAAACAAACAAAAAAACTCTGCTTATAAAAGATGCACCAGTATGCATCTTCTGTACACAAATGAAGATAACCTCAGAGGTGTCAATACCACTTAACAGTCCTCACACTGCAAAGGATCCTGACAATGCAGGGGCACCCAAGTCCATAATGAGCTCTTTAATTAACATCAGTCAAGTGAAAGCTCTCTGAAACCTCTGCCTGTGCTCAAGGAAGAAATTTATGATACTAGCCATGATTAGACATTATATACTGCATTGTATACAACAGTGCTGTGCTCCTTGTATACTGCCATGCTCAATAACGTGGCTTAAGTTGAACATTAACCACGTGCATTCAAGCTGTCACGTATTGCTGCAGGAAGTAAGGCTTGGTGAAACTTTTTGAAGAGTAGTTTGATATTACCTAACGAAATTGGCACAACCTCCAATTCCACTATTCCACAGCTAGGAATAAGACCTGTAAAAATCCAGAGAGATGAAGGAGAGAAATAGAAGCGAAATTCATTGCAATATTGCAACACTTTTTATTCACCTCAACATTTTTTTATAATGGCAAATAATGGGATAATAATATTCAATGGGAGAATGATTAATTTAAATCTATATAACAAAACATTATGAGGCCATTAAAAAGAAATGGAGTACAGGTGTCTGCATATATTGACCTGAAAGGATATATTTGATTTATCATTGAGTAAAAAGCAAGCAAGCCATAGAAATGTATATAGTATGATCCCTATTTTTTGTTTTAAAAAGTAGCTGACATTTACTGAATGCTTACATTCCAAATACTATGTTAAATGTTGAGAAAGGCTTTTACGTTTAGTATTTACTAACAGTCCTATGAGTTATTTAATATCCTCCATTTGAAAATTAGGGAAAGTGAAGCTTAGAGAAGTTTAGTAATTTGCCTTAGTCAAAAAGCTAGTGAGTTAGAGAGCCAGGCTTTGAACCCAGACACCATGGTCTTAACCCGTGTGTGTGTGTGTGTGTGTGTGTGTGTGTGTGTGTGTGTGTGTGTGTGTTGCACTAAAAAAGAAACTGAGAGAACCCATGTGTGTGTGTGTGTGTGACACATTAAAAAAAGAAATGAGAGATTACCCAAAGTGCTAATGGTGAAAAACTCTGTAGAAAGGGAGAATGACTGTAACTGCTTCTAAACAATTTGGATTTTTCTATTCTAGCAAAAGATTCTAGTTGTAATTTAAAAAGGAGAAAGACAGTAAGATAGGCAGAAAGAAAGGTAGAAAGAAAATCAGCAAGTCTTCAATGCGAATTCCTGAGTAGGTTAACACCATGCAGTCAGCTTAACCAGCACCTCAAAAATGTGTTTAAAAATAGTGTGTGGGCCAGGCGCGGTGGCTCACACCTGTAATCCCAGCACTTTGGGAGGCTGAGGCGGGTGGATCAGGAGGTCAAGAGATCAAGGCCATCCTGGCCAATATGGTGAAAACCCCCTGTCTCTACTAAAAATATAAAAATTAGTAGGCTTGGTGGTGCACGCCTGTAGTCCCAGCTACACAAGAGGCTGAGGCAGGAGAATCACTTGAACCCGGGAGGTGGAGGTTGCAGTGAGCCAAGATCACGCCACTGCACTCCAGGATGGCGACAGAGTGAGACTCTGTCTCTAAAAAAATAAAAATAAAAATAATGTGTAAAGGATTTTTAAATTTTTTTTTCAGAATACAGCTCCAATCATTAGTCAACAAATCCTGGATAGTAAAACTCATCATCTAACGAACATATTTATACGGTGGATCATATCAACTTCGTTTTCCCATTTGGCCCAAAGATTCCACGAGCATATGCAAAAACAAAAACAAAAGCTCATGTGTGAAATGTCAGGGAGCCCTTGGGATGAGGCTATGGAGACAGCATAGGTTTGCTTGATGAGGGTAGCAAAGTATGAGAACTTAAAGCCAGAGTGGAAAGCAACAGCCACAGCAACACAGGAAGACCTGGTAAAGCATCCATCTGACAAAACCCAGGGATCAAACAAACAGCAGGCCTAGAAATGCTGCAGATCCCACATGGGAGACTCCAAGTCTAGATTGCAATTTGGGCATTTTATAAAGGAGAAAATTTATAAATGAGAAAATTCATTTTTAGCAGCAGCACTTTCATGAGTCTGGCTGGGCCATGTGGAGGCATGGGTCCAACATGCACTCTGGACACTTGTGCTCCCCGGACACTGTTCATCCGCCTCCCTCTCCCACTGAAATGTTTACTCTCTGTGGCAGAAACCGAGACCCATGCATAGCACACAGCAGACACCCAGATTCTAGCCGAACCAAAATGAGAGAGGTAGTTACACAGAAGGAAGAAGCTTTCCAGTTCCTGCAGCATTTCTCACTCCCATTCACGCGGGAAGAAGTTAGGCTGAGCATGGGGGCTCACACCTATAAGCCCAACTACTGGAGAGGATTGCATGAGGCCAGGAGCTCGAGGCCAGCCTGGGTAACATAGTGGGACTCTACCTCTACTCAAACTTTTAAAATTAGTCGGGTATGATGGTGTTCATCTATAGTACTAGCTACCCAGGAGGCTGAGGTCAGGTGGATCCCTTGAACCCTAGAGTTTGAGGTTGCACTGAGCTATGATCATGCCACTGCACTCCAGCCTGAGTGACAGAGTGAGACCCTGTCTCAAAAATAAAAACCACACAGACAACATTAAAAAAAGAAATTATTGCATTTAATATGTCAATGTTTACTCTCTCCCAGGGGATACAAGTAGATAAAAGCTGCTTCCGGAAAGGTAAACTTACAGGCAACATTTTTCCAAGCCATCAATCTCTCAAAGAGCAGTGCTGCCAGACTAAGTCAAGAGAATTGCAGAATAAAGCCTAAAACCTAAAGCATAATTAATCCTAAAAGAGGACATTTCCTAGAAGGATGAAGGTTTTCAGGGTTGTTCTCCCTAGAACTCAGTCCATCCCACCAGGGGCAACAGCCACTTCAAAGATTAACATTGTCTCCAGCAGTTATTGTGAAAGAATAATTATCGTGCCCCATCTGTTTCCCTGATGATGCCAGCAACAGTAACCCTCTAAAAAGAAAAGAGACTTTTTGTGGGGCAGAGGGTCAGGGAAGGCAAGGGGAGACAGAGATGAAAAGATAAACAAAAAGCCAGGGCCCCAGCTCAGTAGAGGAACATGTAATACATGATAGCTGTTTAAAAAAGAAAGAGGCAGAAGGACCAGATTCGTGGGGCTTGGAGATGAAAGGAAGATGGAAACAGGAGCCTACCTGAGACCTAAAAACATATTCTGGGGTTTAAGTCTAGCTTCCCCTGTCCTTAGAGACGACTGCTACTAATAGCTACTATTGCTAAGCACTTGCCATGAGCCAGTCACTATTCAAAGCTCTTGACATATTTTGTCATCGATCACAATGACCCAGTGAAGTGGGTGTACGCATTCCCATTTTATAAGCAAAGAGGTAGGGCTGGAAAGGTTAAGAGCTTGCTCAGCAAGAGAGCTGGTAAATAAAAGAGTGAAGATTCTAACCCAGATGGAATGTCAGGCCGAAGCTGTTAACCACTAGGAGATAATACCTCACTTGCACATTCTGCTGCTGCTGTACCTGAGGCCTCCACCTAGGCTCAGTGGTGAATGTCCTAAGATGGTTCAAAAACTACATGTGAAAAACTGTTTTAGGCCAAGCTATCAACAAATGTTCTGGTGATATCAAACCTGGTGGCACAGATAAGAGAAATTTGAAAGTGACTTTCAAAAGCAGGTTGGAAGCCATAGTACCAAGAGCTGCATCTGTCCTCTGGCAAAGGAGTGCCTGAAAGCAACTCCAGGCAAGCACTGGATGGGGCTGGAAGGGACAGGGTGCCTGGGACGCTCCTGAAACCCTACTCCACTCTAATAGGCTGGATTCCAGCAACAGCAGAAACCTGGACTCTGGGGGCCACTTAGCAAAAGAAATTGGTCTTGGATAGTTCTACGGCTGACCAGCAAACTACATGTGTGATCATCTCCCTCAGAGACCATGAAGCCTCTAATCAGCCCTGAAGACATTCTCACAACAAATGACAACTGCAGGACCTATGCAGGGTGATGGCAGGAGTGGGAGCAACAGTAGAATCACAGTCATGCCTATTACCATTATTATAAAATCCTAACTGTGATTGCTCAAGGCATAACCAAAGAGGCTTGGTTTCAAATAGGTAAGAGAGTTCAAAGCACTGCCATTATGACAGTGATTTATTAGCCTGACATTTTTTGAGGCTGATAGTATAGGTCCACTTTCACATATGGAGAGACTGAGGCTCAGTAAGGACAAGTGACTTTGCATAAACCCAGAGCGAGGTCTCAAGTCATCAGGCTCCCAGCCAAGGATTCTTTCTCCTAGAGCAGTGTTTTTCAAATTTTTAAGCCCCAGAACCGCTTCAGATAGAATTTTCTCGCCAAAATAGAACTTCTCTGATGGACTCAGAGGCGGTGCCTCCAGGAAGAGAAAGGCCCCAGGTTTGAGTCCTAACTCAGTCACTTATTAGTGATACTTTGAGGAGGTTAGTCAATCTCTCTAAGTTTCAGTTTCTTGATCTATAACAAGAAGAACAGCACTGCCTACCTCTTGATTGTTTATAAGATGGAAACTAGATGACGTAAAGTTCCCATATGCTCAGTATATGGCAGACATAATTATTATTCCTACCACTGTATCTGTGAGTGGGAAGGAAGCTGAAACCATCCAGCAATTAGCATGAGGCCATCTCCAGTCTCGGTCATAAACCAGGCAGCAGGTTAATTTCAGGAACTGGCATGCTGACCAAGTTGCTGAGAAATGCACAGAAAAGAGGATAGGAAAAAGAGAAAGGTGTACATGTGGGTTTAATTATAGTCACAAGGTTGAAGTGGAGGTTGTGTCCTTCACTCTGGCATCAGGGGGTCAGCCACATTCTCACTCTGTCTTGCTGGCACCCATGATAATTGGGACAACTATACTCATTAGAGCACACCAGTGCTTGAACAAGAAGCCAACAAAAAGGCCGGGCACGGTGGCTCATGCCTGTAATCCCAGCACTTTGGGAGGCTGAGGTGGGTGGATCACTTTAGGTCAGGAGTTCGAGACCAGCCTGGCCAACATGGTGAAACCCTGTCTCTACAAAAGTACAAAAAAATCAGCTGGGCATGGTGGTGCATGCCTGTAATCCCAGCTACTCAGGAGGCTGAAAGACAGGAGATTCGCTTGAACCCAGGAGGCAGAGGCGGCAGTGAGCCGAGATCGTGCCATTGCACTCCAGCCTGGGCAACAGAGCGAGACTTCATCTCAAAAAAAAAAAAAAAAAAAACAACTAACAACAGATGTTTCAGGACCCAAATGGAAAGTGGTATGGTGTAGTGAAAAGAGTACCAATTTGGAGCCAGACAAAAGACTTTGAGTCTTGTAGGCTTGTTTCCCGGAGCCTAAGCTTCCCCCATGTAAAAGAGTAGAAACATAGAAATATCTAGCTGTATGCATCATACAACTGGCACCAAATATACATGAACGCCCTTGCTCCTCTCCAAATCAGACACATAAAGCTCCTTCCCTTCACAGCAAGAAAAGATGATGGATCCTCTATAAACGATAACAGCACCCACAATAACAATACTTGCAAATGTGCTAAGCCCACCTTTAAATTTGCTATATGTGTTAACTCATCTTATCCCACCAAAACCACAAACTTATAAGTACTGCTACGCTGTCTTATTCATGGGATAGAAGAAACCAAAGCACAGAGAAGTTAAGAAAGTTGACCAAGGTCACACAGTCAGTAATAGCCATGCCAAGAATTGAACCCAGGCTGCCTGGTTCCACAGTCAGTGTTCTTATAACATTATTATCACAAGGTTTACACTTCTCTTTTCAAATATAATTATTTTCTTTTACATTTTATGGTACCACCAGGATTACAGCAGGTTTGTCATGCTAGCTGCAAATATGTGTGTGATGTTGACAGGACAAATGAACCTATTTGGCAGATGAATAAACCAAAGCATAGGGTTTCGGCGACTTGCCTAAAGTACACAGCAGGACTCAGAGGCAAAGCTGAAACAAAAATGCAAGTCACCAAGAGTCCAACTATAAGATGTGAAGCCCACTCTAGAAGGTAATGGTCCAATGATTGTCTAGGCACTGATAAAACCACTTTCAAAGGTGTCATTAATATCCCCACAACAGTAGCACTGCTTTGGCCAGGGCAGAGTTACATGGGCATGGATATTAATACAACCTCCAGTCCCAGCCTAGATTCCTTCCTTTCGTGACATCTTTGTGTGAAGGAGGGTTTTTCTTATGGCTAGTGGGCCTAGCACACACCAGCGAGAGGAGGCCCCCGGCAGAGGTAAGAGTAGGAATAGGGCACAAGTGGCTCAGGGTAGAGCAACCAATGAGAAAGCAGCCTGAGAAAGCAAATGAATGCAAACCAACGTCAATGGACTCAGAAGACTGACGACAGGGAGGAGATGGGGGAGGAGGACAAGAAAGCAGCTTGCATTTGGAGCAGGAAATAAAAGTGCACATGAGGGGCTCTACATGGTCTCCACTTGCCATCCCACAAACAGTGAACACACACGGAAGCTGAACAGACAGATCACGGCACGGCCAGAGAACAGTAAGTTATAATGATATGAAGGATATGTGCATGAGAAAGGTCTGATGGAAATTCTTCAAAATGCTAACAAGAGAAGCATGGTAAGATCATGGGTTATCACTGTTCCTTTCCTCTGTTTTCTAAATGTTCTGAAAGATTTATAATCTTTAAATCTGAAAGATTATAGAAGTTTACAATTATCACAACAGTCCTGGCTTGAGCCTAAGGTGCATCTGCCCAAGGTGTCAGGCCTGCCTGGGCATGAGTGGAGGAGCCAAGTGGCCATTCTGCTGGAGACCATCTGCATGACACACTAAAGGGCCTGCTGGAAGAGAGTCTGTTTTGAGGACAGAGCTGGGTCCTCAAGCTTGAGCCAGTGACAGGGCTCAGGCCAGGGAGCAGGTCGGTTCTAAGCATAATACAATGCCTGTCACTCAGACTGTCTCCTGGCCCAGCATCCATGTACTCTTGTTTGCATCTTAGGAACAGGTCAAATAGCAGGACAGAGAGCAGCAGACAGCAATGACCTAGGTCTCATGAGTCTAGCCCTGTACTGCAAGTTAAGGTTTTACCACTTCAGTAGGGGGCACAACACAGTGCTGCCACCTGCAAGGTCCAGTGCATCTCCAGTGTGGCCCACCCAGCAAGCCAGTTTCTAAAAGTAGGGGAGTGGCATGACCGCAGTCAGGTGCTGTGGCTCAGCACTGGCAAGCCTCAGAAAGACTCGGCCCCAGGGCCTTGGCAAGGCACTTCCTGAGACTGACGGGCCCCGAGGCTAGGGGTGCTCAGGACAGGCATCACCACACACAGGGGACAGGGAATCCTAGGCATCTCATGGTCCAGGGCACTGTGGCCTTGAGGACCCGTGAGGTCCCTCCCAGGCATGCTCAAGAAATCTTGGAGAAGCTTCAAGGAGAATGCAGCATAAAAGCCGTATCATGGTGGGTTGGGGTGGAGCCAGAGGAATATTGTTTTCTGTTACTGAAGGTGTTCTGTTTTTGGTGCTCCACTCACTGATGTAGCCTGGCAGGGAGAAAGGTGACATTTTCAAAAAATGTTTAAGAATTCATTAATAACAATGGTAAATTAGTAACTCCAAACAACTATTAGAGGCAAAAAAGAGAGAAATATGACTAACAAACAAACGTTAGCATACAGACAGAACTCCCACATGCTGTCAGCCATTCTTCATGGAAGAAAATAGTAGCTATTTCCAGACAGAAAATTAGGCCAAATAGTAGCTCTGTGAAGTATTTCAAGAACACAATAAACAATAACAAATATACAATATAAGATAAAAGACAAACGAATACACAGTATCTAATGAAGAAAAAACTATGTCACAAAATTTAAAAGGAAAAAACTATTTCACAAAATTAAAGGAGGGTTAATCAACCATTTGAATGATGGAAAGGTAAGAAAAACACTGAGAATTATTTTTGAACAGAAAAAAAAAATATCAAGGGAAAATCAAAACCCAGAAGCTAAGCAGCTCTTCCCTCCAGTCTCCATGGCACTCTATTCCTCCCAGGTTTACGGCCTTTACCACTGTGCATACTCACTTCCCCCTTTCCTTCTCCCTCCAACCAGGCTGTGAGCCTGCTGAGGGCCATGCTGATATCACCTCTCTGTCTGGGGACAGGGCACGTAGCATTGTGCTGGGCAAAGAGTAAACAATATATTGGCTTTTATTGAATGAATGAATGAATGAACGAAGGAACAAGCAAACAGATTAACAAAAGAACAAACATTAAAGAGGCTGAAATAAATGGATATATCTGAAAGACACAGGAAAAGGAACTCTGGTCCCACAGGCACACCAAAGAAGAAAACTCCTCCACTTGACTGCACTCCAGCCTGGGTGACAGAGCAAGACTCCATCTCAAAAAATAAAAATAAAAATAAACGGGGGGCGTGCCCAAGATGGCCAAATAGGAACAGCTCCAGCCTCCAGCTCCCAGCGTGAGTGATACAGAAGACGGGTGATTTCTGCATTTTCAACTGAGGTACCAGGTTCATCTCACTGGGGAGTGCCAGGACAACTGGTGCTGGTCAGCTTGTGCAGCCTGACCAGTGAGAGCTGAAGCAGGACGAGGCATCGCCTCACCTGGGAAGTGCAAGGGGGAAAGGAATTCCTTTTCCTAGCCAAGGGAAACTGAGACACACAACACCTGGAAAATCGGGTAACTCCCACCCTAATACTGCACTTTACCAAGGGTCTTACCAAACGACACACCAGGAGATTATATCCCACACCTGGCCCGGAGGGTCCCACGCCCACAGAGCCTCCCTCATTGCTAGCACAGGAGTCTGAGATCTAACTGCAAGGCGGCAGCGAGGCTGGGGGAGGGGCGCCCGCCATTGCTGAGGCTTAAGTGGGTAAACAAAGCCACCAAGAAGCTCGAATTAGGTGGAGCCCACCACAGCTCAAGGAGGCTTGCCTGCCTCTGTAGACTCCTCCTCTGGGGACAGGGCATGCCTAATCAAAAAGCAGCAGAAACCTCAGCAGAGGTAAATGCCCCTGTCTGACAGCTTTGCAGAGAGCAGTGGATCTCCCAGCATGGAGGTTGAGATCTGAGAATGGACAGACCGCCTGCTCAAGTGGGTCCCTGACCCCTGAGTAGCCTAACTGGGAGACATCACCCACTAGGTGCAGACCCACACCTCACACCTCACACGGCTGGGTACACCCCTGAGATGAAGCTTCCAGAGTGAAAATCAGACAGCAACACTCACTGCTCAGAAATATTCTATCTTCTGCAGCCTCCGCTGCTGATACCCAGGCAAATAGGGTCTGGAGTGGACCTCGAGCAAACTCCAACAGACCTACAGCTGAGGGTCCTGACTGTTAGAAGGAAAACTAACAAACAGAAAGGACACCCACACCAAAACCCCATCAGTATGTCACCATCATCAAAGACCAAAGGCAGATAAAACCACAAAGATAGGGAAAAAACAGTGCAGAAAACCTGGAAATTCAAAAAATCAGAGTGCATCTCTCCCTCCAAAGGAACACAGCTCATCGCCGGCAATGGAACAAAGCTGGATGGAGAATGACTTTGACGAGTTGAAAGAAGAAGGCTTCAGTCCATCAAACTTCTCAGAGCTAAAGGGGGAACTACATAACCAGCGCAAAGAAACTAAAAACCTTGAAAAAAGAATGGATGAATGGATAACTAGAATAATCAATGCAGAGAAGACCTTAAAAGAACTGATAGAGATGAAAACCATAACACGAGAAATACGTGACAAATGCCCAAGCTTCAGTAACCGACTCGATCAACTGGAAGAAAGAGTATCAGAGTTTGAAGATCAAATGAATGAAATGAAGCAAGAAGAGAAGTGTGGAGAAAAAAAGAGTAAAAAGAAATGAACAAAGCCTCCAAGAAGTATGGGATTATGTGAAAAAACCAAATCTACGTCTGATTGGTGTGCCTGAAAGTGATGGGGAAAATGGAACCAAGTTGGAAAACACTCTTCAGGATATCATCCAGGAGAATTTCTCCAATCTAGTAAGGCAGGTCAACATCCAAATTCAGGAAATACAGAGAATGCCACAAAGATACTCCTGGAGAAGAGCAACTCTAATACACATAATTATCAGATTCACCAAAGTTAAAATGAAGGAAAAAATGTTAAGGGCAGCCAGAGAGAAAGGTCAGGTTACACACAAAGGCAAGCCCATCAGACTAACAGCAGATCTCTCGGCAGAAACTCTCCAAGCCAGAAGAGAGTGGGGGCCAATATTCAACATTCTTAAAGAAAAGAATTTTCAACCCAGAATTTCATATCCAGCCAAACTAAGTTTCATAAGTGAAGGAGAAATAAAATCCTTTACAGACAAGCAAATGCTTAGAGATTTTGTCACCACCAGGCCTGCCCTACAAGAGATCCTGAAGGAAGCACTAAACACGGAAAGGAACAACAGGTACCAGCCATCGCAAAAACATGTCAAAATGTAAAGTCCATCGATGCTAGGAACAAACTGCATCAACTAGTGAGCAAAATAACCAGCTAATATCATAATGACAGGATCAAGTTCACACACAAAAATATTAACCTTAAATGTAAATGGGCTAAATGCTCCAATTAAAAGACACAGACTGGCAAACTGGATAAAGAGTCAAGACCCATCAGTCTGCTGTATTCAGGAGACCCATCTCACATGCAGAGACACACATAGGCTCAAAATGAAGGGATGGAGGAAGATCTACCAAGCAAATGGAAAACAAACAAAAAAAAAAGCAGGGGTTGCAATCCTAGTCTCTGATAAAACAGACTTTAAACCATCAAAGATCAAAAGAGACAAAGAAGGCCACTACATAATGGTAAAGGGATCGATTCATCAGGAAGAGCTAACTATCCTAAATATATATGCACCCAATACAGGAGCACCCAGATTCATAAAGCAAGTCCTTAGAGACTTACAAAGAGACTTAGACTCCCATACAATAATAATGGGAGACTTTAATGCCCCACTGTCAACATTAGATCAACGAGACAGAAAGTTAACAAGGATATCCAGGAATTGAACTCAACTCTGTACCAAGCGGACCTAATAGACATCTACAGAACTCTCCACCCCAAATCAACAGAATATACATTCTTCTCAGCACCACATCGCACTTATTCCAAAATTGACCACATAGTTGGAAGTAAAGCACTCCTCAGCAAATGTACAAGAACAGAAATTATAACAAACTGTCTCTCAGACCACAGTGCCATCAAACTAGAACTCAGGACTAAGAAACTCAATCAAAACCGCTCAACTACATGGAAACTGAACAACCTGCTCCTGAATGACTACTGGGTACATAACGAAATGAAGGCAGAAATAAAGATGTTCTTTGAAACCAATGAGAACAAAGATATAACATACCAGAATCTCTGGGATACATTTAAAGCAGTGTGTAGAGGGAAATTTATAGCACTAAATGCCCACAAGAGAAAGCAGGAAAGATCTAAAATTGACACTCTAACATCACAATTAAAAGAAGTAGAGAAGCAAGAGCAAACACATTCAAAAGCTAGCAGAAGGCAAGAAATAACTAAGATCAGAGCAGAACTGAAGGAGATAGAGACACAAAAAACCCTCCAAAAAATCAATGAAGCCAGGAGCTGGTTTTTTGAAACGATCAACAAAATTGATAGACCACTAGTAAGACTAATAAAGAAGAAAAGAGAGAAGAATCAAATAGATGCAATAAAAAATGATAAAGGGGATATCACCACCGACCCCACAGAAATACAAACTACCATTAGAGAATACTATAAACATCTCTACGCAAATAAACTAGAAAACCTAGAAGAAAATGGATAATTTCCTGGACACTTACACTCTCCCAAGACTAAACCAGGAAGAAGCTGAATCCCTGAATAGACCAATAGCAGGCTCTGAAATTGAGGCAATAATTAATAGCCTACCAACCAGAAAAAGTCCAGGACCAGACATATTCATAGCCAAATTCTACCAGAGGTACAAGGAGCAGGTGGTACCATTCCTTCTGAAACTATTCCAATCAATAGAAAAAGAGGGAATCCTCCCTAACTCATTTTACAAGGCCAACATCATCCTGATACTAAAGCCTGACAGAGATACAACAAAAAAAGAGAATTTTAGACCAATATCCCTGATGAACATCGATGCAAAAATCCTCAATAAAATACTGGCAAACCGAATCCAGCAGCACATCAAAAAGCTTATCCACCATGATCAAGTGGGCTTCATCCCTGGGATGCAAGGCTGGTTCAACATTCGCAAATCAATATACGTAATCCAGCAGATAAACAGAACCAAAGAGGAAAACCACATGATTATCTCAATAGATGTAGAAAAGGCCTTTGACAAAATTCAACAGCCCTGCATGCTAAAAAATCTCAATAAATTCGGTATCAATGGAAGGTATCTCAAAATAATAAGAGCTATTTATGACAAACCCACAGCCAATATCATACTGAATGGGCAAAAACTGGAAGCATTCCCTTTGAAAACTGGCACAAGAAGGGATGCCCTCTCTCACCACTCCTATTCAACATAGTGTTGGAAGTTCTGGCTAGGGCAATCAGGCAAGAGAAAGAAATCAAGGGTATTCAGTTAAGAAAAGAAGAAGTCAAATTGTCCCTGTTTGCAGACGACATGATTGTATATTTAGAAAACCCCATTGTCTCAGCCCAAAATCTCCTTAAGCTGATAAGCAACTTCAGCAAAGTCTCAGGATACAAAATCAATGTGCAAAAATCACAAGCATTCTTATACACCAGTAACAGACAAACAGAGAGCCAAATCATGAATGAACTCCCATTCACAATAGCTTCAAAGAGAATAAAATACCTAGGAATTCAACTTACAAGGGATGTAAAGGACCTCTTCAAGGAGAACTACAAACCACTGCTCAGTGAAATAAAAGAGGACACAAACAAATGGAAGAACATACCAGGCTCATGGATAGGAAGAATCAACGTTGTGAAAATGGCCATACTGCCCAAGGTAATTTATAGATTCAATGCCATCCTCATTAAGCTACCAATGACTTTCTTCACAGAATTGGAAAAAACTGCTTTAAAGTTCATATGGAACCAAGAAAGACCCCGCATTCCCAAGACAATCCTAAGCCAAAAGAACAAAGCTGGAGGCATCACGCTACCTGACTTCAAACTATACTACAAGGCTACAGTAACCAAAACAGCATGGTACTGGTACCAAAACAGAGATATAGACCAATGGAACAGAAAAGAGCCCTCAGAAATAATACCACACATCTACAGCCATCTGAACTTTGACAAACCTGACAAAAACAAGAAATGGGGAAAGGATTCCCTATTTAATAAATGGTGCTGGGAAAATTGGCTAGCCATAAGTAGAAAGCTGAAACTGGATCCTTTCCTTACTCCTTATACGAAAGTTAATTCAAGATGGATTAGAGACTTAAATGTTAGACTTAAAACCATAAAAACCCTAGAACAAAACCTAGGTAATACCATTCAGGACATAGGCATGGGCAAGGACTTCATGTCTAAAACACCAAAAGCAATGGCAACAAAAGCCAAAATTGACAAATGAGATCTAATTAAACTAAAGAGTTTCTGCACAGCAAAAGAAACCGCCATCAGAGTGAACAGGCAACCTACAGAATGGGAGAAAATGTTTGCAATCTACTTACTGACAAAGGGCTAATATCCAGAACCTATAAAGAACTCAAATAAATTTACAAGAAAAAAACAAACAACCCCATCAAAAAGTGGGCAAAGGATATGAACAGACATTTCTCAAAAGAAGACATTCATACAACCAACAGACACATGAAAAAATGCTCATCATCACTCACCATCAGAGAAACGCAAATCAGAACCACGATGAGATACCATCTCACACCAGTTAGAATGGCGATCATTAAAAAATCAGGAGACAACACGTGCTGGAGAGGATGTGGAGAAATAGGAACACTTGTACACTGTTGGTGGGACTGTAAACTAGTTCAACCACTGTGGAAAACAGTGTGGCAATTCCTCAAGGATCTAGAACTAGAAATACCATTTGACCCAGCCATCCCATTACTGGGGACATACCCAAAGGATTATAAGTCATGCTGCTATAAAGACACACGCACATGTATGTTTATTGCGGCACTATTCACAATAGCAGAGACTTGGAACCAACCCAAATGTCCATCAGTGACAGACTGGATTAAGAAAATGTGGCACATATACACCATGGAATACTATGCAGCCATAAAAAAGGATGAGTTCGTGTCTTTGTAGGGACATGGATGCAGCTGGAAACCATCATTCTCAGCAAACTATCACAAGAACAGAAAACCAAATACTGCATGTTCTCACTTATAGGTAGGAAGTGAACAATGGGATCACTTGGACACAGGAAGGGGAGCATCACCACTGGGTCCTATTGTGGGGAGGGGGTACGGGGGGGGATAGCATTAGGAGATATACCTAATGTAAATGATGAGTTAATGGGTGTAACACACCAACATGGCACATGTATACATATGTAACAAACCTGCACGTTGTGCACATGTACCCTAGAACTTAAAGTATAATAAAAGAAAAAAAAAAAAAAACTCCTCCACTTGGCATTTAATTGAATTCCATTTTATATATTCTTTGATAGTTTCATGTGCACATGGCCTGTCCCCACTAAGAAGCCTGAAGCCCTTGAAGGCAGGGACCACAAACTTCTACTTCTATGTCCCCCCTTATAGTGCCTGGCACAGTGCTGGATTTTTAGGTCTTAAAAAAATATTCATTAAATAGGCTTGAATAAAGAAGATGAGATGAGACAAGTAAAGTTACTTCTAGTGGATGAGGTTCCTTCATTTTAATTTATAGGAGAAATGAGCTGGCTATTTACCAAGCTTCATTGCAACAGGCATTCCTCAGGACAAAGAGAGCCTTTCAGAACTACACGAGCGGCAGCGCCTTCTCCAGAGTTCCAAGCTTGGTATTTCCAAGGGAGAGCTAGGGGTCAATAGTAAAATCCCCAGGCACAGGCACATGCCAGGGAAGTTGGCACAGCACCTGCCCGGGCTGGGAATGACTCCAGGCAGCCTGACAAAAGTCAAGAAAGCTCATAATTCATCCAGAGGAGAACTTAAAAACAATCCAATTAGTTGGATATGACTGCAGATTGGGCAACCGAATATCAACTGGAATTCAAGAGTGAGGACAGAAAATAGGAGGTGGGCACATCCTTCTTTCTCTAAAGCACACAGCTCAGGTTAAGGTGAAAGGTCTCTGCTTCTTGTATTTGGCAACTCCAGCCATAACAATCTGTCAGCAAAAATGCCTGCACAGGATCAGTGGGAGAGTCTCCTCCCTCAATGCAAAAATTCCTGACCAGGCAGCTTCCAGTATAACCGCCACTGGATTAAAGGGGCAGACAAAGGCTAATTACTAGAGAAGGAAAGGGTCTCAGACAGGAAATGCAGTTGGTTATCGTAGCTAATGTTGTGGATGAGAGTTGCCAGGGTATTTAAATATGTATTGGAATAAAGCAAAAGGGGTCATGCTCATACGTTCATTTCCTTCCTAAGGAAATGTACCAGGGTGTTCAGGTTACCTGGGACTCCCTAACTCTACCTAGATTCCTTAAGGGTGGGGAGGTGGGCAGCCAGCCTGACCTGATCCCCTAGAGACATCCTCCACCTGCTTTTCCTAGACACAATGCCCCAGATCCACCCCATGTTATTCAGGAGAGTCAGAAATGGTTACCCTGGGCAAGATCCACAGCTTGTCACTTGGGCTCAAGGCAGCTGTGTGACAGGCTTTCGAGGAACAGTCTCCAGGCTCATACAGCTGAACTTGTTGACATGGTCTGCCGTGTGCCGAGGCACTCACTCCCCACAGAGTTCAGAAGCTACACGGCAGCAGCCAACGTTCCAGGGTGTGTCGCGGGCAGAAGCAACATCCCAGCAGGAAGAAGGAGAGGTAGGACAATCTCCACAGCCACCTCATGGCTATCCTCCACTGCTACTTTCTGGGCCTGCATCCACAGCTAGACCCCTAAACTGACCGTGGCGCAGGAAAGTGTGTGGCTTCACTAAACTCCCCAAGCTTTTACAGTTACCCCTGTTCTTGTCCTATATCCCTTACCACTCTCCTACTACCACCACCAACATACACATCTATTACCAGATTGGGGTGGGCAGCAGGGTGGCGGGGGGCAGAGTTTACATACTTCCCACTCCAAACCCCAGTCACTTAAGAGGTTCCCCATCCTTGAGTGTCAATGCGGATTTGTGATGGGGAAAGTAAATGGTGCATTAAACCTAGACAGTGTTCCATGAGGGCAGGACAAGCCCATTTTGCTCACCACTATAGCCCAGCACCCAGCACAGGTGCTAAATGTTTACTGTCACCTGAATTAAGAGTTAATTGGTCATTAAGTAGAAGAGGTAGGACTACAGAAGACCAGACCACTGCTCAGACTACTGGTCATGCAGCCCCTGGTTCTCTATATGTCAAACAACACCTTCCCAGCCTTGCAGAAGGAGCCACATGATGGGCTGTCTCACCTTTTCCCTGTCCCTGCCCCGTCAAGTATAAAAACAAGAGGAGCCTCCAAGAGGGCATCCCAAGGGAGGAAAACTCAGCAACACAAGCAAGGCATCTCCTCATCCAGCCGGCTGGCCAGGTCCTTCCCCAGCTATAGCATCGACTAGAGACTATGAGCTAGGTTTACACTCCTGAGTCTGCCACTAAATAGTCTTATGACTTCATACCAACAATCTAAACTTTTGGGGTCTTGGTTCTGTTTTCTGTAAAATGATCTTCTTTTGTGGGGGGAAAGCTACAAGTACTGAAATACATAACATTCCCAAGGATGATCCAGGGCCAGGTGCTGCTAATTCAGCCAGTCCCTCTGACGGCAGGACACCTAGAGACCCTCGACCCTTGTCAGTTTCTTTAACCGGGACATGGTCAGCTAAGTGTAAACAATCAGACTACAGAGACAGGAAGGAAAGTGGCTCCCCCAGGGTCTCAAACAGTCAAGAAAAAAAACACTGGGAAACAAGGAAAGAAAGAGTTCTGACAGGAAGGTAGCCAAACAACCCACTGCCTCACTGGGTTTTTAATGCCCTAGAAGGCGAGTTATTGCTTCTGAAGTTGAAAAAGAAACATCAATAATTAAGTGCTATAGATTGTATTGTCCCTTCCCCCACCAACATTCTACATTGAAGCCCTAACCCCCAATGTGACTGCATTTGGAGAAGGGACTTTTAGGAGGTAATTAAAGTTAAATGAGGTTTCAAAGGTAGAGTCCTAATTCCATAGGATTGGCATCCTTACAGTAAGAGGAGGGGAGGGAGAGAGAGATGTCTTTCTCATGCATGCACTAAGGAATGGCTATGTGAGGACATAGCAAGAAGTGTCTGCAACCCAAAGAGACAGCCCTCACCAGACACTGGCCCTGCTGGCACCTTGGTCTTGGACTTCCTAGCCTCCAGAACTGTGAAAAATAAATTTCTCTTGTTCAAGCCACCTAAGGCTGTATATTTTGCTATGGAAGCTGAGCTAAGACAATAAGAGACCCAAGAAGCCTGCTGGCTCTCTCCAGTCTCAAATACCACTCACCCTCATTCCCAAGATGAGCCTGTCTCAGATTCATCGTCTCCGTGTGAAGATCTGCCTGGGTGGAAACAGCAAGAACACAATGGTGGGAAGTGGGATGAGACGAGAGTAGCAAGAGACCAACTTCCTTCACACGGTAGGACTCCAGAGCCCCTAGGCTTGTGGGCAGCAGTGCAGCCCCTCCAGCATCACAGCAGCTGCGGACTCCGTGAGCTCAGGGGCCTGACAGTGACAGCCAGTTCAGTCGCTGGGCCATACTGGTTGTGTGCAATAGCAGAGATGAAGAAATAAAGGCAGTCAGTGGATACAGGAAGTCCAGTGCCATGGAACTATTTGAACATGTCACTCATGTCCTGCCATCCAGAGCAAACTGACCTCCCATTCCACAGGCAAGGAAGCCTAGTGATGAAGGCAACCCAGGAGGAGGAGTCACCACCATGGTCTTGAAGCAGGCGAGTATCTAGAGGTAATTACAAGTGGCACCAATATGCCCAGTTACAGAGTGGAACAGCAACTCCACACAGAGCCTATAAAATGCTGTCATGGAAAGCAAGGACTTCACAGAAAGATGCTGGCCTCAGAGAGCTCAGTGATACGACAGTTGTGGGCCTGAGAGAAATAATTTCCAGAGAAAGTGGATTAATTCTCGTTCTCAGTCACAGCCAACTCCCATGACAGCTGATTCAGAGCCATGGGGAGATAGACAGAAGGTGGCAGGGAAAACAGTGTGGCTTTTGCTTGCTGTTGAGTGAATCAGGGTTGCCCACAGTGAGAGAGGCAAGCAGAGCTGTGGGTTTGGCATGGGGGCAGTCACTGTGCTCTTGAAGGTCAAACTGGGCCCCAGAGCAAGGAGGTCCAAGGAACCCACTCAATGTGTCTCTAAGCCTTGCACCTCAGCCTACTCCACACTGCAAAGTTGTTGCTGAAGAAATGTAGCTAAAGTGATACTCTCTCCCCCTCAGAGCCTTACCACCCATCCCTCCCACATAATCAGTCTTTCAGACAGCAGTATGCCCACCTCTCTTCCTTCTCCTTCCTCAAGGATCAAAATAATAAGGAAAAATTAACAAAAATATATACTTTTTTTTAAAACTCCCAGGTTGGAAAGAACTTAGAGCCATCTAGTCTGGTCACTCATCTGATATCTCAATCTCTGCCCACTCTGCATCAGCCTTGGCGAAAATGGCCCCAGTGATGAAGAATTCCTTCCCTCCTAAGCTTTCTTCATCTTCCAACAACACTGATGACTAGAAAATTCTTGTTATATTGAGCCAGAATCCACTTCTCAATTGCCTGGTTCTGCTGAGTACAAGAGTCCCCCTGCCCTCGCCCCTGGCCCCCAGCTGTCAGCTTCACAAGAGTCTTTCCAAAACTTGAAGATGGCTAGCAAGAGATGGATCTTCCCAAAGTGTTGGGAGGGCTCTGGCCCAACTCTCTAATCAATTTCTCTTCCATGAGTATTTAAAAAGTGTTCTTTAGAATAAAGTTTTCAAGTCACAGAATGTTCAGTGGTAGAAAGTATCATAAAGATCATTTATTCTTCTTCCTTCACAGGTGAAACCCAGGCCCAAAGAGAGGAAACTGACTTGTTCAAGTCCTCATAGACACTTAGCAGAACACCCAAGGTTATATTTGAGCTTTCCTCACCTCCAGAGCTTTGTACTGGGTTCTCCCAAAATACCACTTCTCCTAATTTTTCCCAAGCAGAACTGTGCTATTCTATCACCCTACTACCTACATGCATTTACACGCACACTTCAGGTCCAGACTGTTTCCAACTTAAAGGCTTGGATGTTTGGCTTTTGGTTGCCTGGTACAACCTTACAAGTAAGACAGTCCCTGAGACACCTGGGCCCTACACTGGTGCCCATCCCTGAAGGGGGACCAGAGATATTTCTGGAAGCCATTCCTCGGCAAATTGGAAACCATCTTGTGCAAAAATTGCAAATACAGAGTCCCCATGGGGTTTAAAGGCCATAAATGGGATTCTAGAAGAGGAAAAATCTTACTCATAAGCTTATTCTATTAATCAATTGTTTGAGAGTAATCTGAAAAAGGGATGCAGAATTTGCTCATTCCCCTGCAGTGTTGGCATTCTGAAAGTAAGGGACTGCAGGTCTGTGAGTCAGCAAAGAAAGCAAAATGAAAACTACAAAATTCTAAGTGTTTATTTAATATCAGCTAATAGAGGATGATGAATATGGCCTCAAATTTTCTGTTCTCCCCAACTTCACATGAAGGTGATGCAACCAGGAAAATGAGCTGAGCAGATGGAGTAAACATTTATTAGACATCTACTTTATGGTCGGTATAGAGGCATTGTGGAGAAAACAAAATTTCCCCTAAAGTATTTATAGCCTAACTCAGAAGACAGGGTACATGCAGTGTCTAGAACACAAGTAATCAATGATTCTCAACCTGGGATGATCTTGCCCTTCAGGGAACATCTGGCAATGTCTGGGGTTATTTCTGAATGTCACAACTGGCATTTCATATATCCATATAATGGATAGAGATCAGGGACACTGATAAACATCCCACAGTACACAGGACAGCCCCTTACAACAAACAACTATCTGGTCCAAAATGGTGGTGGTGATGAAGTTAAGAAACCCTAAAGTAGGTGAGTCACTAGTAGATCCAGTAGTAGATACATGGTGGCTAAAATCAATTAAAATTCATCCAATTCAATATTTATTGAGGATATGCATGTGTCAGGAACTTTGTAGGCACTTAAGAATTAAAGATGAATAAGACATGTCTCTTCTCTCAAGGCTACATGAAACAATTATAAAAAGACAAGGTGGGATGTGATCCAGAGTTAAATTGGGTGTGTAAGTGCTTCAAGATTCTGAGAAAAGTGTGGCAACTGTAGGCCAGCATTAATCAGAAAACAGATGGGTCCCGAGCTTCATCTTGGAGGGCAGGTAAGATTGGAATAGGCAGGCTGGGAGGCCCGTGCCAGGTGAAAGGGCTGAGCTGAGGGGCTCTGGTAGCATCCCCAGACTCACCGTGAGAAACCCATGAAGCACGCTCACTGCTGGTCCTCCTGCATCACAGCCAGCTGGCAGAAGCCAAGCCTGACCACAGTCTACACACATTCATCTACCTACATATATTCCCCAGTGCCTAGCACAGGGTGTGCACTTCATGAATATGAAATAATTAGAAAAAGACAATAAAATTAAATCAGGAACTATTTTTTTTCAGGCTTTTAAAATAACCTTTATTTTTAAAAAGTTAATATGTGCATTATAGGAAACTGAAAAACACAAGCAGCAAAGAACAAAGTCATTCACAATCACAAGCAGTTTACAGTTTGACATGTTCTTCTAGATCCTGTGTGTGTGTAGGCACAACATCCAATTTTACGGGACTGAGATCGTACAGTATGTATCAGGATTTTTCACACATCATGAATATTTACCAATTCAAAATCCCAAAGTTATATGAGTATTTTGATAACCAATAATACACTACACCAACCAGGAACTACTATTTAATGAGCATTTGCTCCCTGCCAGATCATTTGCTTAACAACTTTACTTGCATTATCTCATTCAATCCTTGACCACAACCCTGTAAAGTACCTGGTATTACCACTTCTAAAATGAGGAAACTGACTGGCTGAATGAATAAATAAACCAATGAGTTAGCAAAGAACCAGTTCGAACAGCTCTGCTGTTCCCACACTAACCTGGGCTCCTTCTGACGCCTGCTGTTCCCTGGGTTCCAGCTTGCCCCACCCCTCATGGCTCTTACACACACAACAGCTACCAGCACCTAGCTGTCTAAAGTGGAGGTGTTGCGTGGGTAGACGGTAATTTTACAAGGGTTTCTAAGGCCACTGTGGCTCTGGCACTATGTCTAGAACGTCCCAGAATTTCTGCTGGCCAGAAGCCAGC
The DNA here is from genome assembly GCF_043159975.1 of Macaca nemestrina. NCBI lineage: Eukaryota > Metazoa > Chordata > Mammalia > Primates > Cercopithecidae > Macaca > Macaca nemestrina. The sequence continues at coordinate 97,493,494 of NC_092125.1, forward strand.
ACCACAAGAGACTGGAGCAAGGATGCTGGTATAGAACCTCCTCGGGAAGAAGGCTCAGGATCCCTGGTCCACGTTAAAACAAGGCAGCGGCAAACAGCTTCTTTTCACTAGCACATTTAACAAACCCTCTAATTATGTGATAAAAATCCCACTGGCGACTGCTTTTCTCAGAGCAGCACATTACCACCATCCAAATATTTCTCAGTCTCTAAATAATAGGGTAATTTTACAAGGCATGTATCTGCAGCAGCTGCAACAGCACAAATGGGTGCTGGTTAATTCCTTCTATTTATACAGCCCTCTTACCATTTATAGGATGCCCTCATGGCTTTATTTCATTGGATCCAAGCAACCACGTTTTGAGAAACAAGTCACCTTATCTCCATTTTACAGTCAAAGAGATTGAGGCTCAATGAGGTAAAATGAATTGCCCATGGTCACACTACAAGATCTTCTGGCTTGTCTGGTAACAATATCATGTGCCAGCCACACTGCATGGCCCCTTTGCAATAGGTGATTTTCACTCTCCTTTCCTACTTAATTTGTAAATGATCAAGAATGCCTACTTGTATATTAACAAAAAAATCCCTGTGATACAAAAACTGACAATCCCCTTATCTTATGGTAACAAGGCTTACCCAACTTCAGAGGTTGGCAAACTATTTCAGTACAAGGCCAGATAGCAAATATTTAGGCTTTTCAGGACACACTGTCTCTATCACAGCTACTCAACTCTGCCAAGGCAACCAGAGACAAATGGGTGTGGCTGTGTGTCAAATAAAACTTTATTTATAAACACAGGAAGGGAGGACACAGATTTGACTTGCAGACCTAGCTTGCCAACTCCTGAACTAGATAATGGGGTCTTCCCATTCTCTCACAGATCCGACTAACCCATAGAGTCAAATCTACAAACTCAGACACAAGAGAATAGAAAACTTTGCTACCTTTTTTTTTTTTAAGAGAGAAATAGATTTGAAATGCCCCAGTCCATTTTCCTTTCCAGAGCTCCCTGGAGTAAAGATCCCTTTATGCTATTCCAGCAGCCACTTGCTGAACACTACTCCCTGATCCACACACATTTTCCTCTTTTCCCTGTTCAAGTTTTCCAGTTACTGGATAACATTCTTTAAAAGGCTTTATGCTACTGTTTTGCCTTTCCAAACGTGAAGAGATGACGTCCAGGTCCCTCACAAAATGGTCTTCATTTGAACAGCATAAACGACTGCTTTGCTGAGAGGTGGTCAAACAGACACAGACCTCTGTAACTCCTTACACCATCAAAGAGTGGCAGTATAAAAAAGCTCAGCCAACTTCAGAGGCTGGCAAACTTTTTCTGCATAAGGCCAGATAGCAAATGTTTAGGCTATCAAAGAGCCACTAAAAACCCCAAAAGCCCCATCCTACTCATGGAACAAGGTCTACAGGGTTCAGAATTTTGCTGGATGGCTCACACACCAAGCTGGGAATTATAACAGGCCTGACCTAGAGCAAGACAGCTACAATTCCCAAACTGAGAATCACCCTTGTAACATACCTCCAAAGACTCCCTTAATGAAAAGATCCAATAGTGATGACACTGGAATACTCCCTAAAAAAACCATTACGTTATTCTGGATGAAAGATGGAAAAGCATGAACACAAAAATATTAGAGTGGTATTTAGAAAGAAGTAAGGAAAACTCTTTAACTTTGAATCCCATTTTCAAGAAGCATCTTAAATTGTGCTTTCTTTGATCCCCATTCACTTAATAGTCACCCTCTACCAAGGAAAAAAAGTGGTATAGCAGCCGGGGAAAGAGAGCCAAGTTCATTTTTAATGCTTTGTCTTGCAATCAAGTGGAACAGGGGAGCTCCACTCCCCATTAGCTAAACATCCAGATAATCTACAACAAATGCAAGATTTCTTCTTAAACAGTTTTAAAGTAAAGCTTAAACTGATCCTGAACCTGAGAGAAGAAAGGAGTGATGTGTATTCAGGCTCACACATGCCCGACACACAGTAATCAATAAATGTTTGCTCAATACATATATGAATACCAGGAACCAACTTCCTGTCTGGGGTTCACAGGGCTTCTTTTCACATCCTTATTGATCAAGAAGCTAGGCATCAGTTTTGCTTTCTCTCCAGGACCAACTGATTAGCAGTGTGATTTCTGGCAATATCTTTATGCTAAATGAAGTATGACAAAACAGTTCAGATGGTTTGTGTTGCTCAGCCTCATGAATATTTGGTGTGCAGGGAACCTGGATATCTTCTTATCCAATTCAGCAAAAATCTAGGATACATTATAGTAGCTTCCTCTCAAAGTCCCCTAGTCCTACCCCTATAAACAAATCACCATCCATTCACATCCCACACAAGCACCCACGGCCACACGTGCACGTACAGTCTTCAGATAATTGCAGCAACACCAACCCAGTGATTCAGATTCATAATGATTTCTAGGAATTCAGAACGTCTAAGCTTGACATACACATTTCTCTGTTCCATTCCGTTTTGAAAACTACACAAACAGCTGGCAGCAGCTGCACTGATGAAAAGCTAGGACTCCACACTATAGGACAAGAGGCACTAACACAGGAAGTATCCAAGGCAGACATACATGGGATGATGCCAAAGGAACAAGAGGACACAGAACATCCTCTTCCCAGCTCTAACCGTGAACTGTGTTTAGAGTGACTCTGATGCCAGCTGGCCACTCACTACAGTCAGGCAACAAGGTGAGGCTCAATCCCCAGTCATCACCACACAGAGGCAACAAAAATGTGATCCATTTTAATTCACTCCACCATCAGCGACTATCTATTTGGTCCCCCAACCAAAAGACTGACAAACATAGGCAGAAGTGACATGTAAGCGGAAACCTGTAAGATGACCTAAAGCTTTGGGATAGGAGAGCATCGTGGAGAAATGAGAAGGTCCAAAGGCAAGTGAGAGCATGGTGTTGCTGAAAGAAGTCCAGCTGTAATGTAGGGCAGCATAGAAAGAAGGGGAAACATGAAGTGAAGTCAACCAGGCCAGGTAATTCGCTCGTGCCCTATTGGGCTATGTGAAGGAGTTTGCATTGTCCCCAGAGCATGGATGAACTATTGCAGGGTTGAAGCAGCACAAATGGGCACTGACAAGACTTGAATTTTTTGAAAGAGCACTCTGGCCATACTGTGGAGGATGGGTGTGAGGACAGCAAGGCGAGCCTGCTAAATGCAAGCCCAGGCTGAAGGGGGTCTGTGCTGGCAATGGGTACTAAGAAAAATCTGTATTTCTGGCACGTACTTCTTGAACTTCAGACCTTTATGGATTGACCCTTGGTGCTTCTTTAATATCCTATCAAACTTCTTTCTAGCCTTCTTGACCAAAGAGGAAAAAGACCAAATCCTCTGGGGCCCTGTTGAATGGGATGTGATAACCCCTTTCAGAAGCAAGGTGGAGCTTGCTTTTATGCCCTAGGTGCCCAACATTTAAAACATCATCTACATCACATGCATTATCATTTCTTGTGATTTCCTAAGAGTGGCAGAACTGGGATTAGCGCCTTTAAGTAATAGGGAAATACTCAGAGAGCAGAGGCAAAGTCAGGTTCTAAAGTCATGGTGGATAATCTTGGGATGGAGTCTGCAAATCAGTTTTTTTAAAGGCACTAAACCCTTTGATTATCTTTCCTGGGTGATTCCCACACTCCTTCTTCTAATGACTTTTCATCATAATGTTGACATCTCACCTTTTGAAAATTGTTAAAAAGTAGATACTTTGGAGATGTGTGCTGGGGGAAAAGCTGTTCCCTGCTTCCTAATCCCAGCTATGCCTTGGCCAATGCAGTTAGGGCACAGCCCAGTGGTGGAATCTGGATGAGAATCCACATCCTTTAACTCCTGTCCAAGGCTCACTACACTATATTACCTGAATGGAGGAACGAACAGACAGACAAGCATAGTAATGGAGAGTTGGATCAATGAACAACCTCTTAAAGCTTTATTTATAATCTACCTCCTTCATCTAACAAGAGATTTTATAGGGAAAAAGCAGCCTTTTTTATGTCACCAAAACCAGATCTAACGAGACCAAAGAAATGAGCAGGTTCCTCTGATACCCTCTCTAGATGATTCAGGCTGTCTGCCCCAGTCATGAAGACACTACCCTAACTCAAGGCACAAATACAGCACACCCCTCCCACTGACACACACATTCACCAAAAAAGGCTGCCAAAAACAGTGGCTCTTAGTAGCCAACACTCTAACTGATGGGGAGAAAGGAAACAGACGTACAGGCATCAGTTGAGCCCTATATCCAGGCATACCTGAAGCTAAACTCCAGTCATATATTTTTTTCCAGATATCTGAGTCAATACAGTTCCTTTTCATTCAAGCCAGTTGAAGTTTAGTCTCCTCATCATTTGAAGCAAAAGCATCTTAATTGATACAAAATGTAAGCTGGTATAATATTTCTGTAAAACTATATATGTGTATGTGTGTGTGTGTGTATATATATATACACATATATATATATATATGTGTATATATATATATACGACAACAGTTTAAATTGCTCATATACTTTAACCTGACAAATTCATTTCTAGGAACCTAACCCAAGGAAATAATCTGAAACACATGCAAAAATTTATTCATAATATTTACCATAAAAGCACAAACTGGGACATAAACTTAATGGTCCACATTAGAGGAAATGATTAGACAAAATCACACTATATCTTTAGCATAGAATATTATGAAACCATTAAAATGTATGTTTACAACAAATTATTAAATATAAAGTTAAATGTTGCACCTTTTATCTTACATAAAACGTAAGATTCAAAATTGTTTATGTACCCTGATTTCAACTTTGTAAAACAAATAAAATACACAAAAATACTAAAATATAATGTGCCAAATGCTAGTAGTGGCTGCTTCTGAAAACGGATATTACAGGTGTTTCACTGATTTTTTTAAAAAATTCTTCTCAAAAATCACAAGCTTTCTTATACACCAGTAACAGACGAACAGAGAGCCAAATCATGAATGAACTCCCATTCACAATAGCTTCAAAGAGAATAAAATACCTAGGAATTCAACTTACAAGGGATGTAAAGGACCTCTTCAAGGAGAACTACAAACCACTGCTCAGTGAAATAAAAGAGGACACAAACAAATGGAAGAACATACCAGGCTCATGGATAGGAAGAATCAATGTTGTGAAAATGGCCATACTGCCCAAGGTAATTTATAGATTCAATGCCATCCTCATTAAGCTACCAATGACTTTCTTCACAGAATTGGAAAAAACTGCTTTAAAGTTCGTATGGAACCAAAAAAGACCCCGCATTGCCAAGACAATCCTAAGCCAAAAGAACAAAGCTGGAGGCATCACGCTACCTGACTTCAAACTATACTACAAGGCTACAGTAACCAAAACAGCATGGTACTGGTACCAAAACAGAGATACAGACCAATGGAACAGAACAGAGCCCTCAGAAATAATACCACACATCTACAGCCATCTGAACTTTGACAAACCTGACAAAAACAAGAAATGGGGAAAGGATTCCCTATTTAATAAATGGTGCTGGGAAAATTGGCTAGCCATAAGTAGAAAGCTGAAACTGGATCCTTTCCTTACTCCTTATACGAAAGTTAATTCAAGATGGATTAGAGACTTAAATGTTAGACTTAAAACCATAAAAACTCTAGAACAAAACCTAGGTAATACCATTCAGGACATAGGCATGGGCAAGGACTTCATGTGTAAAACACCAAAAGCAATGGCAACAAAAGCCAAAATTGACAAATGGGATCTCATTAAACTAAAGAGCTTCTGCACAGCAAAAGAAACTACTATCAGAGTGAACAGGCAACCTACAGAATGGGAGAAAATTTTTGTAATCTACTCATCTGACAAAGGGCTAATATCCAAAACCTACAAAGAACTCAAACAAATTTACAAGAAAAAAACAAATGACCCCATCAAAAAGTGGGCAAAGGATATGAACAGACACTTCTCAAAAGAAGACATTCATACAGCCAGCAGACACATGAAAAAATGCTCATCATCACTCGCCATCAGAGAAATGCAAATCAAAACCACAATGAGATACCATCTCACACCAGTTAGAATGGCGATCATTAAAAAGTCAGGAAACAACAGGTGCTGGAGAGGATGTGGAGAAATAGGAACACTTTTACACTGTTGGTGGGACTGTAAACCAGTTCAACCATTGTGGAAGACACTGCGGCGATTCCTCAAGGATCTAGAACTAGAAATACCATTTGACCCAGCCATCCCTTACTGGGGATATACCCAAAAGATTATAAATCATGCTGCTATAAAGACACATGCACATGTATGTTTATTGCGGCACTATTCACAATAGCAGAGACTTGGAACCAACCCAAATGTCCATCAGTGACAGACTGGATTAAGAAAATGTGGCACATATACACCATGGAATACTATGCAGCCATAAAAAAGGATGAGTTCGTGTCCTTTATAGGGACATGGATGCAGCTGGAAACCATCATTTTCAGCAAACTATCGCAAGAACAGAAAACCAAATACCGCATGTTCTCACTCATAGGTGGAAATTGAACAATGAGATCACTTGGACACAGGAAGGGGAACATCACACACCAGGGCCTATTGTGGGGAGAGGGGAGGGGAGAGGGATAGCATTAGGAGATATACCTAATGTAAATGACGAGTTAATGGGTGTAGCACACAAACATGGCACATGTATACATATGTATCAAACCTGCACGTTGTGCACATGTACCCTAGAACTTAAAGTATAATAATAAAAAATAAAAAAGACAGCCAGACTTAGCCTTTATAGGGATTTTGGTGTCCTTGGGCATCCTGACACGCCATTCAGGAGGGCCCTCTACTACTCTCCCTGAATGGTTCAACCTCTAGAGACTTTAAAAAAAAAAACAAAATTCTTCTCTATTCTTCAAATACTCTATAATAAGAATATATCACTTTCGGGGTCGAGGAAAAAAACTCAGTAAAGCTACCCCCTCCAAAATGAAATTCATTCTTCTTCATATAAAACATAATCTCTCTCCTTAAAGCTTCCACCTAAGAGTTCTGACTCCCAATGTTAGGTTTTCTGGGACCACATACAGATCCCCAGGACAACTTTCAGATATTTAACACCCTGTCAAAACCTGAGTTTTGCCCTCTCCAGATTAAAATCCATTTTCCCACCACTCCCATAGAATAGGGTAGGCTTTCCAACTCTCCTCTCAACACACTCCAATGTGTTACCCCTTTTAAGATGTGCTGTTCTAAAGGAAACTATCAACAAAGTAAACAGACAACCAATAGAATGAGAGGAAATTTTTGCAAACTGCATCTGACACATGTCTAATATCCAGTATCTCTGAGGAACTTAAACAAATTTACAAGAAAAAAACAAACAGCCCGATTAAAAAGTGGGCAAAGGACGTGAACAGACACTTTTCAAAAGAAGACATATATGCAGGACAAGCATATGAAAAAAGAAAAGCTCTATATCAATGATTAGAGAAATGCAAATCAAAATCGCAATGAGATACCATCTAACACCAGTAGGAATGGCTATTACTAAAAAGTCAAAAAATAACAGATGCTGGCAAGGTTGCAGAGAAAAAGGAACACTATACACTGTCGATGGGAGTGTAAATTAGTTCAACTATTATGGAAGACAGTGTAGCGATCCCTCAAAGACCTAAAGACAGAAATACCATTTAGCCCAGCAATTCCATTAGTGGATATATACTCAAAAAAATATAAATTGTTCTATCATAAAGATACATGCATGCATCTATTTATCACAGTATTATTCATAACAGCAAAGACACGGAATCAACCTAAATGCCCATCAGTGATAGACTAAAGAATATCACTCGTCTACACTAAAGGATACAATAGACTACAGGATAAAGAAACTGTGGCACATATACACCATGGAATACTATGAAGCCATAAAAAAAGAATGAAATCATGTCCTTTGCAGGAACACAGATGGAGCTGGAGACCATTATCCTTAACAAACGAACACAGGAACAGAAAAGCAAATATCGCATGTTCTCACTTATAAGTGAGAGCTAAATGACAAGAACACATGGATGCATAGAAAGGAACAACACAAACTGGGCTTTATCAGAGGGTAGAGAGTGGGAGGAGGGAGAGGATCAGGAAAAATAACTAATGGGTACTAGGCTTAACACATGGGTGACAAAATAATCTGTACAACAAACCCCTATGACACAGGTTTACCTACGCAACAAACCTGCACATGGACTCAATTTAGAATAAAAGTTTTTAAAAATGTGCTGCTCTAAATTCATCACAGTGCTTCAGGTGTGGTCTAGTAACTTGTATCCAAGGAGTAGCACCTCCTTGTTCTAGATACCTCATCTCTGTTAATGCAGCCTCAGTTTCTGTTTCCTCCAACTTGAGATCAGAATGAACAGAAACATTCAGGTTCCCGAGATAAAGATGAAATTCACCACAGCAACATATCTTTTCCCCTCTCTTTGGAGAACCCCTGATTCTCCAAAAGTCATCCTCCCATATTCTCCAAAAAATTCCTTAGGGGTGATATCACTCTGAACCTAGTCCAGCACTTTCTAAACCCTCACAGAAGGGTGCCAGGGAGACTGCAACAGAAGTCCTGAGTTTCAACGCTCTCTGGAGATAATCCTCTCTGTCCCATAATGCCAGGCCCCAGGGTCTCACAAAATATACAGGCACTTGGGCCAGCTTTCTGTTCAATCTATTTTCATGGACCCAGGAAGGCTGGTAGCCTGCAGCCCAAGGAGTCATAGTGAGCACTTCCCCATCTCTCAGAAAATGCACAGCCTTTTGGTAAGTGAAGAGAGATGCTTTAAGATTACTTCTGTGTCATCTTCCAGGTTAGGGAAAGGTTCCAAAAGCCAAGTTCTGGGCCCGATGGGATGAATCATAGAACACTGGAGTGAAAACCACCAAATATCCATGTGCGAATACCTGTGCACACATATGTGCTCTTACCCAGGCTTGTACCCTTTCAGATGACTAGTAGTAGTTCTTTCCCCAGAAACACCACAACTTCTGGATAAAGCAGTCCCAGAAAAGGGATGGCCAACAGTCAGTAATTCTTTTCTACCAATGCACAGATGGAAGAACCAAAGCCAAGGAAGTGAAATGACTTTCCTAAGATCTCTCATGGTAAGATGCCCTCAGTGCCAAACAGCTTCCATCTCCAGGCACACGGCTTCTACCACTACCCACTGCCTCCTCCTACAAAGCGAAGGTGTATCAGCTGTCCTCTAGACTCTAGGACCAAAGCACTAATTTGTATCCTGCTTAATTTTCATTTCCATACGGAATTCCCAGTTTCTAATCTTAACTCAGCAAATCAAACAAGCCAGTCTGTTGAGTGGTCCTCAAGCCCAGAATTAAGTGTTTTAGTTACAAAATACTAAATGTTAAAACAAATTCACTAAACTGTATCCCACAATAGGAGTACCTGGGGACTGGCTGTTAAGGTTGGTGATTTATCAGCCCTCATTGTCAGGGAAGGAGGATTTGAAAGAATGTACACACACACACACACACACACACACACACACACACGCAATCCATGCTCTGTTGTCCAGAATTATCAGGGAAATTTTCAGGAGGTCCAGGCTCTAGACTTTTCTTCTGCAAACCACAGAAACCACTAAAAGCCCAAGATAACACATACCTGTACATCCCTCAGAAACTTTTAGAAACACAGTGGAGAGGACAGAGACATGGGCTTCAGCCAGCTCTGTCAGTTTCCTGCTATCTATCCTCACATCATCTCTGGAGCCTTACAAGGGTTTAAGGGAATAAATAAAACAAGAGTGAGGATGTAACCGGCATGCAGCAGCAGAGGAGATATTCCATAAATGGTGCTGTCCTCTTTTCCCCACCCTTTAAGGAACATCTCTGCAAGATTCCATTAAAGAGTAAAAACCTCCATCCAGTCTCCTCTTGCCTCAAGTCCCACATGATTCTAGAAGGAAACTCTTAAAGCTGACTCAAGGAGATTTGATAGTCAGTGCAAGTTGCATTTGTGGTGAGAAACAGGAGGACTGCAAGGCTTAACCCCCATGCCTATCCCCTAACAATGAAGCAGGATAACTGGAAGAGGGTGTAAGATGTCCCTTTGCCATATTTAATCCATCAACCCGTATTAGCTGAGTGGCTCTTCTTTGCAGGACATTATGCAGAGGGGTAAAACCTGATCCTGCCCTCCAGCTGCTTTCCACCTAGCTAGGAAAGGAAGGCCCCAAGCCCCAAGTCCTTGGGGGAAATATGTCCTCTCTCTGGCCTCAAAAGCCACATGTGAATAGGGGTGCTGGTGCAGACAGTGTCCTCCAGCCTCACTCCTAAGCTCTGGAGGCAGGCACTGAGTTGATCTAGTCTGCTATTTGATTCCCCGTGCCAGCAAAAGCATGACACAAGAAGGCTCTCAACAAATACCAGGCTGATGAATCCATGAGCTAATGAAAGAATCAGTGGATGAAATTTGAGTCAGAGGAACAATCACTTAGAGATTTGCTGCATTTTGACTCTAACATATACCATGCAGATGTACCCATTTCCAAAGCCTAGGAGAAGTCCGAGTGTTCCAGGTCCTCCTGAGGCCCATCCTCTCAGAGCCAGGCAACAATAACTCAGGACCCCGCATCGTTTTCAGATGTCTTTAGGGCTTGACTTTTGCCTCAAGTTTCTTAAATCCAGCCCTGGAAATGTCAGAATGGGATTCACGAGGGAGTGAATCTTGCCACTGCAGGGCATTTCAGATACTATAACCGGTGGATCCTGCCCTCTTCACCCAGGACAAGATCACAAAAAGTCAGACTGACATCAGCATCACCATCACGACGATCAGAAAGTTTAAGCCTCAGCACCTCCCATTCGTAAGCAGATGCCTCTGATGACTGGAAAAGAAGAAGAGCCATCAGGGAAGATTATAGGCCTGACAACTCACTATGTGATTAAAATGTCATTCTCTCCCTGGCTCCCTCTGAGCCCCTAAACGAGAGTCACACCAGCCCACACTCTCCTACACCCTGTGCCCATCCATCCCTCATCATGCTCCTAGAACGCCTTCCAGGTCAAACCCTGAGGAGGCAGCACCAGGGCCCTCCTACAGCCAGGCCAGGCCCATGAAGCCTCCCTGACTCGCCCCATGGCAGGCGAGGGTGAAGACACACCCTGGGTGAGACTGGTGGAGCCATCTGCCCTCCTCATACCTCCTGTGCGTGTGCTGTTCAGAACCCTGAACAGCAGGCCAGCGGGGAACACTGGTTAACCTGAGGACAGTGTGGCAGGGTCAGGAGAGTTGGACACTCTCATTCCCGTAGCCCTGCCACATACCCTAGAGCCAGGCATCTCTGCTTCCTCACTCAGGAAAATGACATTCTGGACAGTTGGTCCCTGGTGGTGGAAAAGAGCCCAGGCAGAGAAATACAGCAGATCAGGTGCGAGACCTAGCCCTTAAGTGACGTGAGACAAGTCACTTCCTCTCTCCTGAGCCTGAAAAGGGTTGGGTAAAGGAACCCTGGATTACCTTACTTCCAGTCTGTGTTCCAGGCTCTTTCTCCATAGGCTTCCCACTGAAAAGCACCTCACTTGCTTCTTAGAGACTTATTTTTAGGAACAGACTAGGCTCAGTTCACTTGTTCCATTTCACAGAGACTCTGATCTGAAAGCTCCCAGTAAGATCCAGCTATGCTAGACAACATAGCAGCCAGTACATCCTGGCTGCCAAGAACCTCTGTTTTATAATTCTTGCTCGGCAAAGCACCATCATGCATGTGCCCTCCATGGGGCATGAGGAAATTCAAGGGAAAAAGACACCATCATGCAATTAAGCATGGCAACACAAAACAAGCCAGATTTTTCCCTTTGTTTCCCGTTAAGGTTAGTAAAAACAGCACCTTTCAGGCTTGTCTGTGTGTGGTCTTTGCATTGGCCTTTAAACTCTCATTGAAAAGAGACTATTTCTTTATTATTTACTATGCAACACCCAAGACAATGCCATTAGCAGTTAATTATTACTCAGCAACATGGACTCTGCCCTCAGAAACATGTTTTATGCCCTTGCCAGAAAATATCCATGCACAGCCTTACTGACTCATCCTCACAATGGAATGGGAGAAGAAAAGGAGAGTCGCCGATAAACTCTATTCTAACCACGCCTCGTAATTTCTCGTTTAGTTACAGCTGGAAAATGAAATGCTGCTGCCTGAACCAGCAGAAGGATTGGGCATGAAAGGAGAAAAGAGGGACAAAAACCATAGCGGGGCCTCCAGCCCTACTCTCCTCTGAATTCACTCACACAATAAATGTTTTACTGACCATCTGGCTAAGAGCTAGGTGGTCTGTTCCCCCCAAACAACCCCTATGTCAATCTGTAAAATTTATGATTATTTAAATATGTATTTTAATAGAATACTGCACTGAATTTTTTCAAAGTACTTTGATTTCTATTATAGTCTGACTTCCACAGTCCATGTGGCAATGGGAAGTTCATCTAGCATCTCTTCCCTGTTTCTGCTTCCCAACGACTCCCCCTTGAGAACTGGTGCCCTTTGGCCCTCACTCATTCCAGTCTCACCCTGCTACTTCACTGCAGCCTGGAGCAGACTGCACATTCCCAAAGGGCATGTTTTATATTTGTGTTCATCCTTCCCAACATTAACAAAGCATCTACTATGTGCTGCACACCACATCTTCTGAAATCCCTGCAACATACGGAGTTCTCTGCTGTACATCTGGCCTCAAAAATGTTAAATGTGTATCAATCAATAGATTCTAGCTTAATACAGAAAGAGCTTGGTATCAACCAAACTAGCAAAGAAATGAAGACAGCATCGGTAAGTAAAACCCACTAAACGGTGAACCCTCATGTCACCATTAGGCATTCCCAATTCCTTTATCATCATCAAGTATGTTGCCTTCCGACGCAGAAGCATTTGACAGATTTCCATTTTACCACATTTTCCTCCAAACATGACTGGGGGAAAGGCCAGACCAAGAACTGGTAAGAGAGTGTATAGATACAGAAAACCCAAATCTTAACAAAGCATTGAGGCACTGATAACTGTTCTCTAACTCCCGCATTCACACAACCAACTCTAAAGACCGTGTCCTATCAGCAAAAACCTTTTAATCTCATTTACCCCTTTGGTCCAACAGTCTAATTTATTTAATCATTTTGACAGTGGCTTACTTTTTATTTAGAGCCAATTATGTACCTGGCCCCAGACCATGACCTATAATGGGCAGGGACAATCAACGATATATGACTGCTCTCTAGAAGCTGACAATCTGGTTGGAAAGATAAAACTCAATCCAAGAACAACAAGGACTTATGGGCTATACATGAAACAAGATTTCATGAACAAGATTAATATGGGCCAGAGTAGTTAGGGTATGCGTCATAGAAGAGAAAAAACCCAAGAAGTGAAAAAAAGGATGTCAGAAAGAGATGAAAGGCATTTCAAGACAAGAGGGTAGGCATGAATGAAGGAAAAGACATGGCAATAGAAATGGTAACTGGGGAAGCTGGAAGAGAATTCAAAGGGGTACCCAGTTTGCATGAAGCAGAGGATGAGCATTGCAGAAGAGGAATAAATTTAAAAAAGAAAAAGTAGGCTAGAGAATTTTGTTCATGTATTTATTTAATGCATACATACTGAGCCTGTCATATGTGCCAGGTACCATGCCAGGTGCTGGAGATGCTGGGATGCAATGGTAAACCTGACATTACCAGTGTTTTCAAGGGTCTAGGAGTATGGCCTCGTAGAGAGAAGGCAAGTACACTGGTGATTAAAGGACAGAGTGATAAATGCAATGAGTAAGTGCGAGGTACTTATGGGACAGTAAATATGGAGCACCAACTTCATGCTAAGAAATAGTAGTTTGGTATTAACATTAATAATTGTCAATGCGATTATTCATGATGACACCTTCCATTTATTGAATATCTACTATGTGCTAGGTACTATACTAAGCACTTTATATATTGTGTCACTGAATCTTCAGAGACCCTCTAGTTACTACCCCTATCCCATTTCACCACAGACAAAGCAGATTTTACAAAAATCATGGAACTGCTAAGCGGCTTCCATAAGTCCAGAGAACATCATCTCTGGCTTTTCCTCTACCACGAGGCACAAGCAATCCCAGTCCAGACAAACCTCATAGGAGTGATTGGATAGGGTTAATGCAATACACCCAAGGGAAATGCTGCTGGCCAAGTCCTCCAAAACAATGCTGGATATAAAATTCCAGCTCCTGCAAGGTCACTTTTTCAGGACTGAATGTGCCAACCCAATTTCAAATGGCTCTCATAGGATAAAAATGAAGTTCTACTTCCTAGAGGAATTAATATGCCCCTCCTGCCTCCCCTTCTGTGTCTCCCAGCCCTAACCCCCGAGGAAAGCAAGGGCTGTTGGCGAGACACTGTCTCAGATCTAAAGACCAGACCAAAGGTAAAGAGAACACTGGCAACCTTGCCAAATCCCCAGGACAGCTTTTATGTGCTCCTTTTGATCATCTGTGAGATCATTTAAGAAAAAAAGACCATTTTTATATCCAAGAGCCCCTCTGGAACAGAGTACAAACCTTGAAAGGTTACAGGAAACTTTTCCACAGACATGGAACTTCCAGCAGGAAAGGAGAAACCACAGTGCCCTTTGAGAAAACGTCTCAACACAAAAAAGGGCACAGCCAGCACTGAAGATTAGTTAAATATGGGGAGGACTTTCCTCAGCCAGAGAGAGGGCCTCCCAAACCACTTCAAACTCACAACCTACAGAGATTGACCAAACAGGTTCTCTGCAAACTAGACTGGGCAGAGCATCCTGCAAACTCTCCTCAGCCAAGGGAACAGAATCTCTGCCCTATTAAAGTAGTAATGGCTGTTTTGCTTCCTTGTTTTTTCAGAGAGATGGAGACATAGAGGGGTCTTGTGAGATGGTAATTGGGAAGTTGGGAAATTGTGTTTGAAAACCAGATGGAGATGAAAAGAGGAGTCTGAGATGGGAAACAGGGCAGATATATCTGGGATGTTTATTTAAGGCTATGCATGGGGAGCTCTGCAAGCAGAGTGTGTATATCTGACACTTGTTGAAGTGACAGCCCTGGATCTCTGCAGAGCCTGTGAGACGGGAGGCCTCAGCAGCTGTCACACTCCAGTAAGCTGGCAGCTCTGCCTTGGCTCTCCTGGCAGATCCCTGCCAATAGCTCAGATGGAAAGGTAACCACTTAATTGAAAAGAAAGAAAGAAAAGTAAAGAAACATCTAAAAGAGAGCAGCAGAACCTAATACTGAGAGGAAGGGGTGAGAAAACTGTTATCTCAGGCTTTAGAAAAAGGGTCAGGAAGAAATAGGAAAGATCTAGCTTGATTTCTGGAAAGGGCCCCTTTTCCCTGGCCCCCTCTAAAATCAGGATTCTTTAGGGAATTGTCAGAAGAGAAGGGAACAACTCAACTAAATACAGATGGAAACCAAGAGAAGTTAGAGTCTCTTGGCTGCTATTCAGCAAGATAGACAAACACTTAGTAAATGGTCAAGGCGAAAAGGAAGCAAAAATAATCCATCAGCACGAATTCTTAAACACTCTCTCCTTACTCCATTCAGACTTGATTGCTTGTCTAGCTCCCTTTCTAGCTCTCAGGCCATTCCCACTTTATCTCTTAGAGCCTTTTCAACAGCTTGCATACCCAGCAACTGCGAGTTCCCTGGGTCTATCCCTTTATGCCCAGAGACTGGGACATGCTCCAGGACAAAATGCCCCAGAATCTAATCTCCCTTCACCTCAGCTTACCTCCACTTCAGCCTGGAAGAGCCCTGAAATCTGCCTTAAGATAATTCAGAAGAGACAACCTGTCACTTCTGAGATCTAGAGCTCTTATTATTATCAAACAACCCAGGCTTCCAGCTTTAGCTCCTTTCCAGCCACTTCACAGCATCACTCCTTAAGGCATTTCGGTATTTCTTGCAGCCTGAGAGTCATCTTTTTACTACAGTTAAGAAAAATCTGTAACTATTGTAACTATCCTACAACATCCTGAATGTTCCCAAAAGCTCACCGTGAGTTCTCTCATCACAGGAATTTTTCTGCAGAGGCTGTCAGTTCCTGACACATGGGTACACTCCTGACTTTTACCTGGGGCCAAAGTGGCATGTTAGATAGAGGGTCTGGCTGAAATCAGGAGACTGGAATAATTGCCTTGCTAAGTCTCCCCCATAGTCTCTATAAAGGAAGGGAGGATATGCTCTGCTGTGCAAAAACTCAGGAGACCTGAGCATTAAACTGAAAAATAAAACATGTATCAGATCCACACAGAAAGGTGCAAAATCACCTGAGGAAAACAGAAAGGTGCCCAGGCTGGTAAACCTGACTACAAGTAGATTGAATTATTTTAAAAATCTATATTTACATATATCTAAATCAGCAAAGGGATTGGCCAGTGGAAGCACAGAAAAGCTGAGACATTAGGCAAAGAGGCAGTGCCCACTGAGGCACAGGCCAGGGAAAAGTGGCCTTGCCCAAAACCACATGGCAGGGGACAGCCTTTCTGTGGTGGTAAAGCCAGGCTTCAAGCCTCTTTCTTCCTCTGGTTCCTCTAACACAAGTGCCATTTGTATCCCTTGTTCTGAACCTACTGTCCCTAATGACCAGGCCTGTTGCACCAGGCCTTATGCTACGCTCAGAGTGCCTTCCTCCCCACCAGCTACACACCAACACAAAAACCCACACATCATCCCTTTTGAACTTTCCTGAGCCCTTTCCCAGTTCAATAGGACAATCTGCAGAGTAGCAACTTTCACACTAGAGTCTAAGACACTTCTTGAAAAAACCCTGGAAAAAGGCAGTCAGGTTGATGGTTCAGACCAGCAGTTGTCAAGCTTGAGCACACATCAGAATTACCTGGAGGGTTTGTCAAACACAAATTGCTGGCCTCACCCCCAGAGTTTCATATTCCATAGGTGTTGGGTGGGGCCTGAAACTCCACATTTCTTACAAGTTCCCAGGTGAGCCTGACACTACTGGTCTGGGGATCACATTTTCAGAATCACCGGTCTGGACTATTCAGATAATCCAGGACACAGAGGTGGGAGCCCAAAAACACTGTCATTAAAAACCCCAGACAATTTCCTTAACTTCCAGGGGACAACCACTCCCTATCTAAGTAGCAGTGATATAGAACCCACTAGCTCAGCACCAACCACATGCCAGGATCTACATGACCACTTTGGCCTGCATTATCTAATTCTATATGAGTAGGGTAATACCTAGGCTAAATGAATGGTGTGACTTCAATGACATTATTACCATAATTAAAGTTAATGGGCCAACTTTCTTCATTAGAAAGATCAAGAATGAGTGGCAAACACAAAGAGGTCAATTACAGGATCAATCTGAGTTGGACTCTCTCTTACCCTCAGGCCTCATCAATGGGAGAGGAAGAGGAAGAGAATGTAGCCAGCTATCTAGGAGAAAGCAGCAAGAATTTCTGGAATCCCTTATCTTCTTCTGCCAGCCCAAACACAGATCCCTCAAGTAATTCAGTAAATCAAAGAAGACATGCTAAAGAGTCCTGGGGGACTGTACCTCCATGTGGGCAAAACCTGGTAATCTCAGATCTATGGGTTGTGGAGAGGAAACAGAAAGAAACAAGCTGTGCAGCTGCCTTCACAAACACCTACACTATGGTGCACTCCACAGAAAACTCTTCCAAGCAGGGAAGATGCCCCCAGGAAAGAACAGTCAGAAGCAAGCTAGGAAGAAACCCTACCCCAGGAAAGAAGCAAGTGGGGCCAGGGCAGAAAGATCCTCAGAGTAGTGCCTGTCTCTTAGGGAACTCAGGGATATTTTCCAATCTGATGCTCCTGTGTGAATAGTGTCCGTGGTATGGGGCACGCTGAGAAAATCAAAGTGATGCCAACAGAAGAGCTGCTTTACATAAGGCTGATACGGACGGGCAAGTCCAGTCATGGCGTGTTAGACTGCGGTGGACTGGGGAACAACTCTGTCGGATTCTGCTTACAGAGTCTCCCACAAAGGGCCCCTGCCCATTTGGGACTCTAGAAAAGTAACATGATAGGGAGACATTGGTTTTGGAAAAAGACACTGCCCTCAAAAACCCTGATGATGGTTACCCTAGCATCTCATCCCCCTTCCACTGCTCTCCTCAGACCATCAGAATGTGACCAATTCCTGAGGTTCTCAGACATTAAGGGACAGAAAGGTAAACACTGCATGTTCTCACTCACATATGGAAGCTAAAAAAAGTTGATCTCATAAAAGTAAAAAGCAGAGCAGTGGATCCTAGAGGCTGGAAAGGGTAGGGGGAAGAGGGGAATAGGGAGAGATTTGGTAAAGGATACAAAATTACACTAGATAGGAGGACTAAGTCCCAGACTTCTACACCACTGCCAGATAACTATAGTTAACAAAAATATATCGAGTTTCAAATAGTAGAAGGAAGATATTGAATGTTCCCAACACAAAGAAATGATAAATGTTTGAGATTATGAATATGCTAATTATCCTGATCTGATCATTATATATTCTATATATAATGATATTAAGATATCATTATATACCCCATGAATATGCATAATTATGTCAATTAAAAATAAATAAAATCAGATTGTTTAAAAAAATATGTTCAGAGAAGAAAGAAACCTTGAAGTTGAAGAGCCCATTCAAGCAGGGAAGGACAGCTGATAAAACTAGAGATGTTTAGCCTAGAGAGATAGCAGAGTCAAGTATCTGAAGGGCTATCACAGGGAGAAGAGATGAAACACGTTCTATGTGAACATGGCCAGAGAGGGGCGGGGAGGGTAAGACAGAGACTGCTAAAGTTACATTATTTTTGTAATATCTACTACAAAAAGTTAAGCTCCGCAAAATCTCACTTGGCATCAATTCAGAGGCCTGGATTACAAAAGGGTGAGAAGCTCACTAGCCATGCCCTAGAAGGTCTCCATGATCTGGAACTGGCCCCTCTTCATCTTCACTAGAGGGTGTTCTCACTCACTTCACTCAACACAAACCATCCCTCTGTTGCTGGGAGGGGCCCAGCTCACTGCTGCCTCCCAATCTTGTACCTGCTGATCCCTCACCATGAACAGATCTTGGCAAGCCTGGCTCATTGGCAATATTCAGGTTTTAACTCAAAATGACCCCTCCTTAGAGAGGCCTTCCCAGACACTTTCAAAGTAGCCCTACCTGGCCTTCCCCAGAATCACTCTCTGTCACATCACCCTCTTTATTTAGATAAAAATAATTTTCTCTTTATTTATTTTCTCTTTATTTTCTTCACAGAACTGACCACTCACACTCTCTGATGTTACCCTGTCTACTGTGTCTTTGTATTATAACCAGCCTTTCCCATTTGAACATAAGTTCCATGAGAAGAGAGATCTCACCTATCTTATTTACCTGTTTCCCAGTGCCTAGAACATTCCGTCATACTGATACTCAAATATTTGTCTATTAAATGAATATTTGTTGAAACACCAAGCATAGTCAACTTCTTTGAGTAAGAGAAATCTGATTCTGTATGCAAAGGTGTTTCCTTATCCATCCAAATTACGGAAATTAGTTTGCTTAAGGTAAGAATTAACAGACTACTAACAAAAACATATCAGTTTTTTCTACAATAAATAATTAGAAGAACTAAATGAGCACCTTAAACTTTTTCCATGTTTCAAATAGATGAAGTCTGCCTAGACAGGAACACATTTTGGTTTTTTATAATGGCATTTTCAAGTGACAATTTCTGGGTAGTTATTAATAGCTGAAATGTTCAACATATAAAAAACCATTCTTAGACCTCCTATTGTAAGGGAAAATGACATGATACAACTATCATAACACATATACTATAATGCAAATTCAAACTTTATATACACGAAAAACACTAAAATAATATATTCCCCCCCCCCACCCCCGAGATGAAGTCTCACTCTGTCACCCAGGCTAGAGTGCAGTGGTGCGATCTCGTATCACTGCAACCTCCGCTTCCTGGGTTCAGGCAATTCTCCTGCCTCAGCCTCCCAAGTAGCTGGTACAACAGGCACAAGCCACTGTGCCCAGCTAATTTTTGTATTTTTAGAGATAGAGCTTCAGCAGGTTGGCCAGGTTGGTCTCGAACTCCTGACCTCGTGATCCGCCCGCCTCAGCCTCCCAAAGTGCTGGGATTATAGGTGTGAGCCACTGTGCTTGGCCTAAAATAATCTTAACCAATTGTTCAACATTTGAAAATAAAAATAGAGACATTTATTACACTGTTATCATTCAACAAAACTCACTGCACTTCAAGGAAGGTACTTAAGACCACTACACATGCAGCCCACATTCAAACCACCTCTGTCATTTTTCCCAAAGATTTGACAGAAGCCAGCCAGATTGCCCTCTTGTGCTGATGTTGAAAAAATTTAGGCACCTTCAACATTTGCCAGAGTCAAGTTGTAGGCTGTGTGGCATATATCAGAGCCCACAAACAAGAGTGCTGCCCCTACACTCTAAAAAATTCTATTTCGATAAAGCAAGTGATCCAGGTCTTATAAGATATTAACAACAGAGCATTAATCAAGCATTATGGAAATGGCCTATAAAGAGACAGTGTGTGAGCCCAATTCCAGCAACAGAAATATAGAGAAGAATTATCTCATTAAGCAGAAGTTTGTGGAACAGAATACTGAGTAGCTTTCCAGCAGGCCACAGATAATTTACAAAATGATTGCAAAGGGCACCATTTGCTTATACAAAATAGCATCTTTTATCTAAAAACTCCAACAAGCCATTTGACCAGAGGCTGTTTTTGTTGAAGTCTTCAACATGAGAACTGGTCCCAGTTTTCAAGAGTCCAGCCACTTTCTCTACTAGGCAGATGGGAAAACAGTCAACGGGTAATTAAACTGGTTTTGGCTTTGGGCTGCTGCTAGTTTTCCTTGCTAGGAAGGGGCTTCTTCACAGTAAGATGGTAAGCCAGGGATAATGACAAGAATATGTTATACCACCACATTTTACTTGGCCCTCGGAACTCCTCAAAATGCTCTCTTATTTCTGATTTCTACATGGCCTCATGAATGTAGCTGAATCAAGCAGCAAACAGCCTGGCATCTGCCCAGCACATCACATGGCATCATAGACACGGGAAATTTTCAATCAGGACAGCAGGCAAATGTTCATGGCTCTGAATATGGCTACAATTGCAAGGCTACTCTGATTCCGATCCAGCTCAAGAATTTGCCTAATCCCCTCATTGTCACTGACCTATATTTCCATGAACTGTCTCCAACATCCTCTACTCAGCCATTTTCACAGATCTGTAACACCTCTACCATTGGAGAGGGTGGTAGAAAGCCAAACACATTCTCATACTCAGAGAGTATAATACTGGGGGGCAGGAGGAGTCAATTTGACAATATAAGTGTCAAAAGCATTAGAATTCTCCATACTCTTGGATGTAACAATTCCATTTAGAAATTTATTCTTAAGGAATAATTCTGAATGTATATAGTGATATAACTACAAAGATGTTGACAACTGTGAGAAACTAGAAACAAGCTAAATGTCAAAAAATGGGATCTGGTTAAATAAATACATGCATTAATAGAATGTAACTATACTCAGCCATTAAAAACAATGTTGTAAAGGAGTATTTAAAGATGTAATCATATAAACTATTAAGTGAATAAAGAAGACCACAAAACTTTATGCATGGTGGCTGAGTATGGTGACTCACACCTGTAATCCTAGCACATTGGGAGGCCTAGGCGGGTACATCACTTGAGCTCAGGAATTCAAGACCAGCCTGGGCAACATGACGAAGCCCCTCTTTACAAAAAATACAAAAAATTAGGCAGGTGTGATGGTGCGGGCCTATAGTCCCAGTCTCTTGGGGGGCTGAGGCGGGAGGATCACTTGAGCCCAGGAGGTCACCTCTGCAGTGAGCTGAGATCAGGCCACTCCACTCCAGCCTGGGTGACAAAGTGAGACCCTGTCTCAAACAAACAAACAAATAAGCAAACAAACAACAACAAAAAAAAAACTCAACAACACAAAAAACCTTTATGCATAATAACATTTCATTTTTATTAAAAACACTCCATTTTTGCAAAAATTGCAATCTGAAAATCTGAAACAGTGTCAGTCTGCTCAGGTTGCTATAACAAAGTGTCATAAACTAATGGCTTAAACAACAAACATTTACTTCTCAAGTTCTGGAGGCTGGAACATCCAAAATCAAGGTATCAACAAACAGATCCAGTGTCTGGTGAGGGCCTGCTTCTTGGTTTGCAAAGGGCAGTCTTCTCACTGTGTCCTCACACAGCCAAGAGAGTGAACTTGACTCTCTTTCACTTCTTCTAAGGACACTAATGCCATCACGAGGGACCCACCCTCATGACCTAATCCAAACCTAATTATCACCTCTTGATATCCCATTGGGGGTTAGAGTTTCAACATATGAATTTGGGGGAGACACACTCAGTTCACCCCAAGAAGATGTGTAACAAAATACTTAATAGTGGCTATTTCCGGCCAGTGGGAGAGATCTGGTTTTTGGGGTTTTTTTTGTTTTTTTCTTTATCTTTTCAAAACACTTTATACAATATATATGAGTCAGGCTTTACATTAAAAAAAAAAAACCCAGAAATTGCTGTTTAACAATAATTAAATGCACTGTGGAAACATCTCACAGGGTTAAACACCCATCTGTGGGATGATCACAACATCCCAGAACCAAACGCAATGACATTAGGATTTCTGCCAGTGACATGCATCATAACATGGTGCCAACCAGAATATTGCTTCACTGAGCGTTTATTAAGGTCTTAAATAAATGGTGCTGAATATAGACCCATCGCACCAGGAATACCCCATCTTGATGCCATAACTACAAGTGTTATTTTAACATTTACAAAAAATATGTAAGTAAACAAAAAGTTAAGCAAAGCAACTATGAAAGGAAGAGGAGAAGGAAGACTTTGCTTTTCTAACCTCCAGGCAGCAACTTATCATCAGGCTTAGCCCCTTCTAGGACCTGCTCCTAAAGCTTGAGAACAATCTCAGAACTTCAGTAACTCCTTATCTGACAAGGATTCAGAATTAAAATATGATTCCAGAGGAGGGAGAGTGCACACATGCTTTCTTTCTGGAATTTGCATGCATAAGGTTTTGTTTTTCCTCCACCACAAATCCCATGACATTCCTCATTATTATATTTGACTTTAATATTGTAAGTACATATGCAAAAATGCAACTTTTGAAACTGCATTACTATCCTATAAGTGATTATAGCAACCCTAGACAGTAGGTGAGAATGCTCATTCCTACAGAAAATCAGAGGTAGAAGCCTATGCAATGTGTCCCAATGCACATGGTAAGTTAATAGGAGAGCCTAGCTTTCAGGACACAGCTGCTGACTCAGCAGTCTCCTCACATTCCAGGCTTTTGCATACCTGGCTGTTCAGATAACCCCCATCAAGACCAGAGTTCTTCAAGGCACCAGGTTATTGACCAAAAGGCAAACGTAATCTGTATGGCCACCAATTCTAGGAAGTAGGGCAGAATTATGTTACCACAGAATGAAACACAAGCTGACAACTAATGTCACCAAATACAGTCAGTATTACAAGCTGCATCCTCCCCAAAGATGTCCACATACTAATCCCCAGAACAGTGAACATGTTACTCTACACGGCAAAAGGTACTTGGCAGGTGTGATTAAATTAAGGCCCTGCAGATGGAGAGATTATCTGGATTAGCCACTGGTACAATGTAATCACAAGAGTCCTCAAAAGTGGAAGAGGGAGGTAGAAGAGATACATCTATGGAAGAATGGTCAGAGAGATGCAATAATGCTGGCTTTGAAGATACAGGATGGGGCCACGAGCTGGGGAATATCAGCAGCCTCTTGAAGCTAGAAAAGGCAAGGAAAAGGATTATCTTCCTGGAGCTCCAGAAAGAAACAGCTGTGCCAGCATCTTGATTTTAGCCCAGTGAGACCCACAGTGAACTTCTGATGTACAAAACTGTAAGATAAATGTGTTAAGTCACTAAGTTTGTGGTAATTTGTTACAGCAGCAATAGAAAATAATAAGGAGACTATATTGATTATTCAACAGCTGAAATCACGGTTCTCACTGCAACACAATAAAGAGGACTACAGCTTTGATTTAATCTAACTTTCTTCCTTCAGTCAGTCTCAGGGGAACTACTGGAAAACACGGCTGCCAGGTTCTCTCCAGGCATCCTATGGAGACCTTTCCCACTGTGTGGGACATGTTATTGGTGGAGGAGAAAGGATGTTAGTTAGACTGTCCCATGATGTGGTGGAAAGAGTAAAGTGCTGGAGTCAGACAAAGTGGGGTTTAAATCCCAGCTCTTCCACATACCAGATGCAATAATCCATC
Source organism: Macaca nemestrina (assembly GCF_043159975.1). Lineage (NCBI taxonomy): Eukaryota > Metazoa > Chordata > Mammalia > Primates > Cercopithecidae > Macaca > Macaca nemestrina. Next base: position 97,517,935 of record NC_092125.1, read on the forward strand.
CAAGTCACAGTTTTCTTAGCAGTAATAATGTAAAAATACAGGCCAGGTACATGTTGTTTTAGTGCACTTCGCTTTGTTGTGCTTTACAGATACTGGGGGTTTTTTTGTTTTACAAATTAAAGGTCTGTGGCAACCCTATGTCAAGCAGGTCTATTAGTGCCATTATTCTAACAGCATGTGCTCACCTCCTATCTATCACATTTTGTTAATTCACACAATATTTCATACTTTTAAATAATCATCTCTGTTATGATAATTTGAGATTAGTGATCATTATTGTTAGTAATTTTTGGAGGGCACCATAAACTGTGCCCACATAAGGCAGTGAACTTAATCCATAAATGTGTATGTGTTCTGACTGCTCCACCAACCAGTCATTCCCCTGTCTCTCTCCCTCTCCTCAGGCCTCCGTATTCCCTGAGACACAATAATATTGAAATTAGGCCAATTAATAACCCTACAATGGCCCATCAGTGAAGTGGTCACGTGAAAGGGAGAGTCATACCTCTCTCACTTTAAATCAAAAGCTAGAAATGATTAAGCTGGGTAAGGAAGGAATGTCCAAAGCTGAGATAGGCCGAAAGCCAGGCCTCTTGTACCAAACAGTCAAGATGTGAATGCAAAGAAAAAGTTATTGAAGGAAATTAAAAGTGCTACTCCAGTGAACATAATAAGAAAGCAGATAAGAAAGCATAATAAGAAAGCAGAGCAGCCTTATGGCTGATATGGAAAAAGTTTGGACAGTCTAGATAGAAAAATCAAACCAGCCATAACATTCTCCTAAGCCAAAGCCTAATCCAGAGCAAGGCTCTAACTCTTCAATTCTATAAAGGCTGAGAGAGGGAAAGAAGCTGCAGAAGAAAAGTACAAAGTTAGCAGAGGTTGGTTCATGAGGTTTAAGGAAAGAAGCTGACTCTGTAACATAAAAATGGAAGGTGAAGTAGCAAGTGCTGATTCAGAAGTTGCAGCAAGTTATCCAGGAGATCTAGCTAAGATCACTGATGAAGGTGGCTACACTAAACAACAGATTTTCAGTGTGGATGAAAGAGCCATCTATTGGAAGAAGAGGCCATCTAGGACTTTCATAGCTAGAGAAGAGAAGTCAATAATTGGCTTCAAAGCTTCAAAGGACAGCTAGTGATACAGCTGGTGACTTTAAGTTAAAACCAGTGCTTATTTACTATTTTGAAAGTCCTGGGGCCCTTAATAATTATGGTAAATCAAGTCTGCATGTTCTCTATAAATGGAACAACAAAGACGGCATGACAGCACATCTCTTCACAGCATTATTTACTGAATATTTTAAACGCCCTCTTGAAACCTACTGCTCAGAAATATATTCTTTCAAAATATTACTATCATTGACAATGCACCTGGTCACCCAAGATCTCTGATGGAGATGTTCAAGGAGATGAATGTAGCTTTCATGCCTGTTAACACACCATCCATTCTGTTACCCATGGATCAAGTAGTCATTTTAACTTTCAAGTCTCATCATTTAGGAAATATATTGTACAAGGCTACAACTGCCATAGACAGTGACTCCTCTGAAGGACCCAAACAAAGTAAACTGAAAACCTTCTAGAAAAGATTAATCATTCTGGATGCCATTAGAACATTCATGATTCATGGAAGGAGGTCAACAGGAGCTTGGAAGAAGTGAATTGCAGTTCTCCTGGATGACTTTGAGGGGTTCAGACTCCAGTGGAGGAAGTAACTGCACATGTAGTAGAAATAGCAAGAGAACTACAATGAGAAGTGGAGCCTGAAGATGTGACTGAGTGGCTACCATTTCATAATAAAATTTTAATGAATGAGGAGTTGCTTCTTAGGGATGAGCAAATAAATTGGCTTCTTGAGATGGAATATACTCCCTGTAGACACGCTATGAACATTGTTGAAATGGCAACAAAGATTCAAATACACTTAGTTGATAAAGCAGTGCTGCAGAGTTTGAGAGGACTGACCCTAATTTTGAAAGAAGTTCTACTGTAATGCTATCAAACAGTATCACACGCTACAGATAAATATTTGGTAGGAGGAGGACTCAATCCTTGCAGCAAATTTCACTGTTGCTTTATTTTAAGAAATTGACACAGGCACCTCCACCTTCAGCATCCAGCACCCTGGTCAGTCAGTAGCCATCAACATCAAATGTACCTTGTTTTTATACGCACTTGGAACCAAAATATTTGTGTGACTCACTTTACTGAGATACTGGTTTTATTGCAGTGGCCTGGAACCAAACCCACAGTATCTCCAAGGTATGCCTGTACCAACTTGACAGTACTGTGACCAATTATAAGGTTAAATGATATTATGTATGAAAGTACCCTGCATAGTGACTGTCAGGAAGCATACACTGTAAATGATGACTGTCGTAACAATTATTGTAATAATCTATCTCTTTCTGGGCCTCTGAGTAAAAAGTCATGTGACTTTGTGTTTAAATCTCTCTAGACTCTGGTTTCCTCCTCTAGTACATGAAGAAGGCAGATGGGTCTCTGACCATCTCACTGTACAGCTCTGAGGATTAAAATAACAATGGAAATGGAAGCATTGTGAAAAATACAAGCCCAATGCAAATGTAAAGTGGGGCTTTTTTCAACTCTATCCAGGAATTCTCCAGAGTCCTTCATAAGAGCTGGCCTTTTCAGGTCATCCCCAGAAAAGATGTTGCATACACTTGAATTCAACTCAGACCATACTCAGTGGTCTACCATGTTTCCTGTCTGATACAAGGAAAGTACTGAACAAAAATCTTTGAGCGTCTGAGATACTGATGGCTTGTGAAGCCATGAATGAAATAAATTGGGCATTTTGGGCTCCACCCTACAAAGGAAGTGTCCAAATCCATCCCCTAATTCCTGGCCATCAGGAAGCATCCACTCCAGTTAGCAGTTCATGTCAACATTACCCCCTAATTCAAAAGGCCCTTGATAACTGTTATGCAGGGGCAGCTGGGACTAGAAAAGCCCTTAAAAATAAGAACCAGAACTTCACAACAGGGGAAAATAAGAGCTGACTGAATTAATCTTTCAAAATGAAGTAAAAATTATGCAAATAAGTTTATCTAAAATGTAAAACCTTATTTAAAATGTGAAATATTTAGATCATATTGAATTTTGCATTAATTCTTAGGCTACACTGAGTTACTGATTTATTGTTGTAATATTTTCCAACATCACTACATAATAACATGACATCCTTTACTACATCTCTGACTTTCATGACATTACTATACAGAGGATAATTTTTGCAGAAATTATTTAAGAGCTTTAATTTTCTCAAAGGTGTGTCTTAATATTCAAAGATATTCAAATCCTTCTCCTTTGAAGTCAGTTTCTTGTCAGCATACTGGCTGTTTTTCTTGCCAATTATGAGTGGGTCTAACCCTGCCCAGTCTTCTTTTGTCTGTTAAGTTGTTTGAGCAGTTCTCCAGCAATCCTTTTATTGACTACCTATAATCCTACATCTTTTGCAAGATTTGCAATTTCACTTGGAAATACATTTGCATGGAAATTGCACTGTACTGCCAGATCTGAAAGCAGAATGCTGGCTGATAGACCTTGAGGATAGCCAAGAATAGATACTGCTGTTAAGGGGAGGATGACTGAACAGGAACTGTTTTAGTTTTCTGCTTGCTGCATAGTAATGGCCACAAACTTCAAGGCTTAAAGCAACACACATTTAGTATATTCCAGTTTCCCTGGGTCAGGAGTCTGAACACAGCTTACATGGGTCCTCTGCTCAGAGTCTTGCAAAGCTGCAATCATGGTGTCAACCAGGCTGTGTTCCTTTCTGAAGTGCAGGGGTCCTCTCCCAAGCTCACGTCGTCGTTGGCAGAACTGAGTTCCCGGTAGCCACGGGACTGAGGCCCCATTTTCTTGCTGGCTGTCAGCTGAGGGCCATGCTCTGCTCCTAGAGGCCCCTGTAGTCCCTTTCCACATGTGCCTCTCACATGCACAAGGTCCCGTTCCAGGCTGCTAAAATGGAGTCTTAAATAACGTAACACATTGGCCGGGCACGGTGGCTCACGCCTATAATCCCAGCACTTTGGGCGGGCGGATCACAAGGTCAGGAGATCGAGACCATCCTGGCTAACACGGTGAAACCCTGTCTCTACTAAAAATACAAAAAATTAGCCAGGCGTGGTGGTGGGCGCCTGTGGTCCCAGCTACTCAGGAGGCTGAGACAGGAGAATGGCATGAACCCGGGAGGAGGAGCTTGCAGTGAGCGGAGATCGCACCACTGCACTCCAGCCTGGGCAACAGAGAGAGACTCCATCTCAAGAAATAAATAAATAAAATAGATAAAAATAAAATAAAATAACACATCATGGAGGGGGCTACACAGGGCCTGGCACATTGGAGGTCACCTTCGGGTGCATTTGCCACAGGGATTGTTTCTATAAGTGATGGGTTCATTAGTGAATATTCAGATGTTATGATCACTCTTGCTTTCCTAGGTAACACATCATTCAGAAATCCAGATAATGAACACCTGCATAATGCTGGTCCTCACCTCTAAGATCCATGCTGTCCATTCCCACTGTCATGGCTCTAGTTTGGGCCCCTACATTCTTGCCAGCAGCCAGCACTAATAAATGGTGTCCAGCCTTTTCTCCTCCGAATCCATCCTCTGCATCGCCTCTAGAGAGAGCTTAGCAATCTGCAAACCTCACCATATTTATTCTCTGCTAAAAATCTATCAATAGGTCACTACTACCAGCAGGATGAGGTCAAAGCTTTTTAGCAGGCAAGTCAGTGCCTTCATGATCTTATTGCCTGAGATATCCAGTGTCAAGTCCATCTCTCTCCAGCCCTCCCTGTGCTCTCTCACCTCTAGGTCCAGGATTTCCCTCCCCACTCATCCACCCTTCTGGATCTAAGTTCAAGGATCACAGCCTCTGTGAAGCCTGCTTTGACTTTCTCAAGAAGCTTCACATAATCTTTCTTTACATTCTCACTGAATTTTTTTTTGCATAATTGCTGCAGCATTTACCCCAAATGCTGGTTTCCAGGTCCATCTTCCCAACAGACTGGGTGCATGTGCAGGCAAGAATCAGCTTTTTCCTTCCTCTGTCTTTAGCAGTACCAGAAAACAGACTATGGCAATGGCTGTAGAACTGCTGTATATCTAGCACAGCATGACAAATAAGAGCACAGATTATAAAACCCCACAGCCTGCATCTGAAAGCCAGCTAGCCTGCTTCCTAGCTGTGTGACTCAGGGCAGGTGACTCAACTCCTCTGTGCCTTGGTTTTATCATCTCTAAAAGAAGAATCATTTTCATATCTATTTCATAAGATTGTTATGAGGTGTAAACAAGCTACTATTTGTTAAGGAACTAAAAAAGGACGTAACATAAGATTAAGACCATATAAATATTTGTTACATAAAATAAATACCCAGTAACAACGAGATACATGCAAAGAAAGGAAATTCATTCAAAGAAAGGAGAGATGCCACACAGGTCCGGGAGATGAGCTAATGACAAAACTGTTATCAAAATTTTTCAGCTAAAAAAGAAACAGTATATATAAGCACTAACCCCCTCCCCACCGCCCCCACCAAAAAACCCTGCAAACAAATAGGTAAAGCAAGAATGATAAAATCCTGGTAATTTCAGGACCTGAGTGATAGGTATAAACCTGACTAAACTAGTCTCTTTACTTTGGGGTATGTTTGACAATGCTCAGAATGAAAACAGTTTAAATCTAAATAGGCCAGCATAGGCTGAGCATCCAGGAAGTATAAGAGCACCTAGGCAAGGCTACAACTTTCACACAGAGAAAGAAGCCTTTCCCTTCCACTGTTCATAAACTGACCAGCAACCCTGGTGAGCTGAACGAGGTGCTTCTGGACGGGCCCTTTCCAGCTGGGTGGATGCCATCTTCTGTTATATGCTGGTCTCTAGAGACGGCGTGACGCAGTGGGAAAAGCCCTGGCATCAGGAGGGGTGAGTGTCAGTGCCAGCTCTGTCACTTACTAGCTACCTAGCCCTCCTGAGCCTGAGTCTCCTCACCTACAAAATGGAAAACCCTACTTCACAGGGTTGCTAAAAGGATTGAGTGATAATATATTAGCAACTAGCACCATGTTTGGTGTATGGCACATACTCAGTAAACATATTTTTAAATAAAAGAATACAAAACTAATCATACTCTTAGCAAGCACATCATTCAGCAGTCACACTCTTCCACCTTTACTCAAATGGAATGAAAACTCATGTCTACACAAAAACCTGCTCACAGATGTTCTTGGCAGCTGTATTCATAATTCCAAACCTCGGAAGCAGCCAAAATGTCCTTCAGCAGGTGAATGAATAAGTCAACTCTGGTGTATCCAGACAATGGCATATTAATCAGCACTAAAAAAAAATGAGCTATCAAGCCATAATAAGACCTAGAGGAATTTTAAATGCATACTACTAAGTGAAAGAAGCCAATCTTAAAAGCCAATCATACCTACTGTATGATTCCAACTAAATGACATTCTGGAAAAGGCAAAATTATAGACAGTAAAAAGATCAGTGTTTGCTAGAGATTGGGAGGTGGAAGGCAAGAATAAGCAGGGGACGGAGGATTTTTATGGCAGTGAAACTATTCTGTGTGAAACTATAATGGTAGATACATGTCATTATACATTCGTGCAAACCCACAGAATATACAACACCAAGAATGAACCCTCATGTCAACTATGGACTCTAGTGATAATGATGTGTCAATGCAGGTTCACCAGTTGTAACCAATGTGCCGCTCTGGTGTGGAATGTTTTAAGTGGGGGACATCGCGCATGTGCAGGGGCAGGAATATATGGGATCTCCATACTTTCCACTCAATTTTGCTAAGACTACTCTAAAAATAATGTTTACTACTTTTTTAAAAAATAGAAAACTCACATCATTTAGTTAAAAATATGTTCAAATAAATTAATATAAACTTCAAAATAAATGAGTAAATAAAAAGAGTAGGCAAACTCAGTATAAAACTACAGGTCAGAGAACTGCCCCGCAAATTGAAGTGTAGGAAAACCAGCAGAATGAGCTACACTGACCTCAGACCCATGGCTGGTTCCCTTCATGCCAGTGGCTCAAATGTCAGACTCCGCAGCCAACCTACCTGGCAAAACGGACACCACCACAACTCACCCGAAAGATCTGAAAGGGCCATGCATGGGCTGGCCTCTCTTCTGACTCACACAGGATAAATCACCCTCTGTAACAAACGCTCTGGTTTACTGGCCTTTACTGCCATACCAAAGTCACGTGAAAACTGCTTTCAGGAATCAGGGTTAAGTTCCTAATTAACACAATGGCGTAATCCTTGGGGCTCAGCTAAGCCCTGACTCCAGGGCTATTCCAAATTACATAATCTACCCTCCTCCCCATATCACCTGCTGGATTAAAATTTTTAAAGTTCTCGGCAGGAAGGCTGGTCAATGCTTACCACTTAGAGGCAGAGAAGAAAATATGCCAGTATATGGGCAGTTCAGCAGCAGAACCACCAATTTTTAAAGTGTGCTGACATTGTCCAGATAGAATTGGAAGGAGGTAGATGCTGAAAGGCAGATATTCCAATGAGGCAGATTCTCCTAGGCATTTATCCAATTAATTTGAACGCTTATGTGCACATAAAAGCCTGCATATGAATCGCTATAGCAGCTTTATTCATAATCATCAAAATCTGGAGATAATCAAGACATCCTTGAATAGGTAAGTGAAAAAACTGTGGTACATCCATATTACGGAATATTGTTCAGCAATAAAAAATGAGTTATTGGCTGGGCACAGTGGCTCACGTCTATAATCCCAGGCTGAGGTGGGCGGATCACCAGATCAAGAGATCAAGACCATCCTGGCCAATACGGTGAAACCCCATCTCTACTAAAAATACAAAAAGTAGCTGGGTGTGGTGGCACGTACCTTAGTCCCAGCTACTTGGGAGGCTGAGGCAGGAGAATCACTTGAACCCAGGAGGCGGAGGTTGCAGTGAGCCGAGATCACATCACACCATTGCACTCCAGCCTGGCAACAGAGCAAGACTGTCTCCAAAAGAAAAAAAAGCTATTATGCCACAAAAAGATATGAAAGAATCTTAAGTACATATTGCTAAGTGAAAGAAACCAGTCTGAAAAGGCTACATTTTCTATGATTCTAATTACATGTCATTCTAGAAAAAGCAAAATTATAGGGGTAGTAAATAAACCAGTGGTTGCCAGGGGTTTGGAGATAGGATTTGGGAATTAAATAGATGAAGCACAATGGACTATTTGGGGCAGTGAGATTATTCTGTATGATACTGTAATGTAAGTATAGGACATTAAGCATTTGTCAAAAACCCATAGAACTTCATAGCACAAGAGTAAACCTAAATGCATGCAAATTTTTTTTAAAAATCATTGAGTGGGAGGTCAAGGATCCCAGGATGGAATGTAAAATGTGACCCCCCAAAATCTAAATGTATTACAAATGTATGAAATAACCTCACTGAAGGAAGTGAGAAAGTAAGGTGCTGACAGAAGTTACCTTAGAAATCAGTGGAGTCTATACAAACTAATGGCAAAAAGAACTGTACATAAGCACTGTACTATAGCTGAAAAATTGTTCCCAATGGGGGTATGGGTTAATGATTCTGATACTACTACATGCGTACACTGGAAGTGAACAATTAAGCAAATGGGTGATGGGAGCACTGGGTTTCTAACTCCTTGGGGGGATATTACAGATAAGCAAGGGAGGAAGCTAGAATGATTTATGTGATATGGATCAGAATTGGAGACATCAGTACAAACTCATGTTTAGCTTAATATAGATGGCTACATATAGAAATATTCATGGGTATTTGTATATTTAAGAGGTAGCATACACATATTTCTTTGCTCTATCAGCTGAGAGGGCCTAGATGCAAACACACTCCAGCAGGAACTAACTGACCGCCCCCACCCCCACACCTCCAATCCTGCTATCTAACACCATGCCTTCAACAAAAGGAGTCAGGGCTCTTTGCAGAAATGCTGGACTCAGGAAATACAGCAGATGAGCCTGGAGTACTGTGTAGTGCCAGAAAGTTAAAACGTGTTCAAAACAACCAACAATGATGGGGCAAGAGGATACAAGAGCCAAATCTAAGAGTCTTTAGTGGCCAAATTAAAACAATTTGAGCAATGGAATAAAGAAGTACTTATAATACAAGGTATAAAACAAGTATCCATGACTCTTTACTGATAAAAATAAATAAATGATTGAATAAAGCAATAAATGGGAGAGGACAGACAAATCTACGCAAAAGAATTCCAAATACTTGACATAACTGTTTTAACTGTTTAAACTGCCCTTAAGGAGGTAGAGCATAACTTTCCACTCTGTAAGTGCAGACCATGCATAAGGACTTTTTCCTTTTTTTCCAAAAAGTACTGCATGGAAAGAAAAACAGTAACTTTACAAATACTATCTCAAGCCAGGTGATCAAGGTTAACATCAATAGTGATAAGTCATAATGATAGTATGTACCCTTCAAATTATATGATTATATGATAAGAATGCCATCTTACCTCTCTGTCTTCCTCCCAAAAACATACTAACCATGAGGAAAACATCCAATTCCAGTTAAAGGAGATTCTACAAAACAGGCCTGACAATAATCCTCAAAATTGTCAAGATCACCAAAATTGTCAAGATCACCAAAAATCTGAAAAACAGTCACAGCCCAGGGGAGCCTAAGGAGGATAAGAACGAAATGTGGTCCCAGACAAGATCCGGGAACAGAAAATGAACACTAAGGGAAAACTAAGGAAATATGAACAAGTATGGATTTTAGTTAATAAGAATATATCACTATCAGTTCATTAATTCTAACAACTGTACCATACTAACATTAGATGCTAATAATAGGGGAAGTTGGGTGCTGGGTATACAAGAACTCTCTGTACAATCTTTGCAATCATTCTGTAAATCTAAAACTATTTTATAATAGAAAGTTTATGTAAAAAAAAAAGGGGGGGGGTGGATGGAGGCCAGGTGTGGTGGCTCACACCTATATTTCCAGCACTTTGGGAGGCTGAGGCAAGCAGATCACCTGAGCTCAGGACCAGTCTGGGCAACCTGGTAAAACCCCATCAAAAATATTAGACGGGTGCAAAAGCAACTGCGCTTTTTGCCATTACTTTCAAAGGCAAAAACGCAATAACTTTTGCACCAACCTATACAAAAAACTAGCTGGGCATGGTAGCATCCACCTGTGGTCCTAGCTACTCGGAGCTGCAGTGGGAGGATCACTTGAGCCTGGGAAGCAGAGGTTGCAATGAGCCAAGATTGCACCACTGCACTCCAGCCTGGGTGACAGAGTGAGACCCCATCTCGAAAAACAAAACAAAACAAAACAAAAAACAAAAACAAAAACTCCTATTGAGCAAGGGTGAACTTGTGTTTGGTTAAAAATAACACTCAACTAGCAGGCAGAGAAGTCTGCTGCCTGAATAGCAGAATCTCAAGGCTCAGTCTCAACATCAGCATAGTTATTTAAATGATTCATATTTAAATGATTCATGACCATCCATTGGTTAATCTATGCAAAACCTTGAAATGAAAAAAAAAAAAAAACGAACAAGGAAAAAAAAACCCTTCCTCACCTGACATAAGGGAAAGCACATACATATACCAAAGAGTTGGCTGGGTCACAGAAAAGAGTGATATATGCCAATAATCTCCAATGGTCACCTGCTGACGTTCCACTTAAACCATCCGCCTCATCAAGATTATTCCTGTAGGACACTAGTTTGCAATGTTAAGTAATTTGGCAACACAGAGTCCTGGTCGTCTAGAGGGTTTCAATAGCAAAGCCATCTTGTGGACTTGGGGCACACCCACTCACAGGCCCACATCCCCCACTCCACACCAGGATAGTCATTCTCTTGTGTCAGGGGATGATATGCACATAGAAGAGTCTCTGTGACTGCCATTTCTCAAAATTCAGACAAAGTCAAGATGCTCATAATGTATGTTTCCACTGCTACAGCTACCCTACCACCCCAAAAATTTGAAAATTTAAGATGTGTTCTTCTCTAGTATAGGCTCAACAAGTTTCCTCTTTAGTTGTCACTTACCAGTAGGTGCTTGGGTCTCCTCTTGTCCCTCTCCCCACAACCCATCATGGGTTCATCTGAACTTGGACTTCCAGTTTGCTTTCCAGAGAGGTCTTGCTGGTGATGGGTAACAGATAGTGGGTAGGCTGAGTAAGGCCTAGGGAAGTTTCTCCCACTGAGCAAGTCAGCACCTTCCCATCTAATACCATCAAGCATCTCACTGGCTGAAGCTCCCACCTTGGGGCTGCTGAGTGGCTTTCTTGGGAATGACATCTTTCCATTTAAAGGGTTATAAGTGGCTTAAGCAGGAAATATATGGCCTAAAAAGGGTGGTATGGGAGAATGTCCTCAGCTTTCCTTTATTGCACAGGGAGATTCCATGAAAGGGGAAAGGCTGGCACAGCTGGTTGTTCTATGGCCACGAGGAGAAGCACGACAAGACAGAAGAGACGCCACTAGATAAAAAGAACTCTCCAGAGGAGTGGAAGTCCAAACTGGGGAGTTAGGTGAGAGGAGATAAGTTCAGAAAGAGAGGCTGGAGAGCCTGATGAAAGACCTTAACAAAGGGTAGGGACTTAACAGCTCACTTACAGGATCCTTAGTCCCAGAAGGCTCCAATTTCAGGGGTGGGGATGGCTGAGACAAAGATTAGACAATGCAACTTGAGCAGGAGTGAAGACCAGTACAGAAGCAAAGTACAGGAAGAAGCCAGCCACTGAGGCAAGAAGAGATGGCTGAGAACTGGACCAAAGTGGAAGAGGTTGAGGCAGGGAGACATACGATCTAGGAGATGCAGGCAGAATACAAGACCATGATGAGCAGCCCCATGACACCAGGGTTACATGACCCTTTCCAATAACAGCAAGGGGAGAGAAAGTCATGTGCCATCCCTTATAAAGCAGAAAAATAAAGCAGAAAGAACAAGACCTGAATTCTAGCCAGAACTGCTGCCCTGTGGGATCCAGAGCAAGCCACAACCTTTTCCATGCCTCAGGTTCCTTCCCAGAAAAGGAGCATGAGGCTCTTGATCTCTGCACCCTCCCGCTCCATCCCTTTTGGTAAAAGCCTTGAGTCACGCTTGGAGTATTTGCAGCAACAATGCTGAGAGTGCTGGGATCCAGGTACAGTGACCAATAGCCCCTGTGTCTTCCCCAGCATGGTGGCATCCCAGAGGCCCTGGACCCCACTCCAAATCCAAAAGCATGAACCCCAAGCCTCCCTGCAGGATGAGCTCCACCCTTTTAGCTGCCTGTCTCTTCCGTTCCTTGGTTTCTTTCTTTCTTTCTTTTCTTCCTTTTTTTTTTTTTTTTTTTTTTTTGAGACAGAGTTTCACTCTTTGTTGCCCAGGTTAGAGTGCAATGGCGCAATCTTGGCTCACTGCAACCTCCGCCTTCCAGGTTCAAGTGATTCTCCTGCCTCAGCCTCCTGAGTGTGGGACTATAGGTGCACACCACCATACCCGGCTAATTTTTGTATTTTTAGTCGAGACAGGGTTTCTCCATGTTGGTCAGGCTGTCTTGAACTCCTGACCTCAGGTGATCCACATGCCTCAACCTCCCAAAGTGCTGGGATTACAGGCATGAGCCACCAAGCCTGGCCTGTTCCTTGGTTTCTGCCCTTCTCCTTTCTTTTCTTTTCCTACTGGCCCATTCTAATTTCCTTCTCTTCTTCCCTCTCCTTGTTTTTAAAGTAACCTGTTCCTGCTCCCCTATATCTCTTGACTTCAATACAACTTTCTTTGATAAGCATGTATTTAGCAAGTATCTAATGAAAGAAGCCACGTGGCTTACTAGTTGAGAGCCTGGATTCAGAAGCCAGAAGGCCCAGGTGGATCCCCAGCTCTGCTGCTTGCTACCTGGATAGCCTTAGGCAAGTTACTCAGCCTAGATCTCAGTTACCTTATGTGTAAAATGGGGCTAATAACAGTACCTCCCTCCAAAGGCTTCTGTGAGGATCAACCAAGATGAATACATGTGTAGTGCTTGGAATAGAACTGGCATGTAGTGAGCACTCAATTATTACTACCCCAGGCACTGAGCTGTATGCCTTTGGAGGACACATGTGACCAACACAGGGTCACGGCTCTCAGGTAGTGACTCTGTTGAATAAGAATAAATAACAATCATAAAAACAATTATAACATAAAGTGAGTTAAAATACCTGAAGAGAAATACAGAGAGGGTGTCTGAGTTCAAAGGGGTACACTATAGATGAGAGGAATCAGGAAAGATTTCGTAGCAAAGGTTTTCATTTAAAATGGTCTTTGAAGAGACCATACAGGCAGGAAAGGGAGGGAGGAAATTCCAGAGAAAGTGAAAAACATAAAGGCAGACTGGCCAACTGAATGGGAAGACTTGTAAGACATTCAGTGTGGCCAGAGAACTGGGTTTCTGTACGGCAATGATAGGAAATGAGTTGGACAGGCACAGTGAAGCCAGACTGGGAGGCCCCTGACCACCCGTTGAGGACTCCGTATTTCATTCACAGGCAATGAGGAGCCACTGAAAGTTTTTGAATAGAGGCATGATGGACCTCATGTTTTAGGAGCTGGTACAAGCGGAGCCCTCCAGCTCTACCAGTGCACAATCTCCTCTGTGAGGACAGATGGACACATGCCACGTGCATACAGTAGTCCTGCATGCACACTGAGGAGAAATACCTCTCCAGAGACAAGGGTACTGGATTCTTAAAGGAGCTGTCTCAGTGCCCAGCCAAGCAATTAAACACAGGGGCGTGTGGGAATGCATTTCTTAAGTGAAAATCATAAATCAATATGATCTCTTTCGATAAATAATCCAGCTACTGACTCCTCATCAGCCTCTCAGCAGGGTGCAGTTGTTAAATTTCAAGGCAGCCAAACTCTTACTTAAATTAAGTGTCATCCCTACTAAATGAAGACCAGATGTGCAAGCCAACAAAGAAATCTAATGAAGTTGGAAGAAAAGATTTCTGTAAAAGAGAAAACCAGGGGAAGGTGTGGGATTGGTCAGGAAACAGCAAGTGCTGAAGAGAAAAGTCAAGCCAGGGCTCCAGATCAAATAGGGTCATTTGGCAAGGAAGGGCAGAGAGCTGCCGCAAAGCCCATGCACTGAGGGCACTCATCTGGAAGAGGAACTGCTAGGCAGTTAGAATCCCATCAATCTTTCAGAAATCCCCACCAAGGGAGCAAGACTTTTCATTTTAACCTCAAAGTCCAATGCTTAGAAGATTGCCCAAGGGGGACAAATTCTTTGGATGTGCTCCTCATGCCAGGCAGAGCCAACCCAACCCAAAGCTGGCCTGGTTTGGGTATTCGGGCCTGAACCAAGCCAGACTTCAACTCCTCACTACCTCAGTCCCTTCGGCCTCTTATTCAATAAGGAACAGTGACTTACTATACTATCGAAATAACTTCTGGAGGCTTGAAGCCTCTCTTCTATGTACCGTCTTTACCAGGACCTCATCTTAGTTTTTCAAAGGAGAAAGAAAGGGAGAGAAGGAAAGAGGAAGGGAAGAAGGAACAAAGAAAGAAAGCAACGGAAGGAGAGGAAGAAAAGGGGAGAAGGAAAGAGAAACACACCCCCCTGCCCACAAGCCTCAGCTCAATGACAGCTTGTGCATCAATTGCACATGGACATCTAGGCCTTTGCCCTTCCAAGTGAGCAGGCAACCTCTGCCAGGGACCCTACTGCCACATTCTCCCTCTGGGCAGCCTGACTCTGTTTATCAACTATTTCCACAGCTGTAGCAGCTGATGTCACAAAGCCTGGCTGAGGACCAAAGAGAAACAGGTTCATTTGGAAGTTCGTATCTGAGCAGACTGGCTCAATCAGAAGTCCAGAAAAGTGTGGATGGGATGGGACCAACTTCAACAGGACAGCACTAACACAGACTACTGCAGTCTCTGCACAGAGGCCTAAAGGAGACGTCACAGCAGTACTCTGCAAGTAACACTCCATGTCCAACGAGCAGAGAATCCCAAAGGAGGTGATTTAGTGATGATCTCCATCAGCCCTAGAGAGGCAGCGTCATGGTCAGAAGACCCAGTTTTGGAGCCCGAATCCTGGCCATTCATTGCCTATGTGACCAGGTTACTGAATCTCCTCTTCATAAAGTAATTATGAGGATTCAGTGAGTTGCTACAGGCAAAACGCAGCGCCTGTTATATAACAACTAACATCAGTGCAGACTTGCTATTTTCACTGTTTTTTTTTTTTTTTTTTTTTTTTTTTTGACTAGCCACTTAAATTCTGATGTCTCATGTTTGGTTAGTAGTGTCACCTAAAAGAAATAAAACCAGTTCCTCACTGTTTTTTTCCATGAAATGGCTTTCAGATTCATACCTCTGAAAAACTGGGGAGACAGCACGTCAAATTTTAAAATATTAACAAGTAACATACGCCTGGGGCAATTCAAACTGTCTCCCTTCCCAGCCTCTCCTGGGTCAGGATAAACGAAGACCCACTTGGGTCCACAAGTCGTAAAATGAAACAGCAGAGGATAGGATGATTGTCAACAGCACACAATATGACTGAGGACTACGTCTCAGTGGCTCAGGAGAGACCCTTCCTGAGAGACCCCCTCAGATGGCAGGGCTGCCCCAAAGGGGGCCTGAGGATGATGAAGGGAAAGAAAAGGGGCAACTGACCTCCACAGGGAAATGGGCTGCACAGGCACCTCCCTCAGCCCCACAACCACCCTGGAGCCAGGGCCAGGCGATTATGTTGATGAAGTCCTGACCAAGCAAGGAGTCAAACCAGGGACTCCCCGGCCCAGAGCCCAGCTCTCCCCACCGTGGCCTCTAGAGGGGAGGACCCTGCCTTATCCTGGGCTCAAGCAGCTGAGGAGAGAGGCTGAGTAAGAAGGAAAAACTCGTGAATGACTGTTTTCTGTAGGAGAAAGTCTAGATGTACACTCCACCTATTTAATAAGCCTCAGGCGATGAGAGGATTAACAGCTGCAAAGAATGCCAAATCCTCTCAGGATGGTTAGTGGTTAAGGAGACAGGTAAATTGCTAATATCACATGAACAAGGGTGATTCCAACTGGTTAGAAAGCAGGGTGAGCTCGTTGTGAAGAAGCGATTTGTCATTTCCGCCATCAACCTTCGTGTGGTTAAACGCCTCTCCAGGGAGGCAGAGACTTAGTGCAGCAGGATGAGAGAGTAAGGAACAGCAGCTGCCCCATTATTTCTTACATTCATTAAATGCAAAAGGGCTGGGTGCTGAACAGAATACCCAGAGGCAGCAGGGCTCTGCTCGGTAGTTTTCAACCTGGACCTGATGGATTCACCAGACTCAGCCAAAGGGCACCAGCACTACCAGGCGAGGAGCTTCCACCCAGCAAGGGATCCTGACCAAAAGGCTTGAGCTGCCAATTCTCACTGCCTTCCAGGCCCAGCCACCATGCAACAAGGATGTAGAGAGGAGGTACAGGTGTCCACTGGGTATATACTATGGACCAGGCACGGTGCTAAGGACTTGACACCCATTATTGCATTTACTTCTAACAGGGTTGACATTGTCCACTTTACAAAAGAACTGGCAGTTGAGTAATTCACCCCTTTGCTGTCAAGATGAGTGTCAGAGTCCCTGCCCTCAAAAAGACAAATACACTGTGATGAATGCAGAAACAAACGTCTCTCTAGAGTATAATGGTAACACAAAAGAAGAGAAAACTACTCTGCAGGCATCAGGGAAAGCTTCTAGAAGGGAAGAAAGCTCAAATAGGCTCTGGAGGATAAGCAGAAGTTGGGCTGAGGTTTGAAGAGACAGACTTCAGCCGCAATGGGAAGGGAGTGCTTCCCAGGCAGAAGGAAGAGTGGGAATAGAAAGTGGCCTCAACAGGACATACTCAGGGCACAAGGCACAGCGGACCTATAATATGCTGCTGTGGCCTCAGGTGCCAGGCAGAATACCATGTGCCTTGCTCTGAGTTCAGACTCCAGCCTGGATTCACCACACGGTTTTAAGCAGGACAATGCCTACAGAATCACCCTGACACAGACGAGCCAGGCAGCAGTGTGGAGGATGGTAGGAGGGCACAGCCAAAGGCATGGTGGCAGTCTGGAGGGCACTCCAGCTGTCTATGAAACACAACAGTCTGGGGCTGCACTGGTAGGAAGGAATAGGGAGAGACATGATTGAGAAATATTTAAGAGGCAAATCTGTAAGGGTGACCTAAGCCCGGGGTAGTGACAGAGAAGAAAGGTGACCCTGAGATTTCCAGCTTACATTCTTGAGTGCTCAAGATGTCTTTCCAAGAGATAAGGAAATATGAAAAACAAGTGTATGTTCTTTTTCAGGGCAAAGAGGAGAGACTGCAGAAATGATAACTTCAGTTTTTTGACATATTGAATTTAAGGTGCCTTTGGGATATCCAAATGGGAGTGTCACACAGAATATACAAGTCTCAATCTCCAAAAAGAGTTTCATAAAATCAAATAATGACCTTATTTACATCTAGTGACATGCACTGCTTGGCAATGTTCCCAGACTGGAGAAAGGCATAATCAGGGACACAGACAATGTTGCCTGGACTGACATTTGGTTAAGCAGGGACAGTCAGCATGTAGGATCTCTGAGTCAGATGTAAGCAGACTGGAGTCTTGCCTTGGTTCCATACCACAACCGTACCATGTTCAAGCTTAGAAGTGAATCCTACATTCCCCACTTACCACCTCTGTGAGCTATGGCAAGTTATTTAACCTCGTGGTACCTCAGTTTCCTCATCTGGACAATGGGATGACTATTACACCAACACCACACGGAGTTGTTATAAGGATCAAGTAACAAGTCTTGTTAAGTGCTTTGCACGGAGCCCGACACAGTAACAGCACATAGTGCAGTCTGTACTCAATTCTGGTTAATGTTGATAAGGACAACAATGTAATTAGTTTGAAGAAGTCTTTTTTTTTTTTTTAGATGGAGTTTCGCTCTTGCTACCCAGGCTGGAGTGCGATGGTGCCATCTTGGCTCACTGTAACCCCTGCCTCCTGGGTTCAAGCAATTCTCCTGCCTCAGCCTCCTGAGTAGCTGGGATTACAGGCATGTGGCACCATGCCCAGCTAATTTTGTATTTTTAGCAGAGACGGGGTTTCTCCATGTTGGTCAGGCTGGTCTTGAACTCCCAACCTCAGGTGATCTGCTCACCTCGGCCTCCCAAAGTGCCGGGATTACAGGTATGAGCCACCATACCAGGCAAGGGAGTCATTTTCTTCATGTGACCCTTATCTGTAAAATAAGGATAACGCCTGCTTTTTATGGGATTATTGAAGACTAACATTAGATGACAATGGATAGGAAAATTCACTTAAACAACTAGAAAGTGTTTTATAAGTGAGAAATCAGGGCCTTTCAGCAGGGATCAAAGAGGTTTGCCCTCCCAGCAGCTCAGGTCTTCAGTGTGTGCTGCCATGGCTCTCTGTCCTTGTCCCATAATATGCTGCTTTTGGCTCCAAGAGGAAACGTGCCACACACCAGACCCTGTGTAATGTGCTGAGTACAAAAAGTCACAGAAGGGAATACTATTCAGCCATAAAAAGGAATAAACTTTTGATACACGCCACAGCATGGATGTACCTTAAAAACATTATGCTTAGTGAAATAAGCCAGACACACAAGGACAAATATATGAGATTTCACTTATATGAGGTTTCTAGGCTAGGCAAATTCATAGAGATGGAAGATGGAACAGAGGTTACCAAGGGCTAGGGGAAAACAGAGCTATTGTTTAATGGGCACAGAGTTCATCTTAGGAAGGATGAAAAACATTGGGGTATAGATAGTGGTGATGGATACAAAGTATTGTGAATGTATTTAATGCCACTGAGTTGTACACTTACAAGTGATTAAAATGATATTATGTGTGTGCATATACATATATGTGCCATAGAAGTCATCAAAACAAAGAGTAGATGCTCAATGCAACCTGTTGCCAACACCAAGAATATGAATCAAAGGGTCCCTAAAGGGTGGTTAGTGTAGCAGCAAGGAACTGACATTGTGCATATCATCCTATTACAATGGATAAACACTGTTGGTTTCAGAGGACTCCCAAACATGAGGTGTGTCAGTGCAAGAAACTGTGGACTGAGCTGGGCAATATCAAATCCTCCCATGGAAACTCAATAACGTCATCTCTCACTCTTGAGCATAAATGACTGTAATAAAGCAAGGCACCTTATTTAAAAGGTAGCATGTGTTTTGCTTTGACAACAACTCCTGGCTCTTACTAACTCTTCTCTATTGACAGATAATGCATTCAGCAGTTCTAGCCCCAGTTTAAAAATCATTCCCAAATCACTTCACCTCAAGAGCAGAACCAAACTCCTCCTACTGAGTGACTTTTCCGTCTGCTGCAGATTCAGGAAAAGATAAATGTATTTTCCATTATGTATTCAGTAGGTACTTAGCAAACCAGATTCTCCTGAGGTGTGAGTCCTGGGAATAAAATCCTAGAAATAATCTATCACTCCCTGAAGCTCCCAAGTTTCCATTCACAATAGCCTTCTTGCTATTTCTTGAACCTGCAAAGCCCATTCCTGTGCCCAGGGCATTGGCACTTGCTGACCTCTGTCTGGAACACTTCCTCCAGATACCCACATGGCTCACTCCCTCTTTCCATTCACATCTCTAGAGACATGAGGCTAGAAGCCTTCCGCAACAGTCTGTGTAAAGAGCACCCACCCCTATAAACTCCATGCAGACAGGGACTTTGTTTTGTAGACTGCTGTATCCCCAGAGCCTAAAAAAGTATTGGCTCAAAAGGGGAAGTCAATTTATTTTTTCAAATGAATGGGAAAAAATTAGGTCCTGCTGTCCGGGCACTGCTCTTTATATTGATGAGAATACTTTGCCCCCTAAGAAAGCACTGATTTGTTTCCTTTGGCTGAGAAGAAGACAGTTCTAACCATTCCATCACACACTGCTCAATCCCTATCAAGTGTTTTCTAAAATTTAATGAAGTCTGGGCCCCTTTTAAGGAAAAAAAAAATTGGCAAACACCCAGTGTTTAAATGAATAAATAATATGTGGTATAGCCATGCTATGGAATGTTACTCAGTAATAAAAAGAAATGAAGTACTGTTACATGCCCCAATATGAAAGAACCTTGAA
This sequence comes from Macaca nemestrina, assembly GCF_043159975.1. Classification (NCBI taxonomy): domain Eukaryota; kingdom Metazoa; phylum Chordata; class Mammalia; order Primates; family Cercopithecidae; genus Macaca; species Macaca nemestrina. The sequence goes on from NC_092125.1 coordinate 97,538,114, forward strand.
AACACTACGCTAAAAGAAAGAAGCCAAATACCTAAGGCCACATATTGTATGATGCCATCTAAAATGTCCAAAATAGGCAAATCCATAGAGATAGAATATAGATTAGTAGTTGTCTGGGGCTAGGGGTGTTGGGGAGTCAGGGAAGATGGATTAGAGGTGCAGAGTTTCTTTTTGGGGTGTGAAAATGTTTTAAAATTGATTGTGGTAATGGTTATACAACATTAGGAATATACTAAAACTCACTGAATTGTATATTTAAATGGGTGAATTATATGGTATGAGAATTAGACCTCAAAAAGCTGTTACCCAAAGAAGCGTTGCAAATGATGTTTGTTACATCATTTAAATATGTAAAGCATAAAACTAGATATAAATCACTTACAGGGTTTACACAGATTTATAAATTAAACACAAATTCTGTAACCAAAACAAATTAAGAATGCTAAAGTCAGAGAATACTTTGTCCTTGTAACTGAAATGATATCACTGCTCACAACAGGAATATACAGTGACTACCCGCCCCAAGTTCTCTTGGGTTTGGCAGAGGAATACACAGGGTGATACTCAGAAATTCTACAGCCAGGATGGTACAGTCCCAACAAATGAGAAAAGACACTGAAAGTTATCAGGACAAACACTAGCCATCAGCAACTCCAGAGGCTGCCTCAGGAACTATGGCTACATATCAGCCTCGCCTTCTGTACCATGCACCATGCACTTAACTCCATTTTTCTGCTACTTTTCTCTCTCTATTCCAATTACCACAAAAATCTTGGTTTATAACTCATGACTGTGCAAAGTACAGTCATGTGTCCTTCACCTTATTAGAATTCATTATATATATATACATATTAAAATTTTCTGTTCTTTTTCTTCAGGGCATAACCCTTACAGAAGAACTATTTGATGGCAACACATGTAGAAACAAGTAGACAAACGCAGCTGTGAATGATAAATTCAAATGACAGTGCTCGGGCAGACAATGGCCCTTCCAACAGTGCAGAACAGGCTTATTTTATCTTGTTGTCATCAGGATCAAATGAAAAACAAAATTTTAAAATTCTTATGGAGAACTCTCAGACACTTGAACATACATTACTAAATTCCAAAAGAGCCACAGAACCCTTTCTAAGAAACACTGATGTGCTGACTGGTTAAAAATAATGATTGCCCTAAAAGCAATTGAATTCATGTCTTTAATAATAATAACTAACATTTAGCAGGTGCTTATGCGTGCTTGGCAGCCAACATGTATGGTTTTCTGACCCCAGTGCCCTGCTCCAATGCACAGTAATTAAAAAGGAATAACCAGCCTGGGCAACATAGGGAGACCCCATCCCTACAAATAATTTTAAAAATTAGCCAGGTGTGGTGGCACATGCCTGTAGTCCCAGCTACTAGGGAGGTTGAGGCAGGAGGGTCACCTGAGCCTGGGAGGTTGAGGCTGTACTGATCCATGATCATGCCACCACACTCCAACATGGGTGACAGAGCAAGAGCCTGTCTTGGGGAAAAAAAAGAAAGGAGGCAAAGAACTATTATTGATGGTTCACAATCCACATGCTAGGCACTTCACTCAGTATTCTGCATGCATTCATGTATAACTGTAAAATACATGTGCCAAAAGGATATTATCCCAATTTTCCTGATGATTAAAGAACAACTGATAGATTAAGAAATGTGTTCAGTCATTTAGCTAGTAAACAGAAGAAACAGAATTTGAATTTAGTTCTTCCTGATCCCAATACTAGAGTACCTCAGTAGGGGGTGGAATCTCTCCAATCCCTGCTATGAGCCTAATACTCTAATCCCATTATAGTAGACAGACTCAAAGCCCCCCAAAGAGGTCCATGACCTAATCCCCAAAACCTATGAATGTGTTACCTTACATGACAAAGGGCACTTTGCAGGTGTGACCAAATTAAGGACCTTGAGAAGGGGAGATTATCCTGGATTACTGGGGAAGGAAGAATGAGGAGGGCCCAATCTAATAACGAGGGACCTTATAACCAAAGGCGATGGAGATGCAGGAGAGTCAGAGTTAGAGAAAGAGATGTGAAGACAGAAAGCAGGGGCCATAATTCAGGGACATAATTGCCAGCACTAAGGATGGAAAGGGGCCATGAGCCAAGGAATCCAGGGAGCCTCTGGAAGCTGGTAAAGCCAAGGAACAGATTCTTCTCTAGAGCCTCCAGAAGGAACACAGCCCTGACAACTCCTTGATTTTAGCCCCATTTTGGACTCTGACCTTGAGAACTATAAGTTTGTGTTAAGCCACTAAGTTTGTAGTTTTAAATAATTTGTTACAGCAGCATAGGAAATTAATAGGGCCATGCTAACACAGTGAAAGAGAGGTTTGTGTTACAACTTCAGCTGTTCTGAGCCAGGCTTGCCAACTCTGAACTTGGGATGAAAAGGAGAACAATGACAAAGGAGTAAATGGTGCTGAGGGGGTCTACTTAGGGAGAAAGTTATAAAAAGGGATAAAGTGACTCCTGGACAAAGCTTTCCAGAGGAGGTAAAATATGGATTTCAGGGCTGAATGTATGAGACCACGTGCAGAGGCATACTGCTGGTGGGTAAGGAAACACAAGTGCAGATAGGTGGCACTCACAACTCCAGTCGCTGCCTCTATAAAGCCGCCCGTCCACCAGTCCCTGGATGTTCTCCTAAGAGCATTTCAGTTACGTTCTCCCAAGAGAGCATCTAAGGTCACTTTATATTATTCTGTTTTTGTTTTTGTTTTTCTTGAGAGAATTTCTGGAAGAGTTGGCAATTCTGGAAGAGGGCTGCAGGGAGAGGAGGGCTTGACCATTTTCTGGTCACCGGTGCATTCTGTTCAAGGCCAAGACCAACACCACTCCAGAGTGTCACACTTGAGAAACCAAGTCACTGTTAAATAGGAAACTCTGACTCCACACTGGACCATTTGGAAGATCATTTGCAGTGGGGCCAAGTTTTTGCCCAGCCTACAGCCAGAGGAGCCACCACAGGAAACCAGACGTCCCTGAGTGTCATCTAGATGCAGTGCACATCCCTCCTAGGTTTGGTCTGTACAGGCCTCCAGAGGCTGCACCACATTTTGACTGCAGGGATCTATCCCCTGGTTTAAGAGCCAGAAATTGGATCTCCAGCCACAAGGACAGCACCGAAAGCCTCCAGTTCCCACAGCAACAGTGGGCTCCAAAGGTGAAGGGGTCAGGAGTCACCCAGTAACACGCTGGAGCCGGGCGCTGCAGCCCAGCTCTCTCCACACCAGCATCCTTGGCAAAGCTATAGAACCCATCAAGTCTGACTTCAGTGCAGCCGTCTTCCTTCCCCAGAACTGCCTCAGTGGAGCCTCCCCAGATTGCATGGGTTTATGCTCAGGTGGTTATTAAGTAAGATTAATTTTCTCAGTCACTCAACAAATGTTTACTGAGCACAGATGGGCACCATGCCAAACGTTGGGAATACAGTTGCTCTGAGTGCTACAAAAGAGAGGGGTGTGGTGCCACAGAACATGAGAGGACAAGATGACCTAGGTAGGAAAGGCCTCCCCAAGGAAGGGATGTTTGCACTAAAACCTGAAAAAAAGATGCTAGCTATTAAAAGGGGCTAGATGAGGCAGCTCAATATCTCTCAGGGTATTTATCTGCATTTATGAAATGCTTTGAAACCCAAAGGAAGGTATAAAAATGATACCAATGAATATAAATAGCACTTTATGGTTTATAAAACGTTTTGCCATGCTTCATCCCAGATTCAACAATAGCACTAGAGAGACAGAACAAGAAATGTCATGCTCTGCCTTTTATAAATGAGGAAACAGATTAACAGCAGTTACATGCCTCACCAAGGTTATATATTAAGTCAAGGAGAAGACTCAAGTCCAGCTCTCATTATTCCTCACTGAGAGCTCTTTCCACTACATAGTGCTGCCTTCCCAGGAAAGCTAAAAAGTTAAATGACAGATTGGTGTTCATATTTACTAATGCAAATCATACCAAACATCTGGCTGCTGGACTCACCTATTCACACAGTTGGACTGACAGTGCAATGCCAGCAACCTGGTTTCAGCATTATCAGCCACCCTGCACCTTCAACCAGCAACCTCCAAGCAAGCAGCACCAGTGTCAGACCAATCCCCAGCTGAAGCAGAACTTCCCTAAACTTTGTGAACTGTTCTAAGCTATACAGCTAAAAGAAAATAAAAATAGGTCTCAATTTAAAAAGGAGCCATATTCCCTCTTCTCTCACTTTCCTCTTCCTTTTCCAGCTGGCAACTTCTCAGACCTTTGGATCCTTGGTAAACAAAGAGCAAGCAGGACAACCATCCTGTAGTTCTGGGGAGTGTCCTTTAAGCTTCCTTCTTGTCTGGGTCATTATAGAGATCAGAGAGTAATATATGGATAGACCCAATACCAAGGAGTTGGCATGGAGCAGGGGAAGTACCAGATCTGGAATCAAATGCCTGCAGTTTGGTCTTGGTTCTAACACTGAGCTTCTACTCTCTGGTAAATAATAAACAAGGAAGTTGTGATGGTAATGCAAAATGATGGTCATTATGGAAAATAGTATGGAGGTTCTTCAAAAAATTAAAAACAGGACTACCATATCCAGCGATCACATTTCTGGGTATATATCCCCAAAATTTCTAAGCAAGTTCTCAAAAAGATATTTACATACCTATGTTCATTGCAGCAGTATTCACAACAGCTAAGAGGCAGAAGCAACTAAAATGTTCATAGTTAAATGAATGGATTTTTTTTAATGTGGTATACACACATTATGGAATATTACACAGCCTTAACAAGGAAGGAAATCCTGTCACATACTACAACATGGATGAACCTTGATGATATCATGCTAAATGAAATAAGCCAGTCAAAAAAGGACAAATACTATACGATTTCATTCATATGAAGTAGTTAAAATCACAGAAACAGAGAGTAGAAAGGTAGTTCCCAAGGGCTGGCAAGAGGGGGAAGGGGAATTGTGTTTAATGGGTATAGAGTGTCCATTTCGCAAGATGAAAAAGTTCTAGAGATCTGTGACATAACAGTGTGAATATACCTAACACTGCTGAACTTCACACTTAAAAACAGTTAAATTTAGTGTTACACATTTACCACCATAATTAATACTGAAAGCACATTAAAAAGGAAAAAAAGCAAAACACGCTCAAGACAGATAACATAAATTCAGAAAGAACATCAAGAGGGACCAAATGAGAAATGGAGAGAGGGAAGAGGAAAGCACCAGTAAAAAACAAAGGCCAGATATTTAGCTCAGAGTCCACTCTGGGGTAAGGAATAGGAGCCCCAGCTCAAAGAATGAATGGGGACACCTCACACAGATCCCTTCACTCTGAATGCTTCTCTCTCTGGGAAACAGATGATCTTCACTGACCATCAACTGTCCCTTTAGCACTCTAGACAGGTTCAGGGAGGTTAACATCTCACACATGTGAGGCCCTGTGATTCTTATCATAATTGATGTTTTCCAAGGTCTACCCACTGCTCCAGCCAAGCTGTGAGGCCTGTGTCTTCTGAACCCATCAGAACACCCAGCAACCAAAAGCCTGCCCAATGTTAGCCTGGCACCATTCTACATAAAAGGACAAAGTCAAGAATAGTCCTTTACACAGAAATCCCATGCCCTAGTTCTTGAAAGCTGTAATTACAGCTAACACAGCTTTTAAAAGGAAAAGAAGAAAAGAAAATAGCAGCCTGGACCTAGCAGTGAATTGAGGGGTTTAGGGTAAAACACATACCACAGCACTTGCTATTAATGGTGGCCAGTCTAAACAAGAGACTGGCCAGCCAGACCAAACAGCTTTCTGGCCAATTAATTGCTCCCTCTAATTTAATGAGCTGCTCATTAAGCACTGGAAGCAGCCCATAGGAAGGGAGCTACAGGAAGAGGCACATGGGCCATAAGGGCTGGCAGATGATGAGGGAAAAGGAGACTGGGGTCACATTCTAACCCCAGACGCCTCCAGATCCCACGACCGGCCAGCCCCATCCCATGCCTCGGCCTTCCCTTGCTTCCAGGTGATGTTTACCTGTACCTCTGTTTATTCCACAAAGTTATATCTCTGCCACTGGCTCTCTTACTGGGGAGGTTCCATGTACCAGTTCTTTGGTTCCTCAGCAGCGGTAATGACTCATATTAGGGTCACAAAGAGCCCTCAGCAGGGTTACAAATGGGCCAGCACAGTCCTGAATATGAATCCCGACTCTTCCTACTCACAGCAACTTGACCTAGAATTATTTAATCTGCCCAAGGTTCTATTTCCTCATCTATAAAATGTAATAATAACATCCTCATCTAGAGTAGCTATAAATAGTAAATAAAATAATAAAATATTATTTCAATATTAAAAAGCCTAACAAAGCACCTGGCACATAAGTAGCTATTCCTAATAGTGACTACTATTAACAGAGATATCACTTTCATAATGATGGTGATACTACTGCCAACATATTCTCTGTCTCTTAGTCAAAAGTGAATTAAAAAGGCACTATTTTTGGTTGAAACCCCAAGGACAGGCCAGCTGCAGGTCCAGTCCTTCTTATCACAGCAGCAACCACAACTGTGGTGGAAGTAGCAGCCCATCCTAACAACTGTAACACCTCCAGATGTTCCCCAGCCGAGGCCTCTGTGCTTTCTATCTGAGCTAGAGGGTGAAGGAAAAGAGGAGGCCTGGAAACACTCAAAAGTTGCATGTTCTCATGAGACTGAGTGAAGAAATACATTCAGGCCATATGGCTGCCCCTTCCTAGACCTATGGGACTCCACGCTATACCCCTCTGAGCTTCAGTTTAGAAAATGAGGGTGACTGGTACCCCACTTCACAGCCTGCTGTGAACACTGAATGAAACAACTCAAGTAAAAGTGCTTTGAAGCTACTTCTTACTGTGTCCATGAAAATAGTACTGTTGTATTTAATGGCAGTCTCAATAAATTTAATTTAACAATAAAAAAATGCTGAAATCCTGGGAAGATCAAGGCAATGAAAGGATTTTATTAGGCTGATGAACTGTGCAGAGAAAGAGCCCCAATCATGCAAATTTTCTTCCCAACGTTGCTGTCATTGAGTTGAAGTTTCTGTTGACCAGATGAAGGATTGACTGAAAGTAAAACTAAGAAGGAAAAATGAAGCTACAGCATCACTTACATGTTTTCCATTTAGGTGAGTAAATTATTCTACAGAACAATGATTCTAAAGAGCAAACCAGGCTGCATCCAGGGATGACCAATCGTGCCATCTCTAATGCCAATTTTCTCTTACAATAAACAATTAAAATCCATTTCACCAATCCCGAACCTACCTTTGAAATGCACAAGTACAAAGTAATTTATTCTGTTCCAGTGCAGAGAACATGGACAAATTCCTTTGCAGGTATCAGAAGAGAATTTAATTCTTGTTCAGTCTCAGCTCCATGTACCACAGAGTCAGAAAGCAACAAGTTCATAGACTGAACCACATATATCAACGAGAAGGTATACCGAACTCTCCGAAAGTAGACAAAATGGCAGAAGAAAATGCACTGACACTCCCGGAGCCTAAAGCATCCAACCAATAAAATTTTGTTAAAATCTCATATTTACTCTTAAAAATCCAAGTAAATCTTATATTCTATACCACAATAAATTACCTTTTTAAAGAATGTTTTGAGTCAATTACCAGCTAACTACTAAACCTTTTCCCTAAAATCTTTGAATAAAAAAGAGACATCAGTCCCTGGCCAGTCACTACACATCATCAAGGTAACGTGCATCTCAGTTTGAGGAGCTACAGGTCACAAGAGAGAGAAGATGGTACAACTCCAGCCATCACATCCATTTTAACATTGGCCTTTCATCAAGATCAAACATTCAATTCAGAACAGCCTCCCGGAGGGTACAGAGAGGAGGAGTTTGGGTTTGCAAGGGGTGCAGCCATCCATTTTGGCCCCTCCAGCCCTACCTAGAAGGGCCAGCAGCTAAGATACTTGACTCCCCGCTCCACACAGCCCGCCTCTGGCCACTCACCCGGATCCGGCGCATGGCAGCCACGATCTCCACCCTGCTGTTGGGCCTTGGCACGTCCAGGCTTCCTACGTACTGTGGGGGAGAAGCAAACACTCATTGAGAGGAGGGGTAGCAAGTGTCCCTAATCCCAGAAAGTTCCAAAGGGTGAAGGGCCAGCTCACCTGCCCATTTGACAGATGAAGAAATTAAGAGCCAGAAGGGTGTTTTGTTCTGAGTCTGTTTCTAACTTTATAAAGAGCAAGTTAACCAGAAATTACTGCTTCCTTTATCTTGCTCTTAACCAGAGATCCAGTAGAGCACTGTGTCTAACCAAGCAGCCTTTCAAGCCAGAAAGTCTTGGGTATGAAGACTCTTCCACCACTAATTTTATGGCAAGGCAATTCACTTTTTTTGTCTCAATGTTCTCAACTGTAACATTGGCTCTCAGTAAAGATCAAACAGAATAAAATGTCCTACACAAAAGTGATTGGCAAATATTAGTGCTCTCAAAAAAAAAAAAAGAATATATACCTTTTTTAACTATGGAACTTCACTGATTTAGGCCTAGATGTTTTAGATACCTGACACATTTGATTAAGTTCCTGTTTGGAAGAAAGAAATGAACTAATTTATTTAAAATTTTTTATTATACTTAGAAGTTATTTTAAAACCAATTTGAATATGAAGATGAATGCTTAATATGAGTATTTTCTTACTGTAAGCTATTCAAATAATACAGAAATATGCAGCACAAAAGAATAAAGTCCCCTCTGTAACAGTTGATGTACATCTCTCTTTGTGTACTGATGGGTATATATTCACAGATGGGGGGAGTTTGTTTTATATAAAGGTTCATATTACTCACATTGTCCTGCAACTTGGTTTTTTGACTTTAAATACAACTAGGGCATCTCTCTATGCCAATGAATACAAGACTATTACATTACACATAATGGCTCCCCTACTGATGGACATGCTATGTCACTATTACAAATTATACTTTTCATCTATACAAGTTTGAGCCCATCCGAGTAGCTCTGGAAGTAAGATTGCCAGATTCCTAGAAGTAAGATTGCTGGATCAAAAGTATAATCTTGGCTGGGCACTGTAGCTCATGCCTGTAATTCTGTTCTTTGGAAGGCTGAGGCAAGGAGATCACTTGAGGTCAGGAGTTCGAGACCAGCCTGGCCAACATGATGAAACCCCATCTCTATTAAAAATACAAAAATTAGCTGGGCGTGGTGGCATATGCCTGTAATTCCAGCTACTCGGGAGGCTGAGACACAAGAATTGCTTGAACCCAGGAGGCAGAGGTTGCACTGAGCTGAGATCATGCCATGACACTCTAGCCCAGATGATGGAGTGAGGCTCTATGTCAAAAAGTAAAAATTAAAAAAGGTATAATCTCTAGATATCATTCCTTATAAGAATGAAACAAGAAAATAGGACAACCCAACATTGATTCATTGATTAAGCATCTATGACATGAGTTCCTTCATATATACCATCCCATTAGACACTGACCCACTGGGACTTGCCTTTCCTTATTATACATAAATTACATAAAACAGCCCAAGGGATATACCAGAAATTAAGAGCCCAGAATAACTTAAATGTCTACCCAAGCAAAGATTCCATTAAGAGTGAAGATAAGACCACGACAGTCATCTGTGCGGGAAAGGAATGTTCTGTGGTTACGGGAAAAGCAAGTTTTTCCCGAAATTTGGAGCTGAAGTCTGACCCCAGTGAAGAGGGTTTCAAAAACTAATTATCACAAAGGGATTTCCCCTAGTATTGATCAACAGTTTGTGCTAATACACTGAAGAACACAACTGGCAAGCAGTGAGCACATTGCAGTTTGGCCCCAAGAGGACAGCCCCACCACGGCCCTTGGGGAGCAACACAGCTATTGAAGAACCTTGCAACTCGCTGAGGTAAACAAAACCACTTAGATCTAATAGTGTGGCCAGATTTAATGGTGGTTACATTTTTCCTTCTGAGCTCTGCTGAGGCGGTGCAGTCTGTCAACAAGACAGTGACCCAGAGCTAGGGATGACGTGAGGCCCAGATTCGTGATTGCCCAACTTCACAGGCCCTCCAGCCGAGGACAGTTTCCATGCCCCCCTCCTTGACACTGCACAGCTGATGGTTCCTGCCCTGAATGCCCTGTAGTCAGGAATACACAGGCCTTGAGGGGCTCATGTTCCCTCAGCCATCACATGAGAGCTGGGGCCACAGGACCGAGCAAGGTCACCCATCACAGGGGGCCTGGGGGGCTGTACGGTCCTCCCACTGGATCCCTGCAGACCAGGAAAGGGGCTACTGCCCACTGAGACCCACCACTGGGCCTGAACACAAATACCCAGATGGCACCCATCCCTACCCTACCACACACTTGCCTCACCCCACACCCCTACTAACACATCACACACACCACACACTCACTCGCTCTTCTTCCTTCCTTCCTTCCCATTCATGCAAAGAAAATCACTAATCTAAATACCTAGAAATTAGCTTAACCAAAGAAGTGAAAGATCGCTACAATAAAAACTATAAAACATTAATGAAAGAAATTGAAGAGGACACAAAATAATGGAAAGATAACCCATGTTCATGAATTAGAAGAATCACTATTGTTAAAATGTCTATACTACCCAAAGCAATCTACAGATTCAATACAATCCCTATCAAAATACCAACGACATCCTTCACAAAAATAGAAAAAAAAATCCTAAAATGTATACAGAGCCATAAAAGACCCAGAAATAGCTAAAGTTATCCTGAGCAAAAAGAACACAGCTGAAGGAATCACATTACCTGACTTCAAATTATGCTACAGAACTATAGCAACCAAAACAGCATGGTACTGGCATAAAAACAGACATACAGACCAAAGGAATAGAATGGGGAATCCAGAAACAAATCCACACATCTACTGTGAACTCATTTGTAACAAAGATCCCAAGAACATACATTAGGGAAAGAATAGTCTCTTCAATAAATGGTGCTGGGAAAACTGGATATCCATATGTAGAAGAATAAAACTGGACTCCTATCTCTCACCATATACAAAAATCAAATCAAAATGAACTAAAGACTTAAAACTAAGACCTCACACTATGAAACTGTTAAAAGAAAACATTGGGGAAACTCTCCAGGACATTGGACTGGGCAAAGATTTCTTGAGTAAAGCCCCATGAGCATAGGCAACCAAAGCAAAAATGGACAAATGGGATCACATCAAGTTGAAAAAGTTTCTGCACAGCAAAGGAAACAATCAACAAAGTGAAGAGAAAATCCACAGGATGGGAGAAAAAAAATGCAAACTTCCCATCTGACAAGGGATTAATAACCAGAATATATAAGAAGTCCAAACAACTCTGTAGGAAAAAAATCTAATAATCTGATTTAAATATGGGTGAAAGATCTGACTGGACATTTCTCAAAAGAAAACACAAAAATGGGAAACAGGTACATGAAAAGGTGCTCAACACCATTATCAGAGAAATGCAAATCAAAACTACAATGGGGTATCTTTCACCCCAGTTAAAATGACTTTCATCCAAAAGACAGGCAATAACAAATGCTGGCAAGGATGTGGAGAAAAGAGAACCCTCGTATACTACCAATGGGAATGTAAATTAGTACAACCACGATGGAGAACAGTTTGGAGGTTCCTCAAAAAACTAAAACTAGAACTACAACATGATCCAACAATCCCACTGCTAGGATACCCAAAAGAAAGGAAATCAGTATATTGGTGAGATATCTGCACTTCCAGATTATTGCAGCACTATTCACAATAGCCAAGATTTAGAAGCAGCCTAAGTGTCCCTCACTAGACAAATGGATAAAGAAAATGTAGTACAATGGAGTACTATTCAGCCATGAAAAAGAATGAGATTCTGTCATTTGCAATAACACAGATAAAAATGGAGGTAAGTGAAATAAGCCAGGCACAGAAAGACAAAAACTTCACATGTTCTCATGTATTTGTGGGAGCTAAAAATTAAAACAATTCAGCTCATGGAAATCGAGAGTAGAATGATGGTTACCAGTAGGTGGGAAGGGTAGCTGTAGGGGGAAGGAAGGATGGTTAATAAGTACAAAAACATAATTAGGTAAGATGAATAAAGATCTAGTATTTGAAAGCACAATAGGATGACTACAGTCAACAATAACTTATTGTACATTTAAAAATAACTGAGAGTGTAATTGGATTATCTGTAACACCAAGAAAGGATATATGCTTAAGGTGATGGATACCCCATTTACCCTGATGTGATTATTATGCACTGCATGCCTATATCAAAATATCTCATGTGCCCCCATAAACCTATACACCTATTATGTACCCACAAAAATTGAAAATAAAGTTTTAAAAATAAAAAAAATTACAAAAAAGAATCACTAATTTGCCTTTCTGAGAATGTGTCTGGAATAAATAACCTGTTTTCGCTATAGCTGCACCTTAGAGTCATCCAGAGAGATTAACACGATATACAAAGCAGGATTCAGGTCCGCATCTCCTAGACAAAAGCTAAACATCCACACCAATAACATGAATCAACAGCAGAACTACAACGCCAGGGAAGCAGAGGAAGGGTCAGAAAGTCTACTGCACAGGGCAAAACCAGAGGGTGTGACATGTGAATACTTTATTTACACATATGACACCACAACGAAGAGTGCCTTAATAACTAATCATTACCACCTCCACAACTAACTTCTGTCTGTCCCTGAGTCTTCATCTTGACCAAAGTGTAAGACACCATCTAAGACCAGACGCACTTGCTGGAGGGTGGCCCTTCTAACTGCTCAACTTCAAGCAATTCTGCAGTAAACTGAACTCAGGCAGCACCCTCCCACTCTTGACTGGAAGGTGAGCTCAGCAGGTAGATGAGGTTCAGGCCTAGGAGCCAACAACCTTCAGAGATCTGGGCTCTGTCAATTCCTACAGAGGTCAGGCAAAACCAATTCCCTGCCTTCAGTCAAAGACTGATACACTGGTGGCAGGTGATCACTCTGAAACAGTACTCCTTTTATCTGCCTCTCCTGCAGGATGCAGGCTCCCACAGGTTCCTAGGACAACGGAGCTAGGTTGGCCTGATGCCTGGGAATTGGAGGAATATATTTCAAAATGGAAATGCATACTTTCTTCCTCTCCTTCTCCCATGTCATGTTCCTCCTCTAGCCTTCCTCATCGTGATTAGTAGCCCCCAGGAAATCCACCAGTTTTTCAAGCATGAAACTTGAGTCATCCCTGAATGGGCTTCTCCCTTATCCATCACAGCTAATCAGTGACCAGGACCTCCTAATTCTCTCCCCTTCACCTCTCTGTCTACACTGCCATTACCTGATCCCAGAAAATCTTCCTCTCTCACTTTGTCTATACAATGGCCTCCTTACTGGTTTCTCCACTACCCACATGGCCCTCTCCAAACCATTCTCCATGAGGCTATCAGAGTGATCTCTTTATAAAGCAAATTGGGTCATCTTATTCCCTTCTTTTAAGAACCTCCCACACTTGCTTCCATTTGCTCAAAGACGGCAATCAAAATCCTCAGCATGGCCTACATAGCCACATGGTCCAGCTTCATCTCACACCACACCAGTGGCCTTGCCAATTATTCAGAAGTTCCTCAGTCACACCATATCTTCTCACATTCAAGGGCATCTACACATGCTCCTCCCTGTACACAGAACACTCTTCTTCTACCCACTCGTCCCCTAATCTTCCAACATTCCTGTAGATTTCTGCTTAATCTCTACTTCCCCTTTCTTGACCTCCAGGGTAGGTGAGATGCCCTTAGGGAGGACTCCTATACCTCCCTGCAATTCTCCTGTCTAGAACACACAGCTAAAACATGCTTTAGTCATCACTAACTGACCATGCCTCCCACAGGTCCAGGCACACAGGAGATGCTCAAAATACATTTGACTGAGTAGAATCTTCCAAAAATGAACACAGATTCACCCCAAGTGCCCATAGGAGAATCTCCCCTCTGAGGAGCATCCTGAGTCCTAGGTTCTGCCTGGTGTTCCGGCATCTGAGGCATCCGCCTGCTCCTTCCAGCCCTCCATTACACCCTGTATAGTCCCACAGTAAAACTTACTTGCCTTTTATCCAGGTACTTCAATTGGACCTAAGCCAGATGCTCTTATAGCACATGCAATTCGTGGTTTACCGAGGGGGTGGTATGTTAAACCTTCCTGCTGGTGGATTTTTAATCACCTGGCCTTCTGTAAGACTTTTGTAGCATTCCTGTAGCCCCTGCTTCCAGGAATCCCTGCTGTGAGACATCAGACAGGGCCTCTATTCAGAACATTGACCACTGAACTTAAGGGGAAATAAGGTAAAGGAGTTTAAAAATATCAGGGCCTACTTCTTTTTCATTAACATCTGGAAAGAAAAAAAAACTATACAGAAGATGCAAACTGTATAGGTAATCAACATAAGGGATTATCTGTATCTGTTCTATCCGTGGCTTCATCTTCCAGATAAGCAGGAGCTAACTGCAAATAAAGTTAACTGAAGGACTTCAAATTTTTTAAATAAGTTTCTGGACAACCTCAGCCTCAGTACTAAGTTAATATTTCATAAAGTGCTTTCATTTTCTGGCTTCCACCCTGTTTTCTGGAGATTAACTTCTGAAGACACCAATCAATTCTACCATTGTGGCCCCTGGTACATGAATCATAATGTGAAAAGCAGCAAGACAGAAAGCTTGAAACATCCACCAATGTAATCGCCATCCATAGACTTGTTAGACTTTCTGCCATCACCATCACCTTCTTCTGGAAACGTCTTTTACTCACAATGTTTATGTCAGGTGCTTCCAGAGACAAGGAAAAAATGTATTTATCAATCAAAAATAAATGCATCAGATTATTCTGCTTCTGATAAAGTTGGAGTAGCTAGTATCAGATTAAGCCTCCCACAAGTAACAAATAGGAACTCTGAACAAGATAGAAAAACTAGCTCTGCATAGAATGCAGGACACAAAAAGCCTAGCCTCAGGATGAGGAAGGCTAGTTCATTAATACAAACTGTGAATGTTAGTTCATAATAATGTATCAATATTGGCTTATCAATTATAACTAATGTACTACACTAATGTAAGATGTTAATAATAAGGAAATAGGGAAGGAAGGGAATATATGAGACCTCTGGCCTTGCCTCTCAATTTTTCTCTAAACCTAAAACTTCTCTAAAAAATAAAATCTATTGTTTAAGATAATAATAGTAACTTTGAAAGCCCTGGAAAGAGACCAAAAGCAGGCAGAGATTACGGGAAGTCAAGCTTTGAAAGAAGGGAACTGCTCTCGGTGAGGCTTGGGTGTGTGGCATCTCGTCTGGCAGCACAACCCCACAGGCACAGCACAGGCCGGCGGGAGCTCAGGCAGAAAAGCTCACTCTGATAACCTGGGGAGTTGGATACCAGAGACTGGGACAGCCAGAGGAGCTTAAAAGAGAGGGCAGGCAGGAGGCAGTCACAAAGGGGAAGCCTCCAAAATCACGTGTAAACCCCAGCCAGGTCTTCAGTGCACGTGCTCAGGAAACTCCAAGGAAGCCCGCAGAAAGGGGCAGGTGGAAAAACAAGAAAATCAAGTGGAGATTTTAACTGCTCCCCACTTTAGGGGAGGCAGATTTAGGATTTATGACTAGCCAAGTTAACTATCATTAAGAACAAGAAAACATGCTTCCGAAGAAGCTAGCAGAATCTTCTGCTGTGGGTTTGTTAAAGCCCCACTGACTAGCTAGCGCAGGCAAGGCCACAGGAAAGGACAGGACCCCCAGAAATAGGCATAACGTAAAGGTCCCTGCCTCTACTGCACTCCCAGCTCTCATCTCCTCTCTGAAGCTGCTCAGTTCTACAGCCTCAGCACACAGCATACAACGTGTGAGTTTCAGAGGTAACTCCCTTCTTTTACAGAGGACAGTGAAGCCCAAAGCAGTTAGCAGATGGCAGAAAAGGGGTTCGGTCTCCCCCAGGCTCCTGGCTTCCAGTCTAGGACCCCTGCATTCTTCCCAACTCTCTCCCTGGGGGTCCCAAATGCATACTGGTCTCCCTGTCTACCTCCTCATATCCCACTGGTCTCCTGGTCATACCGTGTCCTCTCTCCAAAACACACACAAGCATAAAGAAATCTGATAGCCTGGTCGTGCCTAGAAACCCCCAGCTGAGATTGCCCGTCTGAGTTAGTCCCTGAACCTATCCTCTGAGGTTCAGTACTGATAGCTTCCTGAAACAGAGAACCAAAGGAGCTTTCCAAAGGACTTTCCAAAGGGAAAGCCCTTCCCTGCCTGCAGAAACTGCTCTTGTGCACAGCTGAGCGTCCTGCTGAGCGGGATTATGAATGTGACCAGGGTGAAAGTTCTCGCCTCATTTAGCATGGAACAAAGCAGCATTAACTGCAGCAGCAGGAGCGGCCCCAGATTCCGGGGCACACACTCAGCCAGTAAACTCCTACTAAATACTCTGGGGGAGGGGAGGACAAAGAGAAAAGTTGCGTCAGGGTGTCCCACTCCCCACTTGTGAGGCTTGCTTGAGGCTCTCCAGGTGCTAGGGTGTAAGGGACGTGGGGATAGCGACTCAAAGTGCCCATGTGGACATTTACCAGCATCCTTGCTCTCAACTGCAATCAAGATAGAAGCCTCAGTGCCAACCCCCCACCCACCCCTCACATACACCAGAAAAGCTTCCAAAATGCTTGAAATGCAGCTGCACACCACATCTTCATTTATTTGTAGTCTAAGAGGAATGAGGCACTTATATTTCTTCCTCTCTCTCCCAGCCCATCTGAAAAAGGAAGCACTATTTGAAGGCCATCTGATGCAACTGTGTCACTATTGATCAGTAGCTCAGCAGGGGCCGATGAATGTGCCAGAGATCACAGCAGAATCCTTCCTGCTCCTCAACATTAAGGGGCTGGGTGCAAAATAATTGCGATGACTTGTCTTTATGCTAATGCCATGCAATTCTCTAAAAGGGACACGGGGTAAGACAGAACAATCCAACCAGCATGCCCATGGGGAGGCTGCGTCTTTCAGTTCTCTTAGTCTCCATTAGCAAAAGCTTAGATGGGTTGGCCTGATTATTTTTATTATGAGGATCTGAGGGTTACAGCAAAGAGGAGAGAAAAAAAGCAGGCAGACAGAGAAACTGTTCTGGCCTTTCAACTATTAGCTCCTGAATAAAAGCCTCAGGTTAGTGATTAAAATCTCTGGCTCGTGTCACAGAGGCAGGTGTGAGGCAGAGGCCGGGCTGCACCCTGGGCAGCCAGCACTTTCTGTCATGCCTACCTGGGATGCTGACTTGGCCAACAGGTTATTTTCTCCTAGGGAAAAGAAAGGAAGAGAAAGTCCAATGCATGGTGTGAGGCAGAAGGAAACACTAACAAAGGCTGTATAATCATTAAAATCATCACCTGTATCAGGTAAACCAGGAATGGAGGGGTGAACAAAGAACACCAGAAAACCAATAAGGAAGTCAGATCCAATGACAGAGTTTAAGTGGCCTCAAATGTGATTTGATCTAACCCTTCATTTTATAGAAGGGAAAATCAAGGCTCAGAGAAAGAATGAAAATGTAGCTTGTGAGTGGCAGAATCAGAACCAGTGTAGGACTCCCTACCCTGTACCACCATGCTAATACTTCAGTAGGAAATAAGTAATCAGGAAGAACACAAGCCAATGCCCCAGTAAGGCCTGATTCACTACATTAAACTCAACTTTAGCTAGATGAGGATGCCTGTGTATGGACACCCGAATTGTCAGAAGGTCAAAAACACATCAGTGAAAAATGGTGGGGCACTGAGATTTGCAAGGAATGGACAGGGGTCCCTATTTGGTTCATCTGAATGACTTTGGGAATGGAATTAAATGACTTTGGGAATGGAAAGAGGGAAATGGTCATCCAACTACTGGAGAACAGTAAACTGAAGAAATGAGAAGGTTGTAGGATGACAACAGAGAGAGATCCCTTATTCTTCACATGAAGAATGAAAGCACTCAGCTTTGCGCAGCACTAACATCCTATACCTCCTAAATTATAAGTACTTAAACTCACCAAGCCTTTGTTTCATTCATGAAATGTACCTAGTATCTGTACTACCCACATGTCAGGGTTGTCATAAGAATGAAAATTAGATGGGCCAGACATGATGGCTCACTCCTGAAATCCCAGCACTCTGAGAGGCCGAGGTAGGGTGACCACTTGAGTCCAAGAGTGCAAGACCAGCCTAGCCAACATAGGAAGACCCTATCTCTATAAAAAATAAAAATGAAAAAAATTAGCCAGGCATGGTGGTACACGCTTGTAGTACCAGCTACTCAGGAGGCCATGGTGGGAGGATCGCTTGAGCCCAGGAGGTCAAGGCTACAGTGGGCCATGATTGCACCACAGTAAATCCAAATTAGATAATGCAGATTGAGGTTTTATAGTTTAGAAAATATTTTACAATCATAAGGAGATAATATTCTTTGCATTACCATGTTCTTGCTTTGTGAACCAAGGAGATCCTGAAGATACAGAATTTGTAGCTTTACAATAATGGCCTCCTTGAATTCTCATAGACTAATGACTGTACACAGAGTGAGGTGTGGTTACTGTAAAATAGTAACCAAAGTTAGTTAGTTGTTAGTTGTGGTTACTGTAAAATACACAAAGATTTCCTTATATTTTATGTAACAAACGTATTAAGTTCTTTAGAGGAGAAAAATGAAGACAGTTATTTACCAGAATTATACTCAGATCCCCAAATTTAAAGGTTTTGTATGTGTGTATGTATGTATAAGTAGCAATAAAAGAAAGATTCAAAAGTTTGCTAAGTTTTTTCTTTTTTAAGCCCTTTAAGTAATGATATAACTAGAAACTAGGTTTCTAAAATGCCAGAGTAAATGGAAGGGCAGAATCAAGAAATTAGTCTCAACAGAATCAAAGAGGAGTGAAGATGGAAGTGGTGAATGGCACAGTCAGAGGGTCACCAATGACCAGACGACACAACTGGCAAACCCCTACCTGCCACCCCTCATCAGGGAATGGCTAACTATGACACCGCTCACAGAACCTCACGGGATGGGCTCAGTTTGAGGTAAACACCCTGTCACATGTGTCTCCTGACAGAGCAAGTTGCGACCAGAAAAAGCCTTCCTGGAGTTGGGAATGTGGGGTCTGCAATGCAGTCATTAATCATTTGTCAGCCTCACTGCTGAATGAAACCCCACAAATGAGTAAAATTTCCAGATAACTGGCATGTTCCCCACTTAAATATAAGGTTTTCTATATTTTAAACGCTCTTGATTAGAAATCTCCCTAAAACATATTCCACGCTGTCCTAACAATCGAGTCTCTGTAAGTCAGAATAATCTTTACATATATCACTTAACGTGTAAGCTACAAATCGGCAATGACCCCGGAGGAATGGCTCCAGACTATTATTAATACTATACCTTTTGAGTCCTTGAAGCTGATTTTTAGGATTTTTCTAAATCTTCCTACACTGTTACAAGAAAGAAAGACGACAATATGCTACATATGCTTTCGCCTTTAACAACGCCTGTCCTCAAATCCTCAAGGAAGTACTAGCAAGACAAATTCGGCAACATACAAACAACAACAACAACAACAAAAATACACAATGATCAAGTAGAATATACCCCAAGAAAAAAAGGTTAGTTCAACATATGACCATATGTTCATCTCAACAGACAAAAAAACACCCCACATTTGACAAAATCCAATACCCTTTCATACCCTTTCATGATTTAAACACACACACACACACACAGACACACACACACACCAAATTATGGATAGAAAGGAACTTCCTCAAACTAATAAAGGGCTTCTACAAAAACCCACATCCTATTTAATGGTGAAAGATTGAATGCTTTTCCTTTAAGATCAGGAACGAGACAAGGATGTCCACTCTTGTCACTCTATCCATCTTTCTCACAGAGCCACTGTAAAGATTAAATAAAATAATACATATGAAGTGATTGGCATTTAGATCTTCTTTCAGCTCCACATCTAAGTTAGTTCTCCCTGTTATACATGGTTCCACTTATGAGTTTTGAGTTAGTATCTGTTTGATTCTTAGATTAACTATGTCTCCCCAAACTAGACTGCATTGGTAGCTCCAAGGTATAACTGTTGTTGTCACCACTGTATCCTGAGTGCCTAGTACAAAGTTTGGCCCACCAAACAAATGAATAGACAAATGATAGCTTTTCCTGTTTTTAAGCAAGAAACTTTAAGATGTTATCTAGTTCTTTACCTGCCTTCAGGCAGTCCCACACCTCCTGCACTATTAAGACTCCATCTTATTACCCAACTTCCTATGGTGATCCACCCAACAGTCCTCATAGCAGAGGAATTAATCATTCTCATTAACATCAGCAGCAGCATCACAAAACAGCAACTATTTTTGCAATTATTTTTCAGATAAGGTAATCCAATTAAGCTAAAGGAAGTGGAAAGTCTGAGAAATCAAGTCCCGGCATTAATTCCTCTAACTAAAAGGTGGAAAGAAAGAGAGCAAGAAAAGCCACAAAATAAACAAAGAAGTCAAAGAGAAAAGAGTGCACGAGGACGGCCAGTGAAAGAAGATGGAGGTGAGGGGCACACACGGACGGTGAGGACAGATTTTCCCAGAAACAAAGAGGGAAGAGAGACATCAGCACTAGAAAGTAGTTCCGAGGTCTTTTGGCCCCACACTTGTTTTACTCCAACAAGGCAGGACTGACTAATGTTCAATGATCAGGAGTCTTGCTCAAGGTCGCTAACTTACAGAGTGAAAATGAGAGAGACTATGACACAGGTATCCTGGCTTCAAAGCCAATGATCTAAAAATAAAAATATATATTAGAATCACATGAAAAGGCTCATTGGTTCCAATTCTAGCTCCACCACTTTCTAGCTGCTCTATGAATTTGAGCCATCTGGTCATCCTCTCAGCACCTCAGCTTTATCATTTATGAAGTGAAACTTTGCAAGATTACCAGGGTGATTAAATGAGACCATGTAGGGAAAGCACCTAGTATTTCACACTGAAGCTCCATTCCTTTATTTAAAAATTACAGAGCATTTTCTATTTGCCAAAGATAAGGAGGCAAGAAGAAAAGAGATTGTAAACAAACAACCTACAGAATGTTAGTATATATTTGCAAACTATGCATCCGACAAAGGCTTAATAACTTAATAAGCAAAAAAAACAAATCCAATAAAAAGTAGGCAAAGAACATGAATAGACACTTCTCAAAAGAAGACATACACAAGGCCAACAAATGTTAAAAAAAAAAAAATGCCCATCATCACTAGAGAAATGCAAATCAAAACCACAGTGAGATACCATCTCACACCAATCAGGATGGCTTTTGTTAAAAAGTCAAAAAATTACAGATGTCGGCCAGGCTGTGGAGAAAAGGGTGCACTTATATACTGTTGGTGGGAATACAAATTAGTCCAGCTACCGTGGAGAAGCCTGGAGATTTCTCAAAGAACTAAGAGTTGAACTACCATTTGACCCAGCAATCCCATTACTGGGTATATACCCAAAGGAAAATAAATCATTCTACCAAAAAGACATATGCACTCATATGTTCATTGCAGCACTATTCACAATAGCAAAGGCATGGAATCAATCCAGGTATCCATCAACAGTGAATTGGACATAGAAAATGTGCTACATATGCAACACAGAATACTACACAGCAAAACAAAGAAAGAAATCATGTTATCTGAAGCAACGTGAATGCAGGTGGAGGCCATTTTCCTAAGGGAATTAACACAGGAACAAAAAACCAACTATTGTAGGTTCTCACTTATAAATGGGAGCTAAACATTGGGCATACCCATCGAATAGACCTGCACGTGTACTCTTGATTCTAATAATATAGAGAGAGAATGACCACACTCTGTCCTAGCAAATAAATGATTGTCTGGAGGATCTTGAATGAATACAAAAGGAACGAAGGAAGAAAAAAGGAAGTAGTCGTGGATGAGAACACAGAGCCTGCAGGCAAAGGTATTCTCTGGGACACAGAGAAATGCTTTAGAAAACAAAATTAAGACCGCAGGCTAAGTGCAGTGGCTCACACCTGTAATCCCACCACTATGGGAGGCTGAGGCAGGTGGATCACTTGAGGCCAGGAGTTCAAGACCAGCCTGGCCAAGATGGCGAAACCTCATCTCTACTGAAAATACAAAAAATTAGCTGGGCGTGGTGGTGCACACCTGTAATCTCAGCTATTCAGGAGGCTGAGGCATGAGAGTCACTTGAACTAGGGAGGCAGAGGTTGCAGTGAGCCGAGATTACACACTGCCCTTCAGCCTGGGTGACAAAGTGAGACTCTGTCTCAAAAGGAAAAAAAAAAAAGCAAGACTGCAACTCTGGCTGAGAAACTGAACCTCAAATCACATGGCTTGCCTCCCATTCTGAGAGATGCCAATGACCCACAGCAAGGGTTGAGATTTGTCTGACAAAAGCTATTTTTAAGGAGAAACCAATATTTTAATAAAGATTTTTTTGTGGCAAAAGATTTATATTACATACCACAGAGCTAAACAAACATTCCTGATAGAGGTCCCTGTTTTTCCCACACATAGCTATTCCACTGCACCAGTGGCCTCATCTCCCTTTCTCCTCCTGTCGTAAAAAAGCCCTTTCAACAGTCCCTCCATATATCCCATTCAACAAAGCAAAATCCTGGAAGTGAGCCTCTGAGAAAGCATCCACTCTTCCTCCAGCACTGAGATCTGTGGACATCTTGTCATCAGTCCTTTCCCATTCATAGGCTATCTGTAAGCCCCTGATAGATAATGTCTAGGCTTGTCTCTGGAACGGACAGCAGGAGAGAGCTCCCACCCACAAAAACAAAGAGGAAGCAAGCCACAGAGCCACACTGGCTTTCAGCCCAGAGGCCTCTACAATCCTTCAGCACCAAACAGAAACACAGCGTCTTGGTGGCCAGAGCCTTGTGGTCTTCAACCATCTCATCCCTGGAGTTCTGGGAGATCCCAAGAAGATAACAACTAAAGAGGGAATGAGGTCAAAACCCAGGATGGGCTGAGAGCCACTAGGGCAGAGTGAAATGCAACACGCTCCGAGCCAGAGCCCTCATCCACAAGGGAGCCTTCTGCCAGATGCTTACCTATTATGAGGTATGTTACTCAGGTGCAAGAAGCAAGGGCAAGGGCGGTAGAGGTGGAGGTCAACCAGGAAGCATCTGTAAGTACAGTTAGGTTGACCAACCATCCCGATTTGCCTGGCACTGTCCTGGTTTTAGCAGTAAAAGTCCCACATCCCAGGAATCCCTGGCCCTGTGTGAACCCCCGCTCTGGCTAACTGCCCTTGGTACAGTGTCCCCTCTCCTTCCTCAAGAATGGTTTCACTAGCAAGATGGTAAAACACCCCCGGCACATCAGGGGTGCTACAGATGCTGCCTGTAGCCTTGCCAGCTAAGCACATGACCTCTCTTAGAGAAGGGCTTTCTCAACGTCTTGGCTCCTAAGTAAAGTCATGGAAAACTAAGGAAGAAACGGGTGCTGAAGATGCAAGCTCAGCCCTTCTGGATGGCCCCCAGGCAGACAGGAGCCCAGGCCTCTGGCTCCAGCTTGCCAGGGTCACAGAGATGTTCTTCAAAACCTGGCACTTGGCCACACCAGCTTCTCCCTCCACTATCTATCTGAGATGGATCTGGGGAACCAAATGAATAAAACAAAATGCTATGCAAGGGTATAGCACAACAATTATTAATAACCTCGTATTAATTTCAATGGATGTATTTTTATACAAATTCTAAAAACTGCAAACCCCTCCCACCCATCTCCACAAAGTCTTATCCTCTTGGGCCACTCTGCCCACATTTACAAAACCAAGCCAAAGGGAAACCATGTATCCCACCATCACCACCGCCCCACTGCACAACAGAAACTTAGACTAACTGCAATCTCCTAAGAGGCCTTGAGCAAGAACCACTGGGCTATGTTTTTTCTGAAAACCTAACTCATAGAAACTATGAGAGAATAAATGATGATGATTGCTTTAAGCTGTTAGGTTTTGAGGCAATTGACTACTGATACACTGTACATATTTGCTACACCAACTAGAGTTATTTACCAAATCAATAGGTTATGCATTTAAAAAAAAAAGAGGTGTCAATGCATCCTGTTTCCTGGGGTTACATTTAACATTTAATGTGAGGTACTGAGAGTGGCTTCACTGGTCACACCAGCATCCCCTCTTACCCACCTAGTATTCTCTCACAGACCCGTATATGCTTACATACACACTCCAAACCAATCACCGCTTGCTTGCTTTCTGTTAAGGAGGGTGTTCTGTCTGTGGATTCCTAAGTGGCTATGTAGGAAGGAGAGCAATATGAGCAGCCACAAGAGACATGCCTGTCTAGGTATACAGCAACACAGCAAGACCTAATTACGTGTGTGTGTGTGTACACATGTGCATAACTGAAGGCTCAAGGGAGACCCTGAGTAACCACGGAAGGGAGAAAGCACAAATTTTTTCATTCATGGGACAGCAGAATGAGGGGCAGACAACTGAACAAGAAGATGGATTTCAAAATCAAGCAGAGAAATGGCAGAAGAAGATCCTTATATACAGATTTTTGAAAAGAAAAACAGAGCTCTGAGGTTTACCTCTAAGTGCCTCAGAGTCCCTGGACTGCCTCAGCTTCGTGGCAAAAAAAATGGTTAGCAACAACACTGTGCTGATCCCAGAGAGCAATCCTAGCAACCATGGTGATGGGTACCATTAACTCTGATCAACAGACAAAAAACCTTCCAGAGGCACACACCAACCCAGATCCAGTTAAAGTGCAAGCAAATGGCAAATCAATAGTGCTGCAGAAGTGCAGAGGGACAGACAAACGGCTCTCAGGGTGGCAGGAGTGGCCCAGAATTTGAATGTGCTTACCAACGTGGCTGAGAGGCTGAAATTGACAAAGAAGAGATAAATGGAAAGAAAACGTTGAGAAGTGGCATTTTTGTAGGAGACTGAATGCAAATGCAAATAGTGCTTTGCCTCCTAATCTGTGACAGGGGTGTCCATCAAAGACAAAGTCAAAGAAGCAAAGGAAGATCAACTCCAACTCTCAACTCCTACCTCCACTAAAACCAAGGTGCAAGAGGACTGAGGTAGAAGAGAAATTCAGAGATCAAGTACCAAGTTGACAAGGATCTCAGAATCTTCACGAGCAAGTCCGAGGTGCTTTTCATATGAGTCACTAATTCCTCGGCAACAGAGCTGCTGCACTCTGACCTGCACTCTGGTTGATCTGATGTACTACACCTCTTTCTAAAATACCAGAGCATGTTTGGAAGGGCAGTATCCATCCCAGAAAAGCTAGGAGGTACTTATGTATGCTCCAAGGCAGCTCCCTTCATGCTACAGCCAGCTGAGAAGCACTTTTTAAACAAACACACAAAAACACAAACATCTCACTATGGTTCTTCCACCAGCTTGTCTCTTTAAACTTTGGCAAATCACCTGACATTGAGTTTCCTGTCTGTGAAAGGCAGAGAGTACCCATTTACCCACCTCTGCAGCATGGGAGAAAAGTAAAAGGACACATCTGGAAAGCAGTGAGAGAATGAGAGTAAGCCCAGGGTATCATACCAGCAAGACACAATCTGAAGTTCTAATTTTACATTCTCATTTCCAAAAACTGCTGCTGGTTCTACATTTTTCCATACGATATGGTAATCTACAAGACTGAAGCTCCACAAAGAAAAGAATGATGTCTTGCATTTCTTTTGTATCCAGCCCAATACTGAATACATGGTAGGTATTAAAAGAATTAGAAGAGGTTAGATAAGACTAAGGGAGCTGGAGGATCATGAGCCTAGATTTATATCATAAAATACTTGGTCAAATAACACCATACATTAAAAAATAAAGAAAGAAGGACAGAATCCCCATCTCAGTAGCTATTTTCCTGCCCCAAAACTTTCTTCTCTATTACACCCCCTCAAATTCTACCCCACTTCGAGAACCAGCTCAAATTGCATTTTCTTCCCTATGAAGTACTCCCTGACTACTCCACACCATAGCAGTATCCTGCTCCTCTGAAGAATGATGTACAGCATTTGTTGAGGCCATTTTTGTAGTACTAAACTTGGGTTATTTTAACGTTTTCACTTGCTTCTATACCATAGCTTTCACTAGACTCCCAGAATCTCAGGATTCTAAATTGTATTATTTAGCTAAATCACATTCCCCTACAACACTAGACAACAGTTGTATATACACAAGAAAGTCAATAAAAATAATTTTTAACAAATTGTAAAATGTTTAAAATTCCCAATACAAAATAATCAATTTACGATATTCCATTCCTAAACAAATTTAAGTAACACGGATGAATCAAATGAAACGTGGTCAACTACATGCACAAAGTTCATTTAGGAGGAGGCCTTTAATGTTCCCAAAAGTAAGTCAGCCTGTTTGCCACTTTTGGTTTTGAAATTCACTGTCCCTGAGTTTCCAGAGGTCAGAAGTATTCAAGTCACCCTCACGCTTTAAGGCAGAACCCCAGATGGTGAGAATAATTGTATTACAAAGCAAACCTGGGTCTGCAACCTCCCTGCACAGACCTGGCTGCCCCCTTGGGAGATGCAGAAGGCTTCCGCTTCTCAGGGTCCAAAATAAAAGCCAGTTCTGCGGACAGAACAGGTGTCCCCCCATCAAGATTATATCCACAAATCCAGGACATTTGTACCAACTGTTCCTGTCCTCCAGTACTGGAAACCTTCCAGAATGAGAAACAAATTCATATTCCCACAATTCCAAGAGCCTGTCTTTCCCCCTTGCAGTATATGAAAGTCAAAAACCTTTGCAGATACTCAGTATTCACCCTGTCCTTGAGGAGCCTGCAGCCTGACATGACCCAGGAGTCCTTCCATCAGCTGGCAACCATTACCTCTGAGGACATAAAAACCAAAAGACATGGCATCTGTCTTCTAAACATTAACAGTACACATAAAGAGAGACATATGATTCAACAGTGACAATTGCTAAGGTCACTGCTGTAATAAGGTTATATCTACCAAGTCCAGTAGAAGCACAGAAGGGCAAACACCTAATTCGCTTGGATGCAAGTCACAAGTACTCACAGAGAAGATAATTTTTGAACTTGAAGGATAAATAGTTGGTTGGATAAAAACAGAGAAGGCAGCCCATTCTAGGCAGGAACATCAGCATGCACAGAAATGAAGAGTTGAGTCAGCATGGCCTGTTGGTGTGTTCAGATGCTACAAGTCCTCTGCCAGATGAGATGAGGCTGAACATGCAGCAGGGTCAGGTCATGAGGGCCTTGCATTGCTACTCTTATGTCATGGGCAGCCACCTAAGGATTTTGAGCAATGAACTTTGATCAGGTTTATATGGCTCCTTCATGGATGATAGATTGGAGGGGACATGACAAGAGACCAGTGACAGATAAGAAGGACCTAAAACAGAGTAAAAGAATCAGGGATAGGATGAGAGGATATCTGGGAGATAATAGGGCAGGACTTGGAAAGGATCAGATGTGGCTGTTAGAGAGGGAGATGAATTCAGGGTAATTTTCAGAATTCCTTAACCCTTCCACTGAATGCATGCATCTCTGCATCTTGACTTTTTCCCTACTGTCCTTCCTCTCCTCCCCCATTTACAGCACTAGAGTTCTGTTTTTTGTTGTTGTTGTTGTTGTTGTTGTTATTTTTAAGAAGGAGTCTCCCTGTGTCACTCCAGGCTGGAGCACAGTAGTATGATCTCAGCTCACTACAACCTCCACCTCCCGGTTCAAGCAATTTTCATGCCTCAGCCTCCCAAGTAGCCGGAATTACATATGCACCTCCACATCTGGCTGATTTTTGTATTTTTAGTAGAGATGGGGGTTCGCCATGTTGGCCAGGTTGGTCTCAAACTTCTGGCCTCATGTGATCTGCCTGCCTCGGCCTCCCAAAGTACTAGGATTACAGGTGTGCGTCACTGCTCCCAGTCCAGTTTTGCTTTGAGATAAATTATCCATTATACCAGGACTTACTATGACTCACTCCTTAGATTCATGAATTTAGCATAAATACTGTCTTAGCTTTTATTGACTGTTTCACCTGTGTTTTATCCTATTAATTGAATTCTTAAGGTTTCCTTTTAAACTGAAATTCATTTTCTCCCAATTTTAGAAGAGAGACAATTTTTTGAAAATGTCTTCTCTTCTTTCTTTCCTCCCCAGTTAGCTTATCTCACATCAAGTTCATGGGGCAGGAACTGGATCTAATTCTATGCACTACTTCATGCCAAGCCATGTTCTTGGCATTTGTTGAATGCTGATTACTTCTACTGGCCACAAAAAATAATAACAACAATCTATAAATACCTTGGCTTCCTGCAGTTCAGAGGAATTAACCACACTGCAATTAAGGAAAAGCTGGAGAAAACATTTAGTTAGCAACTTCTCAATGCAGACAATAAGATTAAGGCAATAAATACAAGTTCCAACATATTTCTTTGGAGATGTTTCATAAAATAGTCCAATAAAATGCTAAAGACCACCCAATGCCACAGCAGAATGCCAACCACGTATGAGTCACTCAAAAGCCAAAATTGAACAGATTCATCTATCATGTAAAAGGGATAGAAGAATAATAAACATCAACAATTTATACTGCTGCCAGATTATTAAAAGGAGAGCTTGTTCTAAAATCTAGTTCACATAAAATGTCATACTTTTAGAATAATAAGACAACAAGAGAGTATGATCTCATTCATAGACTATAAATGGTCTCTGGGTTTAGGCACAGTGGTAACCAAGACAGGTATGGATACCTACGATAATTGGTCCTAGGCAAGAATCAATAGATAAGATAGATAAAGGATAAAATATGACAAAATATCTGTTAAGATTAAAAGATCTTCTGGGGCAACTTAGGAAAGCATTACCAACACAGTGCATCTAATAAAATAATGACTTGTCTTTGTTAATACAGTTTAATTCAAAATTTCAAAGATTAAACCCAAGAATATAGACAAATTAAGTGGACTAATATAATAAGCACACGTCTGGAAAATATTTTAGGTAAATGGCTGCTACAGAATGAACTTAGATGGGATATGAAGCAATGGACCCAGAAATCTCAGCCAACATGTGATATCGCAATAGTCCATCATTTACTATCACACTGGACCTCGCTGAAACAGAAGTATCCATTAGGCGCCAAGTCAAAAGAGATCACAAAGGAAAAGACAAGGAAGTGTATAGCTCTGACAGATGAGCCAGAGTAAACAAGGAAATTGGGGCATATTCAGTCAAAGTGGAGAATCTCAGCAAGAAGAGAGCTCTGGTTTCAGAAACAGACCTTTATCCATGGCACCCAGAACATTGGTAACCGGGGAAAACTGAAGGAGTATGGAAACCAGGAGTGGTCACTAATAGATTCGAAGGGCTGGAGGAATCAGTATGGAGACCTGTGGGTTGGGAAGCTCTGCTATAGATTCCTATTATGTCATCATCAAAACAACCAATGACAGTTTCAAACCAAGTTTACTACTACTTTCCATATTGCTTTAATGAGCTAAGATTAGGCTGAATAATTAAGTGCTATCATTAAATAATGATCATCTGATTCCTGTGATCTCACTTTATCAGATAATTCTGTCCAAAGGTAATTCTCCTGTTTCACTAGACCTGAAGGTCACAGAGAAATCTCTGTATTTTTTTCTTGACTTTATCTTTCTACAAAGGGCATTTCTCCTATGATGATCTTATTGAGGTAGGTAGAAAATCATTTTACATATTAGCATCACTTTGTATCCATCTACTCTAATCTCTCCAGATGTAAATCCTCCCATCACAAGCTTCTTCCTATGGATTCTCTTGCCTGGGGAGGCATATTTGAGTTACATTTCCTCCAATGTGCTTCACCTTTCCAAAGAATCCAAGGATTCCATCACCTTCTGTTAGAGGGAGCATTATGTTTGGTATAGTACATCCAGTATTTGGCAGAGTCAGGTGTCCTTCACCCTACCAGGAACTGTACTTTGAAACTTCCCATAATCCTCCACTGTGATCATGTTTCAGCCCACCTTCCAGGCAGGCCAAGGGATCACATGTCTGGGACACACACATGCCATTATCACCAAATAGATTTCTTGATAGTCATTTAAAGGACCCTTCACTGCGCAGTTTACAGTTTCAAAGTATTTTCACACATCTCATTTGATCCTGGTGACAATCCCACTAAATAAGCAAACAAGGTTGCTACCTCTGTTTCACAGTTAAGAGGCCTAAAGATTAGAGAACTGTAGATACTTGCCCAAAGTTTGACAGCAGTACAGGGATTAAACGCCAGACATACTCACTGAGGCCATATGTAAAATCATTTTCTGTCTACCTTGGTGCTTTCTCCTCCTCTCTTTATCTTAATCACATCCCTCCAATCAAAAAAAGAAAAAAAGAAAATGCCACCTTGTAACACCGGAGTTCACAGAATGGTCCAAGAGGCCCATAAAATGGGCTGTTTCAGCTGAGCTTGGACAGCAGCTAAATCAAATCACCTTTGAATACTTTCCAACCTCCCAGGGAAATGTCCGTGCAAGGACACTGCACTTTGGATCAGTCTGTTTACCAATCTAAATGAGAGCCTCTTTCCATGGGAAATCACGGACTTAACTATTTCTGGCCCACGTACCTCAACAGCTAACATAATAAAGACCCTATTATCTCCGTGTTGCCCTTTCTGCCCTATTGTGGCTTGCTGCATTATTAAAATGCAGCTGATTCTGTAACAAGTGACCAGCCACAACAGGGCAGAAAGGGGAGGAGAGAGATAGTAGGGTCTTTATGATATTCGCTGTTGAGGTATGTGGGCCAAGAATAGGTAAATTCATGATTTCCCATGGAAAGAGGCTTATTTAATAAAGTTATTTTAATACAGTTATTTGCTTATTATATATGCTTCCTACTGCACTGAGAGCCCCCAAGACTAAAGATTCCTTGAAACTCCAAACCTAGCACCTAGCACAGAATACAAGCAAGCATTCAAACATTCAATCAAATACAAAATAGGCATTAGTTCTAAAGGGACATCCTTTCCACTATATTAACTGGCCCCTGCCATACAGGTTTGAAGGGGAAACTCCTCCAGTTGCAGAAAATGGTAAGAAAATAGGAAAGCATTTCTGTTTCACTCACAACTAAGTCTTTTTTCTAAATCTGTTTGCCTAAGTTTCAATTTTCTTTTATCTATAAAAAGATGAAAGGGAATTAAATTTGTAGATGCCAAATCTGGACTACCCGACCTACCTGATCCCAATCCAAAAAATCTGTTAGGTCTAGAGTAAGGACTGATAATTACTATTATTTTTTTAAATTCCTTAGATGATTCTGATGATCAACAATCCATTCATCCAACAAATGTTAGGGTACACACTAGGCAGTTTTTATTCTAATAAAACTGATGTGTCATCTGCCTGGCTGACTGCAGAGTCAAGTTTTAAAATGCTAGACTAGGTGACTTCTCAGCAGTCTCATTCTTCTCTATAAAAAGGGAGCCTCTAGAAGACCCTTTTTCCTGCCTTAAGTAAGTCTTACTCTGATGGAAACCTCAGCAGAGATGGCCTAATGTACTTGCCTGTTCACCCTATTCTTGGGAGGTGGCAAGAACAGGGCTTTCAGCAGGTGCCAGCATAGTCACAGGGATACTGCCTGAGAAACAGAGCAGGGCAGCTGAATGCTCAACACCTGTGGTACTAAAGCTCTTAACAGCTCTTGAAGGGTAACCAGTAAGTATCTACTAGGTGCAAAGCACCACAATTGACCACAGAGGTGAAATAAAAACTTACATATTTGTTATTGAGCATTGTGGTCTCTAATGTCAGAAAGACCTGAATTCAAATCCTAGTTCTCCCACTTACAGGCTGAGAGATCTTGGCTTAGTTACTTACCCTTTCTGTGCCTTTGTTTTCTCATCTGCAAAATGAAGAAAATGCAATCTTCCTTATATGACTATTGTTATTATAGCCATTATCAGAAACAGCTGTAACTCCACCTGTACATACAGACAATGTCTGTAATGCCATACCTTGAACAGGAACTCAATGTATGGTAGCAGTTGTTATTTCCACACTGCAGCACTAAATTTGGTACTAAGAAAGATAGAAAGTCTAGCACAGCATCTCCCCTAGTGAAAGGTTTATACTCAACACTCAACCAACAAGTATATATTAAACCCAAGTAATTTATTAAGCATATTCATTACTCTGGGAGTTAGAGAGAGAGAGAGAGAGAGAGAGAGAGATCTCTATCCTCAAGGGACTTACAATTTAGATGGGAAAAGTTAATATGCATAAATTAATCATAGATAATACAGGCATGATATTGCATTTAGCTGTGTCATAAGCTCTGTAAACACTGCCTAGGTCAAAAAGAGGGAGAGGGGTTGTCCTCGAGGGGCTGGTGATGGGTCAGCAGTGGCCTGGTGGCTAGGAAGATTGATTCATTTTTTTCAGTACATAGTAAGGGTCTGCTGTGGACCCAACACTAGGCTTACCAAGAGATAGAGCAGTTTAATAAAACAGAATCAAGAGCTCAAGGAGCTCACATTCTCATGAAGACCAGTGTCAATGTATTAAGGGTTCTAAAGGGACTGTATGATTTGCTAATGAAACAGAGGTCAGGGACAGCTTCAGAGGATGCAGGTTTGAGCTAAGCCTATTAGGATAAATACATGTATAGAAGCAGAGGATACTTAGGCAGGGAAAACATGAGAGGTAGGAAAACACATTGTGTAACACGGGGCAGGGACAGGACCGGTCTGAGCAGAATAGGGAGTAGATGCTCAGTGGGCTAGTGGGCAACAATCAGGGATTTAAAAAATGAGTCTGGATAGCAGAGAGACCAACCTACTTATCCAATTGTGGGGTGGACACCTAAAGAAAACAGTTATACAATAAAACAAGGCATGTGTGACCTCAGGCCAAATGAGGGGACACAGAATCCTGAGGAAAGACAGATCACAGAGGGCTAGAACGGTCAGATGAAGGCTTAAGTGAGTCTTAAAGAGGAGCGAACACACAGAAAACACAGGCACCAAGGATGCAGAGCTTAGCTGGGGACCCAACACACTTTGGCATGAAATGACAAGAACATTCAAAAAAATTGATGCATTTAGCATACAACAATGTATTCCTTCAAATTCCTGTGTGCAGAGTAAAAGGTGAAATAAAGCTAGGGGTTATCAGGGCCTAATGAGAATCTCCTAAAACTGGGGAAAAGAATCAATGGTTTCATCGGAATCTACCCTTAAGTGACTCAACAGCCACTAAGCTAAACGGCTAACAGGGAAGTCCCAGGCTGGCCTCACAGGACAGCGGCTGATCCCCAGTGATTCAGAAAAATCCTCATCTTAAAATTATTTCTTCAAATAACAAAAGGAAGCAGGGAGTGGGATGTGAAACAGATTTTTTTTCCCTGTTTGTAGAATTCATAAGCTAACAAATTACCTTGCAAATAACAGACACTTAAACACATACCTTGTGAATAAAAAGAGAAGAGAAAATGGATAACAAAAAAATAGGAAAATCCATCCTCTATTAAATAAAGAAGATTAGGAATAAACTTAGGTTTGGAATACAAATTTTTTTGAGGAGTTTTTATTAAGGGGTGTTGAATAATGATGAAGAAAATTATCAATATTTAATATAACATTGAATATTTCATTCTGGCATGATAAATTTTTTGTATATATGTATAAGAAATGAATACTTTGTGATTAGAATTGAACTACAGGAGAATAGAGATTGTTGAGTGAATTGAAGTAACAATTCAACTGAATTAATATACCCCCCAAAATAGAAAATGCAACACAATAGAAAGTATTTTTAAAAATCCAAGTGCGTACAGAAATGCAGTGTATAGTAGACATGTATTTTCATTCAGTGGAGAAAAAATTTTAACTTCTTAATAAACGATGTTGGGACAACCAGGTTGCCATTTAGAAAATATAAAATTAGATTTTTTACCTGATGCTGCATATTAGGATAAATATCAAAGAAATGAAAGATCTGAATTACATTTTTTAAAAAACCATCCAAGTACTAAAAGAAAACTTGGATGATTCCTTTATACCATGAAATTGAACAAAATCTTGCTATACTTCAAAATCCAGAAGCATTAACATGAGATTAATAAATATAATTATATAAAAGCATACAAACTATGTAAACTACATAAAAGCATAGCAAAATTTAAAAAATACCATAAGCAAATCATCATCCCTTTTTTGGTATAAAAATATTTGTAGTTATACGCATAGATTTGTTCATATTCTTAGTGATATGGTTTGGATCTATGTCCCCACACCAAATCTCATGTCAAATTGTAATCCCCAGTGTTGGAGGTGGGGCCTAGGGAGAGGTGATTGGATCGTGGGAATGGGTTTCTCATGAATGGTTTGCACCATCCCACTTGGTACTGTCCTTGCGATAGTGAGTTCTTATAAGATCTGGTCATTTAAAAGTGTGTAGGACTTTCTCCCTCTCTCTCTTGCTTCTGCTCCAGCCTTGTGAAGTGCCTGCTCCCCCTTCGCCTTCTGCCACAATTGTAAGTTTCCTGAGGCCTCTCCAGAAGAAGAGCGGATGCCAGCATCACGCTTCCTATACAGTTTGCAGAACTGTGAGCCAATTAAACTTCTTTTTATTTTTTTAATAAAGTACCCAGTCGCAGGTTATTTCTTTATGGCAGTATAAGAAGGGACTAATACATTCAGGATGTTTATCTAAAGTATTTAGTGATGAAGTATCAATAATCTCTACAATTTATTTTCAGATGGAATAGTAAAACGGTGTTTATGTGTATAAAGAGCTATAACACAAACATGGCAAATTTGTTAAAACTTTGTAAACCCAGAGGTCATGGCACTATACTTTCAACTTAAAAAGTTTTCAAACAAAAAGTTATATGTGGTTGGGGTAGAGAAATACCATAAGTAAGATCAAAAGACAAATGACAAAGTAGAAAAAAAAATTACAGGCCGGGCACGGTGGCTCAAGCCTGTAATCCCAGCACTTTGGGAGGCCGAGACGGGCGGATCGCGAGGTCAAGAGATCGAGACCATCCTGGCTAACGCAGTGAAACCCCGTCTCTACTAAAAAAAATACAAAAAAATAGCCGGGCAAGGTGGCGGGCGCCTGTAGTCCCAGCTACTCGGGAGGCTGAGGCAGGAGAATGGCGTAAACCCGTGAGGCAGAGCTTGCAGTGAGCTGAGATCCGGCCACTACACTCCAGCCTGGGCAACAGCGCGAGACTCCCTCTCAAAAAAAAAAAAAAAAAGAAAGAAAAAAAAATTACAACATATCACAAAGGGCTCATATTCTTAATATACAATAAGCTCCTAAATTTTGAGAAGAAAAAGACCAAAAGCCTGATTTAAAAAAAAAAAAAATGGCAAAAGATATGAGCGGATGATTTACTGAAAAACAAATGCCAGTGGCCCTTAAATGAAAAGATGCTCAATCTCACTCATAACAAAAGAAATACAGTTAAAACTCTACAGGGATGCTATTTCTCACCCATCAGGTAAGTAAAAATCTGAGTTTGACAATATATTCTGTTGGCCATAGTATAGAGAAACAGTCATTGCTATGGGAATGTAAGATGGTATATTCTTTATGGAGAGAAGTTTGGCAATACATAGCAAAATTGCATATGCATTTACCTTTGACCCAGGAATCCCACTTCCAGGAATCTACACCGAAAACAAACTGGAAAATTATTAAATGATTTATGCATATGGTTATACATATGTGTATACATATGGATATTGTGACAGTATTTGTAAAAGCAAAAGACTGGAAATGGTCCAAATATCAATCTATTGAAAACAAGTTGAATAAACCACATTCATCAGGATAAACTATATGGCTTTAAAACAGAGTCAGAAAGCATTCCATATACTTGCATGGATGATTTCCAGGATGTGGAAATTAAGTGTTAAGTGAATAAAAAATAACAGAGAGAGAGAGACAGAGAGAGAGAGAGGGGAAAAAAAAGCATACTTTAAGCAAACTGTGAAGGTTAACATCATCAGAAATGGAACAAACCAACATTTTGTGGCTCCTGATATGATGCATTAGGAAGGATATGTCATCATTTCTGTGGCTTCCCTGTCCCAAATGCTAACCCTGAATCTAATCATGAGAAAATATCAAGCAAACCCCAAATAATGGGCATTCTACAAAATAACGGGTCAAAATGTAAGGAGGCCTGAAGTCCTAGCCAGCGCAATCAGGCAAGGGAAAGAAATAAAGGGCACCCAAATTGGAAAAGAAGAAGTCAAACTACGTTGTTTGCCAATGATATGATTTTATACCTAGAAAAGCCTCAAGACTCCTTCAAAAGACTCCTAGCTCTGATAAATGAATTCGGTAAAGTCTCAGGTTAAAAATCCATGTACATAAATCAATAGCACTGCTATACACCAACAACTGCCAAGCTGAGAATCAAATCAAGAACTCAATTCCTTTTACAATAGATGCAAAAATAAAATAAAATAAAATACCTAGAAATATACTTAACCAAGGAGGTGAAAGATGTCTACAAGGAGAACTATCAAATGCTGCTGAAAGAAATCATAGATGACACAAACAAATTGTAATACATTCCCTGCTCATGGATTGGAAAAAATCAGTATCATGAAAATGACCATACTACCCAAAACAATCTACAGATTCAATGTAATTTCCACCAAAATATCAATACAGTTTTTCACAGAATAAGAAAAAACAATCCTAAAATTCCTATGGAACCAAAAAAGAGCCCAAATAACCAAAGCAATCCTAAGCAAAAAGAACAAATCTGGATGAATCACATTATTGGACATCAAATTATGCTACAAGGCTATAGTAACCAAAACAGCATGGTACTAGTGTAAAAGCAGATACACACATTAATGGAACAGAATAGAGAACCCAGAAATAAAGCCAAATGCTCACAACTAACTAAGTTTCAACAAAACATACAAATACATACCTTGCGGAAAGGACACCTATTCAACAAATGATGCTGAGAAAACTGGACAGCCACAAGTAGAGAAGAATGAAACTAGATACCTATCTCTCACCATATATATAAAAATTAATTCAGGTCAGGCGCAGTGGCTCACGCCTGTAGTCCTAGCACTTTAGGAGGCCGAGTCAGGCAGATTGCCTGAGCTCAGGAGTTTGAGACCAGCCTGGGCCACTAGGTGAAACCCCGTCTCTACTAAAAACACAAAAAGTAGCCCGGCATGGGGACGGGTGCCTGTAATCCCAGGTACTCAGGAGGCTGAGGCAAAAGAATCGCTTCAACCCAGGAGGTGGAGGTTGCAGTGAGCCGAGATTGCGCCACTACATTCCAGCCCGGGCGACAGTGCAAGACTCCATCTTAAAAAAAAAAAAAAAGTCAAAAAACAATAGATGTTGGCATGGATGTGGTGTAAAGGGAACACTTACTGCTGGTGGGAATGTAAATTAGTACAACCTCTATGGAAAACAGTACGGAGATTTCTCAAAGAGCTAAAAGTAATCCAGCAATCCCACTACTGGGTATCTACTGAAGAAAAAGAAGTCACTACATCAAAAAGACACCTGCATACATCTATTTACTGCAGCACAATTCACAATTGCAAAGACATGGAATCAACCTAAGTGCCCATCAACTGATGAGCAGATAAAGAAAATGTGTGTGTGGCCGAGCGTGGTGGCTCATGCCTGTAATCCCAGCATTTTGGGAGGCTGAGGCGGGCAGATCACCAGGCTGCCCAACATGGCGAAAATCCATCTCTGCTAAAAATACAAAAAATTAGCTAGGCATATTGGCAGGTGCCTGTAATCCCAGCTACTGAGGAGGCTGAGGCAGGAAATCACTTGAACCTGGGAGGCAGAGATTGCAGTGAGCCGAGATCATGCCACTGCACTCCAGCCTGGGCCACAAGAGTGAAACTCCATCTCAAAAAAAAGAAAATACACACACACACTCACTGTGGAATACTACTCAGCCATAAAAATGAATGAAATAATGTCTTTTGCAACAACCTGGATGGAGCTGGAGGCCATTATTCTAACTGAAGTAACTTAGGAATTGAAAAACAAATACCTCATGTCCTCACTTACAAGTCAGAGCTAAGCTTTGGGTATGCAAAGGCATTCAGAGTGGTCTAACAGACATTGGAGACTCAGAACGGTGGAGGGCAAGACGGGGGTGAGAGATGAAAAACCACCTAGTGAGTATGATATACACTACTTGAGTGATATGTACACTAAAATCCCAGACTTCACTGCTATACAATGCATCCATGTAACCAGAAACTACTTGTACCCCTAAAGCTACTGAAATTTAAAAATATAAGGTCATGAAAGACAAAGAAAAACAAAACTAATACACATTAAAGAAGACTAAAGAGATATAACAACTAGATGTACTACACTAG
The DNA here is from genome assembly GCF_043159975.1 of Macaca nemestrina. NCBI lineage: Eukaryota > Metazoa > Chordata > Mammalia > Primates > Cercopithecidae > Macaca > Macaca nemestrina. Next base: position 97,576,585 of record NC_092125.1, read on the forward strand.
CCTGTATTGGATCCTAGACAAGAACAAAAATTATTTTTTTGTTATATAGAACATTAATGGTAAAATTTAAATAAAATCTGTAGAGAAGATAATGGTATTGCCTCAATATTATTTTTAATTTGACAACTGTTCTATGATTATGTAAGAAAATATTCTTGTTTTTAGGAAATCCACTCTGAAGGTCTTATAGACGAAGGAACATCTTGTCTGCAACTTACTCTAAAATGGTCCAAGAAAAAAAACAATGTGTGTGTGTATAGATAGATGAAGGGATGAATGAATATGAGAGAGGGAGACTGGGGAAAGCTGGGTGAAGGGTAAATTGGAGTCCTTCATCCTATTTTTGTAATTTTCCTCTGTGTTTGAAATGATTTCAAAATAAGAAATTCAAAAATCTCAAATACACAGAATAGTAAATACAATATGCTCCCTTTTATTCGATTTAGGAAGTAGAAGGAAATATATATTTTTACACCTGCAAAAGACAAACACTGAAAAGATTATCCAAAAACTAATTTTAAAGTTTGTTTACATATAGAGTGAAAGAGGACACAGGGTAGAGAGCAGGCATCTCTGAGACACAGTGGCCTACACCTGTAATCCCAGCACTTTGGGAGGCCGAGGCAGGTGGATCACTTGAGGTCAGAAGTTCAAGACCAGCCTGGCCAACATGGCAAAACCCTGTCTCTACTAAAAATACAAAAATTAGCCAGGCGTGGTGGCGCATGCCTGTTAGTCCCAGCTACTCAGGCAGCTGAGGTAGGAGAATCACTTGAACCCAGGAGGCAGAAGTTGCAGTGAGCTGAGAGTAGACATCTCTGAATATATCATGTTAATAGCTTTGAATTTGGAATCACATGTTTTAGATATTTAAAAAATAAAGCTTTTTAAAAAATCAGTAAAGCTTGGAAACAAACTGAAAACAAATGAATCTACTATTATCTCAAATTGGTGGCATAAGCACTGGAGAAAGTCAATATTTCAAAGATCTTCGGAACACAGTATTTTTAACAATAAATACTAGTGGAATAGATTCTCTAGGGACAAAGACAACTGCATTATTATTAGAAGAAATATTGGTATTTTTAAAACTATTCTACATATACTGTTGATAAAACAAATAAAACAAATAACTAATTACATTGACATAATATTAGGAACCAAGATTTTGAATAAAAAGAAAAATATACAAGTATAAAATTAAAGAAGTTTAATTCCTGTAATGTTAGTTGTAATTGCAAATTGGGGTCTGGGGGCCATGGCTCATGCCAGTAACCCCAGCACTTTGGGAGGTTGAGGTAGTCAGATCACTTGAGCTGAGTTCAAGACCAGCTTGGGCAACATGGTAAAACCCCATCTCTACAAAAAATACAAAAATTAGCTGGGCATAGTGGCATGCGCCTATAGTCCCAGCTAATCAGGAGGTTAAGGTAGGAGGATTGCTTGAGCCTGGGAGGTGGAGGTTGCAGTGAGCCAAGATCATGCCACTACACTCCAATCTGGGCAACAGAGCCAGACCTTGTCTCAAAAAAAAAAAAAAGTGGGGGGAGGATTCATTATATTATTCTACTTTCATATATTTTTTAATTTTTTCATAATAAAAAGTTCTTATATCTCCCAAAGACCTACTACATGCGTTACACAACGTGACCTTGGCTTCTGGAGGGTTCTCTACTCTTCCCTATAATTCAATTTCAGATTTAGTCATCGTGTGTGAAATAAAAATTGAAATAGTTCTTTTTTGTTATATGCTCACCAGAGAGTTTACTGCACTTTTCAGCACTGGGGTTTTTTTTTAACACTGATGATATCTGAAAGCACTCTTCTGGACACTTATCGTTAGAAGCCAAGTTTCCCTCAGCAATAGATCACATGTCAACAATGATCACATATCATTTACATTTGCTAATTATTATCTAGAGAAAAATTGTCAGTGAATAATCTTATAATAATCAATGGGAGCTTCTCTACTTAAATATTCCTTGAAATTAATTGTCTTGTAACATGAAGAGGTCATTTGCAATTACAGTAATCACCCTAATTTATCTGTTGATAAATTCCAGCTTTTAAATACTAGGTTGTCAAAGTAGAGGTTCACCTGCATTGTAATATGCTTGTTCCAAAAGACCTTAATGACAGTATTTAGAAATGGGTTATTGCGCCCCAACTGCAAACATTCAATTATTGCTTTATATACTCTGTGTGGGAACATGATCTGAACAATTATCCCATATCCCCAAAGAGGTGAGGATTCTACTTCCTGAGACAATCCAGATAATTAGAGAAGCTGGAGTCCTTTTTCTAAAAACAATAAAAAGTAATGATTGCTAACTTTTACTGTTATTTTTATTGTTATTGTTTATAATAGTTAACATTTACTGAGCACTTCATATATGGCAGACATGGTGCTAAGCACTTACACAGTCTCCTCAGTTTACCACTTCCTGAGACTCTCAGGAGATGATATGCCCAAAGTCACACAGCTGTAAAGGGCAAAACCAGTGTACTCCACCTCTTCCTCTGGAAATGGAGATGCCATATCTGTCACTACCAGCTGTGACATTTAGAAAAATTCACTTGGCCTCAGTTTCCTAGTCTGCACAATTAGAAGGTTGAATTAAACATCCTCTCCAAGGCCGGGCGAGGTGGCTCACACCTGTAACCCCAGCATTTTGAGAGGCTGAGATGATCAGATCACTTGAGGTCAAGAGTTCAAGACCAACCTGGCCAAACCCCGTCTCTACTAAAAATACAAAAATTAACCGAGTGTGGTGGCATGTACCTGTGATCCCAGCTACTTGGGAGGTTGAGCCAAGGTCGTGCCACTACACTTGATCCTGGGTGACAGAGCGAGACTTTGTCTCCAAAAAAAAAAAAAATTATCTTCAAGTCTGAAGTGATCGGTTTATCCCTCTCAAATGCAGATTTCAAATAAAAAAAAAAATCCTACTGTGCCAAGTTCTTTAGCAGAAAGGCATCTCCCTAGAGGCCTCAACACAGCCTTGCAGTGATCACCCAGCTGAGTTCCTCATGAGAAATTCTGCTCATCAGAGATGTGGGTGAACAGGAAATTATAGTGACGGAGGTCTTTTCAGAACCCATATCCAAAAGAGATGAACACTGGAATTAAGGAGCAGAGGCATCTACACTTTTGTAAATATCTGGGTGGCAACAGAATGTGGAGAAAGATATGTTAAAAGGTATGGGGGAAAAATCTAAAAGAATTCTGATGTAGTTTGGCTGTGTCTCCACCCAAATCTCATCTTGAATTGTAGCTCCCATAATCCCCAAGTGTTGTGAGAGGGACCCAGTGGGAGATAATCGAATCATGGGGCGGGGGGCAGTTCCCCCATACTGTTCTCATGGTAGTAAAGAAGTCTTACAAGATCTGATGTTTTTATAAGGGGTCCCCCCTTTCAGTTGGCTCTCATTTTCTCTCTTGCCTGTCACCACGTAAGACATACCTTTCGCCTTCTGCCATGACTGTGAGGCCTTCCCAGCCACACGGAACTGTGAGTCCATTAAATTTCTTTTTCTTTATAAATTACCCAGTCTCAGGCACGTCTATCAGCAGAATGAAAATGGACTAATACAAATTCTCTGCTCATTTCCTTCACCAGGTTCCCAATTCTTTCTTTGTTTCCCTGTTTGTAAACAAGCTTAATAACTGCATAACTTTTTATCACTTGGCCACTTACAAAAATTCTTCAATTGTGAGCACTTAAGCTGTCTTTCCATTTTTCATTATTATAAAGAAAATTGATGAATGTAAAGATATAATGCAAAAAATATTCTACCATATTTAGGCTATTTCTTTAGAATACATTCCCAGGTTAAAGAATTATTCAGCTAAAGGGTATAAAATGTTGAAATATTTTGATATATACATATATACACACATACATGTGTATATATCATATATATGTATATGCCATATATGTATGCATATACATATATATAAAATTATATATATATATGCCACATACATATGGCATATACATATATATAAAATCAAGTTGCTTTCTTAAGAGGTTGTACCAATTTACACTCCCACCAGCAGCACCAAAGACATCCTATTATTCACAGGATAGGTTCATATTTGTCTCTTTGGCCATACACCAACTGTTACCATCTCTGCTGCCTCCCCCATGTCATCCATTTCCTTTACAACAAGCCAAGGATCCCTAATATGTTTCACTCTTCAAGTCTTCAGAGGATGATTCTATGCAATTCCAAGTGCCTCTGTAAACCCCCTCATCTGAAAAGAATACCTTTTGCTACCCTTCAATACCTCACAAGGACAAGAGAGAGAGTCCCTCGCTCTGACTGTTAAGTACTCTGGGATCCGAGAGAAAGCTAGAGCTGCATAAAGAATTAGGGAGACTACCATAAATTTTTAATAAAGGAAGAATAAAGAGCCATGCAAGGAGGTTCCTAATCTTCTCTTAAACTGACCGAACCCTCTTTCTGTGGGCAATTTTTAAATAAAAAAAGAATAGCAGCAGTACAAGCCCTTTGCTTACATTTTACCATTTGTTATGTTCTTGTTTGTTTTTTTGGCTTTTACAGAATGCAGAGTAAACCCAAAAGAGATTTCTGCTTTATCTAAACAGAAACTAAAAGCAAGGACACCATATACAGTTCTTAAGGAAAGGCAGACACATGAGCTCAATGCTTGCAGAGTATGTCTGTGTAGTAAATCCTTCTAGGTTAATCAGGTTCCATATTGCCTGTGTCAGACACTGAGCTGCCAGACCCCATTTCCAAACTGGAGGAAAGTAAAGACTCTAGAATGCCTGGAGAGACTTTCTCCAGAGCTCTTGCTGCTCTTCCTCACGGGTTACTGGAATAGTTCCCATTCATGGACCCCAAGCAGCCTCTCTTCTGGTTATGACGGGAAAGTATTTCAGTTTCTAGATCATTCTTAAAAAGGAAAACATTCTATAAGGGCCCCAAAAGTAGCAGCTCCACCTCCCAAAATGCAGCAGATGATGGCAAAATTACTATCCAGCTCTCACATGATTTGTCTTATCATCAAGACAAGTGGCTCTTATTACAGGGACCTAGAAATCCCCATGAACTTTCTCATAGGTCTATGGGCTCCCTGAAATAATATGCTAAATTCCACTCCCTGTTGATGAGTTTTCTGAGGGGAGAGGCCAAGGCTCCGAGATGAGGTTTTCATGGAGTCCAAAAGTGAAAATAACTCACAGAGTCCAAAAGAGGTGTCTGACACACCCCTACCTCTACCTCAATCTCTTGCACAGCCCCGGGTGCATACTGGGTATTCAGTAAACATGGAGCAAATTGAAAACCATCAATTGACTAATATATCTATTCAAAATATAATGTTTATGCATAAAGGATTTACAAATACTGATGCATGAAAAACAGCAGCCGGAGTATTTTTGGTTTGGGGTTTTTCAAGGAAAAGTTCACTGTAATATCAGCAAGACAAAGTACTTGATTCTATCACAAAGACACGTGTACCTGTATGTTCACTGCAGTGCTAGTCACATTAGCAAACAGGTGGAATTAACCTAGGAGCCCACCACCAGTGGACTGGAAAAAGAAAATGTGGTACTATGAGGCCACAAAAAAGAATGAAATCATGTTGTTTGCAGCAACATGAATGGAGCTGGAGGCCATCGTCCTAAGCAAACTAAAGCAAGAATGGAAAAACCAAATACTACATGTTATCACTTATAAGTGATAGCTAAACATTGAATACACATGAACGTGCATATGGGAACAACAGACACTGGGGACCACTAGATGCAGGAGGGTGGAAGGGAGACATGGGCTGAAGAACCATCTGTTGAGTACTATGCTTACCATTTCGGTGACGGAATTCACTGGGACCCCAAGCTTCAGTGTCACGCAATATACCCATGGAACAAACCTGTATGTGTTTGTTAATCTATAAAAAAATTTGAAATTATTTTTTAAAAAGCAATTGTTATTAATAAAACATTTCACAATCTTTTTATCTGTATCTTCTCATAACAAAGTTGTGAAAGAGAACAATGAGATATGCCTGGTGCTTAGAAGATACGATAAATGTTCACTGACTGATGTGTGGTAAGAAAGTGGAAGCAAAAGACAGATATGTGGACCTGTCCATCATTTGATGACCAGAAGCCATGAAGGATCGTTAGGCTCCCAGGGGACAGGGAAGCCCCATGTGTCCCAAAACATATGTGTGCATACAACACACACACAAACTGGGCTAGGCACTTTTCCTGTAACGTGGCTTCCTGAAAGAGCTGGAAGGGTACAGCCCCAACTCTTTCCAGTTGGGATCTTAGCAGAAAGGAGGACTAAAAGGCACCCTAGCTACAGCCTGACAAGGTGCTTTCAGAGAACCAGCCCCCCTTTTTATTTCAGGGAGCACAATGATACATTTGTTCACCAATGTGCTCAGCGGCATGTCTGAAAGGAGTGAGGTCAGCAGTCCCAGCTGAGGGGTAGCAGGAAGTCCTGGGAGTCCTGAGTTATGAGTCTGCCAGGGCTCATAATGTGTCTCTTGACTTCCCTATGTCTCCCTCCTTTCCTTTTAAACAAAGAGGATGACAGCTAGGGTACCTGAATTCATGCATCCCTGTCGAGAGAAAGAAACACTAATGGCAAATTGTCTGGTAAGAATTCACCAGTTTACAAAAAGACTTACCAACCAGTCAGTACTAAAGTGTCAGACACAGGCCGCAATCTATTAAGCAGCAGCAAGTAAATCCACAGATCAATCTAGCCACTGCCACCTGACATTAATCTGATAAAGACAGGACCAATGTATGGAAACTTGCAACATCTGGAGAGACAGCCAATGCAAACAGAACAAAATGCATAAAATGAGCTCCTGTCCCCAGGATATTGAAGCTAGCATTTTCTGATTATTAGATTACATCCTAGTAAATGGATTAATGCTGTCCACAGGGGCACTTTTAACTCCATTCTTACTCCCTAGTGCTAGGGTATATACATCTGCAAGAAGCTTCATGAGAGCTCAAGAAATTTAAGAAATGAAATGGATTTGACTTTGATTCGGACAATGGAACAAAGGCTGTCTCCTGTTCCCAAACAGATGAAATATGTAAGTACCCTCCAGCCCCCCAAAAAACTACAGATCTATGTAGGAACATCAAAGAATATTGGAGAGAAAGGTCTCTAAGGAAACCGTACTTGTTAAAAGGATGCGGCTGTTGGGAGTAGGGGCAAGCAAGTGAAATTCTCTTCATAACGTGCACAGTAACTTCTAAGACACCCACCCAATCTGAATCTGCATCAAAGTCAACAAATCAGAATGTCAATTTGTGAATTCAGAAACTGTACCCATCCTCTACATGCCCAGTTGTCCTTTGCCTATGTGTCATCTCTGAAACACCAAGATATTTTTGAAAGAAAACCTCACTGCATCCACGGTTGTCCCTAACTATGGCTGATTCCAAGGTAACATACTATGAATCTATCATATTCAACTACCAGCTCCTGTAAAATCTGTCTGAGCCATAGCTAGGAGTCAATATGGGACCCGAACCATGCCGAGCACAAAGGAAGCATTGAATGGAATAAACACCCTGGGTATGATGGATCCCTAGAAAGACAAAAGAAGAAACCTGAGGAGCAAAGGGTCACCATCTGAGCGATGGAGCATGCAAGACTCCACATCCCCTGGATGGCATTAGCTGCCCACGCCAATTTACTGGGGAGCAGCCCATTCTGGAAGCACTGGACAGAAAGGGCTAGGAATCTCCCACAGGGCATCAACCTGAAACATGACGGATGCAAAGCAGTCTCAGGAGTCCATTACAGAGGACAATGGTGACACAGACTGCACACAAAAGTGAGTCACCACCCCACTTCTGGAGAAGGTGACAGAGCAGTCCTCATACTTCAGAGGCCAGGGGCTCAGCCTTACGAAGGCTAAACCTAGATCTTAAAAGGAAACATTCGTAAGTAAAGGAGGATGACACACCCAGCAATGGTAGCTTGAATATCCTTTTAATAAAGGCCAGCTCCAATTTCTTGATCCTCTACTCGCCAAACAACCTTCTACTTTGAGTATTTGACATCGTGAGAGGACTCAGGACCCAGAGAGATGTGTCCTAGATACAGACATGAATTATCAGAATTTAAAAACTGCATACCTCCCATAAATATCTGATCAACTGACAATCTTAGTAATAAGTTGGTTTCTTTTAAGTCAATTGTTCAGAGACTGACCTCACACAGGATAAAACTGACCTTTGAATTCATTCTCTCCCTCCTCCCCGCCCCTAGTTTTCAAGATGAAACCAATGCTTTACACCTCAGTTACTCCAACTTGCCCTCAGCCTCCCACTCTAGTGTTTCTCAAACTACACAGAAAAATCACATGGGGCTATTGGCAAAAAGCACATTTGGCTCAGTGGGTCTAGGAAGGGGCTTGAGAGTCTGCATTTCTAAAAAGCTCTGCAACGATAACTGCTGCTGGTCTGCAAGCCACATTTGAGAGGCAAAGCTCTCACTATCCCAAATTACATTTCTAGACAATTCCTCTTCCAAGAATCCCCTCACAAAAACCTACAACGGCTCCCAGTACAGGTGGTCTGGAACCCAAACATCACAGATTCTTATCTTCTTAAAAAAAACACACATACACACACAGAGCACCTGAGACTCAAAGAAGTGAAGTAATTTGCCCACCATCACATAGTTAGGGAGTCATTATTTGAAGTCAGAAAGTGACCACCTAATTTAGAGTCATGGTATACTGTTTTATTTTCCCCTATACACTTACACTATCTGAAATTAGCTTGTTTAATTTATATACTTATTTATTGTTAGTTTCCTTTCTCTCCCTCTACCACATCTCCAACAACCATACTAGTTTCCAAAAGAGCAGGAATCCTGTCTGTCTTGTTCACTGCAATAGGCTCAGTACCTAGCACAATGCCCACTTGGCAATCTGTAAGTGAATGAACAAAAACAAATGCAATGAAACAAACTACTCCTTCTTCCATGAGGAGATATAACAAGGAGACATGAGAATCTTGGCCATTATGGAACCTGAAGTTAACTCATGGATATCAGTCACTGTTCACTGAAAAGCCACTTAGAGCACTTGCAGCACTCAGACCATCAGGGACAGACAAATGCAACAGGAGATACCATCCCACCCCCACAACAACTTCCAATTTAGTCACAGGGAGAGGTCACACAGAGGCAAACGATGACTTCAGCATACCTAGGAAGCAGAAGTACAAGTGAATATGACAAAGTCTAGACAGAACACGATGCTGCAGGTGGGCAGGTCCTGATGAGACCACTGGGACTGACTTTAGCCCTTATTATGTCCTAGCAAGGAAGGTTGTTGAAAGAGGGGCTGGGCAACCAAGGCAGATGATGCATCCAATTCCCCAGATTAATTTTCAAAGAGGACAGATTATCAGATGTGATGATATTTTGTATATGTCAACTTGGTTATGTTACAGTCCCGGCTATCCAAACACTAATCAAGGTATTGCTGTGAAAGTATTTTGCAGATGTGATGAAGGTCCATAATTAGCTGGCTTTTAGGGAAACCATCCAAGATAATATATGTGAACCTGATTTAATTAGTCAAAAGGCCTTAAGGACAGAGCTGAAGTTCCCCTGAAAAAGAAACTCTGCCTCTGGACAGCAGCTTCAGTTCGTGCCTGAGAGTTCTGCGTGACAGCTTGCCCTATAGATGTTGCACTTATCTAACAGCTCCCACAGTGACATAAGGCAATTCTTTGCAATAAGTCTCTTCATATATATCCCCTATTCATCTTTGGTTGAACACTGACTGATACACCAGCTAAACAGGGTGATCTTGTCCTGCTGGAAAATAATACGGCCTCTTTCTACACTGGAGTTTTAGAGTGAAAGGCACCACAGTTCTTTCCATTCAAATTAAGTGTTTGTTTATAACCCAAACACTGTGCCACCTTAAACTGAAACTCCAGATGAGCAAGGAAGTCATATTTACCACACCGCCACTGGAAACATTCTCCCATTGTTGTTATTGTGTTTTTCTGTATAAATTCTGGGTTATCAAACTTTCTGTTATAACACTACCTTTAAAATCATAAAATTGTTTTTTTTTAATTATCTTACCCAGGAAGGGTGCTTAAGAGCAACTAGAGGCAAGTGCTCTACTGTGGCTGCCCTCCTTCCTAAGAGGTGAAGGATGGACAGGTGAGAGGAGATGGTTTGGATTTGTGTCCTCTCCCAAATATTATGTCAAGTTGAAATCCCCAATATGGGAGGTGGGGCCTGGCAGGAGGTACTGGATCATGGGGGAGGATTCCCCCATTTGGTGCTGTTGTGATGATACAGAGTCTTCACAAGATCTGGTTGTTTAAAAGCATGTGGCACCCCTCCCCACCCCCACCACTTCCTCCTGCTCCAGCCATGTAAAGTGCTGGCTTCCCCTTTGCCTTCTGCCATGATCATAAGTTTCCTGAAGCCTTCCCAGAAGGCTAGCTGATGCTGTGATATTTCCTGTACGGCCTGCAGAATCATGAGCCAATTAAACCTCTTTTCTTTATAAATTACCCAGTCTCTGGTGTTTCTTTACAATAATGCAAGAATGGACTCATCAGAGGAGGTGCCCTCATCAACAGCCTTTGCCCCACAACACATTCCACTGTGGGGCTGCCAGGACCCCACTGGGCCGCCAGACACACTTCTGCAGGCTTGATGTATGGACATCCTAACAACCAAGTCATGGCTGGACTGTCTCCAGTAATGCTCCAACGATTGTGCTTACTACAGGAACCAACATCCCCCAAAACCTGCTTGCTGTTAGACTCATGCTCTACCTCCTGCCAGTGTCATCGGGAAGAAAGGCGTAGGCTTCCCCTCAGCCTCCTCTCTAGAAACTAGGCATCCTTATCTCTGATCCTGTCAACTTAACTCCCTCAGTAACCCCCTATCCCCACCACCCTCTTCCTGATACACCTACTGACCTAATATACCTATTCAGAGATGCAGCCCAGAACTGCAAACAAAGCACAGGCACTGAAGTCGGGCACAATGAAGGAACTACAGAAGATTTAGAGGGATATTTCACCTCTCTGAATTCTCATATCTTTTTATTGCAGACTAAAGCAATTCACCCCACAAAGTTGTTACAAAGAATATAAATTTATGCAAAAAGGTGCTATTATGTCATTGACATGCTTATAATGCTAATATACTCAGCCTATGGCATATGCATGTCTATATTTGAGGGAGTTCTTAGCACAAATGATTTAACCAAAGCAGTAAAAGTGAGAAGGAAAAACATATCCCTTTTTTAGAAATGACAGCTTCACACTAGTGGCAAAATTGATCAATAATCTATCTATAAAGTGTCTGTCTTTTAAATGTGCATCCATGTCATAATGTCTTGGACTGCAAGCTCTGAGAAGTCAGAGCCTATCTAAAAGTCCAAATAAGCTACTCATGGTGCAAAGAACTGGCAATGAACATCTTTGAATGATCTGACAGCATGATGGGCACTCCAGGGAGCCACTGGTCTAATCCCTTCAACTTGTTTAGAGATAAACCAATTGGAACCCAGAGAGGTTTGAAGAGGCGGCCAAGGCTACACAGTCAAAGCCCGGTAACAAAGGAATCAGAACCTAGAGCCAACTCTCGTATACCCTCCACTAGAGGCCAGGATGTTCTTAATGTAGGATGACAATTCAAGCCTTCTTTTCCAAGCCTCCTTTTGTTGGCTTCCACAGACAATATATGGTACCTTTGTTGGACATGCCAAGTTAAAATTTTAAAGTATAGCAAGTCTTCAGAGAATACTAGTTCCCAACCATCAGAGAGGGAGGTAGGCTGATGACAAGGAGGCAGATCTGAGAAGTGTGATTACAGACAGATGGTACCAGTTAGCTAGAAAATGTAGAGCTGCATTAAATAAGGTGCCAGTAAAAATAAATAGGGATCTCAGAGCAACTCAGTGACCACAGGCGGCAGAACAGTGAGAAGAGTCAGAGCACGAAAGGAGCACTGGCCAGAGTGGTAAACCAGTTAGGAACATAATTTGGGTTTGAATATTTCATCTCCCACAAATTTTTACCAACTACCACTGCCATGGACTGCCTCCCTGGCAGTGAGGCCCTGAGGGCTGCAGGTTGGAAAGCCCATAGAGATGAGCTAGTCCAACTCTTCTTCCAACTCTAACCTGGCTTGACTCATTTCTGCAATATTCCTGACAAGGGGCAGAGCAGCTTCTTGATGCCTGTGAGGGACTACATCAGCATTCCAAGACATCTATTCCATTTTTGGCCAGAAATGTTCTCCTTGTATTTGGCAGACATTGACCTCTCTGTATATCATCCTTCAGGAAAGGCTCTGACTGCAGCAACTTTTTTGGCAATAAGGCCACACTGTTGATGTTGCTTCTACTTGATGCCATTTAGGACGCCAGAATCATTTTCACACATGCCATCAAGCCAGGTCTCAACTACTTATCCCTGTCCTACTATTTTGAGACTACAGAGTCCATGGTCTGGAAGAAATATGTCATTCCTCTGGGATGGAGCTTGTTTCTCAGAAATGAGTCCCATTACAAGCCAACAAGCTCTCCTCCACAGTCAAAGGCAGTACTCCTCGCCCCAACCATGCCTACATCACCAGGGGGCTGGGATGAGGATGTGGGGCACTCTATCCACACTATTGGATGAGCACTGCCTCTCCAATGGCTTCCGTGTTCTCTCCTGTATTCTCTTTCTGTTCTCCAAACATACCAAGCCAGTTTCAACTATAGGATCTTTAATTTCTACTTGTTCCTTCTCTCTGGAATACTCAAGTCCTATGTGACCTCAGACAAGCTCCCAAAGGCCTAAAGCAGCATCCTAGTCTTATACCCCAGATACTCTGTGTCACATGGCCCAGTTTTGCTTCCTGCTAACTACTCATCACTGCCTAAAAACATCTTGTTTACTGTCTGTCTCACTCACTAGTTGTAAGTTGTATAAGGACAAGGGAGGATATCCATCTCATTCACAACTGTATCCCCAGTGCCTGAGACAGTACCTGGCATAGAGTAGATGCTCACTAAATATCTGCTAATAGAATGAATGGACATCAGTGAGTGACTTAATGGCTACAGCTCAGGCCCTGGCATCAGACAGTCCTGGATCCAAATCCTGGCTCTACTATTTATTAGTGCTGTGACTTTGGGAACTATTTAATCTTATCCAATGTCACATAGCAAATACAATTTTAATATGTACATCATAGGGGTTCCCTGAAAATTAAATTTTATAATTTTTAAATATTAGACAGAACTCAAGTTTCCAAACATGCCTGTCATACAGTGAGTACTAAACTGAATTAGAACTAGTTGTTACCCATTTGATGATGATGACAACAAAAGCCTAAGCCATACTCTGATAGGCCATTGGCATCACCTAAAGATATCACATTACTATTTTCAAATTCTGCTAAAAGAAAGAGGTAGTGTGATAAAATAGAGAGAGCGAGGATTTTGAAGTCAGAAGATTCTGATAGGGGTCTCAGACTTGACAGGCCATTCCATCACTGATAATAGCAGGTAAGGTAAGAAGGAACAAATAACATAGGGTATGTATTTGAATCACATTTGAAATTCTAAAGCACCAAATTTATTAGTATAATCCATATTAAAATTTTCCTTGCCCACAGTTTAATATTCCTCAGACCCTGGAGTCTGTGTTCATTTCCTTGGGCATGTTAAAAGTTATTTGGCTGGTGAACATGTTCCCAGACAGGCACAGTGGTCTATAAATAACAGGGCAAAAACTCTTCCTAAACAGCACACTGTAAGTTCAACAAAGAATACAGGCACCCCTCACCAGGGAGGGAATCAACACATAGAATTTAATTTATTCAATGAGAGCAAAGCAGTAGAATGCAGCGCAGTGGAAGTTCAGAGACCCAGGTCCGAATCCCAGCTATCCCACTCACTGGCCAAGTGACATGGGGAGGTCACAGTCCCTCTCTGGGTTGATGGCTTTTCAAAGGGTCCTTGAGCATTTGGAAATTGGAAAACAGATCCTTTTCCAACTTCAGAGACACTGCACTCTGCAGTTGGCTGGAAGGGATGATGGGAGAGGACAGAGCCAGATTAAAAGAGAATCATAATCTAGATTAAGAAGTCATCTTACAAGTGGTCTCCCTGGGATGCAAACTTGGGTTGCCTTCCTCTGTGATCATGAATTTAAGGGCTTGGTGAGCCAAACTAAAACAGGAATGAGTTGCAGACACCCAGTGTGTGCTCTGTTTCCCTCTAGGAACTTATCTCGGATGTACAAAGACATTATAAAAATGAGACTTAATACAGAGTCCCATTTTATATAGAACTTTTCAGAAAGCCCCTTCTTCTGAGCCCTATTTATGCTAAGAATGCTATTTTCATTTAGTGTTTTACCACTGAAAACCTTAAACATACACAAAAATAGAAAGAATAGTACAATGAATAAACCCATTACTCAGTTTCAGTCACCACCAACGCAGGGTGACTCTGGTTTCATCCATACCCACCTGCTTCCTCATTAGCCCTTTATTTTAAAAACAAATCCCAAATAAAATGTCATCCTATTTCAGAAGTAAATAATTCAATATGCACCTTTAAAAGATAAAGACCTTTCTCTAAATAGAATTGCCACAATGCTATCTCACCTGAAAACAACTAACAATTTGTTTTATCAGATAGCCAGTCAGTGCTCAAATTCTCCCTGGTTGTCTCGAAATTGTTAAACACTTTGTTATCCTTAAGACCCAAATAAGGTTCACACACTGCAACTGGTTAATTAATATGGTTTGGGTGTGCTCCCACCCAAATCCCACCTTGAACTGTAATAATCCCCATATGTCAAGGTGGGGCCAGTTAGAGATAACTGAATCATAGGGGTGGTCTCCTCTATTCTGTTCTCGTGGTAGTGAATAAGTCTCTCAAGAGTTGATGGTTTTATAAATGGGAGTTCCCCTGCACAAGCTCTCTTGCCTGCCACCACATAAGATGTGCCTTTGCTTCTCCTTTGCCTTAGGCCATGATTCTGAAGCCTCCCAAGCCATGTGGAACTGTGAATCCATTAAACCTCTTTCCTTTATAAATTACCCAATCTCCGGTATGTCTTTATTAGCAGTGTGAGAACAGACTAATACATTAATACACCTATGTTTAATCTGTAAGTCTACCCTCCATCTTTTTTTTCATACCTATTGGCAACTATTGAAACTCCAGGTTATTTTTCTGTAGTTTCCTACTTCTAAATGTTGCTGATTGCATTCCCATAGTTTTATTTAACACATTCCTCTGCCCCCTGTATAAATCCTTTTTTTTTTTTAATGTTTGTTAAATTTAGAGGCTTATTTAGATTAGGCAATCTTTTTGGCAATATTTTTTCATGTTGTCAGCAGCCATTGTAGATCATTGCCTAGATCCATGAACTACTGATTACAAAATAATAATGATGTGATATCATTCCCTCTTCATCTCTCCTGTAGCTACTTTTATAAAGAGAAACTTTCCTTCATCACCAGTTTGGTCATCCTAAGGCATGATTTGTAAAATGCTTATTTCTTTCCCTTTATTTACCAGTTTTCAAAGTAATTCATTAATTTCCTAGCATCCTACAAAAGTGACTGATGTTTTTTCTTGAATATCATTATAAACTCATGTATTTAAACCTGTGTGATATGTTTCAATCCAATGCTGTATTATCCAAAATGATGTTCAAACTTGACCAGTAGGAACCTCCTCACATTGGTTCCTGAGTTCTTCTACAACACAACACTGGTCCTCCAGAGCTTCCCTGCTTGCTGGTGTAAAAAGATGATCCAGGCACATCTTGTATATCTCCTGCTCCAAATCTGAAAGCAGCCATTGTTCCAAAGAGCCCAGGTTATTTTTTGTAGGAAATGGTATTTGGCAATCACAGTCTGGCACAAGGAATGCTCATTGTTACTGGGCTGGCCATGGTTTCTGGCCCTTCTCCGTGGACACAGCTAGACCGTGTTTTTAAAAAATACTAAAATGCTTTGAGTTCATATTGTATGTCCAACTTAAATTCAAGAAAGCAGGAATTTTTCCTAACTTTATTGTTCAAATGTCAATGTTTCCTTCCTTCTATAAATATAATGAGTTGTTTATTCCATCTCACAATACATGTAAGAATCTCAGAATACCAACACCAGTAATGATAATTTAAAAATAGCCTACAATGTTTTCTGCACTTTTGGTACCTTTACAATACATGCCAATAGGGATGTACAATCAAATCCCTGTGTTTTAAAGTCAGTTGGCTGAGTTCCTCACTGTTCCTCTCTCTGGGTTATGCTAACCAGCTCAATACACACTTAGACTTATTTGGTTTTCTCAGGGATTATATGTTTTTTATTTCAAGATTATGTTAAGGCCAGGCACGGTGGCTCATGCCTGTAATCCCGCCACTTTGGGAGGCCAAGGCAGGAGGAATGCTTAAGGCCAGGAGCTCGAGACCAGCCTGGGCACCATAACAAGACCCCATCTCTACAAAAAATTTAAAACAAAAAATAAATTAGCTGAGTGTGGTGGTGCACACCTATAGTCCTAGCTACTAAGAAGGCTAAGGCGAGAGGATCACTTGAGCCCAGGAGTTCAATAACAGTGAGCTATGATCATGCCACTGCATTCCAGCCTGAATGACAGAGCAAGACCTTGTCTCTATTTTTTAAATTATGTTAAAAATTTACATGTTTCCATGACCAAACCAAGAAAACAAAGTATATTCAGAAATGATTAGGTTTTATTCCTTTCCCTCCATCCCATTACCCCTCTTCTCCTTTTTCTATTATTATTGTCTTATGGTATATTCTTTTAAAAGAAAGTAAATATCTAAGCAAATGCATATTCTCTTATTTCTTAGACAAGTGGTAGCTTGTTCTTTCACTTAATATATCATAACGATCACTCTATTACCGATATATTTCCCATTTCTTTTTTCAGCTTCATGGTTTTCCATCCTATGGAAGCACCACAGCTGACCCAACTAGTCTTCTAGTGAAGAATATTTCAGTCGTTTCAGTGTTTTGCTTCTACAAATAGTGCTCCAATGAATAGTAAAATGCATACTTCATAAAAATATTTTGCCAGTAAATCTTTGGGATAGATTCCTAGAGGATTCTAGGAATTTTGTCTAGCAATCTTTAGATTTACTGTAGATTTAATTGTACTGGGTGTTGCCCATTCCCCCACATATTAATAGATCAGCTTTATGCTATTTTGCATTCCCCCAGCAAATAACAATGTACGTATCTATTTCCCCCTACAGTTTGTCAACAGAGTTGTGGTCAAACTTCTGGAATTTTGCCAATCTGATCATGAGAGATGCTATCTGGATGTAATCTACATTACAAGTCAAGTTGAGCATCTTTTCATAGTATTATAAGCCATTTGTGGTAATAATCTTTATATTTCTGGTTGTAAGTTCAAGGGTCTACTGTTGAACAGTCTAAGAAAAAACATATACATCTGGAATAGAGAAGATGAGAAACATTTAAGGTGATCTAGTAGTGAAAAGAGCCATGAAATACAAGCAAATACCAGCCCTCAGTAGTAAGAAAATGTAAGTTTTTAAAGGACACCATTGGGTCTATTGGAAGCAGCTCCAGTCCATGATGCTCAGAGAAAGGAATGAAAGGAGCAAGTGAATTCAGCACCTTCAACTGAGATATCTGGGTTCTCACATTGGGACTGACCAGGCAAACAGCTCAACCCACAGACAACAAAAAGAAGCAGGATGGGGCAATAGCCCATCCAGGAGCTGCACGGAGCCAAGGGAACCCCTACCCCCAGCCAAGGAAAGCAGTGAGTGATTGTGCAGCCCTGCCTGGGAAACCACGCTTCTCCCATGGATCTTTGCAACCCACGTATCAGGAGAAACCCTCATGAGCCCACACCACCAGGGATTTGGGTCTGATACACAGAGCTATGTGGAATCTCAGCAGAGTAGCCACTCAGCGGGTGGCTCAGTCACACACAGAGATCCAGCAGTTTTGCATATTCTGGCCCTGGGATCCATGGCAAAGTGGGAGATCTATCCATGCATGTCCCTAGGAAAGGGGCTGAGCTGGGGGCCAAGCAACATCATTTTTCAGGCCCCACTTCCACAGCACCATGCAGGTTGAGACCCACTGGCTTGGAATTCCAGCTGGCTGGTGGCAGCAGGCTGGAATCACCCTGAGTCAGGATGGTGTTCCCAGTGGGGAGGACCAGCCACCATCCCTGCAGTTCAGCAGACTCAGTCATTTCAGCCTGGTGGCTTTGAAGAATACAGGTGGTCCGGAGAAAGAAGGTTCCCCCATAGCACAGCTGCCTTGCCAGATCATGGTCAAACTTCTTCAAGCAGGACCCCGATCCATTCCTCCTCACTGGGCGAGACCTCCTTGTGGGGGCTTTACAGCCACTCCAGCAAGGGTTCTACAGAGAGAGCTCTGATCTCTCCCTAGTACAAAGCTCCCAGCAGGAGAGGTGTCCCGGTGCAGTTTGGTAGACTCAGCTGTTCCAGCCTGCTGGCTTTGGAGTATACAAATGATCTGAACGAGGAATGGTACCCCCCTAATGCAGCACACCTGCTCTACCAAAGGGCAGCCAGACTGCTTCTTTGGACAGGTCCCTGATCCTATTCCTGCTGTCTGTGTGAGATCTCCCAACAGGGGTCTCCAGCCACCTCCTACAGGTGTGTGTGGAACAGCAGCAGGTCAATGCCCTCCTAGGACAGAGCTTCCAGAGGAAGGAGCAGCCTGCCATCTTTGCTATTTCACAGCCTTCACTGGTGATACCTCTGGGTACAGAAAAACCAAGGCAACTAGGATTTTGCAACCCACGTATCAGGAGATCCCCTCATGAGCCCACACCATCAGGGATTTGGGTCCAATACACAGAGCTAGGGTCTGGAGTGGACCCCCAGCAAACTACAACAGTGCTACAGGAGAGTGGCCTGACTGTTAAAAGAAAAACAAACAGAAAACAACAACACCAACAAAAAAAAAGATCCTTCAAAAACCCTATTCAAAGGTCACCAACCTCAAAAATCTAAGGTAGATAGGCCCATAAAGATGAGAAACAATCAATGCAAAAACACAGAAACTCAAAAAGCCAGAATGCCCCTTCTCCTCCACATGACCACAACACCTCTCCAGCAAAGGCACAGAACTGGACTGAGGCTGAGATGCCTGAGCTGACAGAAGAAGGCTTCAGAAAGTGGGTAATAACAAACTTGGCCTAGCTAAAGAGTATATTGTAACTCAATGCATAGAAGCTAAGAATCATGATAAAACAATACAGGAGCTGATAGCCAGAATAGGCAGGTTAGAGAGCAACATAACCAATCTGATGGAGCTGAAAAACACAACACAGGAACTTCACAATGAAATGACAAGTATCAGTAGCAGAATAGACCAAGTGAAAGGAAGAATCTCAGAAACTACCTTTCTGAAATAAGATAGGCAGACAAGAACAGAGAAAAGAAGAAGGAAAGGAATTAACAAAACCTCCAAGAACTATGGGATTATGTAAAGACACCAAACCTATCACTGATTAGGGTACCTGAAAGAGATGGGGAAAAAGGAACCAAGCTGGAAAACATACTTCAGGATATCAACCAGGAGAACTACCCCAACCTAGCAAGACAGGCCAACATTCAAATTTAGAAAATGCAGAGAACCCTAGTAAGATATTCCATGAGAAGATCAACCCCAAGACATATACTAATCGGATCTTTCAAGGTTAAAATGAAGGAAAAAATGTTAAGGGCAGCCAGAGAGAAAGGCCAGGTTACCTACAAAGGGAAGTCCATCGGACTAACAGCAGAACTCTCAGCCAGAAGAGATTGGGGGCCAATATTCAACATTCTTAAAGCAAAGAATTTTAAACTCAGAATTTCATATCCAGCCAAACTAAGCTTCACAAGCAAAGGAGAAACAAGATCCTTTCCAAATAAGCAAATGCTGAGGGAATTTGTCACCAACAGACCTGCCCTGCAAGAACTCCTGAAGGAAGCACTAAATATGGAAAAAAGAAATCATTACTAGCCACTACAAAAACTCACTGAAGTACACAGACCAGTGATACTATGCAACAGCCACATAAACAAGTCTGCAAAATAACCAGTTAGCGTCATGATGACAGAATCAAATTCACATATCACAATGTTAACCTTAAATGTAAACGGACTAAATGCCCCAATTAAAAGACACAGAATGGCAAGCTGCATAAAAAGCCAACTATTGTTATGCTGTGTGCAAAGACATAAACAGGCTCAAAATAAAGGGATGGAGGAAAATTTACCAAGCAAATGGAAAACAGAAAAAAACAGGTCACGATCCCAGTTTCTGACAAAACAGACTTCAAAGCAACAAAGATTAAAAAAGACAAAGAAGGGAATTACATAATGGTAAAGAATTCAATTCAACAAGGGATAACTATCCTAAATATATATGCACCCAATACAGGACCACCCAGATTTATAAAGCAAGTTCTCAGAGACCTACAAAGAGACTTAGACTCCTACAGAGTAACAGTGGGAGACTTCAGTACCCCACTGTCAATATTAGACAGACCATTGAGACAGAAGATTAACAAAGATATTGAGAACCTGAACTCAGCTCTGAATCAAGTGAATGTGATAGATATCTACAGAACTCTGCACCTAAAAACAACAGAATGTGCATTCTTCTCATTCCCACACAGCACTTACTCTAAAATTGATCACATAATCAGAAGTAAAACACTCCTCAGCAAATGCAAAAAAAAAAAAAAAAACAATGGAAATAACAGTCTCTCATACCATAGTGCAATCAAATTAGAATGCAAGATTAAGAAATTCATTCAAAATTACACAACTACATGGAAATTGAACGACCTGTTCCTGAATAACTCTTGAGTAAATAATGAAATTAGGCAGAAATCAAGAAGTTCTTTGAAACCAATGAGAACAAACAGACAACGTACCAGAATCTCTGGGACGCAGCTAAAACAGTGTTAAGAGGGAAATTTATAGCACTGAATGCCCACATCAAAAAGCTAAAAAGATCCCAAGTTAACAACCTAACATCTCTACTAAAAGAACTAGAGAACCAAGAGCAAACAAACCCCCAAAAGCTACCAGAAGACAAGAAATTACCACGGTCAGAGCAGAACTGAAGAAGATAAAGACACACACACACACACACACACACACACACACACAGACCTTCAAAAAAATCAACATATCCAGTAGCTGGCTTTTTGAAAAAATTAATAAAATAGACCACTAGCTAGACTAATAAAGAAGAAAAGAGAGAAGAATTAAATAAACACAATCAGAAATACTAATGAGAAAATCACCCCTGACCCTACAGAAATACAAATAACCATCAGAGAATACTATAAACACTTCTATGCAAATAAACTAGAAAAACTAGAGGAAACTTATAAATTCCTGGACACATATATCTTCCCAAGACTGTACCAGGAAGAAATTGAATCCCTGAATAGATTAACAATGAGTTCTGAAATTCAGAAATAGCCTACCAACCAAAAAAAGCTTAGGACCACATGGATTCACACCTGAATTCCACCAGAGGTACAAAGAGACCTGGTATCATTTCTACTGAAACTATCCCAAACAATTGAAAAGGAGGGACTCCTCCCTAACTCATTCTATGAGGCCAGCATATTCCTGATACCAAAACCTGGCAGAGATACAACAAAAAAAGAAAACTTCAGGCCAATATCCTTGATGAACATCAATGAAAAATCCTAAATAAAATACTGGCAAACCAAATCCAACAGCACATCAAAAAGTTTATCCACCATGATCAAGCTAGCTTCATCCCTGGGATGCAAGGTTGGTTCAACATACACAAATCAATAAATGTGATTTATCACATAACCAGAACTAAAGACCAAATCTACATGATTATCTCAATAGATGCAGAAGAAATGACCTTAGATAAAATTCAACATACTTTCATGTTAAAAACTCTCAATAAACAGGGTATTGCTGGAACATACCTCAAAATAATAAGAGCCATGCATGACAAACCCACCAATATCATATTGAATGGCAAAAGCTAGAAGCATTCCCCCTTGAAAACTAGCACAAGACAAGAATGCTCTCTTCTCTCACCACTCCTATTCAATATAGTATTGGAAGTTCTGGTCAGGGCAGTTAGGCAAGAGAAAGAAATAAAGGGTATTCAAATAGGAAGAGAGGAAGTCAAATTATCTTTGTTTGCAGATGACATGATCCTGTATCTAGAAAACCACATCATCTCAGCCCAAAAGCTTCTTAAGTTGATAAGCAACTTCAGCAAAGTCTCAGGATACAAAATCCATGCGCAAAAATTGCTGGCATTCCTATACACCAACAACAGGCAAGCAGAGAGCCAAATCATGAATGAACTCCCATTCACAATTGCTACAAAAAGAATAAAATACCTAGGAATATAGCTAACAAGGGAAGGGAAGGACCTCTACAAGCGGAACTACAAAGCGCTGCCCAAAGAAATCAGAGAGGACAGAAACAAATGTAAAAACATTCCATCCTCATGGATAGGTAGAATCAATATCATAAAAATGCCCAAAGTACATACTGCCCAAAGTAACTTATAGATTCAATGCTATTCCCATTAAACTACCATTGACATTCTTCACTGAATTAGAAAAAGCTATTTTAAAATTAATATGTAACTGAAAAAGAATCCAAATAGCCAAGACAATCCTAAGCAACAAGAACAAAACTGGAGGCATCATGCTAACTTCAAACTATACTACAAGGCTCCACTAATCTAAACAGCAGTGGTACTGGCACAAGAACAGACATATAGACCAATGGAACAGAATAGAGAACTCAGAAATAAGACCACACACTTACAACCATCTGATCTTCGACAAATCTGACAAAACCAAACAATGGGGAAAAGATTCCCTATTTAATAAATGGTGCTGGTTGAACTGGCTAGCCATATGTAGAAAACTGAAACTGGGCCCCTTCCTTACACCATATAAAAAAATTAACTCAAGATGGATTAAAGACTTAAATCTAAAACTCAAAACTAAAAAAACCCTAGAAGAAAATCTAGGCAATACCATTCAGGACATAGGCATAGGCAAAGGTTTCATGATGAAAAGGCCAAAAGCAATTGCAACAAAAGCAAAATTTGACAAGTGGGATCTAATTAAACTAAAGAGCTTCTGCACAGCAAAAGAAACTATCATCAGAGTAAAGAGAGAACCTAGAGAATGGGAGAAAATTTTTGCAATCTATTCATCTGACAAAGATCTAATATCCAGAGTCTACGAGGAACTCAAACAAATTTACAATAAAAAAAAAAGACCCCATTAAAAAGTGACCAAAGGACATGAACATACACTTCTCAAAAGAAAACATACATGCAGCCAATAATCATATGAAAATAAAAAAGCTCAACATCACTGATCATTAGAAAAACACAAATCAAAACCACAATGAGATAAATCTCACACCAGTCAGAATGGCCATTATTAAAAAGTCAAAAAGTAGGCTGGGTGTGGTGGCTCACGCCTGTAATCCCAGCACTTTGGGAGGCCAAGGAGAGTGGATCACGAGGTCAGGAGATTGAGACCATCCTGGCTAACACGGTGAAACCCATCTCTACTAAAAATACAAGAAAAAATTAACCAGGCATGGTAGCAGGTGCTTGTAGTCCCAGCTATTCAGGAGACTGAGGCAGGAGAATGGCGTGAACCTGGGAGGCGGAGCTTGCAGTGAGCTGAGATCGTGCCACTGCACTGCAGCCTGGGCGACAGAGCAAGATGCCATCTCAAAAAAAAAAAATCAAAAAGTAACAGACGCTGGCAAGGTTATGGAGAAAAAGGAACACATTTACACTGTTGGTGATAGTATAAATTAGTTCAGCCATTGTGGAAGGCAACGTGGCAGTTCCTCAAAGACCTAGAGGCAGAAATACCATTCAACCCAGCAATCCCATTACTGGGTATATACCCAAAGAAATATAAATCATTCTATTATAAGGATATATACACACATATGTTCATTGCGGCACTATTCACAATAGCAAAGACATGGAATCAACCTAAATGCCCATCAATGATACACTAGATAAAGAAAATGTGGTACATATACACCATGTGATATTCTGCAGCCATAAAAAGGAATGAGATCATGTCCCTTTGCAAGGACATGAATGGAGTTTGAAGCCATTATCCTCAGCAAACTAACACAGGATCAGAAAACCAAACACCACATGTTCTCACTTATAAGTGAGAGCTGAAAGATGAAAACACATAGACACAAGGTGGGGAATAACACACACTAGGGGTCTATCAAGAGTTGTGGGGAGAAAGAGCTTCAGGAAGAATAGCTAATGGATGCTAAGCTTAATACCTAGGTGATGGGATGATCTGTACAGCAAACCACCATGGTAAACGTTTACCTATGTAACAAACACTGGAAATCTGGCACATGTACACCTGAATTTAAAATAAAAGTTGGAGGAAAAAAAAAACACCATTAATTGTACCAAACAGAACTGTAAGGCACCTACAAATCAATCCAACAAAAGGTAGATACAAATTTAATTAAGAAACTATCAGCCAGACACAGTGGCTCACACCTGTAATCCTAGCACTTCAGGAGGCTGAGACTGGTAGATCAGTTGAGCCCGGGAGTTCGAAACTAGCATGAGCAACATGGTGAGACCTCCTCTCTTACTAAAGATACAAAACAATAGCCAGGCATAGTAGTACATGCCTGTGGTACCAGCTACTCAGAAGGCTGAGGCAGGAAGACTGCTTGAGCCCAGAGTGCAGAGGTTGCAGTGAGCTGAGACCCCGCTACTGCACTCCAGCCTGGGAGACAGAGCAAGATCCTGTCTCAAAAAAAAAAAAAAAAGCAAAAGAGAGAGGAAACCATTATAAATAAAAGCTTATTAAAATTCGTTAATGAAGACCTAAATAAATGAAGAGATAAAGCCATATTCATGGACTAAAAGACTAAATATCATAAAGATTTCATTAATCTCAAAAATTATTCCACAAATTCAACATAATTCTGATTAAAACTCTCAACCCAAAATGACAAATAAGTAAAGAAAAAAACTAATAAATATAAATATACCTATTTTAAAGAACTTACTAAACTGATTCTAACATTTATATGAGAAAGCAAAGGGAGGCCCAAGAATAGCCAAGACCATAAGGTTAGGAATCATCCCGCTAGATCGCAAGACTAAAATAGAGCTATAATAATTAAGATAGAGGTTCTAAATGAAGGAGAGATAAACAGACCAACAGAACAGAATAAACCTTGAAACGGACCTCCACACATATACACTTGACACATGACAGCAACAACATGGTAAAAGTGGTGAACAGACAGAATGAAATGCTTCAGAACCACTGGTTATCTACACAGAGAAAAAACAAAATTAGAATCTTATTTCAAACCATGCATAAAAATAAATTCCAGATGCAAATGTGAAAGGCAAACTTTAAAACCTTTAGAAGATATAGAAGAATACTATTATGATCACAGATTACAGAAAATGTTGAAAAAGACAAAGAAAACACAAATAAAAAGGAAAGATATACATTTTATATTTAAATCCTAAAGTTCCATCCATCAGAAGATACCATATAGTGAAAAGAGCAACCACATAGTGGAAAAGACAATTGTTAATACACATAACTGAGACCAGCATTTAGATAGAACTCCTATAAGTCAACAAGGAAAAGACAAAAAAACTCAGCTTAAAAATGGGCAAGAGACATGAACAGGCAATCACATGAGAGGGAAAAACATAATGACCAATACACATAAAAACTGATGCTTTAACTCACTAATAATGAGGGAAATGTACATTTTTTTTAATACCCAGTATACTGGCAAAAACTGTTAAGGATAACAAAACCAAGGGTTACCAGGGGTGTAGAGCACAACAATATGAATGCATATTTTATCAATTTATATCCCTATCAATCTTACAAGTGGAAGAAACAAAGTGGAAGATGTGCTCAGCTTATGATCCTACAATTCCACAATTAGATATATAACCTAACAAACTAATAACTGTGCTCAAGGAGACTTGGAGATTTATACAAGAATGTTTGCTGCAGCAGTCTATAATTGTGAAAAACTAGAAACAACCTAAATGCAATCAATAGAAGAATAAATAAATTGTGGTATATCTATACAATGGAATAAGACTCAGTAATGAAAATGAATGAACTAATAAGGGTAAACTTCAAAAGCATATTGTTAAGTAGGAAAAAAGCAAAATTAGAAGAATGAACACCATATTATATCATTAAATAAAACGTTAAAACATGGCAAACAATACTATATATAATGTTACTGGATATATGCATATGTTTTTTAAAAGCATAAATATATGGGGAAAATAAATTCAAGATAGTTGTTTCCAGGGAAAAAGAGAAGGAGGAGAATTAAATCAAGGAGGCGTATCCAGGGGACTTCAATTATACAAATTTTTTCTTTAATCTGGGTGGTGGATACCTATATGATCTTTATATTATGTATATTTTTGTATGCCTGAAATATTTTATAATGTTTTAAAAATCAAATTCATGTCAAGAGGCCTGATAGTGGTTCAACTGGTAAAGTTACACTGGAAGATACTGGTTTGATATGAGGGCAAAGTCATCTAACAATCAGAGCTACCTCTAAATAAATATGCTGACATGGAAAATGAAGATTTCCCCATCATTGGAGCTCTCTGAACAGAAGCAGATGCCCTCCTGTAGAAGACACTGCAGAGGAGAGAACCATTAATGTTCCATTTACCATCATATCTCCACTGCAGAGCCTATACTTACGAGATACTTGATTAATATTTGTTGAATATTGAAATTTATAAAGCATTTACTCCAAGTCTCCTTAAATGCTAGTGGTAGAAGATTGAAAAGAATAAAAATAACCTAACAGTAACAAAATTAAGAATATTAACTTATACTCACCAACAGGGATTAAATAGGATGAATTAAAAGACAGGAGACTGGAGGAGAGTGAAAGCAAGCTCAGAGAAACCGCCTACATTGGATTTGAAGACTATCCAGTAAATACCACATGATAAGTAGTCTTTGAAGGGTGCTTTACAGTTTATTCATGTTATTTAATCTGCACAATAATCCTGCAAAGAACAGCTTAACTTCATTCTATCACTTAAAACATCGAAGCTGACAAAGATTAAGTGACCCGCTCAGTATCTTACAGCCAGTTGGTATCAAGGCTAGTGCTAAAACATAGGTCTCCAGACACCAAACTCCATCTTCTGTGACACAAGTAACCCCACTCACCAGATGAGGGAACCCCGCATACAGGCGTGTTGACAGTCTAAAATGGTCCCTACAGAACTTAACACACAGGTAGGAGAAAAGACAATTTAACATTCTGAATTAACTCTATCAATTACTACATTCTTTCCTTGTCTCCCAACTTTATATTCTAATGCCGTAGAGTATACACACACCCAGTGCCTTAGTCAGTTGGGGTGGCTACAATAAAAATAATACCATAGACTTGGTGGGTTAGACAACAGAAGTTTATTCCTCCCAGTTCTGAAGACTGAGAAGTCTTAAGATCAAGGTGCCAGCCGATTTAGTTTCTTCCTGGTTTGCAGACAGACCTTCTTGCTATATCCTCACAGGGCAGCAAGAGAGATCATCTCTCTATCTCATCTTATCAGGGCACTGATCCCACTCATGAGGAACACACTATCATGACCTAGTTGCCTCCCAAAGGCCCCACCTCCAAATAGCATCGCACTGAACATTAGGGCCTCAACATAAAAATTCGGGGAGGCCACAGACATTCAGACCATAGCACTCCATCTCTAAGTCACTGATCAATCCCCACTAAGAAATCTGTAGAAGATATGATGTCATAGCTCCTATAATTGTAACCAACTGCCCACACTGGGCTATGAAAAAAAGACAGGTCAGACTCACATTTATGACACAAAATCCCTGCAGAACCCATAGTAGAGTGTGAATGGACTTAAAGCCAGCTGCTCCACCCCCCACACCCCATCCCTCTTTCTAGCAACTGGAACATGTTCCCAGCAGCACTGTGAGGAGTAGAAGATGACACGTGGCTGCCTGGTGCTGGAATTAGAGCTGGAATGGACAGCAATACCCGGTTTCCACCCTCAGTCACTCTTCAACAACTGGACCATGGTTTGGAAGGACCATTAACAGGACAGAAGTCAAAACTCGCATCCTCTCTGCTCAATCCTAAACTAGCTGAGAGATCTTGTCTGAATCATCAAACTTACTCAAGACAGAGCTTCAACAAGTATAAAGTCAAAAGAAAGGTGACAGTCTCTAAAATGTCCCAGAATCTGCCAAGTGTCCACTTCCCAGCCAGGTTCAGGACAGGCCCAGGGCATGCCTGCAGAGCTCAGCTCAGACACTCGGCAGATGTATTAAACCATCCATCCATCAACACGACTGTGTTTATGGTTAGCCCTAACAAGCATGATTAGGGGCTGGTTCTCTAATTCTGTTTTACGGGTTTTGTGGGCTCCAGGGGAAGAATAAATCAAGCAGGAGTTTACTGAGTCTGACTCAGCACACACCATCAACATTTCAATGAGACGAGAGTCTGAAAACCAAGCAAATATCACTCTCCCCACCAGTCCATCTGCTGTCTTGACGGAAGATGAAAGTAAATTGAATTACGATCTTAGGGAAGAGAATCAACCCGTTTTTATGATGCCACAAAGACCACTCCAGCAGACAACCAAGTTCACTTTCAGAGTGAGGCAAGAGTATGTGAAAGCCCTCTCCTCCTCCCAAGAGGATGACGACTCAGTGCCATCCATCAGCTGAGAGTCCAGCCACACATCTGTCATTACTGCGAGTCTCTCACACAATATGCACACTGATATATCTGACTTTCAAGGAGGCTAGGAAAGTTACAGACAAGCACTTATGCCTACTGAGGTCTTAGTAAGTCACAGAACAACTAGGCTGCCAGAAGAAATGTTAGAATCCATCTTGGTCAAAATCATCAGAAACATAAGTCCTAGAGGACGGAAAATTGTACTGTGGGCCTTGTTCACATTGACTAACTGCTTTGTACTGTTGCTTAATTTGTTTCAGTAGTGTCCACAGGCCGGGCACAGTGGCTCACACCTGTAATCCCGACACTTTGGGAGGCCAAGGCGGGAGGATCACTTGGACCCAAGAGTTCAAGACCAGTTTGGGCAACATAGTGAGACCTTGATTCCACTAAAAATAAAAAGTTAGCCGGGATGGTGGTGCATGCCTGTGGTCCCAGTTACTCAGGAGGCTGAGGCAAGAAGATCGCTTGAGCCCAGGAGTTCAAAGCTGCAGTGAGCCACACCATTCCAGCCTGGGCAACAAAGTGAGATCGCAGGAAAAAAAAAAAAATCATATCTCTTCCACTAAACTGTATGTGGCCTGAGAGACAAAATGTCTAACACATACCTACCTAATGTCCTCACCACCAAAAATACTGCCTGAATATGAAAAGCACTCTATTCACACCTGTTACCAAAATAATTCTAAAAAGTCCACAGGATATACCAAGCTTGTGCGACACCATATCTACATCACATGACCCTTGCAGCCAACACTCTCTTGTTCAACTTTATATCCCTAACATCTAGCACAGTGCCTGGCTTGCCATAGTACTCAGTAAATACTGATTTTTGCATGAATAAAATTCTCTTTCATGATCCCCTTCTTATTTTAACACATTCTTATTTATCCCCTGCTCAGATAGGGGAGATATTTTTATCAGAACCAGTGCTGAGAGGCAGCATGCAATATTCCAGGGGTTCTAGAGGCCTAGTTCTACTGGGAACTGCCTTTCACCACCTAAGGGATGTTATAACATTTAGCCGCTAAGACTTAACTTCCCTACCTGTAAATGGAAATAATAAAAAACTATCTCCAACAAAGGAGCTGAAGATCAAAACAGTAATTAAAGTGTTAGAGAAACTGCAAAAGAAAATAGAGGATAGAAGTAAAGGAGGTACAAGATGAGAATAAAAGAAGCAGCCGAACACTTGCCGCTTAAATGAGTCATTTTTCTCTGATGGCAAAATACACGTTTCCCATGGTATCCTCTCATTTATGGTACTAAAGAAGAATAAGGGCTTGGGCTGGTGAATGCAGGGGTAAATCCTCCTTACTGTTTCATCCAGGAAGCCTCCCCACACTGCATCTTCTTCTCAGGATCTGTGGCATATAATTTAGTACTCAACAACACACAGTAGGTGAGTTTGTTCAACTTTTCATGTGTTAGTCCCATTTCTCCAAACAGATTCATTTGCTGCATGTATATTGAGCATAAATCATGTACCAGACATGGGTACGCAAATATGAATTAGTATCTTCTTGCCCAAAGAAACAAAAAGACCACTGAGAGAGAATATGCATTGAGATAAATAAAATATCAATTCATTAAGTCAGTCACAAACTCTTATTCAGTGAACAGCATGGAGCCTTCAGAGAAACACTTTTCTTGGAAATGTCAACAATCACCAGATTTACCACTTGGTGGCATGAAAAGTTCAACAGGACTGATGAAGCCAGGCCTCCTGGTTGTGCTCTTGATTCTGCCACAGGAGAGCTATGAGAGTGCTGATGAAATCCTCCTCTGTTCTCTCCCTCAATTATTCTATACAAACACCAAATTCTGCATGCCTGTATCTTAAGAAAATCCACTAGCTGAAACACTGAACTTCCTAAAACAAAAGAATGAATGAATACCCTTCAATTTACTCTACAAAAGTCCTCTTCGCTTTACAACAGTCTGTTTACTCATTACTTAACAGGGAAGCTGGGGTCTGAGAGACTGGAATGTGGCCTGGGAGAGTTCAGGATAAGCTGCAATGCCAATCTCATCCTTTGTTGGATCTACAGCCTTGAACTAGTCACTTTCATGTCTTTGTACTTCAGTCCCCCCTCATCTGTAAAATAACAGAGTCTATTTAGGACCTAATCTCTGAGGTCCCTTCCAACTCCAGCACTCCGTGATTCTATATCTGATTCTTTCCATATATTCTGCAGACCACCCCACCTTCTCCCAGTGAAGTCACATCCCAATTCCTTTATGCCCACATACCAGTTGACAGATCAATTAGAGCAAATAGTCAGAACACAGCAAGACTGCACAGCACTCCACATGCTCCTGGGCTGTGTAAAGTGTCTCTCTCTTTGAGGCGTGGGAGGAGGAAACTTGTGATCTCTGTCTTCCCTTAGCTGTTCATCCATATGTTGCTCAAATGTAATTACACGTAAGCAGGATTTATTCACTACTTGTCTTATGTTCTCAAATCTTTATATCTTTTGCTGCTCCATGGGGGAAAAATAACTTAAAATCTCAGTCAGCAACTTGCCACATTGTAGTGAAAATTAAAAACAATATCCCAATTCCAGGAAAATGGTGGCAATATATTTATTGGGTGTTTCACAGTCTCTACAAAAAATATCTCTACAAAAAATAAACAGAGCAACTAAATAGCAAATTTAAAAATTCATGGATGACACTTAACGAAATTTGGTGACAAGTTATCCCCACAATTCCCCAAATACAAGCAGATGGAGACAAATCACCAACAGCCAGCATGATATTGATGTCTATGTGGGAGAAATCAAAGGGAAGCAATGGGGCATATGATGAATGTGAACCCAAAAGAGCTGGGTAAACTGGAGAACTGCTGCTGAACCTGGAACAACAAGGGACCCAGAGGAGGTTTGAAGGGCTGGAGCACTCAAGCCACTAGGAACTCTCAAAACTGACTGCCCAGGACAGGACCCCACACCAAGAGAAACTGCTGGGAACAGAATCAAAATGAAGCAGGACAGGCAACAGAGACAAAGGAAAGAGAAGGCTCAGGTAAAAGAGGGAGATGGAAACAGAACCACCACATTTTTAAAATCTACATGAAAACAAGCTCTGTGCAGTTAGAAATGCTACCAAACCAACCCTCCTTTTTAAAATTCAGGAAAACTAAGTTTACATAAAAATTAACAACAGAAAAGTAACAAGGTCAAATCCATAAACATTTCTATAAAAAAAGAGAGAATAAGGAACAAAATAACATCCTTAGAAATATGTGATAGTGAAAGCATGCCAAAAAGACATATTTTTAAATAAGCTAAAAATACTTTAAATTATGCAAGGCATGAAAGAACAACATAAATTAGAATTAGAAAAATTCAGAAATAAAGTGACAAAACTCAAGAACGGAAAGTAAAAAAAGAAAACTATTTTAGAAATAAAAACTAAACTAGAAGAAATACAAAAAAAAAAACTAAAAAATGTCTGAAACTTAGGGAAATTTAATTAAAAAGAAATAATAGAAAGAGATCAAAGGGATTTGAAAGTGACAAAAATTGAAGATGGGCAAAGAAGAACCAACATATGGATAAGGGGGGTTCTGGAAGAACAAAACCAAAGCAAGGAATAGAATTCTAAAAACAGTAGTCTATGAAAACTTTCCTGGAAAAAAACTATTTGAAACCTGACATTGAAAGAACATATTGTGTACCTGAGAATACTGACTCAGAATAATATCAACATATACTCTAGTAAAATTCCCAGACTTTTTTTTTTTTTTTTACAAAAGATAATTTAGGCAGCATCTAATTTTACCACTATACAAATTATAAGGAAAAGAAAAATTAGATCAGATTTACAAGCTTTATGCCAGAAGTAGATGGAATAACACTTAAGATTTTTAAAAAATGTCAACCACAGATTTCATATTCAGCAGTTTTGACCTTTCACATACAAAGAGCAAAGATAAAATGTTGTCGACATTCAGGGAAAAAAAATCAGGGAATATTGTTTCCATAAGCTTTTCCTAAGGATACTAGAGAAGAACTTTGGATAATAAAAGTGACTAGAAACAAGAATGTAAGTATTGGTAGTAAGTATTAAATATGTAATTACTGAAGAACTAAAACTAAATGAGGGTTAAAAAGGAAATATTACAATGTGTAATGACTATATGATTGTATTAGTTAACTGGGGCTGCTATAACAAATTATGACAAAGTTACAGGCTAAGACAGCAGAAGTTTATTTTTTCACAACTCTGGTGAACAGAAGTCCGAACTCAGTTTCACTGGGCCTAAATCAAGGTGTTAGCAGGCTGCACAGCCTCCAGAGGCTCTAGAGGAGAATCCATTCCTTGCCTCTTCCAGCTGCTGGAGGCTGCCAGTCTTCCTTGGCTGTGGCCACATCACTCCAATCTCTGCCTCTATGGTTACACTGTCTTTTCCTCTTCTGTGTGTAATCTTCCCCTACCTTCCTCTTGTAAGGACAACTGTGACTATATTTAAAGCCCACCCAGATAATCCAGGATAATCTCACCATCTCAAGATCCTAAACTTAATCACATATACAAAGTCTTTGTCACATAAAGTAACATTCACAGATTCCAGAGATTAAGACATGAATACGTTTTGAGGTATCATTATTCAGAGTATAACCATTTTAAAAGATGGTGGAGGATACAGATGACATATTTTTTTAAAAGGTTTTGGACTGTTTTCAGTAGTCATAATTGGTGCTGGTGTTTGTACTATTATTCTGAGATTCCTAATTGTGTAGCGTAGGATAAAGCAAGTGAGTAACTATGGAATATTGGATTCTGTTATTCCCTATGTATTTGAAAACCAGAATTCTCAGTGTGGACAAAAGATCAGATGAAATGCAGAAGTAGTTATGATATTGGCAATATCAGTATGATACAAGTATGTTTACATCTATCACATTCATTCTTGCTCTTTCCTTATGTGTAGTTTCCCAGCTCTGTTCACCAAAAAAGACGTATAGACAATGGCCAACTCAATAAAAATTAGCCTCCCTGGTGTCAAGATAATGGTCTTGAAATACAATTTTGCATTAAAAGATACCAGGTTTTCCTGGAGAAATGATTGATTCTAGGTCTGAGACACAAAATACACAAGGAGTGGAAGAGAGATGAAGGAGAAGGAGAATGGTGAGAGGGAGAGAAAATCCCTGATACCAAAAGAGGTATCAGTCACCAGGCTGTATGTATTCATAAATTCATAAATACATTACCACAGGAAGGGGAAGGAGGTACTGCTCAGCCCTGGACACACACACACAGTCTGGACACACAGCTAGCAGTGTCCAGCCAAATACTTAGTAGTATGAGGAGGGCTTTGACCTACAGACTGAATAATCTGGCCTCAAAGAGGAAATCATCACCATTGTTTGGGGGCACACCTCAAACCCTCTTGGCCTGCTGCCATTAAACATTCCCAAATACCCTTTTGATGGAGATCTGTCCCCCTACTCACCACCACCCTCCTACTTGCAGCGAGATAAGTGCTGGTTTTGTATCCCCAAGTATATCCAATAACTCTTTTCAATTAGGTTCCTCATTGTAAATCCATAAAAAGAAATTCTGGCCTTATAAATCAGGCTGGATAATCTGAACAACCCAGTTCTGCTCACAAATGTCCTTATTCTGTGTACACATCAGCAGTTCTTATGGCTGCACATGACAAGATCACCTGGGAGTTTCTAAAATTACGATGATGATAGGAACCCAGCCTGAACATATGAAATAAGAATCCCTAGGGGCAGTGGGTATCCATATTTTATAAGTTCCTCAGGTGATCCTATGGTGCAGCAGGGTTGCAAAGCACTGTTACATGAAATTAGGTTTCCGAAGCAGCAAGGTTAACTGTTAGCCCTCAAACAGTCAGCAACAATGCCAGCTTTTAAGCCCAAGACTCTGGCCCCTGGGACAACCCCTGGGGCTCTCAAGCACATATAGGCCTCTTCCTGCTTGAATTTCTACAGAAATGCAAGATCATAACTAAGTCTTTTTTGTCCTTTGCCTTTTTGCAGAATTTGATCCTATAGGGTTCTGATGCTTTTCAAAATTCTTCTCTTTTGGCTGTAATAGGGTAAAATTGATGACTAGACTTTAAAGAATTTTTTTCACAGAGCAGCAAACAGTATAAATATTTGAGAGCATAAGACTAGTAATGGATAAATCCTGCTTATATGTAGTTACATTTGAACAACATATTGATGAACAGCTAAAGGAAGACAGAGATCACAAGTTTCCTCCTCCCACACCTCAAAGAGAGAAGGCACTTTACACAGCCCAGGAGCACCTGGAGTGCTGTGCAGTCTTGCTGTGTTCTGACTATTTGCTCTAATTGATCTGTCAGCCAGTACATGGGCATTAATTGGGATGTGACTTCACTGGGTAAAGGGGGATGGTCTGCAGAATACACAGGAAGAATCAAATACAGAATCATGGAGTGCTGGAGTTGGAAGGGACCTCAGAGATCACCTCTGAGATTTAGGTTCTAAATCAGCTCTGTTATTTTATAGATGAGGGAGACTGAAGTACAAAGAGATGAAAGTGACTAGTTCAAGGCCGTGGATCCAATAAAGGATGGGATTGGCATTGCAGCTTGTCCTGAACTCTCCCAAGCCACATTCCAGTCTCTCAGACCCCAGCCTCCATGCTCAATAGAGTAGACAAATTAGTGTAAAGTGAAAAAAGTGTAAATGAGAATGGGGAGGTGGCTGCCTCCCTCCCACATGGCATATCCAAGGCATTCAGACTGCCTTAGAAGAGGTGAGTCAGCAGCCTCAAGTGTATGCTTCAGACATATTTTTAACAGAAAACAACTTAAAGCTACTGTTGGAAAGAGGAAATAAAGACTCACTAAGGGGCATCACTGTCACAAGCTACTGGACATCCATAGCATTCTAGGGATGTCAGCCTCACTCTAACACACCAAACTCTTGCTGAATTCATCCACCCCTATGTGTCTTTACTGAGTGGCTACTATAAACCAGGCCCTCTGTCAGTGCTGCAGAAAATACAAAAGTTCAACCACCTTTTGGGGCCCTATGCTAAGCATACAAATAACACTACTATAAATCAGATGGTGCTGTGGCAATACAAGGAAGCACACAGGTACAGTTGGATGAGGGTGAGAAACTAGTATTTGCTGAGCTAACCCTCACAAGATGAGCGTGGAGTTGTTGTATGCATCCTACGCCTACAACTACAAAGCCAGCTACAAGCTAGTTCAACTTTAGTAAAAGAAAAATGAGACACACATCATAAACCTCTTTGCCATCCTGTCAAGGGAATGACTGGGAGGGGGAAGTCATTAAACATCAGATTCTCTACATAAAACTGTTTTGTGAAATATAGCCAACGTGACTCAGATGACAGTTGGGCTGGGCAGGGGAAGCAAAATCACTATAGTGGGTAAGAGCCATGTTGGGGATCCCACTCCTGGCCAAGGCACCCCAGTAAATGTGGTGAAGAGCAAAGCAGTATACCCACACTGTCATTAACTTCATGCATTGATTCATTCATTCAAGACCAATGGCACACCTATAAGGCATCAGGCACTGTGCTAAGCTCTGGAAATTCAAAAGCAAGTCAGATACAGTGAGATAAGGATCTCACCAGCCAGGGAAAGCTACTCAGGGTAAGCAAGGGAGGGTATAGAAGACAGAAATAACTGCTATACTGCAGATAAATATTAACAAAAGCCTGGGAACACAAAGGAAGTTG
This sequence comes from Macaca nemestrina, assembly GCF_043159975.1. Classification (NCBI taxonomy): domain Eukaryota; kingdom Metazoa; phylum Chordata; class Mammalia; order Primates; family Cercopithecidae; genus Macaca; species Macaca nemestrina. The sequence goes on from NC_092125.1 coordinate 97,613,175, forward strand.
TTGTCTAATATCCCTAGCTCCGACCACTACCACCTTGTGCCTGCAGTACAGGACGAGCTTCCGAGACAGTCTCTCCAGGCCTATTATTGCCCCCTCCACCACCCTCCACAGAGCTGCTAAGGATGTTTTAAAACCTCAAGAATCATTTAAAACCCCTGAAATAACCCTTCCAAAGCCACAGACTAGTCCACTAACAGCTGCCTCCAAAAGTTGTTCTGGGTCCAGGAAAATGGATGAGCTCTGCTCCATAGCAGCAGTGCCCATGAATACGCTCTACAGAAAGCTCAGTGGAACATGGCTGCATGTGAAAAGCAAGGCCTCATTTCAGCACCAAAGCCTTGATCTCATTTTTGTCCCAGAATTGGATATGAAGTGAACTTGGGCAAGTCACTTGATTTGACAGACCCTCAGAAGCAGCAACTATAAAAGAGGAAAAATAGCACCCATCTGGCAGCACAGTTGGAAGAATTAAATCAGAAAGTTTATAAAACACCTAGCAGAATGCCCAGCACACAGTATGTGATTAATACCTAATAATATAATGTGCCTATCTTTCCACATGTCAGTATCTTCCCAGCGAGGCTGACACCCTTCAAGTCACCAGCCTTGTCTCATCTCTCTCTGGCCTTCAACACCAAGCACTGTGTCCCAAATATGGTAGATGCACAATAAATGCTTCCTGTAGACTGGATCCATTTCTATATCTGCATTTAGGAATGCAAATTCAGGGAACAGGAGTCAGACTCGGAAAGGGCTACATGAAGAAAGAAATCTAAGGAGAACTCAACAAACCCATGAGAGGAAAGTGGATATTAATGAAATAAGAATTTATGAGGGAGTACATAGTGATCCATAAAGACCACCACTTGGCGGGGACCCCAGTTCTTCTTGGTCTTCCCACTGAAACTTCCTTTGCCTGTTCCAATGTTTTCACCCTATGATTCTCAAATGTTCCTGCTTGATTTGATTTGATTAGAATCAACTGGGGAGCCTCCCAATATGGAGAATTCCCACTTGCACAAAAATGAACTAGATATACCTTCCCCTATTCCTCTGAGATAGAACTAAAAAGTTCAGACATTATACATAAAACAAGCAGGAGAAGAATCTGAAAGATGGAGAGAAGACAGACAAGCTAGGGACCTTAGCACCCAAGAGATGGCACAGAGCGAGTTTCCTGCATTTTCTTTTAGCCTCACATCTCCCAGACTGGTTGCTGGAGAAGCTGGAGACCTGGAAACACCAATAGACACAGACAAAACAAAAAAGGTCCCAAGAAAGCCTGTTCTCTCTAACCAAATGACCAGGAAAGGGGCAGCAGAGTACGACAAAAACAATTTTCCAGCAGTAACAGCTCCACTCCAGAAAAATACCACAGAAAACACTATGGGCTGGGTACAGAGGCTCACATCTGTAATCCAGCACCTTGGGAGTCTGAAGCAGGTGGATCATTTGAGCCCAGGAGTTCCAGACCAGACTGGGCAACATGGCAAAACCCTACAAAAAATACAAAAACTTAGCCAGGCATGGTAGCACCCACCTGTAGTCTCAGTTACCAGGCAGGCTGAGGTGGGAAGATCACCTGAGCCTGGGAGGTTGAGGCTTCACTGAGGCACGATCATGCCACTGCACTCCAGCCCAGGTGACAGAGTGAGGCCTTGTCTCAAAAAAGAAGAAAAAGAGAAGAGAAAAAAACTGTGGCCCAACCTCACCAACTGAGTGGGGAAACTAGTCTTCCGCCTCACCAGGCTGTAATCAGATGTTCCAATCTCACCTCCCTCCCGATAGTGACAACACCAAATGGGAAGCTGGAACATCCACCTCACCTGGAAACACAAGGCCTCTTCCACCTCCTTGCTGGGGTGTCAGAGAAGACCAAGTGGAGACTTTGAACTTCTGCCACCAACCCAGTGGTATTAAGGCCAGTATTAGTGGTGGTCATGTGGAATCAGTAATGAGGTACCCCTACCCCTTCCAACTAGGATGGTATCAGCTGAGGCCTAGTGAATAACCTAGACTTCTACCCCTACCTGAGAGTAGTGAGGCTCTCCTGCTAGAAGACCTAAATAAGATCCAAAGCTCATAACATAATATCCCAAATGTCCAGGTTTCAGTAAAAAATCATTCGTCACTCCAAGAACCAGGAGAATCCCAGTATGAGTGAGAAAAGACAATCAACAGAAGCCAAAGTCAAGATGACAGATAATATTAAATTACCTGACATGGGTCTTAAAGCAGTCCTAAGAATGCTTCAACAAGCAATTATGAATATGCTTGAAACCAATTAAAAAGTCAAAAGTCTCAGCAAAGAAACAGAAGATAGAAAAATCACAATGCCCAGGTTGCACTCCATACTAACTGAATCAAAATCACTAGGAGTACTTAGCTATCATTTTGTTTTTATAACTCCACAGAGATTTCAATGAGCAGCCAAGTTTAAGAACCAGTGCTCTAATGCTGTGGGTCTCAAACTAAAGTGTCCATCAGAATCACATGGTGGAAAACTTGGTAAAGACACTCAGGCCCTATGCTACTTCAACAAGCCTAGGCCTCTGTATTTTTACTAGTTTTCAGGTGATTGTGGTTACTCCAAAGACTGAAAACACCTGCTCTAATTAATCAAAAGAATTTGCAGGTGATTTCCTCCATCTGTGGACGCTGCAAAATCCTTGATCTGGAGGAGGAAAAAAATGCATTTAAGTGACTTTGAGTAAAGGTAAAATTTCAATCATACTTTGGATATAGGTGCCCAGAATATAGTCTGTTTAATCTGGGCTGCCAAATTTAAGAAATCCAGCCACATTAAAGAGCCAATTTGAGGCCAGTCACAGTGGCTCACACCTGTAATGCTAGCACTTTGGGAGGCCAGGGCAGAAGGATTGCTTGAGCCCAGGAGTTTGAGATCAGACTGGGCAATATAGTGAGACTCTGTCTCAAAAAAAAAACCAGCCAGTTTGAAAATGTAGTTACAGTGGAGGCTGTGTGTGGCAAGATAATGTTACCTGTCACTTGGCCCACAGGAGACACTAATCTTCCTCTCCACAGAACAATAAAATTGTTTCTACATGAGTGCTTCTTCCCACCCAAAGAAACCAAAAGAAAAAGCAAAGAGTTTATAGTCAAGATAGAAAAAAAGGACACAACCAAGGAGCTTTTCCATTGTGCATGGTGGACTGAGATTTCCAATCCAAAAGGCAACATCTCTGGGAATGAGCTTTTCAGCGTTTTGTACTCTACCAGAGGCACCCTGGGGCCTCTGAGTGGAGATAACTTGTCCTCAAAAATAGAGGTGGGCCAATAAGCATATGCGAAAAAAAGCTCAACATCACTGATCATTAGAGAAATGCAAATCAAAACCACAATGAGATACTATCTAACACCAGTCAAAAGGGGTATTACTAAAAAGTCAAAAAATAACAGATGTTGGCAAGGTTGTAAAGAAAAAGCAACATTTATAGACTGTTGGTGGGAGTGTAAATTAGTTCAGCCATTGTGGAAAACAGTGTGGCGATTTCTCAGAGACCTAAAGACAGAAATACCATTTGACCCAGCAATCCCATTACTGGGTATGTACCCAAAGAAATATAAATCATTCTATTATAAAGACACATGCACGCATATGTTCATTGCAGCATTATTCACAATAGTGAAGATACGGAATCATCCTACATGCCTATCAATGATAGATAGACTAGCTAAAGAAAATGTGGTACATATGTATCATGGAATACTGTGCAGCCATAAAAAAGAACGAGATCATGTCCTTTGCAGGGACATAGATGGAGCTGGAAGCCATTATCCTCAGCAAACTAGTGCAGGAACAAAAAAAAAAAAAAAAAAAAAAAATACTGCATGTTCTCACTTATAAGTGAGAGCTAAATGATGAGAACACATGGACACATAGAGGGGAACACCACACACTGGCTTTTCAGACGGTAGAGGTTGGGAAGAGGGAGAGGATCAGGAAAAAGAACTAATGAGTCCTAGGTTTAATACATGATTGATGAAATAATCTGTACAACAAACCCCCATGACGCAAATTTACCTATGTAACAAACCTGCACATGTGCCCCTGAGCTTAAAATAAAAGTTTTTTAAAAATGGAATACAGGAAAAAAATAGAAGTGGGGCCAGGCACAGTGGCTCACACCTGTAATTCCAGCACTTTGGGAGGCTGAGGCGAGCAGATCACTTGAGCCCAGGGGTTCCAGACCAGTCTGAGCAACATAGTGAAAACCCATCTCTACAAAAAAATATATATATATACACATGAAAATTGGCCAGGCATGGTGGCACACGCCTGTAGTCCCAGCTACTTGAGAGGCTGAGCTGGGAGGATCACCTGAGCCCCAGGAGGTCAAGGCTGCAATAAGTCATGATCATGCCACTGCATTGCAGCCTGGGCAACAGAGTAAAATCCTATCTCAAAAGACAAAAAAAAAAATGCTGGGAAAGGCAAGGAAAAGGGCGTGGACATTGAGAGGAGTGAAATGCCACACTGAACAGGAAATGCACAGGCAAGAGCCCAGCCAAGAATAACACCCTTCAGGAAGGGCCTCCCAGAGCTCCTCTCCTTCCCCTTCTCCAGCATTTCCACCTAGTCACTGATGCCTCATTTCTTTATCTGGACAACATCAACATGGCCCAGAAAAGTCTTTACAGGTGAGCCGTTGCCCAATGGCACAGAACAACAGACCTGGGTCCCAGACACAGCCACAATGGAAAGGACTAAGATCACCTTCAACAGACCATTTGCCTATTCAATCCAACCTAAAAGACCCTCCTCTGAAAAACTAGAACAATAACACCTATCCTCATGGGATAGGGGCCACTGTAAAGATTAAATTAGTTAATACATGTAAAATGCTTAGAACAATGCACAGAACACAGTGAGGACTTGAAAAACATTAGCTCTTGGTATTTTTAATGATATACAGCACAAGAGTTCATAGTGGAGACACCCTGAGCCACACTACCTGTGTGTGACTCTGGGATCTATCCACTACCAGATGTAGACCATGAGCAAGTGACTCTGCCTCTGTATGCCTTGGCTTCTTCATCTATAAGATACAAATAATGATAATACCTTAACGAGCATGGTTGTTGGGAGAATTAAATTAATCGTTTCATAGAAAGAGCTTGGCACAGTCCCTGGAACACAGTAAGCACTTTCTAAATGACAGTAATTATGTTATCTTTCTATGGTGTGGCTAGCATGAGGCAAGTAAGTTAGGGAGTCCCCTTGACCTTTGAGGAGTTTGTAGCCTAATTAAGGAGACACGCAATGCACACATGGAACTAGCATGGAAGAGCAGCACAGAATACGGATGCGTGATAATTCTACAAGCATGCACACAGCACTTCTTATGGTCTCCTCCCTGTCTCCTTTCCCTCTCCCCAACACACTCATGCGCTGAGGGAATTCAGAATGTTACAGGGTGCTGTGGGGTTAGGGGAGCGCTCCCTTCTTGGTCACCCCCTTACTCCCAAGGGTGGGCCCCTTAGTAGGGATTCCCAGGTCTCATTCAATACTCAACGCTGCTCATTGAAACAAGTTCCCCCTGGAAAGCACTTAGTTTCAAGAATAAAGGGGGGTAGCCACTCTCCTCAGTTTTCATGGATGGACCATAAAGGGGTGAGACACTTAAGCCTCACTAGAGAAAACCAACAGGGCTATACACAAGGGGTGGCGGGGTAGGAATTCTAAAGTGTTCCAGCACTCTCTGGGCACTGAACTTGCTGGAAGTGCCATTTTAAATAACGTTTAAAGCCAGCTGCTCCAGTGCTTAAAAGGAAACATGATGCTGAATATAAAAATTGTAAGGGGAAATGTAAGCATCATAAGGTATTAATTAATCCCATGACAGAAGATTCCTTCTGCTTAGATTACCTCTGCCTAAAGAAATATTTATCCAAGAAATTCAGAGAAAGACAAGTGAAGACAGACACCACCATACTTAAGATTCTGTGATTTTTAATCCTGACAAGGATTAAAGGGCTGGAACAAATGTGATGGTGGCATGCACCAGAACCTAGTTAACCCCTTTTTATTCCTTCCCAAGGAGGCTGACAGCTATTTTAAGCCCACAAAGTAGTCACGCTGTCTGATTTGCAACTTTAGGAATCAGAGTAGCTGCAGCTAGATTTTTTAAGCAGGCATGTATAATGAAGATAATATACGACTAGGTCTCTGACTTATAAAAGAACAGAGTGTCTGAATATTCCATAGATTAAAACCATGCACAGATGAAACTTAAATTGCAACTTGTAGGACTTAATAACAGTAATAAAAACAGCAGCCAACTCTGTGCCACGCACGATGCTAGGCCATTTACAGGTACTACTCATTCAATCCTCCCATTAACCCTATGAAGTATGAGATATTTGTATCCTCTTTTTACAAATGAGAATGCTAAAGGAGAGATGTTACATAACTCACACAAGGTCATGTAGCAAGTGAGGGATAGAGCCAGGATTTGAACCTAAACACAGTTTGGCTCCTGAATCCATGCCATGCTATGCTACCAACCAAATTCACGTCATAAAAATTGCAAAGTAGCAAATTAAAGAAAATAAGCCATGAATTAGGGGAAAAAAAGACATCAATTCATTAATGAGAAAACAAGTTGAAAATGTTTCTTACAGCCGGGCGTGGTGGCTCAAGCCTGTAATCCCAGCACTTTGGGAGGCCGAGACGGGCGGATCACTAGGTCAGGAGATCGAGACCATCCTGGCTAACATGGTGAAACCCCGTCTCTACTAAAAAATACAAAAAACTAGCCAGGAGTGGTGGCGGGCGCGTGCAGTCCCAGCTACTCGAGAGGCTGAGGCAGAAGAATGGTGTAAATCCAGGAGGTGGAGCTTGCAGTGAGCTGAGATCCGGCCACTGCACTCCAGCCTGGGTGACAGAGCCAGACTTCGTCTCAAAAAAAAAAAAAAAAAAGAAAATGTTTCTTACATAAATGACAATTGAGAAACGACAATTACCTACTCCTGAAATTGGCCATATGTTCTATATTCAGATTCTAATTCCATTCGACATTCACTGGAATTTTATTTAATTCAGGGAAAAAAATGCTTACTTGGCATTTTCATTGGAAGGAATTAGCACTGTGTGAGATTGGGGTTATCAGAAAGAGGCCACACCAGGGAGGTCCCTCAAGCCACTGGCAACCGGAAGTTACCAGACTAAAGCAAGAAAAATGGGGGAGAGGAGTGTGAAGTCAATTAAGGCACCTCTCACCATTGGGTGACCCAGGAGGGTCCTGGCCATCTTATAGGGAGCATCTCTTTCATTCAAAATACATTTTCTATGCGCAAGGCACTGTACTCAGTGCTGTGGAAGACACGGGGGCAGAGTGACATGGACCCTGACAATGACAATGCAGGGATGAAAAATCGGACAGGGCAAGCAGCTCTAATATAAAGCAGGTGGAACTGGTAACATCCACTTCACGGAGTGACTTGTGAACTGGGTGGGAAACTGCAGTGAGGGTTAAGGGAATGGTGGGTACTACAGTTGGGTTGAAGCCCAGGGTGATTAAAGGGAATTGTTCAAAAACAGTATTGAATGTCATACTAAGAATTTTGGTTCTAATATAGTAAGTACAGAAACTTTTCATGTTTTTGAGTGGGAGGATAACCATTTCAAGAAAATTGATAGGGCAAAAGTTTGAGGGATGAGGGGATCAGAGAACAAGTGGGGCACTGGAGGCCTTCAGGAGGTTATTGATGGCCCTGATAACAGGGGAGGGGGTGGAGCATGTGAACTGGTGATGGATCAGCCAGGGCACATGGATGGATGTCACTGGGAACATTCAAGAGGATTTGGCACCTGACTTGGTGTGGGGTACAGGAGAGTAGAGCCTGGACACCATAGGTACCCAGTAAACACCAAATTTGAGTTGGCTGTTAAATCAAAGAATACAAGGAGTACTTTAAAGTGTCAGGCCCATGTGCCCAAGAGGATGGTGGGGTCGTTAAAAGACAATGAAGTCAGAAGAGAAATTTGATTTCCAGCTTGTTGAGTGATGGGGACAGCAACACATTCAGGTACAGATGGCCAGCAGGAAGCTGCAAATAAAGATGCGGAGTCTGGACTGAAGTAGAGAGCCAGCAGCCTGCATAACAGAAGAGTGGGAGCAGACAGAATCCAAAGGAGAGGGAATGGAGCACTCACGGTAGAGAGCAAAGGGAGGATGTAGAACAGCCACAAAAGAAGGAGGTATGGGCAGGGGCAGGGGGCTGGCTGACTGCAAGCAGGCACAGAGAGCCTAATGAGGCAATCCACGGAGGACTAGGACAGGCTGCTCAGGAAGAAAAGTCAAAAAGGATGAGGACAGAGGAAGGGGCAGCAGAGCAATTTCAGTAGAGCAGCCAGGACAGAAGTCGGAAGGATGCGGCCAGGGACTGAATGAAGACTGAGAAACTGCAAAGGGTGGAGTACTCTCTCACAAGGCTTAGCTGTGAAAGAAAGAGAAAGACAACATGTTAATTAAAGAAAGAGGCAGAAAGAAGAGACGTTTCACAGAGGGAAGGCCATAGCATATTCTTAGGCAGGGAGGAGTAAGTCAGTACCCAGGAAATGTAACCGTGCCAGGGTGGGGGTGGGGAGTGAAGGGCATAATTAAGAGGACAAAGGCAGACTAACAGGACATGGAAAGCAGACAGATCTCAAAATGAGGGAAAAAGAAAAAAAATTGGACTTCATCAAAATTTAAAACTTTGTGTTTCAAAGGACAATACCAAGAAAGTGAAAAGACCACCCACAGAATGGGTAAAAATATTGCAAATCTATATAAGGGATTTGAATCCAGAATATATAAAGAACTCTTACAACTCAATAGTAAAACGCCAATCCAACTTTTAAATGGGCAAAGGATCAGAATAGACATTTCTCCAAAGAAAACATATAAATGGCCAAAAAACACATGAAAAGATAGTCGTTTTTTTTTCTCTCTCTCTCTCTGAGTCTGCTTGCTAGGGAATGAGGAGGTATTCTGTTATTCAAAAGGGAAATACAAATCAAAACCATGATGAAATAGCACTTCACACCCAGAAGGATGGCTGGAATCAAAAAGTCAGACAAGCATTGGTGAGGATATGAACACACTGCTGGTGGAAAGGTAAAACGATGCAGCCACATTAGAAGTTCCACAAAGGGTCACACATGGTTACCATGGGACCCAGCCATTTTACTTTTATTTATTTTACCCAAGATAAATTTTTAAAAAATAAAAATAAAAACATGCCCACACAAAAGCCTGTACGTGAATGTTTATAGCATTATTTTTAAGAGGCAAAAATGGAAACAACCTAAATGTGCCTCAGCTGATGAGTGAACAAACCAAATGTGGTATATCCATACAATGATATATTATCCAGCCATATAAAGGAATTAAGTACTGATAAATTATAGATGAACCCTGAAACACGACGCTAAGGGAAAGAAGTCAGACACAAAAGATCACATATTATATAATTCCATAAATATGAAATGTCCAGAATAGGCAAATCTAGAGACAGCAAGTAGATTAGTGGCTGTTCAGGGTTGGGCAGATGCAGGTGGTAAGGATTACAGGAGTGTGCCACCATGCCCAGCTAATTTTGTATTTTTAGTAGAGATGGGGTTTCACCATGATGGCCAGGCTAGCCTTGAACTCCTGACCTCAAGTGATCCACCCGCCTCGGCCTCCCAAAGCACTGGGATTACAGCCGTGAGCCACCACACCCAGCCTAGTGTTTTTTTTTTAATGTGATAAAAATGTTCTAAAATTGACTGTAGTGCTGGTAGCACAGATCTGTAATATCTTAAAAATCACTAAATTGTACAGTTTAAATTAGTGAATTGTATGGTATGTGAACTACATCTCAATAAAGCTATTAGAAAGGAGGGAACTCAATAGTAAAAAGCCAATCCAACTTTTAAATGGCCAAAGAATCAGAATAGACATTTCTCCAAATAAAATATATAAATGGCCTTTTCCAAAAACAGAAAGGAAGAAGGAAAGTAGCAAAGATCAAGTTTGCAGGGTAGGGCAAAAAGGCAGGAAGGAAGGGCCATGGGCATGGTCCCAGGCTGTCAGGGAGGGTAGACAGCAGGACGAGGGCAGCAAAAAGGTCATTGCACAGCTAAGAGCATCCTCAAGGCAACAAAGGTATAAAGGGAAGGCAGGTAATTACAGCCAGCGAAAGCATTCTGAAAGTTTGAGTCTTGGGAGTAGCAGCATTATGAGTAGGCAATAGTAAACAGTGAGTCAAGTCTGGTTAGGGTCCTAGCTACAGATAACTGGCAAAGGTCATCATTTGATGTGGCTGCATGATTTTGACCACTAAAAAGAACTGGGACATTGTGGGCAAATGTCTGAAAGCCATTTCAGAGCTACAACTGAAAGCCATAAAATAATGAAATGTATGGCTAATGTAGAAATAGACTTGTCCATCAAATCCCAAGAACACCAGGTGTAGAGGAACATACTGGGACACCTGAGAGCAATGTAAGGACAAATAAAACAGGTGTTATTTCAGAGCAGTACTGTATCTTTGGAACTCACTGCCCCCCACCAAAAAAAAAAAAAAAGTGGTCTGGGCAGAAGATAAGTGTTCTTAAAAGCATCTGGAAAAGCATAAGAAAGTGAACTATGTCTCCTCCTTAATGATGACATTGGAAAATACATCAGACCCTTAATCTGAATTGCTACTGTTCCAGAACCCTGGAAGACAGGACCCTTAGTCAGGGTGGAGAGAAGGGAGAAAGTGGACATAAGCACCCAGTGTATAGTGGAATGGGTTCTGAGAGCTCTGTACCAGGCCATGCAGGCTCAGATGAGTCAGGGATACCCCACTTACGGTGACCAAATGTCATTCATCTGGAGGCCTTCATGGCAGTATGTGTAAGGGGCATCCACAGATATCCTGCTGAGGTTACTGGAATCTCTAAAATCCACATCAGGGAAACCATCAACCAATGAAGCCAGGTAGCAAGGAAGGAAATACAGCCAGAGAATTCAGCTTCAATCTGACCAAATGCTCCCAAACCACAAAATCACTCAGCAATGATATTTACTGCTTTCAGACTTTCCACAATTGGTCATTTCTTCCACTTGACAATTTTTCATTGTGACTATGTTTGTACCTGATGTTGAGGCTTGGGAGGGGGAGGCACACAGAGGCACGAGATTCCTCAAAGAACATTCCATGTCACTGGAGAAGATATATGCAGAGAGGAAAAAACAGAATTTTGTGTGGTAAACAGCTTCAGCAATATCTCTCATCCCACGTGCAATCTTCTCCCATCAAGAAGTGGGGCTTATTTCTCTTCCCCAATAACCTATTTTGACCAACAGGATGTGGCAGAAGTGATCCTATGTAACTCAGAAAGGCCCAACCTTAAGAGCTTCTGCTTTCCTGCTTGGAATACCCCCTACTGAAAACCAGCTGCCCAAAAAAAGGGCCACCATGCTGTGAGGAGATCCAAGCCAGACAGTGGAGGGAATAGTCATGTGAAGGACCACCAAGGCACAGTCATATGAGTGAAACCTTCTTGAACAGTCCAGCCTAGCTGCGGATGAATACAGCAAAGTGAGTGATCCAGTCAACACCATAAGCAACAGAAGAACAGCCCAGCCAAGCTCTGCCTCAATTCCTGAGTCATGATTCATAAGCAAACTGAACAGTTGTTGTTTCAAGCTACTGAGTCTTGAGGTAGTTTGTTTTCAAGTGATGGATAACTGAAACCAATTTGAAGCCAGGGAACCAGGGATAAGTCCTGGTTCTGTTATTATCTGACTATGTGACCTTGGGTCCACGACTTCCCCTCCAAACTTCAATTTCCTCATCTGTCCAATGATGGGGTGAGGGTGTTGTACTGAGCCATGGTGCTTTCCAGTTCTGACCATCTGTATCATACACACAGATATAAGGGAACAATCTAGGCAATGAGTGTTAGGACTACAAGGGAAGCAACTATTAATACTTCAGGATTGAGTGAGCCTTGGAGGAGGTGAAAGAATCATGGACCTGGAGTCAAAAGCCCTGGAGTGTGAGGATTAAGTGAGGCAGTGGCTAGAACAACGCATGGCACATAGTAAGTGCTCAATAAATATCATTAGCTGATATACCAATTTGCAACTCTGGACAAATTAATCTCTCTGATCCCCATTTTTTGGCCTGAAAAATCGAGATAACACTAATGTGCCTGTTTCTATACGAGGAAAAGTGTTTGTATGTAAAAGTCCCATGCAAATCAAAAATCACCTACAGATAAGACATAACTATTATTAATACTCTTATTATCCTTTGTACCATTAGCATTAAAAGTCTCTTTCTCACCAAGACAGGAGAGACAGTTGATGACACTGGCCACCAGGAAGACATACTGGGAGATCAGGAGGCAGGTACTAAGGAGCCACAGGCTCTCAGGGCATGTAAGATTTACCCACCCGCCAGCATCAGTCAGTAAGCCAGGTGCCCACTCTGAACACAGACAGCAGGTTTCCCTGGCAAGCAGCTCTCAGCCCAAAGGGAAATCTGGAAACGGCCAAGCATTAAAAGTTTGAGCCAGGTATAGTGGTTCATGCCTGTAATCCCAACATTTGGGAGGCCGAGGCGGGCAGATCACCTGAGGTCAGGAGTTCGAGGCCAGCCTGACCAAAACGGAGAAACCCCATCTCTACTAAAAATACAAAATTAGCTGGGCATGGTGCTGCATGCCTATAATCCCAGCTATTCGGGAGGCTGAGGCAGGAGAATCACTTGAACCCGGGAGTTGGAGGTTGTGGTGAGGTGAGATCATGCCATTGCACTACAGCCTGGGCAACAAGAGCGAAACTCCATCTCTAAATAAATAAATAAATAAATGTATGCATGCATGTATGTTTGAATAATTTCCTATACCAGAGTCCTAGAGGCCAGCAACCTGAGACCACTCCACTAGAGAGCTGTGAATCAAACCCGTGGCCAACATAGAGTGAATATCTCATAAAAATTATTGAATGAAAAGGCACTGGATTTGGGAGTCTGAAGTCAAAGCCCCAGGCTTAAATCTTGGCTTTGTCATACACAGCTGTGAGCACTAAGGCACACAACAACCTCCCTGAGCCTATATCCTCATTTATAAAATTGACATAAGGAGACCCATCTCCTAGGGAAGTAGTGAGAATTAAATGAGGTACTGCAGGTGAAAAAATCTAGGATTGCACTTGATAACTAAATGCATGGTTTTTTAAGTGCACAGAACCTCTGCCACCCGGATGTCCTTCGATCCTAACCGCATACCTTTCAATCTCTGCAGAACCCTGAAAATGAGTGGCATACATCCAGAGGAACACTCAATCCAATGTTGATTCTGAAAAACTGCCAGCCCTTGGGAGAGAAAGAGCCGCACTCATTTTCCAAGGGTACCTGACAAGGCAACAATAATACATTTGCATTTCCCAGCCTGCATTTTTCCAAAACAAGGGAAGACTGTGATGTGGATTTAACCCTGAAATCCCAGTGATTGTGCAGTTGCACAGACACTGCTCTGCAGGGATGTTGAAAACAGCCAGAAAAGGCTGTTACCAGGAGCATGTAGGACAGAAAAGCTTGTGCTTCCACCTCTGCTCAGGTCTTGACTAACATGGTGTTTGAATGTGCCAGGGTGCAGCATCAATTACAAAGATCTGGGAGTTAGGACCTGGTCCTCAAAGTCAGCCTTTGCCCAAAGAAGTTCCACCACTCCCCTTACCATATGCTCCTGTCCTTTCTTCTCTGCCTCACCTCTCTCAAAGAAGGATCCTTAGTCCCCTATGTCTCAGATTTGTATTGGGAAAACAGCTTGGACCAACTGCGGCTCCCTCTCCTTTCACTGACCACCACTGCCTGTGAATCCGGGGAAGTTACTATAGGAACTACATCACACAGCCCCCAGACATTTGCTTAGAAAAGAAACTGTACATTTGGGAAAGGGAGCAAGTTGGAGGCAACCCTCAAGCCCAATATTTCTCAAAGTCTGGCCACAATCACCTGCATTAAATCACCTGGAATGCTCGTTAAAGGTACATAGTCCTGGGCTCCCCCAAGATGCATCGAATTAAAATTGGGGTGTGGCAAGACTCAAACTTGTTAACCCCCTCACCTGATTATTCTTAGGCACACTAGGTTTTGGGGACCAAAAGCAGAGGACTGAACTGTGAGAAAATAAAAAGGCTTAAAATACACGTATTTATCTATCTGTCTGTCTGTCTATCTATCTATCTATCTATCCATCCATCTATCTATTTATCCGAGACAGGGTCTCACTCTGTCACCCAGGGTGGAGTGCAGTGTTGCAATCATAACTAACTGCAGTCTCTAACTCCTGGGCTCAGGCGATCCTCCCACTTTGGCCTCCCAAAGTGCTGGAATTACAGGCAATAGCCACCATGCTCAGTCTTAAAACACTTTAAATCTGATCTCCCTTCTTACCAACTCTTACTTGTAAAACAGGGTACTGGTGAACCAAACAAAACACAAGCCAATTCCCCAGTTTACGTACGTCCAAGAAAATTAAATCATGACCCTGAGGAAAACTCATACTTTAAAATAAAAACCCCCACTCACCAAATCAACAGGCCTGGACAAAAATTAACCCAAGCATCCCATCTTAGACCCACCGACCAGATCTATTCTGAGAGATGAGAGAAGTGAGATAAGATCTTGGCTGCAGCCCCACTCTGTCCCAGCCATACCCAGTAATTCAGCTCTGCATTCCACGGCAGGGTTTAATGTTTCGGGGGGCTGGGGGAGGCAGTTCTCCTAGCTCCAGCAAATATGGCTGGGATAAGGTTATTCAGGGGAAAAAAAGGTGAGCTTCACCAACTCACCCATCTACACGAGAAAGAAAAAAATTCTAAAGAAACTGACCACACTAGGCACATGTCTGATACTCGAAAATTGTGTGAATTGAAGGAAGGAGACACCTGATGGAATAATCCTTTCGTGAGATGCTAACAGCCTGCACGTACACCATCATGAAAGAGAAAAAGAGAACAAAGAGTCAAATTGTCGTCACATCCAAAGTACTTTTCAAAACCAGCAAGACCCAGCCTACTTAGAGGGGCAATACTTTTTCACCGACAGGCACACTGTAGGTGCCGAAAGTCCCTGGGTCTATACGTCACAGAGGAGGTCAAAGGGCTTGAAGGAAGAGCAGAACACTTTTCCACAGAAAAAGCACTGTTTCCTGGTGATGGGCAGTGGCCACCGCCAGTGCAATTTCAGAGCCAGAACTCCTCACTCAGGGAGGTGCATCACAGGGGGTCAACCTTCCTCACACCTGATGGTCCAGGACCGAGGCTTCTGCTCCACCCCTCCCTCAATGGTGGACCTGGGGCTCCGACCTCAGCGCTGAAAATTCCAGTCATCTCTGCTAAATTCTTCCGCAACAGTTCCCTACCAGATGCTGAAACTTAACATTAAGCCACAAAACTAGCAAATGGGTAGCTTTCACCACTCCCTTCGGTGACTGGCACATGCAGAGAGTCTGGCAAATTAGGCATTTAGGAAGTGACTCCAACACCCAGACCCGGTTAAAAAAAAAAAAAAAAAAAAGTTAAAAAAAAAAATCTGTATTCTTTTCTTCAATTAGGAAGCAGGCATTTCTCTTTTAAAAGACCTTCCTGAAAGCACCTCTCCCTGGGAGCCCAGCAGATAAATAACACCAGAGCTCCCTTAAACCGATTCTAAAGCACCAGGTGCCCAGGCTGCGCTCACTCGCCGGCTTCTCCTCTGGAGGAGGGATCCGGGAAGTAACTCAACCCAGTCCTAGGCAGATAAGGATGGGGGAGTCTGCAGGTGCGAAGGGGGAGGTGAGGCAATACCGCTCAAACTTTGCAGTTGCTCTTGAACAGTTCTGGGCAGGAACCCGAGGAATTACAGACTCAGAAGGGAGAGTCACCATCCCTAAGAGAAAGGCCCCCAAATCGGCCTAGCCCACCAGCTCTGGGTCCAGGACGGCTGTGCATCCCATCCGCTCAAACATGCCCCCCCAGCCCACCGCCACCACAGGTAGCACCCTCCCCGGAGCCCCCTCACCTTGGCCTCAAAGCAGATGCCGTGCTGGAAGGCGTCCTCGTTGTGCAAGGGGATCCGCAGATCGTGCCCATCGTCCACCAGGTTGTACTTGGTTTTGCTGGGCATGGTGACCCGCAGCGGACCCGCTCCTTCGGAGGCGGCGGCGGCTGCAGGAAGGGGCTGGCGAGACCCCGGGGAGGGGAGGCTGGAGCTGGGCGCGGCGACGCGTGGTGGGGCCTGGGAGCGCGGGGCAGGGGGCGCCCTGGCCGCGCGGCGGCCGGACCCAGAGCGGTGCAGAGGGCCGAGCGGCAGCAGGCTGCGCGGATGCGGGCGACGCGAGCGGCGCTGTGGTCGCGCAATTCCTGCCGGCGAGGAGGGCGGCGGGGGAGGAGGTGGCGGCGGGAGCGGGCTGCGCGGCGCCCCTGCCAGGGGAGGGGAGCGGTGGGGCGCGCTGCCCGAAGCGGGACTGGGCGCGGCGCCGGCCCCAGAGCAGTAGAACGCACGGCCCGGGACGAAGAAGAAAAGGCGGCGGTGGCGGTGGCGGTGGCGGTGGCTGTGACGGTGGCGGAGGAGCTGGGTGCCTGTCACGGAGACGCTGGATCAGCCGCCAGCGAGCGGCTCCTCCTGCGGGGCGGGCCCGGGCCGGCTCCTCCCTCCGGGCGCCGAGGCCCCGCCCGCCGCCGGGTCCGCCCCCGCGCAGCCCGCGCTGCCAGCGGAGCAGGTGAAAGTCCCCGGGAGCGCCGCGCCGGGCCCTGCGGGCGCCCCCAGCCGCGCGACGCCGGCAACTTCGCCCCGGCCCCAGACGGCCGGGATCTCAGGTGCCCTAGCTCAGCCTAGTTTCCTTTTCTTAACGGTCAAATTCTGAGCCGGAGCTACTGATGGCCGCGGCGGCATGGCCTTGAAGTTTTTGTTTTTGTTTTTGGAGATGGGGGGAGGGGCCGTGTTTATTGTTTTGTTTTCGTGTTTTACCAGGAAGGTCCAAGTCTTGCCCCAGATATCCCAAATCTGGGCCCTCATTAATTCTTAGAGTCCCCTTTCTCAGAAGGCAAGACTGCGCCCAAATGGAGGACTATCTGAGGCGCTTTTTGTTCCTATGTGACTTGTGTAATAAGGCTTATGAGGTGCTTTTAGGGAGCATTTTAACATTTAAAAGCCATCAGGCTTGTAGAAATGGGGAAGGCAGAAAGGAGTACTAAGGACAAGAGAATGCAGAATATTTTTATATTCTTGACTGTCTACAATTGGGTATGGACAAAATGAGCTTCCAAGTTATTTCCGGCCAGCATGTTATGGTTCCCATCTTAGTAAATGCTGGAGCTCACTTTGCCTATTGTTAAGAAGGGACCTAGTCACTGTTCTGCTTTACATCAAGAGTTTTTGAGAAAAGTTGCCTAATTATCTCCATCTTGGCAGATATCGGGTAATGGAAGGGTTGTGTCCTATGTGTTCCGTTTCTTAACGGTGCAAGATATGCAAATAAAGGAGCTATAGGAGGAGTTCATGGCCAAGTATTCAGTGTCTGTCAAAACACCATAGGTAGAGTTACATGATAGCGGTTATATACATGGTTAACTCCAAAATCTCGGAAGGTAACCAGTCAAGCCAGTGCCAAAGCCAGTCAAATATGAGATCCTTTAGGCCAAATGGTCAGATTCTCTGTTGAATTCATCACCTTAAACCTACTTTTAGAGTCCTGTGTACATATCCACCCAAGACAACTCGCAGACCAAACATTATTAATTGCTTGTTGTACAGACCAGGCTTAGAATCACCATAAAGCATAACAATGAAACTGCCTGTAAAAGGTATGTCTTCTTATACCATTTCCATGACAGATTTATACAGGAGAATACATTATTGCCGTGATTGCATTTCTCATTTTGTCTCATAGTGCTAAAGTACAATTGCCCTTAACTAGATATTGCCTATTCCCTAACTGCTGAAATTACTGGTTAAGATGTAGCAACTTCTTGGATATCTCCTTAAATAAAAGCAAACTGATGATGTGGACAAATTAACCACATACATTATGCTGTATAGATTTTATTATATTCATAAATGTTAGTAAGAACCAAAAATAATTTGCACTAAAGGAATGCACCACTAACCTTTTTATAAATACAGGACATGAAAGTGTAATCAGGCATGTTTGACTCCTTGAATGTCAAAGTGGTTTTAATATGCATCATAAATGTACTCTCTTAAAACCTGGCACAGTAACTCAATAACTTAAAGGCAAGACCTTAAGTAACTATTTCATTTACATCTCATATTCTCTCCCGAATTTAAAATGTCCTGACTCCAAATGGCCTTTTTTCTGGATTAATTTGGGTCTAACTGGACTGCTGAATTTATCAGAATTTCATATCTCAGTTTGTAACACATTGTTTGTAGACAAAACACAAACAAAAAGGCTGAAATCCCAAAGGTATTTCAGGGTCTAGTACAGAGACTACTACAGAGTGGACAGCCAATAATTATTTATGGACCTGAATAATAACAGATAATGATCATTCCCTTTCACTATGTGTCAGGCATTGTTCTTAGAGTCTTCCAGGTGTTATTTAATATGCACACAACTCTAAGGCTAGCCCTGTTTTACACAGAAACTGAGGCACAGAGGGGTTTAAATAACTTGCCCAAGGTCACACATGTAGAAAGGAAAGGAACCAGAATTTGAATGCAGGTCAATTCTATGTCAAGAAGTGGTTCTGGCACGCCTGGATTGGTAAGAAAAGCTTCATACTACAAATGAGATGCATATCAAATCAGAACCCATGTTTTATTTAGGCACATAGTATTGCTAAGGTAATATACATTCCATTTCAGTTATATGAAGTGTTCCAAAAAGGAGAGTCTCATTCTCTACTTTGGCCTCCACCTAATATAACGTCAGTGCCACATAGGCATGAAAACACCCTTCTTCCAGAAACAATGGGCATCCAAAGTAATTTCCTTTTTTTAGGCAGTGATTTCAATCTTATTTTTACACCTTTAAATGTAACTAAATCTCACCCACGGCATTTCCAGACCCATTTTTTAAAAATTAATCAAGTTTTATTTATTTATTTATTTATTTATTTATTTATTTATTTATTTATTTATTTTTGAGATGGAGTCTCACTCTGTCACCCAGGCTGGAGTGCAGTGGGATGATCTCTGCTCACTGCAACCTCAGTCTCCCAGGTTCAAGCAGTTCTCCTGCCTCAGCCCCCTATGTAGTTGGGATTAAAGGCATGTGCCACCATGCCCAGCTAGCTAATTTTTTTCTTTTTCTTTTTTTTTTCTTTTTTTTTTTTTTCTTTTTAGTAGAGACAGAGTTTCACTGTGTTGGCCAGGCTGGTCTTAAACTCCTGACCTCAAATGATTCGCCCACCTCGGCCTCCCAAAGACCTGGGATTACAGGCATGAGCCACCTCGCCTGGCCTCAAGTTTTATTTCTTATAGTGAATGACAGGTACTTGTATCAGTTTCCATACCCTTCTGTATTTTAAACATTGCATGATAAAAATTTTAATCTGAAGTATATTTAATTAAAATATAAATTGTCAATCATATAATACTTCTTATGCTAACTTTGTTTAAAAATTAATTGTGAAAAAAATCCTGCATCATGGAACCTTAGAACTGGAAGTTACTTCAGAGATAATTTAATCCAGCTCCTTCATTTTAAATAAGACAAACAACGATCTGAAGCCCAGAGAGATTAAATAATTTGCCTATCAAATTACTGTGAACTAGAGCTCCTAACTCAGTCATCTTTCTATCACACAGTAATGGGTTATAAATGAATTGACAGCAAACTTTACTTTCAGTACATATTTGGAAGTGAGAAAATTAATTTGCTTTTTTCTTTTCTTTTCTTTTCTTTTTTTTTTTTTTTTTTTTTTTTGAGACACAGCTTCTCTCTTGTTGCCCAGACTAGACTGTAATGGCACAGTCTCGGCTCACTGCAACCTCAGCCTCCTGGATTGAAGTGAGTGTCCTGCCTCAGTCTACTGAGTAGCTGGGATTACAGACACCTGCCACCACACCCACCTGTATTTTTAGTAGAGATGGGGTTTCACCATGTTGGCCAGGCTGGTCTTGAACTCCTGGCCTCCTGAGGTGATCCACCCACCTCAGCCTCCCAAAGTGCTGGGATTACAAGCATGAGCCACCGTGCCCAGCCTTAATTTGCTTTCGATCATAAATGCCGTCTTTGACATGCTAAGCATGGCATGTGCATTGCCTTGCTTCACCATATGAGACAGGTTATCCACATTAAACAGGTGAGGAATCTGAGGCTGAAAGAGGGAAGTAATTTGTGTAGGTCATAAAACATAAGTAGGAATTCTTGCATGAGTGGAGCCAACAAAGAATGAAGAGTGTGTCAGCTTGCTCAGTACTGCTCAGATACGCAGATGGATAGAACTCACAAAATCTTTGTGTAAATAATATTAAACATTAACAATACATAATCATTTCAAATTATTTTTTCATGTTTTACCATTTTTACCTGACAGTGTTTCTCTGAGACATATAGAGTTGGAAATCATTAGCCCATTTTTTAAAGTGGCAATAGACATTAAGTGATTTATTGTTGGGAAAAAATAGCGCCCTCTATCACCAATGGTCTCTAATACAAGTTTGGTTTAGCGTGATCTTTTACTACGTGAGCAATAAAGTAATAATTTGGGATGTTGGCCCCATCAGAAAGATTATTCAAAAACATATTGCATGTCGTGATGCTGGTCAAATATTTTTCCTCTTCATAGAAGCAGACTGCATCCACTACCACCCCCATACCAAGAGCTAAGCCACATTGTCATTTGTTTCTGTTTCAAAGGTAGATCTGTCTTTCTGCAAAAGAATGAACATCATGTTCTTATAAATTCAATACTCTTTCAAATCAACTTCCAGATGGGAATGCCTGTGGGGTTCCAAGCTTTCCTCAACAGCTAGCTGATGCAGAAGGAGAGACAGCAAGGTGAGTGGGAAGCAGTGGCCAGAGCTACTTCCTCTTACAGCACTTTCTCACACATCCCTGGAGCAGAACAGCAGGAAACAAGCAATATCATAGGTTCTCTTGAAACACTTGTGGGGAATTAGGAGATCTAGGGAAGAGAGGAAGGTCTAAAGAATTTTGAGTTGAAGAAAGAAGTTTAGGTTCCTGGCACGGTTTAAGTTCCCCTTCTCAGGTAGATTTGTTGAATAATCCCTATTGGATGTTATAACCATTTCCTGCTTTTCTAATTCAGAATATTCTTTTTCAAGTTAAAGGTAATAGCTGGATTTCTTAGTGCCACTTAGTATTTCAAGCAGAAAGTACTTATTAATTTGATGGCTCTGGTTCAAAAAGCCTTTTGGTCAAAGGCAATATAAAATCATATTTAACAGGTATTCCTGCTGTAATAGTTTCCCAGGCACAGCGAGGAACATAAGAGAGGTATACACCCTTCATGAGACAGGGACTTTTAAGTGCAGAAGGTAATGTATGATCATAAAAATCATTAAAATGATCATAAAAATGAGGCACCTATCTCTAAGTGGCATGAAGGGAAAGGATGGACAAAAATCACTGGGGCTGGCATGGTCAGGAAAGGCCTCAAGGAAGAAGGTCAGGCTTGCATTGGGCTTTAAAAAGGAAAAGGATTTTGATTTTTAAAACATAGGAGGAGGGCAGACATGGAGTCAGGATCTACAGAGACATTAATCTGCAAAATGGCCTCAGGGGACAAGCTTACAGGGTGGAGAGTTCCAACTGAAGAGCCGTTAGTGATAAGGCTGGCAACAGAGTCGGGAGACAGCCAGAGAGGCCTTCAACAGCTGGCTGAGATGACTGCACTCCATGGGATATTTTTGAACTGGGATGTGACCCTGGATGCTAATTCAGAAAGATTACCTCCCCACCACCACCAAAAAATGAATACTTTTTTATTGAAGCTACAATTGAGAAATGTCTGACATTAAAGGGAATGATTGGCTTTTCCATATTATAAGGTTATATAGAGAGTTGACCAGGTAGTCCTTGTGCTGTCTCCTATACCCACAAATGAAAGATGCTGAAAACAAAGCTCCAGCCAATTATACCTCAGTGTCATGGGTCCCAGAATACCTCCACATTGCTCACTTCCAGATACTTTTTAATTCTTGCTTCCATTCCTCATTCAATGACAGCATTAGTATTATTTATATATTGCCCTTTTTGTTTGTTTGTTTGTTTGTTCATTGGTTTTAGTGCTTCATAATGAGAAAGAGATCTTGATGGAGAATTTTCTTGTGTTTAGCTCCACTACTAAAAATTGATTTTAAGGCCCTTGCTTTTACCTCCCCAAAGTTATATCCCTATTCCTAAATCTGGGACTATTTACATTAATTATCTATTTAAAACACAGAGTAAGCCCAGCTGTTACATTTAGAAAGTTGGGGCTTGTCTGCTCAACTAAATCTATCCTGTGTCATTGGAACTGATCTTGCTTGCTCTTTATAAATCCTACACTCTTGAGATGACACGAGGGTTATAAAAAGACTATGGAAAACCTTATAAATGCAATATAAATTAATGTTATTTTCAGATCTCTCTTTGGAGGTGAAAAACTTTTAGGTAGTTTTGTAGTTGCTTAAAAACATAAAGCTTGCTCTGGACCCCCCACTAGTGTGCTTTTAAAAAGCAAGGAGAGGAGAGAAAAGAACAGAACAGATGCACAGTGCAGCCAGGTGTTTTTGGACCTTAATTTTCCCTCCCAGGTTCAAGATCTCCCACTTTGAGTTTTATGTGTTCTGAGAGCTCAATTTCAGTTATCCCAGACTTTGATTAGCATAACAGGTTCTCACCATGCTCTAATATTGTCTTTTGAACTCCACACAAAGGGAGCGGCACAATATGTTTTCTAAAAATTACAGGCATTTCAGGACAACTAGCAAATTAAGTGTTCAGGTCTCATCCAGATCCAGCTTTAGCAGTTTTCCATCATTAACAACTGCTTCACTCCCTTAAAAGGTCCTGTAATCTCTTTTATAAATCTCTTGACATCACCAGCTGGCCCCTGTCCACACCACTCAGAGCATTTTTCTTAAAACAGTGCTGGAGGGGCCTCAGAATTTTCCACCTCTCTGAGCAGCCGTGCTGTGCCATTCACTGGCCGAAGGCAGCCTCTGTAATCTGAGCTTCACATAAATGATAACACTTTAACTGCAGCCAAGTTTAATTCAGAACAAATGTTCCCCATGCTCATACCTTTTTGGAAAAGCAGCCCAGTCTAACAGCTAGAGCAGTGATGGGGGTCGGAGCCAGAGTGGGGGTGGGGTGGGATCTCTAAGTGCAAATCTGACTGCCCATACTAATATGCTGGGCTACTGTAATCCAGTCATCTGCCTGCCTGTAGCCCTGTGTCCATGTGTGAGATGGAGGCATAATTCTCCATCACTGTCTATTGTACATCTACCATATATTCCAGGAAATGTTCTTACCAAGCCTGATGGTAAAATGGAGTATTCTAGTTAGTTAAATATTCTGGTTAGTGGGAAGTTACCATGGATATAAAGTTTACTGATGAGACTATCATAAAAAGCTCGTTTCTGAGCAGACATTTGTGCACCCATGTTCATAGCAGCATTATTCACAATAATTTCCCCCAAAGAAGAAACAATTCAAATGTTCATCAATAGATGAATGGATTAAACAAAATTTAGTGTATGTGTGCAATGGAATATTATTCAGTCTTAAAAAGAAAGGAAATTTTGATATATACTACAACATGGAAGAAACGTGAGGACATTAGGCTAAGTTAAATTAGCCAGTCACAAAAGGATGAATATTATGATTCCACTTATATGGAGTACCTATAACAAGTAAATTCATAGTAACAGAAAATAGGATACAGGTTATCAGAAGCCAGGAAGAGGGGATAATGCACAGTTATTGTTTAGTGGGTGTAGACTTTCTGTTTGGGATGATAAACGTTATGGAGATAGTGGTGAATTCACTTAATATCACTGAGTTGTTAATTTTAAAATAGTTAAAACAGGCCAGGCAAGGTGGCTCATGCCTATAATCCTAGCACTTTAGGAGGCCAAGGTGGGTGGATCACTTGAGCTCAGGAGTTCAAGACCAGCCTGGGCAACATGGCAAAACCCCATCTCTACAAAAATTACAAAAATTAGCCAGGTGTGGTGACACACACCTATAGGCCCGGCTACTTGGGAGGCTGAGGATTGCTTGGCCCAGGAGGTAGTTGCAGTGAGCCAAGATCAATCACCTACTGCACTCTACCCCTGGTGACAGAGTGAAATCTCGTCTTAAAAAAAAAAAGATTAAAATAGCTTTTTAAAAATCATGTTTCCAAAGATATTATAACACTTCCTTAAATAAGGTGTTTGGGTTTCTTGTGTAACTATAGGGTCACTGTTACAAATATCAACCATTATTCTGTTGATGAGCAGATATTCTGGTCAGATATTCTAATCAACATGATCTTAAATCAACAAGTATGTACTACTTTGTAGCATTCAAATTCTTCAGAATGTCGGTTAGAATAATAAACAGACTAATAAAAATGCCACACTTTGGGATATTAGAATACCTGAAAGCACATTTGAGACCATCTCAGGTGCTACCCAAGGCAGTTTTTATGGTTATTTCCATGGAGGTTTTGAAATACTTTATTGCCTGAAGGGTTATATGAAACTGATTTCCGTCTGAACATCCATGACAGGATAAACTGTCTCTTATGTTACAGATGGATGTTACTTCATTCAGTGTGCAGTTAGTGAGTGCCTGCTATGTGCCATGGTTGTGTAAGACATCTGATCATTTAGCCAACAGATATTTATTAGTCGCTGACTGTGTGCTCTATGAATGTCTCTTCACAGTGGAAAGAAATAGATGAAACGATTCTTGTTCTGGAGGAATTCACTTTGATCTATCAAGGAGTTAAGACTGGTATTGAGATAGTACAAAAATAAAGCACTAAAAGTGCTTCAGAGGGTACAAAAGTGATGCCATGGAGTTCAGAGCAGGAGAGATCACTTCGTATGGCAGCCAGGGGTGGGTGGAGGTGGAGAGTGGGAGGAGACACAGAAAATGTCATGGGGGAGGCAGTATTTGAGCTTGGCATTAAAAGATTCTGTTACTTCCATGGGCAAGATCAGAAAAGCCCATTCCAGGTAGAGGAAGCAGCCAACCAGACTCTTACTGACCATCACTTGATATGCTTGAGGCTACAGTGCCCTCCTGTCCCCTCTGCAGATACATTTTGAGGTTACCTGGGACTTTGTGGTCAGTCAATGAGTCCTGCTCAGTTGTCCACTGAGCTCTACAGCCCTTCCCAAGTCACCTCCAAGGACCTGGTCACACAGGATTAGAAGTGAGATGAGCCAGGCTTGCCAAGACATGTCTGAGCTCAGACCTCTGTCCTGTGGCTTTGTATCCTTG
The DNA here is from genome assembly GCF_043159975.1 of Macaca nemestrina. Lineage (NCBI taxonomy): Eukaryota > Metazoa > Chordata > Mammalia > Primates > Cercopithecidae > Macaca > Macaca nemestrina. The sequence goes on from NC_092125.1 coordinate 97,638,622, forward strand.
GGCCAAAAAATGATGAGAGTCCCAATAAAGGACTTGTCCTCCTGTTTTAGCCAATGGAGGACAAAGAGAGAAAAAGTGGTTATTTGTTTCAGGGTCACAATTCCTCAGAGAAAATAAAAAGTAGAGGTCTGGGCAGAGAATGAAGTCTGAACTTGTCCACCAACCTATTTTACACATTTGTGCGTGCACATGCTTGCACACACAGACATACATGGTTTCATTGGCAAGAAGGAATTGAACCACCTCTGTTCTGTACTCACTGACAGGACAAAAATCCTTTATTTCACAACACAAATCCCCCAACAGTGATTACCCCTTGACATCTGAGAGTTGCACTCTGATAGTGCATGTTTCCTTGAGGTCTACTTTTGTGGAGGGAAGGTGGGTCTGGAGGGGAAGGGAAAGCACATGTACTGATCTGCCACATGCTTGAAGGTGCCCAACACATTAACTGATCTTATCTCCTTTAATCCTCACACCCACTCTGGAGGCCAGACATTACTGACTCTACTTGTAACTAAGAACTAAGACTTCAAACTTGTGCTCATATGTTTAAAGTCCATGTGACATCCAAGTGTGGGAAAATATACAGGAAGTGGAACCAGAGGCAAACTTTTCCAAATATGCAGTTTTGCCCAAAGTTGACCCCATGCATCTGTCAACTTTCTGAGCAACAATCTGAGCACACACTCATACACACACACACATACACACAGAGACTTATAAGTTTGAGCCCAGTCATCACACTGCCTGAGTTTGAATTTTGGTCCATCACTTATGAGCTCTGTAACCTTGATAACATAACCTCTCTGTGCTTTAGCTTCCTCATCTGTAAACCAGAAACAATTACTGTATGATGTTTGAGATGGCTCATAATAATATGGGATGGGGGGAGGTAGGTGGGGATATAGGTGAAGCAAAATTGGCCATCAGTTGATTATTGTTGATGAGTTGATCATTGTTCATGGGGGCTCATCATATTTTTTGTCTGCTTTTGTATATGTTTAGAATTTTCCATCTTAAAAACTTGTAAGAAGCATTATTCATACTAGTCAAAAAGTGGAAACAACTCAAATATCTATCAACAATAAATTGATAAGCAGAATGTGGTATTAACATATCATGAAATATTATTCAGCTTTAACAAAGAAGGAAATTCTGACACATACTACAATGTGGATGAAACTTTAGGAATTACACATGCTAAATAAAATAAGCCAGTCACAAAATGGCAAATACTGTATGACTCTACTTGTATGATGTACTTAGTACACACAATTTCATGGAGACAGAAAGTAGAAGAGTGGTCATCAGGGCCTGGAAGGAAGGAGAAATGGGGAGTTATAGTTTAATAGGTAGAGAGTTTCTGTTTGGGATGATGAAAAAGTTGTGGAAATGAATAGTGGTAACGGCCATGCAATGTTGCAGATATGCTCAATGCCATTGAACTGTACACTTAAAAATGATTAAGATAAATTTTGTTATGTATATTTCACAATAAAAAAGTTTTAAAACAATGAGATTATGCATGTATAATAGCACAGTTTCTGGCATGTTGTAAGCTCTCAGTTGATAGCTGTTATTAGCAGATGCACGTCATGGTGGCATTAGTGGTACATTGAGACAGGAAGGTCCATCCAGCCTTTCAAAGATGTGTTTTGGGAATATGTTACATTGGCTGGTACCCGGAATTTCTCCTCCTAGGCCCTGTGTCCAAACCTATGCATGCCTGTATTACCTGGCTCTACAACTATGGTATATGCAATTTCTTGGCACACCAGGGAGGCATTCATGACCTAGTAGCTTACAAAACAATAAAGTTTCTGGTCACCATGGCTAGCTGTCATGTAAGTTGTAGGTTACCATGATGAGGTAGAAGTAGGTCTCCTGCGTAAAGTGGAGAACTAGCAGACAATTTGTGGGTAAAACCCAGGTCCCCTCCCAGCCTACTACAAAAGGTGATTTCCACAGACCAGGATGCCCTAACAGGCTGCCAAGTCATAATGCAAGGATTCAGCCCACACACAAGTGCTCTTGAGTCCTTTTAAAAACTTAATTTGCTAACAACTGCAGTCACCCAGTAGAAGTAGTTTTAGCAAGGCTGCAGGGGTCCCCAAAACACCACCATGTGTGAATAGTAATAATCTTGGCATTCTGGTATGCACCTACCACCTCTGCCTTTCGTAATAATAATAGTTTACTTTCAGTCCATGCCTTATAGTTTAAAAAAGCCCTTTGCTTATATTTGTTTATATTTCACCTAATCCTTATGAGAACCTTCCAAGAGAGGTACAAGTATGGCTCCCATGGTGCAGAAGAGGAAACTGAGGCTGGGGAAGATTATAGGGTTTTTCCAAGATCATATAGGTATAAGCACTGGAGCCAGGTCTGAAGGCAAGCCACCCTCCATGCTCACCCCACGCCTTCTGTGTATTCCTTCTCTTTAATCCTTGACTTTTATAACCCACTGCACTGTACCCCTATCTACCTGTGGCTCCCTTGATAGGAGGGACTTTCTGAAAGAAGACATGTCTACAAAGCAAGACCAAAGAAAGGGTACTTTGCTTTCCTTATGACTCCCTAGGGAAAGTGTCAAGTTCTTGAATTTGGAATGGCAATGCCCTCTCAAAAAGCCTTTTAGGGATCCCACTACCTTGATGCCTCTCTAAGCACTATTAATCCCCAGACTTCTCTCTTGCTTTGCTGACCCATATCCCACATGACATCCCTACAAGGCAAGGAGCAGAATTTGGATGTCGCCCCCAACAGAATGGTAACGTGGTTGTTTCGGCATTCAGAACATCCCATGATGTCTCTATCTATCCTCTGGCATTCACAACATATAAGACCACCCTTTGCTCCCACTCCCCACATACTCTCTATACAGTCCTTTAGCAACACTTTGAATTCTGAATTTAACCTACATACAAGTGCCATCTGGGACAGCAAACTATACCCCACTGACCTGCAACCAAATTCTCTCTGCTCAGGGGCAAAAGACTTCCACTCCTGAGAGTTGTGCCTGAATCAGAATTGCCTTTACTACCCTCACAGCCAAGACTCTCCCACTCGGTGCTTGCTCTTTCTTTCGTTAGTTGACTCATTCATTCATTTTTCCAAGATTAATGCTATAGACATGCATTTTGTCTTCCTACCCCAGTGAGTTGGTGTGAACCAAAATATCATGTACGATTCAGGTATGGAAATGAAATGTCAGGGAAAGTTCATTTGTGACTCAGAATACTATTGAGACACCCACCCACATCTCAACAGGGTTGTTGAGTGCTAATAAAGCCCCCTTAGCGTGTATTGTGTTTCATAGCTATTATTTCATACACAGCTTGAACAGAGCAGAGGATAGTTACAAAAAGGTTATGCAATCTTTCTCAGGTCCTTTTCCTAGCATCAGGTAGGGTTCTAAATTAGGGAAAGCTTATGACATTTCCACTCTGATTTATCTCCTGAGCCTCATTTTCTTCATTTATTCTTCGTCATCACCCACCCCCTGCTCCCAGCCATCTTACCATAACCAATTACTGGTCATGTCGAGGTCAATGCTCAGGACAGGGACACTTTCAAAGGCTCCAGGAAATAAGAATCTATGCCATTCTATCATTTCCAGTTTTTCCATGATTTAGAACAATTCAAAGCCCTAAATATAGAAGAAGCCATTTGGGTCAGCTTTTTCTACCCCTGGCCTTTTGTTGGGTTGGTGCAGGGGTAATTGAGGTTTTAGCCACTATACTTAATACATGGGAGGAAGCTGAAGCCCGAAGAAGTGAAATGGCTTTTGAAAGGCACACAGCTAGCTGAGAGCAGAGCTGATGCTATAGCTCAGGCTTCTGGGTCCTGTCATCATCCCACTAACCTGGCAGAGCTCGGCAAGGCTATGCTCCTGAGCAGGGCTGCCCTGGCTGGCCGAACATCGCCTGTTCGTGGGCCACTCAGCTGATGGCTACCTAGTTCCCTGCTGTTCTGTGGATGGCAGAGCAGTCTCTGGTGCCCTCAAAAGGCAGAACTGAGTAGTGGTGCCCTCAAAAAAGATCTAGATGAAGCCTGAGAAATGAACCCTCAGATCCACCTCCACTCCAATTTTACAGAACACTTTGGATTCATCCTTTTATTTTAAAGATCGTGAAACATTTTTTTTAGAATATCAAAATATATTTGAAACACAAACTTCCCCTAATGCCCTCAAAAGCATAGACTAGAGACCAGGCGCTGTGGCTCACGCCTGTAATCCCAGCACTTTGGGAGGCTGAGGCAGGCGGATCACAAGATCAGGAGTTCGAGACCAGCCTGGCCAACATGGTGAAACCCCCATCTCTACTAAAAAAAAAATAGCCAGGCAGGTGGCGTGTGCCTGTAATCCCAGCTATTCAGGAGGCTGAGGCAGGAGAATTGTTTGAACCCGGGAGTCGAGTTTGCAGTGAGCCAAGATCACGCCACTGCACTCCAACCTGGGCAACAGAGCAAGACTCCATCTCAAAAAAAAAAAAGAAAAAGAAAAAGAAAAGAAAAAGAAGCATAGACTAGAACTAGGGCCTGGACCCCTGTGAGAACCAAGAAGCCTGTAGGCCCAGCCATGCGCCTGTTCCCCTGAGAATCTCTCCGGAACCAAAACTTGAAAGGTGTGAGCAGAAAGGAAAAGTGATGAGGTAACTCCATGGATAACCAGGTACTGGCTTCCCCTCTTGGTCATAGGAGAGCCACGGCGCTGCCTTCTCATCAAAGGACTGGAAACACCTATGTTCAGGATGCACAGCCCTGGGTGGTGAGTGGGGGCTGACTCATAGTCAAATAAGGAAATGGACAAGAATATCTCCCTGGTGGTGTCCTGAAGCCCTGCCCTCCCTAGAGGTGCTGGGAAGGGGAAGTATGAGAGTGCTACAGGAATGTGCATGGGGAGGAGGAAAGGAACCAACAAAGGGTGATCTAGATGGGGGGCACCACGAGTGGAGGAGTCAGGAAGGCCTGGGAGTTTGCAGAGCAGCAGTGACAGGGAGCGAGGCCCAAGCCATCAACTTCATTGCTAAGAGTTGTACGGAATCCAAGGCTGTCTGCATCTTTGTTCTGTAAAAGACATCTAGACACTGGGGACTTTACTAACCACTCACACATACTCTATGCAAGCAAAATTAATTGTTCTATTGTCTATTCCCACAGTCCTGTGTAGACACTTAACTTGTGTTACATTTGGTTTCATATCTGACTCCAACTATCCAATTCAACAAATATTTGGCCGGGCGCGGTGGCTCAAGCCTGTAATCCCAGCACTTTGGGAGGCCGAGACGGGCGGATCACGAGGTCAGGAGATCGAGACCATCCTGGCTAACACGGTGAAACCCCGTCTCTACTAAAAAATACGAAAAACTAGCCGGGCGTGGTGGCGGGCGCCTGTAGTCCCAGCTACTCGGGAGGCTGAGGCAGGAGAATGGCGTAAACCCGGGAGGCGGAGCTTGCAGTGAGCCGAGATCGCGCCACTGCACTCCAGCCTGGGTGACAGAGCCAGACTCCGTCTCAAAAAAAAAAAAAAAAAAAAAAAAAAAAAACAAATATTTATCCATTGTTTCTGTTTGGCAGGCACTGTGCTACCACAAAAGACTTAAGCAACTCTGTCTCATTTGTCTCTAAGCCTCCTGCACTGCCAGCAAAATGCAATTTGATAACTACTAGATTTAAATACTGTATTTTTAGGCAGGACAAATAGAGATGCTGATTCCATTTGTGAAGTATGGAATTCTAGGCACTTGGGTTTCTAGTTCATAGTTCTATGTGTGTTCTTGTATATGTGGTCAATGGGGGCCATCCTCTCCCTGACCCTCTACTATCTTTTTCTTCCTCATCCTCACTCTAAGGAAGATGGTTGTATTAGTCAGGGTAATTAACCCCAGCTCCTGTCACAAATAATCCCTAATCTCAGTAACTTAGCACAATAAAAGTTTATTTCTCACATAATTTTTTTTTAATTTTTTAAAATTATACTTTAAGTTCTGGGATACATGTACAGAACGTGCAGGTTTGTCACATAGGTATGCATGTGCCATGGTGGTTTGCTGCACCCATCAACCTGTCATCTACATTATTTGTCCTAATGCTCTCCCTCCCCCACCCCCACCCCACCCCCTGACAAGCCCTGGTGTGTGATGTCCTCCCTGTGTCCATGTGTTCTCATGGTTCAGCTCCCACTTATGAGTGAGAACATGCAGTGTTTGGTTTTCTGTTCTTGTGTTGGTTTGCTGAGAATGATGGTTTCCAGCTTCATCCGTGTCCCTGCAAAGGACATGAACTCATCCTTTTTATGGCTGCATAGTATTCCATTGTGTATATGTGCCACATTTTCTTTATCCAGTCTATCATTGATGGGCATTTGGGTTGGTTCCAAGTCTTTGATATTGTCTCACATAAATTTGAAGATTCTGTTTCTTCACATACTTCCAGGCACAGCAAAGCATAAATGGCAGGTCACAGATTCAGACATTCTTGGTCAAGTCGCTCTCCTTGGCAGCTCTCTCCTAAAGTGGCAACTCAGCATCCAGGCTCCTCCTATCCTGTGGCTCCACCATCCCCTAGGCACTCCTTGTCACCTCTCCTGGATCCTCTGCATTCAGCCAGATGACAGTCAAAGAGAGGGATGAAAGGCCCTGTACCTGGAACGTAACTACCTCAGCCCAGAGGTTACACACATCCCCTCTGCTTAGATCTCTTGATGAGAACTAGTAGCATGGTTCCTCTCACATATGTCGGAAGCTGAGATGGGTTCTCAGGCTGGAAAGCTGCTTGCTAGCAGTAATTCCATCTCAGAAGGGAACAAGAATTTTTGGTGTAGTCGGCTATGCCGAAGCAGTACTTTGGAATAATTAAGCATTAAAAGTTCTGTCATGAAAGATAGAGAAAGCAAAAGAAAGATTGTCTTATAAATACTATATTCTGTAAAATCTGGAAAAATAACCTGTTCCTGGGGAGATTTGTCTAGAATGATCAACTGTACCCCCAAGGATCCTCCGTAACTCTGCCAGGAGCTCCATAGAGTTGCTCCCCTGGGTTACCATCAAGTTGGAGCTAGAACCCAAGGGTACAAATACAGATGAGTGGGAGCAGGGGTGCCTGCACACCAAGTGCCCTTCAAGACTGGCTCTCTTCAGACTGAAAGGAAGTCTTACTTGATGGGAAAGGCAAAGAACCCCTCTGCTTCATTCTCTGGAAATAAGACTGTCTTCTTTCAAGTAAAAATTCTGTCCCTTCACACACTTCCAGGCACAACAAGGCATAATGGCAGGTCACAGATACAAATAAGCTCCCTGTGTCAGAATTTCTGAGCTGAGAAAGATGGATGACTAACTGAAACCTTTGATAGCAAGGGAAGAAGCAGTTTGAGGAATCAGCTTGAGAGAAAAAGGAAGCCCCGACCTCCTCTGCCTGCCTTCACGGGTCCAGAAAGAAATGGGTTTGGAGCCACGGATATCTACATCTCTTCCTTTAAAATATGAGACCTAAACATCAAAGGGTTCTCTGGTCTGAGGCGTGGGTTTGCACATAGAGGTGATGACTTGTCAATGATGTATTTTAAATTGAGTGCCAATTAGGCTACAGGAAATAATATAATTAAAATTTAGAGACAGTTCTAAAACTTGATTGAAGACCTGGAATAGTCTGTTTGAAGTAAAATGAATAATGCTTCACTTTTTTGCCAAAACACAGATATAAATATTACCCAAGCCTAAAATCCTGCCCAATCAGCTCCTTGTATGGAGCTGTGGGAGAGATGGAGTGGAAGAAGGGGAAGAGTTTGTTAGAAGGCTACAGATAAGCCTTATGCAATGAACCAACTAACGACACGGGAAATGGGCCTCCTAGAAAAGGTGGATCCTATGGAGTGAACTCTCTCCCTTCCCTGGAGCTACCAAAGAGAGGAAAAAAGAGAGCGAAGGGCTAAACAGATATTGATGTCACAGCATCATCACCATTGATGCTGACCCCTGAACACTAACCTGTGGCTCCTAAATTCTTTCTGCACAACTATAAGACTAAGCCAAAAACTTAGGTGGGGGACTGGCCTGTAAGTAGGGGCTGAGTAGCTCTAACTATAAAAGGTTTACAAGTAGGGACTGGGTACACATTATATTATCGTCGTCAGAGAATGCAGTATGAAGCATCCTGTATGGTTAGTGGAGTTCGAATTAAGATTTAAAAGGATGTAATTCTTAATTCACAACTAAGAAATTGACATTGGGACAATCCACAGAGGTCATTCACATTTCACCAGTTTTACATGCACTGATGTATGTGTGTGTGTAGTGTTGTTCACTTTTATTGCATGTGAAGCCAGGCATGGTGGCTCATGCCTGCAGTCCCAGCACTTTGAGAAGCTGAAGCAGGTGGGTCACTCGAGGCCAGCCTGGCCAACATGGTGAAACCCTGTCTCTACTAAAAATACAAAAATTAGCTGGCTGAGGCATGAGAATCACTTGAACCCAGGAAGCAGAGTGAGCCAAAATCATGCCACTGCACTTCAGCCTAGGCAACAGAGCGAGACTCTGTCTCAAAGAAAAAAAAAAAAAGTTGCATATGTAGATTGATGTGATCACGAATATAATCAAGACATAGAACTGATCCACCACCATAGGGCTCTGTTATAGCCCTAAAGGGCCATCCCCACCCTGTCCCCCATTTCTTACCGGTGGCAACCACTAATCTGTTCTCTATCTCTATAATTTTATTTCAAGACTGTGTAAGTGGAATCATATAGTTTGTGACCTTTTGAGATTGGCCTTTTTCACTCAACATAATTTTTTTGAGATCCATCCAAGTGGTTCCACATATCAATTGTTTGTTCCTTTTTATTGCTATATAGTACCCCATGGTGTGGATGTACCACAGTTTGTCCATTCGTCTGCTGAAGAACATTTTGGTTGTTTCAAGTTTGGATCATTTACGAAGAAAGCTACACTTAACAACAACAACAATAACAAAAGGACACACTTCTTGTCTTCTAAACCAATGATTCAGACTTAGTGCAAATACGAATCATCCTGGGTATAGGGAGGAGAGTGTATTGAAATGCTAATTCCCGGGGCTCCAACTAGAAAAGTAGTCTGGGATTGGACCAGATGTCTGCATTTCTAATAAACATTACTAGGCAATTCTCAAATAGGTGCTGGGGACATAGTTGAAAACAACTGTGGGCCAAGAGGCTACAATCTGGTGGATTTGACAGAATTAAAAATAATTTCTATCATCAAATATATATGTTTATATATAAATGTGTATATATATGTATGTATAGTTATATATAAGTACATATTTATATATATAAAAGTATATATATATAAAAGTGTGTGTATATATATATATATATTTTTTTTTTTTTTTTTTGAGATGGAGCCTTACTCTGTTGCCCAGGCTGGAGTGCAGTCTCGTGATTTCAGCTCACTGCAACCTCTGCCTCCCCGGTTCAAGAAATTCTCCTGCCTCAGCCTCCTGAGTAGCTGGGACTACAGGCGCACACCGCTATGCCCGGCTAATTTTTTGTATTTTAATAGAGACAGGGTTTCACCATGTTGCTTGGACTGATCTCAAACTCCCGAGCTCAGGCAATCCACCTGCCTCAGCCTCCCAAAGGCTAGGATGATAGGTGTAAGCCACTGTGCCCGGCTGAAAAATAATTTTTCCTAAAAGAAAAAACAGCTTTGTTGCTTGATGCCATCTCATCATGGAACTTTCAAAAACTGAATATGTATATTTCATTTTTTGGCAGTACACACTTTGCATTTCAAAGTTGTGATCTATTTTTTATATTTTTAGGCTGATTCTGTGTCTTGAGAAAGCCAAATGTTGCATTGTTAGTGTAGGCACAGATGTGTGGAGTCACTGCAGGTGAATGTCTCCAACAAGGCAGGAAAATCATGGGTCCTTTTTAAAACAGATGGTAGAAGGACAACCACTGATTCTATAAAACACGAACAGTTACACCATATTGTTCTATTTACAACAAATATATGAAGCAGGAGTATTTTCTTCAAAATTGATTCTAATTAAACTGACCTATAGCAGATTTTTAAAACTATTTTTAATTTGAAATGTTTATTTGGGAAGAATGGCATGAAATACTTCACACATTAGCTGATGTAGAAATAATATAATTGTACCCATAATGGAATAAAATAACAAAAGACTCTCTGAGTTGAAAGGGATACTAAACGTAAACTATTCCAACCACCTAGCTAATATTTGTCAGCCTGTGGAAATAGAAACTACAGGGCCAGGTGTATTGGCGCATGCTTGTAATCTCAGCACTTTGGGAGGTCGAAGCTAGCAGATTGCTTGGCCCAGGAGTTCGAGACCAGCCTGGGTAATATGGCAAAATACCATATCTACAAAATACAAAAATTAGCCAGGCATGGTGGCGTGTGCCTGTAATCTCAGCTACTTGGGAGGCTGAGGCAGGAGGATCATCTGAGCCCAGGGAGGTCGAGGCTGCAGTTAGCAGTGATCATGCTACTGTACTCCAGCCTGGGCAACAGAGTGAAACTCTGAAGAAGGAAGGAAGGAAGGAAGGAAGGAAGGAAGGAAGGAAGGAAGGAAGGAAGGAAGGAAGGAAGGAAGGAAAGAAAGACCGACAGACAGACAGACGGGAGGGAGGGAGGGAAGATGTATAGTCCTGGGAAGCATAAGAACTGAGTTTAAGTTTCAGCTTTGCCACTTGGCCAGCAGCTGTATAATATTAGACATGTGGCTTAAGTTTCCTCGGCCTCAATTTCCTCAACTGTAAAATAATATGGTGACTATCGTGGTCTCTTTCAGTCCTAACATTCTATGATTCCCTTCTCCAATCTTTATCTCCCTCTAGATATTTATTCATAACCTGAAAAAGAAAGATGAGCTGATTTTCACATTGCAAATTATCTCTCAATTTAGAATGAATGAATTAGAACATACATATGGACAAAGATAAAAAGAAACTAAACCTAAAATTAAAATCTCCTTATCTAAAACACTTCAAATATGAATAAATTAGCTCCCAATAGAATCAGAAGGAAAAGACATTCTCTGATATAATGCTAAAGAAGATAATGATAATCACCAAACCAATGGTGCTGTTCTATGAGAATGAGCTGTATTTAAAGTGGAATTTGTGTGTTCTTCAATACAGATAAATAGAGCTATCAAATACACAGTTGTCACAGATTATCTCTGGAGACACAAATTTATGCTTTAAGAACTAAAACTCAGCATCCCTTTGATGCTTAATGGGATATGCCATCCTGATGATATATTGCTTTCATCAGTAAGGTGATTTCCTCTTGTCTTTCTAAGTAATCTATGCAAAAACCTCTTGCGAACCTTTCTTAAAAGATTATGTGGGTATCATCTCAGTTTTAAAATCTTATTAATACAAATAAATAGCTTTCGTTCAGTGCTTTGCACCTTTAAAGTATAGCACATGGTATGAGCTCAATAATTGTTTCCTAAGTGAATGATTTAAATTGAATAAAGCACTAGACACTTGACAAATGGAATCACTGATACAGTTGAAACAGCACTGGAATCAGGGTCTTGACTGCCTCTTGCTAGCTCTATGATTCTGGGCAATTTATATAACATCTTTGAGCTTCAGTATTCTCATCTGTAAATGGAGACAATTCTACCCAAACACTAAGCTTAATGGGAGAATTAAAATAGATGATGTGAAAAAGGAAATCTATGAAAAACTTCAGTTCATATTATTCTCATGATGAGTCTAAATACATTCCCTCCCTAAGACGGGGAACAAGTTCTCTCTCACTTCTATGCAACACCATGCTGGATGTCTTAGCAATGCAATGAGACAAGATTGGAAAAAAAGAAATAAAACTGTCTTAATCCTCAGACAATATGATCATCTACATAGAAAGTCCTGAAGAATCTATAAAAAATGAACTAATAAGTGGGTATAACAAGTCATAGGACACAAAGTGAATATACACTCAGAATATACAGGAGGAAATGATGTTACTGGTAACCTCAAAAATCCAAACAAGAGCCAGATACTTTAGATAACAAAAAGAATCTAAGGCCACACAATCATGGCATGTATTCCATATTTCATTTTCATGAGAATTATGTGCATTTGGTTTTGCACATGATATATTTTCATAAGCTTGCCTTGAAAGGAAAAACTTAAGTTTTTAGATGAGCAAATATATCTATGAGATAAGCTAGTTTGCAAAGTCAATTTTAATCATGCATACAATTTTACAGAGTGATGAGTTCCTTCTGGAAGCCATCAAGTTCTTGCAACTTGAATAGACAAGAGAAGACCTTTTGCAAAGGCCACTAAACTCCACTATAAAACAAATGTCGTCTGTGGTCACCACCTATCTTGAGGGGAAAAAGTCAAATATGTATTGGGCTGCTCTTAATGTGATTGACCATTTTAGCAGATTTGTTAAATATTCATATGATTCTCTGGTGGGAAAGACATCCTGTATTTACATCAGTGAGTAATTTTTCTTGTTGCTGCAATAGATTATATATGAGAAACAGTCTTACCGATCTTGCAAGTAACTGAGAGCTTATGGAAGAAAGATTAATATTTTACTGAAAAGGATACAAGCGTTCATTATATGAGAAGCCGTGTAACTGATGTATATCATCTCTAACATCAATAATTTACATAATGGAAGGTTCAGTTACTGGAATTTGAAAACATCCATACACTTGTATTTTATGTGTCCTAAGATGGATTTTTATGGCACTGTCTATGTTAGCCCTGTCCTATGCAAAAATCTGAGAAAGCAGTTTTGATGTATAATTAATTATATTTTCCAACACACATTTAACTAGAAAACTGTTAAAAATGTTTGCCCACTTATCACTTAAGATTATCAGATATATCACCAGTAGTATGCATATCACCTTGGGAAACACTGATATCATGGGAAAAACACTATAACTGCAGCCAAAATACCTAAATTCAAATTATGATTCTGCTGTTTAGTAGTTATGCCACCTCAAAATATTGGTTCACATTTCTGAGCTTCTGTTTCATTTTTAAAAGGAGGAGCAATAAAAAGCATATTTGGGGATCATCTGGAACACCAACATATAATCAAATATTGCCACATATTTCAAGGTTTGTGTCTGCATTTGCATCTTCATATAAGCCCAGTGGAGTTCAATGAAGTCACAGGGAATAGAGCCTTCTTAGTAGTTCAAACAGAGAAAAATGGGGGCAGAACTGAATCATCCCAAGGCCTCCAATAGCACAGGCGGCTGAATTCAAAATAATCTGCACTTAAGCCATCAACACTATATTCAGGAATTTCAATTCTTTAAAAAAATATGAATAATCCATTTATGCCAAGAGAAGACTCAATGATGTTGCAGCATAAATTATCATTGCAGAAGAAAAGTTTTGTCTTTAAACTATTAAAAGAATTTAACATGACCACAATAACAGTCATGGGTCAATTGCCATTTTGACATTAGGATATATCAAACTTTATTACCGATACATTAAAAATCAAGCACTGTCACTTAGGGATCACTGGCTGACAATATAATCATAAATGCAAATGTAAATGAACACTTTTAAATCTCACTGAAGTATTCCATATGTTCTAGAACACCTTATATCTGACTTTTAGAATATTTTCAAAATGAAAATATAAGATTAAAAAATTCTGATGGGAAGATTTAAATATCATCAGATTTTTTTCCTTATTATGACATCAGTACTCTCATAATGTCAGATTTACCCTCATCTTACTCTTATACAATTACCTACATATAAGATGTTTTGTAAGACATTTACATATGAAGATATGTTATTGATACAGTCACCATACCATACAGTTAAGTTGTAGACTAAATCTGTGACCAAGAAAAAGAAAATTAACACAGGCCTGGCACGGTGGCTCTCTGTAATCCCAGCACTTTGGGAGGCTGAGGCAGGTGGATCACGAGGTCAAGAGATCGAGACCATACTGGCCAACATGGTGAAACCCCGTCTCTACTAAAAATACAAACATTAACCAAGCGTGGTTGTGTGCACCTGTAGTCCCAGCTACTCGGGAGGCTGATGCAGGAGAATCACTTGAACTTGCGAGGCAGATGTTGCAGTGAGCCGAGATCATGCCACTTCACTCCAGCCTGGCGACAGAGCAAGACTCCATCTCAAATTTATAAAATAAAATTAACACAAAAAATTACAACTTACAACTAGATATGAAATCTTTAAGACATCTGTTAAAGGCAGGCAATCTTCATCTTTCTGTTGGTAGGAGTTTTTTGGTTCATTCTTGGCCTTCAAAGGATGCATGAGTGTAGTCCTAGAATGGGAAGTATGTCCCATTCATACAGTTGTGATTAATGAAAATTTGGGCTTATTCACCCAGGCCTTGTGTAGACCTACTCCATTGGTTAGAATACTTTTAGCAGCAATAACAGATCATCCTCATTCATTTTGGCTTTCACAAAAAAGGCATGTATTTTTCCCTATAATAAGATATTTGGAGGTTGAGAATTTCCATGTATCATGCACCAGATCCAACTCTTCTTCTTTGTGGTTCTCCTGGCAGCAAGATGGCTGCAGCCATTCCAATTCTAAACATGGCACTCAAACACAAAAATTCTCAGAGATAGGAAAGGGATTGCTTCTTCTAGGCATATTTATTATTATTATTATTATTATTATTATTATTATTATTTTGAGATGGAGTTTCGCTCTTGCTGCCTAGGCTGGAGTGCAATGGCTTGATCTCAGCTCACTGCAATGTCTGCCTCTCGGGTTCAACAGATTCTCCTGCCTCAGCCCGCTGAGTAGCTGGGATTACAAGCGCCTGCCACCATGTCTGGCTAATTTGTGTGTGCGTGTATTTTTGGTAGAGATGGAGTTTCACCGAGTTGGCCAGGCTGGTATCGAACTCCTGACCTCGGGTGATCTGCCCACCTCGGCCTCCCAAAGTGCTGGGATTATAGGTGTGAGCCACCACGCTGGGCCCCCTAATGTGTATTCCTTAGAGAAAAGAAAAACTTTTCCCAGAAAAATCTCAGTCATGTCCACCACATTTCATTAGCCAATAATTGGCCAAAAATGCTCACCTCTAAATAAGTGACTGGCAAGAAAATGGGACCAACATGAGTAGTTTAAGCCAACTGGGACTTAATTCTGAGCAGGACTTTGGGTTACCATCCAGTGAATCACTTAGACAGAGGTGGATCACTGTGAGCAAGAAAAAAGAAGAAAATGGATACCAGATGGGCATAAATAAACAAATCATGTCTTCCGCTCACCAACTGGGCATTTTAACTAATTAACCAAGTTAAAATTGATAGAGATTTAATTATATTGTTTTTCATACCTGAGGAAGTTGTCTACTCTCCAATAATCAACTAATTTATTGAATATTTTTTTATGATTCCATGTTTTCTCCACTCTTGGTTAGTTAGCTATATTGGGTTGAATAATGTCCCCTAAAATTCATGTCCACCAGAAGCTCAGAGTGAAACCTTATTTGGAAATAGAGTCTTTGCAGACTCCACTAGTAATTAGTTTAAGATGCAGTCATGCTGAATTTGGATGGATGCTGATCCAATGTCTGGTGTCCTTATAAGAAGTGAAAACAGAGACATAGACACCCAGAAGAATGCCATGTGATGCAGGCAGGAATTGGAGTGAAACATCTACAAATCAAGGAATGTCAAAGGAAGGCCAAAGACTGCTGGCAACCACCAGGAGCTAGAGAGCCAAGAAAGAGCCTTCAATCACTTTGGTTCTGCTGACACCTTGGTTTCAGACTTCTAGGTTTTAGAACAGTGAAAGAATAAATGTCCCTTGTTTCAGGCTGCCCAGTTTATGGTAGTTTGTTATGAAAGACCCAGGAAACTGATACATTAGCTACCTCTTGGCTTTATTTTTTAGGGCATTGCTTAGAGTTTACAATATTTTTAACTCACCACAGTCTACTTTCAAAATATTATACAATTTCAGGTATATTTTAAGAAATGCTACAGAATGGGAGAAAATTTTTGCAATCTACTCATCTGACAAAGGGCTAATATCCAGAACCTACAAAGAACTCAAACAAATTTACAAGAAAAAAACAAACAACCCCATCAAAAAGTGGGCAAAGGATATGAACAGACATTTCTCAAAAGAAGACATTCATACAGCCAACAAACACATGAAAAAATGCTCGTCATCACTGGCCATCAGAGAAATGCAAATCAAAACCACAATGAGATACCATCTCACACCAGTTAGAATGGCGATCATTAAAAAGTCAGGAAACAACAGGTGCTGGAGAGGATGTGGAGAAATAGGAACACTTTTACACTGTTGGTGGGATTGTAAACTAGTTCAACCATTATGGAAAACAGTATGGCGATTCCTCAAGGATCTAGAACTAGATGTACCATATGACCCAGCCATCCCATTACTGGGTATATACCCAAAGGATTATAAATTATGCTGCTATAAAGACACATGCACACGTATGTTTATTGCCGCACTATTCACAATAGCAAAGACTTGGAATCAACCCAAATGTCCATCAGAGACAGATTGGATTAAGAAAATGTGGCACATATACACCATGGAATACTATGCAGCCATAAAAAAGGATGAGTTTATGTCCTTTGTAGGGACATGGATGCAGCTGGAAACCATCATTCTTAGCAAACTATCACAAGAACAGCAAACCAAACACCGCATGTTCTCACTCATAGGTGGGAACTGAACAATGAGATCACTTGGACTCAGGAAGGGGAACATCACACACCGGGGCCTATCATGGGGAGGGGGGAGGGCGGAGGGATTGCATTGGGAGTTATACCTGATGTAAATGACGAGTTGATGGGTGCTGACGAGTTGATGGGTGCAGCACACCAACATGGCACAAGTATACATATGTAACAAACCTGCACGTTATGCACATGTACCCTAGAACTTAAAGTATAATAATAATAAATAAATTTAAAAAAAAAAGAAATGTACAACTGTGTACTTAAAATGTTCCCCTCCCATCTTTTGCACTATTCTTGTATTTTATTTCTACTTATGTTGTAGACCCCAAAATATATTTTGTTTTTTTAAGCTTTTGCCTTAGCAATTACATTTAAAGAGTTCTTAAAATGAGGGAAAGTCTCATATATTTCCACATATTTACCATTTCTTGATCTCTTAATTCCTTATCTATCTGGCTTTCCATCTGGTATTATTTTCTTCAGTCTGAAGAACTTCCTTTAGCATGTATTTTAATGCAGGTCTGTTGATGACAAATTTTCTCACCTCTGGTTATCTAAAAATGTCTTTATTTTGCCTTCATCTCTGAAGAATATTTTTGCCAGATATAGAATGTTCTGGGTTGATAGGCTCTTAGTTGTTGTTGTTCTTTCAGCACTTTAAATCAGTCATTACATTGTCTCCTGGCTTGCACTGTTTCTGATAATAAGTTCGGGAATTCCTATCATTATATCAATGTATATAATGTGTCTTTTTTTTCTGGTTACTTTTAAGATTTTCTCTTTACTACTGGTCTTAGTGGCTTAATTATTATGTTCTTTTCTGTGTTTTTTGTGTATGAGTGTGTGTTTATATCACTTAGGGTTCATTTTGCTCCTTAGATCATTGGGTTTGTAGTTTTCATCAAAATTAAAATTTTTTAGTTATCATAGTTTGAAATATTTTTCTTCTCCCACCCTATGACTCCAATTACACATGTTAAGTCCCTTGATATTGTTCCACAGTTCGTGCTGGCACAGTTTGTTATTCTTCTCAGCATTTTTTTTTTTTTTGAAATGGAGTTTTGCTCTTGTCTCCCAGGCTGGAGTGCAATGGTGCAATCTCGGCTCACTGCAACCTCTGCCTCCCGGTTTCAAGCGATTCTCCTGCCTCAGCCTCCTGAGTAGCTGGGGTTACATGCATGTGCCACCATGCCCAGCTAATTTTGTATTTTTAGTAGAAACTGGGTTTCACCATGTTGGCCAGGCTGGTCTCAAACTCCTGATCTCAGGTAATCTGCCTGCCTTGGCCTCCCAAAGTGCTGGGATTACAGACGTGAGCCACCGTGCCTGGCCTACTTTTAATAAAATTTATTTTGCTCTCTGTTGTTCATTTTAAATAATTTCAAAGTTGTCCAGTTTGTTAACCTTTTTTCTTTAGCATCTATAATAATATGCTGTTCGGTCTATCCAGTGAAATTTTTACTGCAGGTATTGTATTTTTCAGCTCTAGAGATTCCATTTAATTATTTTTTGTCTTTCATTTCTCTTGTCATATTCATATTTACCATTAAATCTTTTTGAGGCTTGCTTTATTTGTCTATTGTATGGGACAATTTATATTTTTTCCATGAAATATTGCAGAAATTTTACATTGTGGAAAATATTTATAATATCTACTTATAATATTTATATTTATAATATCTATTTTAACATATTGTCTACTAATTCTATCTTGGTTTCTTTCTTTCTTTCTTTCTTTTGAGACAGGGTCTCCCTCTGTTGCCCAGGCTGGACTGGAGTGCAATGGCACAATCATAGCTCACTATGACATCAAACTCCTGGGCTTTAGCAATCCTCCTGCTTCACCCTCCTGAGTAGCTAGGCCCACAGACATTTACTAATATTCCTGGTTAATTTTTTTTTTTTTTTTTTTTTTTTGGTAGAGATGGGGTCTCACTATGTTGCCCAAGCTGGTCCATCTTGGTTTCTTTCTATTGAGTGATTTTTCTTTTGGTGATGAGCCACATTTTTTTTTCTTTTATTTTTTATTTTTTGCTTTTTTGTATGTTTAGTTTTTTTTTTTATCAGATGCTGGACATTTTGACTGTTACACTGTTGGTGCTGTTTTAATGTTTTCCTTTAAAGAAAGTTTAATTTTATTTTGAGAGGCAGTTAAGTTACTTGCAGACTAGCTTGATCCTTTTGAGACTTGTTTTAAAGCTTTTCTAGCGTGGACCTTGGGTAGGTTTTACTCAGTGGTATTGAGAGGCTTGTTTCTTCCTGACACCAACCAGTTCTGACACCAATGAGGTGTCCTACAATTCAATTCAATTCTAACACCAACTACCCAGAGTTAGCATCAGACTCCACAGGTTTAAGGGCTCAGTCCACAAGATTGCCCTTACTTCAGATGCTTCCCAATTATTGGGTCCCCAGGTTACCCCTGCTCTGCCCAATTTGAGTGCAAAGTTGGAAGTTCCCACAATCCCTCCCCGTTTCATGTTTGATACTTTTCTAGAATGACTCACAGAACTCAGAAAAGTGCTTTGCTTACTATTACTGATTTATGATAAAGGATACAACTCAGAAACAGCCTATGGAAGAGATGCATAGGGCAGGGCATGAGGGGAGGGGAACTCAGAGCATCCATTCCCTCCCAGTGCCTTGATGTGTTCAACAACCTGGAAGCTCTCCAAACCTTGTCACTGGGGGATTTTTATGGAGGTTCTCTTACTAGGGCATGATTAATTGAATCACTGGCCATTAGTGATTGACTTAATTTCTAGCCCTGTTTCTCATCCCCACCCGGACCTTCCACTGCCACACACAACCCCCAGGTTGAGGGGTGGGGTGGAAAATTCCAAGCTTTATCTTTCTGATGACCATCCCCCATCCTGAAGTTATCTAGTGGCCTGCCAAGAGTTGCCTTGTTAGAACAAAAGACATTCCTGGCCGGGCGCGGTGGCTCACGCCTGTAATCCCAGCACTTTGGGAGGCCGAGGCGGGCGGATCACAAGGTCAGGAGATCGAGACCACGGTGAAACCCCGTCTCTACTAAAAAATACAAAAAATTAGCCGGGCGCGGTTGTGGGCGCCTGTAGTCCCAGCTACTCGGGAGGCTGAGGCAGGAGAATGGCGTGAACCCGGGAGGCGGAGC
The DNA here is from genome assembly GCF_043159975.1 of Macaca nemestrina. Classification (NCBI taxonomy): domain Eukaryota; kingdom Metazoa; phylum Chordata; class Mammalia; order Primates; family Cercopithecidae; genus Macaca; species Macaca nemestrina. Next base: position 97,658,486 of record NC_092125.1, read on the forward strand.
TTGCAGTGAGCTGAGATCGCGCCACTGCACTCCAGCCTGAGCGACAGAGCAAGACTCCGTCTAAAAAAAAAAAAAAAAAAAAAAAAAAAAAAAAAAAAAAAGACATTCCTATCACCCTTATCATCCCGAAAATGCCAAGATTTTTAGGAGTGCTGTGTCCCAGTGACCAGGGACAATGACTATATATCTTCCTACAATACCTGTGGTATTGTAGCCGGTAAGCACTCAACAATCAGCTCTCTGGGGTGGGAGTGGTTGAAACAACTGTAAATTGTAGTATATGCTGATTTACTTGGCGTAAATATTCTATAATAGCTGATTTCTAGCTACCAATGTATGTCACTGAAGTTCAGAGAAGAGATATACATAACTGACTCTCACAAACCAGTGTGAGCCAACTCCAACACACCACTGCCTTTACTCTGGCCTAGTTGAGCCCTAATACTTCATGAAGCATAACCATTTTGGGGTCTCTACTGAGTGCATGACTGTTGAAAGAGGCCTCTCTACTCTGAATGGTCAGAAATTGAACATCTTGTCCATCCTGTGTGAGCTCTGAGAATTGCTTATCGTAGGTCTCTCTGGTAATTTTTCCTCCTCTCATAATTTTATCTGTACACCTGTCATGGAGTTTCATTCTACACATGTACAGCTTAGTGTTCAGTCAAGGGTTCAAGACAAAACCTTTTGCCCATTTCTGAACCTATCTCACTCCCTTCTTGCTGGCACTGTACCTTGAATATTCAAGCTGCCTTGGCCTTCCTGAACTCTGATCTCTGTCTCCTTAACTCAGGAAGATGCCACAATCTTCCTGGGTTTCCCATCCCTGCATCACATTCCAGAAAGTTCCTCCAGGCAGAAAACCATGCTAAGTCTTAAGTCTCACCTTGTTTGTTTCCTTTCTCTGAGGGTTCATGGTCCTGGGCTGCCTGTTGTGCAATGTATGAAAATTGTTTCATGTGTTTTGTCTCACTTTCTGGTTGTTTACAGTGGGGTTAAGTCTGCAAGCAGTTACTCCATTGCAGCCAGAAGAGGGAGTCCTCCTTAGTTTCCATTTAAGTAAAGCTGATTCTTTTCTTATAGGAAGATATCCCATTTCTGATTTTATATTTTCCTTTTACAAAGAAGGAACTTACCTTATTTCTGTTTTCATAGAAACCATCAGCTTGCTACTCTTTTACCTACCATGCTACTCCTTCCCTTACTGCTAGTAAATGGATTGCCCACACACCCTGGAAAAAGCCTGGTGGACGCAGCATTCTGAAAGAGCACCGTGCACCCGGCTCACTCTCTCTGAGCAACAGAAGTTCGATTGCTACACTCTGGTGGGGCCCATTGGATCTAGAATGATCCATAACACTATCTGGAGAAGTTTCTCTCCTCAGGAAATTATAAACATGTTATAAGGACTAATTGAAAGTAACCGAATGCACATCAACAAATGAGTCTAAAGTACAATTGGTTATATCTAGTTAAGCATAAATAAATACTGAACATTTGATTCTTTTATATTAACTTTAAATCCTCCCTTATAAGGAAAGTGGGGAAAAAAATCTGTAACTGCGTATGCCTAAGAGGTTGTGTCTGTTCTGGTACAATCTGGATTTCCCTTTTTCTTGCATTATTGAGGCTTGGCCGATCCTCTTCTGAGTGACCTGTGCTGCTTTTGCTCCATACGGGTCTGTGCTGGGAGGGAGTCATCTATTCATCAGTGACCTTCTTACCTCCCGCGTGACCATTTTTTAGCCTTTGTCTGAAATCACTTTTATAATTTGAACATCAAGGTCTTTAACAACCAAAATGATAATAAGATTTTTTCTCTCTTACAATATACTCTGCAAAATGCCTCCTGTCAGTTACTTACTATCAGGGAATGGCTTGTCTTTCTAGTGGTGTTATGGTATATTCATTTCTTGTGGCTGCTATAACAAATTACTGCATACTTGGTGGCTTAAAACATCAGAAACTTATTCTCTCACAATCTTGGAGGACAGAAGTGCAAAATCAGTTTCACTGGACCAAAATCAAGGTGTTAACGGGGCTGCAGTCCTTTTAGAGGCTCTAGGGGAAAATCTCTTCCTTGCCTTGGGGACATATTACTCCTGTTTTCAAGGCAAGCATCTTCAAACCTCTCTCTGCTCCTTCTTCATGTTGCTTTCTCTTTTGTGTGTATCAAATGTCCCTCTACCTCTCTCCTGTAAGGACATTTGTGATGACAGTTAGGGTACACCTACACAAACCAGAATAAGCTCCTCGTTTCAAGATCCTTAATCCCATCTGTAAAAACTCTTTTTCAAAATAAGGTAACATTTACAGGTTCCAGAGATTAGGATTTGGGTATCTTTTCGTGTGGGGATGGGACAGGGAGGTTGGAGGAAGCAGTCTGCAGCCCACCACACGGGGGCTCTGCTTCATGTCTACGTGCATCTCCTCAACGACTGTTGACTTCTGTGAGACAAGTCTCCTGTTCATGCTGTGGCACTTTGAGGATAGCATCTAAAGAAAGAAAAATCCAGAAAAAATGAACTGGGTAGAAATGTGGGTGGTATGGGGCCCCTGCATAGGCCCCTGTGTAACGCTGTTAAATTACTTACCATTTCTGTCTGCAGAAACTTTTCATCCATTTCAGGCCCACTTTAGTCAAGGCGTCCCTATGTCAATAAGAAGCACAGTCACATACTCCAGAGACTGTTCAGATAGCACTACTATCTCTATTTGTTACCTGATCTTCATTTATTCTAGAACTGTTCTGCACAGTCAGCCTCAAGAGAACCCAGATCAGCAAGGCAGTGCCCACAGCCACCATTAGTCACCTGAGAGTTTCAGTGAGGAGGAAAAAATCGAAAAAGCAAAAAAGAGAGATTCTGGGGCACAGACAGATAGTAAGAGATGAAAAAATAATAAAAAAAGGAAAAATAAAAGAAATAGCTCCATCTGGAGGGAAACAGTCAACCAATAAATGACTCTACACTTAATGAGCAACTATAATACAATATAATGTACTAGAGCAGAAAGAAAGAAAACAAGTATAACATCATCCTTGCCATCAGAGAGCCTTTAATGTAGTAAGACAGAAGTATACACATCTAACCATAATACAAGATATATTAATACAAGGATCTTGCAAAAGGGTCAAAATGATGTGGGAACTTATTTTTTTAGAAAGTGGGGTCTTGCTATGTTGCCCAGACTGGACTCAAACTCCTGGGCTCAAGCAGTCCTCCTGCCTCAGCCTCCTGAGTGGCTAGGACAACAGGCAGGCACTACCACATCTGGCTGCTGTTGGGAACTTAAAGGAAAGTCCACCAGCTTAAGAGATCAGGGAATGTTTAATAAAGGAGACAGTGTGTGAGTGACACCTAGAATTAGTAGCAGAAGAGACACAAGAACTCACACAACTGTGTGCCTGAGTTCTATACAAATCCATGGTCTGTAACTTCAGCTGAGCAAGCTTTCAGCACAAGGCATGCTGACTCCAGGTCCTTACAATTCCTCTTTCATTCCCCCAGAGCAACTATTTTAGAATCCCCTCACTCTCCTCAAGCTCTACCCCACCACTTCTTTCTAATTCTCGACAGAAAACTGTTAGCAAGAACATTTTCGACAGCTTTTGTCCATCTGTGAGTCAAACTGCATCATCCACATCCCACCCTACTTCTCCCCTGCTCAGGGAAGAGGTGTTCCTCTTCCCATGTGAGGCGGGTGGATGACCATCCCGTCCCATGCTTGGAATTACTCCTCCTCCCACCTCGTTAGGGACTTTGCTCTGCTTGTCATTCCCTCTTTCTTATACGAAATGGTGAAGAGAGCAGGCTTGAAGTGGAATGGCTTGGTTTCCCATCTTAGTTCTACTTCTCTGTAGCTATTAGATGAATAAATTTTCTCTCTGGGCCTTGGTTTCCCTATCTGTAAAATGGCACCTACTTTGCAAGGTTGTTGAGAGGATCAAATGTGCTATCTGTGTAAAACAGAGTTGCGTCTCTGGCCCATAAAAAGTGTTCAGTGGGTGCCAGTATATATCTCTCACCTCTCATCAGTGGGCCCTTTAATCTCTGCCTCTACTCATGCTCAAATCACATCTGTCTATGGAAATAAAATCCCTCTCTGGATCATCTCCTCTACCATTTGTTCTTCCTCTCCACTTCTCTTTTGGGCTCTTTCTCTCCATTTCTCTTCATAACCAAAACTCTTGAAAGAATGGTCCATGCAGGTGGAAGCTGTAACCTGAGTTTCAAGAAATCCTGGAGCCTGATTGGAGAGCACAGGGATAGCGCAAAGTGGATAGCCCAGGGCCAAGTCATGGGCAAGCTGAGGTGTTGGACTTTATCCAGAACGCCATGCGGAGCTGCTGACTTCTGGCAAAGAAGTAGTGCAGTCAGAACTGTACTTTAAGAATATTAACCTGGCAGTAATGTGTAGATAAGAACTCTTAGAAAATAGTTGCACTGGGAAAGATGAACTTATGAGCTATAAAGGGGTGAAATATATAAAATTAACACGAATCAAGCTGAGAGTCCTTGGCGAGGGATGAGGTATGGGAAAAGAGAGAGAAGAAATCATGATGAGTGTGAGGTTTCCAGCCTGGTGGCTGCCCTCACTCAAACAGGGGAGTAAGAGGGAGGAGGAGAAGCTAGTTTGGGGATGGAAATGATGAGCTCAGATTGGGACTTGCCGAATTCGAAGAATGACACCAGACACCAGGTGTCACCATACTCCCAGTCTGAAAATTGCAAAGCAGCCACTGAGCTACCAAAGAATCTTAAAAAGCTGTGCAGATTGCAGTCTCTTGGCTGGGCTCTTGTCCTGACTTTCTCTCTTCTGCAGGGCTGGCCCAGAAACTCCACATGCATTAGAGACTCTAGGTGTGTTAGAAATCCCACAGTGCTGATGGCTCCCTAGAAGCTCAATGCCCTGAAGAACTACTTCTTCAGGCCTTTAAGGACTTTGACCTTGGGGAAATAAGGTCCTAAGCCAAGAGTCACAAACTCATACACTTTCAGGTAGTTTCCGTAGGTAATATTATCAGGAGAGGGGAAGTCTGTGCAAACTAGAGTGCATGCCCAACCTAAAGACATTCAAATTCACAAATTAAAAACAAACAAATCACTGTGCTGGCCTAACTAAATACATCTGCATCCAACCACTTTGCAATTTATGCCAAACTACTTACTCAAGGAATATGTCGACATCAAAGCCTTAAATGCCTGGGAGATGTAAAAGGAAGGGAGAGATACTAGAAAGAGGATAAATTGAGCCTTGACCAATTAACTCTCCTGAAGACAGTTTGTTTCTCTCCCTGTTTGTATCCCAAATGCCCTAGAGCTAGGACACTGTGCTGGAGGCTCAGGGAGGCCATGGTCCTGCTGTGTCCTGCTGGAACCAGAGAACACTGGAGCATATTATCTGACTTAGTAATCCCCAAACTTTAGGCATTTGTGAATATCCTCACCCTCACCATTTTTGCCTTATCAACTGGACTGACTTTTCTTTAAATAGAGCTTAAATCAATTCCCTTTTATATTTGTGTGCATCCTAAATGTGTGATTTTGAGTTACATTTTTCTTAACACCTTTTAAAATGAAAAACAGTCATTAAAATTAAAAGTGAATATCTGGACATCACCTAAAATAGTCTCAAGTACCCCCAGAAGTATGCATGTCATATGCTGGAAAGCACTGGTTCAAGTCCCTCACTTCACAGATGAAAAGGTTAAGGGAGCCTGAATATAGTTTGGTGTTCAAAAGCACTGGCCACCAGACTCTGTGGCCTTGTCTAACTGCTTACACTTTATGAGTTTCTGTTTTTTTATCTCTAACATAGAGAAAACTGCACTTGTCTCCCAGCAATGCTTGGAGAATTAGTGAGATTGCATGGAAGGCACTCAAGAAGTGGAGCTGTGGTGAATGTTCTATCACTGCTTAGCTTGTTCCCATCCCAGAGTGAGCCAGGGGCAGGTCTGGAACCAGGACCGTTTCTCCTGCCACCTGGGCCAGGACACGTGCTCCACGGGAAGTGATTCACCACTTCAAACCGGACCAGCCAGATTCTCTTGGCAGTAAGCCCTGGGGCAGCCCTCCTGCTCCCCACTCCTCTCCCACCCACTTTTGAGGTATAGGCTGCCCACAATGGCTATGCAATCACCATGTTATAATTTATGCAAACACAGGATGTGTAGGTGTTGAGGAATGTGGCATGAAAAGCACAGAATGTCTATCCTTCTTACACCTCAAATGTTCAACATCTTCTACAGTGACTGATGGCCTTATGAAAACAGACAAAACAGCCATTTTCTGCGGATAGCTACATTTAAGACAGTTGTGTTCTAGAATACACTACAAAGGACCAATAAATCAAGCTGCTTGGCTTTACCCAAGAATTCAGAATTTTAGGGCTAAAAGGGACCACCCTGAAAATCACTCAGTCCAACCAATTGTTTTGGCAAATAGACAAAACTGGGGCTCATGACTTCCTAGAGAGGTCAATTACTTCCCAAGTGCACAGAGCTGGTGTGGCAGCTCTGGGACACCTCACTCCGTGACTGCATCTGTGATTGGTTGGTTAAAGCTGTTCGCTCCACTTTGCATGTAAGTGGTTGGAGAGCCTTAAGCATGGAATTCTATAATGAGATAAGGCATGCGGGTGAGGGGCTGAAGTCAGGTTTTAAAAAGCGAAATGTTCCAGGATAGGGTGTGATGGATGGCATGAGCTTGCAATCACACAGACCTGGGACCAAAGCTAGCTTGCTACTTACTAACTGTATATACTTGTCCTTGAGCCAATTAGTCCAGCTGTCTGCTTCCATTTCCTCATCTACAAGCTAAGGGTAACAACATCTACACTGCAGGATGTTTGTGAGGATGAAATGACATGCTTGTACAGGGCTATACAAGGTACTTGTCTTGGTCCATTTTCTGTTGCTATAACAGAATACCACAAACTATGCAATTTAAAAAGAAAAGGAGTTTATTTGGCTTGCTGTTCTGGAAGTTGGGACATCCAAGAGCATGGCACCGACATCTAGTAATGGTCATCCCATGGTAGAAAGGCAGAAGGTGGAAGTCAGTGCAAGAGACAGAGAGAGCGCAGAAAAAGAGAGCCAGAGGAAGCTCACTTTTATAACAGAGCCACTCCCTCAATAATGAACCCACTCCAGCAATAGCTACATTAATCCATTCATGAGGACAGAGGGATTAAGTTTCCACATGAAGTTTTGGGGACTGACATTCGGCCCATAGCAGTGTTCAAATCCTCATTAATCCCAAGGGATACAAATCACATTGTAGGGTTCCCCTAGAGTTATGCAAAAGCCGTGTGGTTCTGGGCATACATTTCTAGGTCAATAAGAAGTGGAACTAAAACATCAAAAAGCTCCTGTGAAGAAATGGAGAGCTTGAATAGCAGGTGGTCTTTCGGGAACCACATATACCACTTTGTGTAACAGAGCCCTAAATTGTTTTTCCTTGAGAGAAGGAAGGAAGAGAGAATAAGAGGAAAGCAGGGTGAAATCAAAGTGTTGAAGGAAGATGAGAGATGAGGGGGGCTCCCAAGATTCACTGGAACACCCTGAGTTGGGTTTTCAAAAGGAAGAAAGTAATTTTTTAGAGAAAGGAGAATAAGAAATGTCAGCAGGAGCTGGAACTGTTGGGCGGTGCCGCCCTCTCTCAATCGTGTTGCTGCTATTTTAGGTGTCTCTGGACCACAGCGTTGGCTCTCAGAGCACATAGCTGGGTTTCCTCCTGTCTAAAGTGAGGTGTCCCTTGGGTCTCTACTCAGAACTCAGCATCAGGCCAGGGATGCCTGTGCCAGCCTCACTCTGCTCACTGCCTTGCGTCAGGCGGTGCTGACTGTCCTCCAGAGAAAGTCCTCCCCACTCTCTGGGTTTCCAGGCAGCAACTCCCTGGGCAGCTGCAGCCACCAGATATGCCTGGCTGCCCTGCCAATAAAAGCAAGGGGCTGGCAGCTGGCTCCACAGACCCATCTCTGAGAACACCTCAGGAATCACTCAGGCTTTAGAAAGTTTTCTGCTTAAAGTTCAGTCCCTGCAACAAAGCAAAATCCCAAAAAGGGTGGGGTGGGGAGAAGCTCAGCTACTTTAATCATAATCACTAGATGGAAGGAATAGTAAAAATGATAAAGTTTCCTCTTTCAAATAAGGAAACTGAGGTGCAGACAGAGGTCCTAATCAGTTCACCTGGTGAGTCTGAAACAGGCATAATTATAATTATCTCTATCTAATAAATCATTACTATTTTAAAATTCACTCAACATTCAACAGGTATTTGTGAATGGGGCAAGCAATGGGTTGGACATTTTTACATACATCTCTTATCTCCACAACAACCTAGTACTGTTAGAATACTATGGCTTAGAAAAAAACAACTTGCCCAAGATTCCCTACCATATGAGTTGCATCACTGAGATTGGAACCTGGGTCTGTGGTTTGAAGCCCCCACAAAGTTGAGACTAGAATCATCTCTCTTGCTCCCAAGTAAGATTTCACCTTCATAATAGTGTCCAGGTTTCCCCTGGATGCTAAATCTAAGATTTACCCTTTGTTAAGCCTTCTGCGATCTTTACATTCTTTGTTATTTTCAGCCTTCCAATTGAGGGTTGGGGATTCATTTCTAAAAGGATAAAGAAAGGAACATGTGGTGAACAGTAAGCACCAGTAAGCAGAGGTGAATATTTTTAGGATCCCCACCTTAGGATTAAGAAACTGAGGCTCACAGAGATGAAATGACTTGCCCAAGAACAGCAGTGGTTATGGCGGAGCCAGGATTCCACAGCCAGTCTGTCTGACCCTACATCCCAGACTCCGCCATGGCTCTAGGCTGCCTGACAAGGCTAAAATTAAGTTACATTCATGTACCCCATAGGATGGAGGGGTGCATGAATGTAATTTAATTTCATATTCAAATATATGAATGTATGGATGAGCAGGTGTGTTGACTAAATATTTTCAGTGATTAATCTACCAAGTGAAATATCTATAGCAAGCTGATGTCTGTGTGTATACAGACCAAGTTAAATTTACCATTTGGTCTGTTGGCTGTAGGATGGTAAGACATCACATCTGGATTAGAACAAGCCAAGCAGCAGTAAGAAAAAATATCACCTGGAGGGACAGGCACACAGAAGACTTGCTTCTGCCATTCCTAGATACTAAGTTGGGCTGTCTCTTATGGGGAGATACTTTTCTTTCCTAAAACATGATTAATTTATGTTAAGTACATCTTCAGAAGTAGGAGGAGACAGAGAGCCAGCCAGCAATGGGATAGGAGAGAGTGGACATCCATTGATTTGTCTGATGTAGAAGCTCCTCCCTGAAACTGCCCCTCTTTCCACTTTGTTTCTACCAAGTGACCTGTCCGCCTGCCCCCTGCCTTAGTTGATTAGCTCAGGACTGGGCATCTAACCCATATTAGAAAAAGGCATTCCCTGGGCGTTTGGAATTGGGCCTGAGAAGGAAAACTAACCACATTCAATATTCAAGTAACTCTGACTGGGCACCTTCAGTCTACTGTGTGGACCAGAGATGTCCTAGGTTCAAATGAGCCTCTGATGGCCCCAGGGACATTAGAGCACTTGGGTTTTGTGAGACATTCCTACATCCTTATAATAAAATCTCCTTTACCGCCAACACCTTTTTTCCCTTAATCTATATAAAGTTGCTTGTAACTTACAAGCAGGAATCCTAACTAACATCCTTCCCCTCTCTCACCTCCATATCCAGAAAGTCACCAAGTCCTACTAATTCCACCTCTGTGGTATATCTCATACCCACCCCTTTCTCTTAACCTCTATGCTACTGCCTTTATCAAAGCCTTCCCATCCATGCCTGGATTTCTACAACAGCCTCCAAATAGGTCTCCCTACTTCAGCCTGACCCTCCCGTTCATTCTCTATGCCACTGCCAGGGCCACCTACTAGAGCTCACTCCCTTGCTTACCACAATTCTGGTGTCTCTCTCCTCATAGCCTTTGGCTTGAACTCCAAACTCCACAGCACATACACAAGCCTCATGTGATCTGGCCCTCCATTGTAACTGCTCACTACTTCCCCTCTCTCCCTCTGCTGTGACTCTTGTGTTCCACCTGAGCTTGCATTTCCCAGTAACTCATCACTGTTTTCTAGTCTCTAGACTTCTGCTTGGTACACTCCTCTCCCAGCCTTTCCTCAACCAGCTTCTATTCATCCCTGTTGATCAGGAATAAATGTGAACCCTTAGACCTCAATTCTAAGTCTAAGGGGTGGTAATGCATGGGCCAGGTCTTCCTTTTCTCTACTTCTGCCTCTCTGGGATTGTCCCATAAACATGGCCTTTTAACTTCCCAGTGTCTTCCACTGCTACTTTTCTAGCAAAACCAGCTCTTAGGAAGGGGCCTATTATTTACTCTTTGCTATAGATTTAAGGCAAGGAGTCACCTCTTCCAGGGGTATCTGCATGTGAAGATTCGTCACTGAAGGCAGAACTCGTTAGCCCTATTAAAGGGCTATTGGGCTTCTGTGAGAAGGCAGGGAAGGTGTGTGAGTGCCCTGAAAAAGCACACCACACAGACAGCACATCATGTGTAGGAGCTGCCCTGAGCACGGAGGTCTCTTAGAACCAGGAGAGAGGGAGAGAGAGAGAGAGAGAGATCATGGTGTGTAGAAAGCAATGGGCTCTATGCAATGTTCCTGACCTGTCCCAGGACAGTATTCAGTGGTTGCCAGACATGCCTTGCATGATTCTCAGGGGCCCCATTCACAGGGACTAGGATATGAATGACATCCCCTGGAGTTGTGCCATGTAGCAGCGCTGGAAAATTCCTCGGGAAGGCAAAGAGTCTCTGCCTACCTATCCCTCCCTTAGGCATCACCAATTATAGAGGGCAAGGGAGCTTCCCTTTGAGTCAGAGCAATGACCCACTCAGCACAGGGCTCTGGCTCAGGCAGAGCCATTCCAGGAGGCCAAGTGGTCTGCAGGCAGGGAATTGCAGCCATTGCTCTGCCTTTCTCTCTTCTGTTCACTCTTCACCACCTGAGTCATTCATCTAATCTGCAAGTCCGACAATGGCACTCTCCTGCCCCCAATCCTTCAATGGCCCCTCAGTGCCTGTGAGACATACTCCCAGCTCTCTGGGATGGCACATAAGGGCCTCCACGATTGGGCCTCTCTTTCACCAACCTCATTTCCTCTCACTCTGTCTTGTATTTTACACTCCAGCCTCTACCCACATCACAACGTTCGTATCTTGCAATCCCAGTCCTTTTGGTCCCCTTGGCCTGGAATGCCCTTCTCTCCTCCTCCACACCTTCTTTCCCTGACCCCACTTCCCTACTTCCCCTGTCCCTCTGGCACCATTGTCCTTTACTTGGCAAACTCTCGCTCCTTCTGGAAGGTGCCCCAGAGCACCCTGACACCACTCTCCTCCCACAGACAGTTGGATTGGGTGACCACAGACAGTTGGATTGGCCATCCTGTCAGTGGGCCTCCACACTGTCTGGTACTTGTCCATTTATGTGTTTCTCTCAGGAGACTGTGAGATCGTTGAAATATTATCTTGAATTGATTATTATTAATGTTTTATTCATTCATGTTTCTTTAGTGTCCAACTCAGGACCTGGCACGTAGATATTATACTCGATACCTGAGTTGATTTCACTTCAATTAGCTTTAACCTTAAATTTTATTATGTAAAGCTTAGTTTAATAAAAAGAAATTGCCATGGTTGGTGTATGAGGAAATGCAAAGTGTTCTTAAAACTGGGGAAATTCAGAGAAGAAAAAACTTTTTTTCTTTGCTAAAATGTCTTGAGGAAAAACATACTCTTCTGTACCCTTCCCCAGGATCAAACATTTATACTCTTTATAACATGAGCTCCTGAAGGCAAAGGTTTTATCATCTTCATCTTTGTGTATTCAGCAATTCACAGAGTGCCTGGCTCATAATATATATTCAATAAATGAATTAAACTGAATTAAAGGAGAGAGAGAATGTAGAAGATCAGAGCCAAAATAAGAAGCCAGGAAAACAGCAAAGCAGGGTGACCACGGGAAAAAAGACCCCATTTTCAGTTGTGCTTTCCATCATTCCTTTCCAGCATTTTATGGCAGTTCCCTGGCACAGCTCCCACTCTGCAGCGAGCCAGAGAAAGGAGATGGCAGAATGATGTTGCTCGTGGGACTTTGCCTTGCTCTTTGATTCTGCTGCCGTGGGGCAGGTGCATTTTCTCAATTACACACAAAGGTGGCAGGCCATTTCTAGCCACCTTGGCCCCACCTGGCAAATGAAGTCTTAATTTTCAACAGACAGACATTTCAGAGCAAAGTCAGGAGGCTCCCAGGTAAATGGGAAAACAGATGCTCTTGCCAGATGCAAACTGGCTCATGAGGGATGGTGGTTGTGGTCGCTGAGGGATCCCCAGAATTCAACAACCTGCTAGCCAGCCACAACTGGTGAGGTCCAGGTAGACATCTAAGGTAGACGAAGTGGCACACTTACACCTTTCTGAGACCCAATTCTTGGAACATTTCCACAGTCTGTCCCTCTCTAAACCTGTTTCCTCATTTGTAAGAGGAAATGATACTGACTCAGGGAATTTCTGACCATCAAATGATACCTGGCACATAGGAAGCAATCAGTACAGAGTTGCCATCATACATATCACTGTCTTGGTGCTTCAATGACTTCATCTGTGAAGCAGGGAGAGCAAGACTTATTTTACACCATGATGTGAGGATCCAGTGACATGGAGTTCATAGGCTCTGAGCAAAAGATGTGGGGATTTTTATGTGAATTTTATGCCAGTTTCCTCTATCCTGTGCTTTACAGCTATGTTTGTTTGTTTGTTTGTTTGTTTGTTTGTTTGTTTGTTTAACACAAGTAAAAACCATTTAACCCAATTTGCTAAAGCCAAACCAAGCTCATTGCAGAATCATGAGATCAGGTTGCCGGACAGGCAGGTAGAAGCAATGCCGTGGACAGTGTATCTTGATTTCCGGAAGACAGTGATAAAAGCTTCTCAAGAAATGCTTGTAGACATGATGAAGACATGTGGACTAGGTACCAACACCCATGACTGCCTGAACAGTCACACACCAAAACAGTTAACATCAATAAGGAGAGACTTTTCCTATTAAGGAGGCAGAGCTCTAGAATATGGCCCTATCTGAAGGAAGATGGCTTTTTAAAATTAATCATTTGAATTAAGATGGAAACTATGCTTAGTGAATTTGGAAATTATGCAAAACCAGGACAAAAGCAAAAACAACAATATTTCAACAGGATGAAAAAATGGGCCAAAATCATCACACTGTTACAGTAAAAATGTAAACACCTATACTTGGCTTAAAAAAAAAAGAACATAGCTGGAAAGCACAGAATGGAGGAAACCAGCAAAAAATTCATATAAAAATAAAGAAAAAACTACACTTAAAAGATAAATCAGTGTGAGTCATTGGTGCAATGTGGCTGCCAAAACTAAGGTGATCTTAGGCTGCATTAATAAAAGAACAGTGCCCAGAAAAAAAAGAACAAATTGTTTCAATAGATTCTAATATCTACTCAAACTGGAGTCTTTCTAGAGAGAAAATAACCAAAATAATGAAGAGTTTGGAAGGCCATGTGGTTTGAGAAACAGTTGAATATAATGGAGATAAAGATGAAGAAAGTGGGCTAGTGATGTTGAGAAAGAGGATATTTAGAAGGTACTTAACTTTTTTTTTTTTTTTTTTTTTTGACAGAGTCTGTGCTGTTGCCCAGGCTGGAGTGCATTGGTGCAATCTCAGCTCACCGCAACCTCTGCCTCCCCAGTTCAAATGATTCTTCTGCCTTAACTTTCCAAGTAGCTGGAATTACAGGTGTGTGCCACCAGGCCCAATTAATTTTTGTATTTTTAATAGAGACAGGGTTTTGCCATGTTGGCCAGACTGGTCTTGAACTCCTGACCTCAAGTAATCCACTTGCCTCTGCCTCCCAAAGTGTTGGGATTACAGGCATGAGCCACCATGCCCGGCCAGTACTTAACTATTTATCTTTAAGTGAAAGGAATGAAAAACTCTCTGTGGGAAAGTCTTTAGACATATTCTGTGTAGGACTGTAGGACTGAACATTAAAAGGAGACTTTAAAGGAAATATATTTTATTAGATAAGAGAAAGGACTCATGGTCATAAGATGGCCACAGTTCCTGGTACTTTTGAAACTGCCCCTATAAACTTTATGAAATTAACCAGGGAAGAAGGGAAGGGAAGAAATGAAAATAAACCAAGTTCGTAGCACATTCAGCAGTAATCATGAAGTCTACTTGCTCTCTGACCTGCTTCCTCACAGTTACTCTGTACCTATTGCCTCAGAATCGCATAGATCCTGTTAAAAGATTATAGTGTCCCCAAAAAACCCTCCAAAAAATCAATGAATCCAGGAGCTGGTTTTTTGAAAAGATCAACAAAATTGATAGACCACTAGTAAGACTAACAAAGAAGAAAATAGAGAAGAATCAAATAGATGCAATAAAAAATGATAAAGGGGATATCACCACCAACGCCACAGAAATACAAACTACCATCAGAGAATACTATAAACACCTCTATGCAAATAAACTAGAAAACCTACAAGAAATGGATAATTTCCTGGACACTTACACTCTCCCAAGACTAAACCAGGAAGAAGTTGAATCCCTGAATAGACCAATAGCAGGCTCTGAAATTGAGGCAATAATTAATAGCCTGCCAACCAAAAAAAGGCCATGACCAGACAGATTCACAGCCGAATTCTACCAGAGGTACAAGGAGGAGCTGGTACCATTCCTTCTGAAACTATTCCAATCAATAGAAAAAGAGAGAATCCTCCCTAACTCATTTTATGAGGCCAACATCATCCTGATACCAAAGCCTGGCAGAGACACAAGAAAAAAAGAGAATTTTAGACCAATATCCCTGATGAACATTGATGCAAAAATCCTCAATAAAATACTGGCAAACTGAATCCAGCAGCACATCAAAAAGCTTATCCATCATGAGCAAGTAGGCTTCATCCCTAGGATGCAAGGCTGGTTCAACATATGCAAATCAATAAACATAATCTAGCATATAAACAGAACCAAAGACAAAAACCACATGATTATCTCAATAGATGCAGAAAATGCCTTTGACAAAACTCAACAGCCCTTCATGCTAAAAACTCTCAATAAATTCGGTATTGATAGAACGTATCTCAAAATAATAAGAGCTATTTATGACAAACCCACAGCCAATATCATACTGAATGGGCAAAAACTGGAAGCATTCCCTTTGAAAACTGGCACAAGACAGGGATGCCCTCTCTCACCACTCCTATTCAACATAGTGTTGGAAGTTCTGGCTAGCGCAATCAGGCAAGAGAAAGAAATCAAGGGTATTCATTTAGGAAAAGAAGAAGTCAAATTGTCCCTGTTTGCAGATGACATGATTGTATATTTAGAAAACCCCATCATCTTAGCCCAAAATCTCCTTAAGCTGATAAGCAACTTCAGCAAAGTCTCAGGATACAAAATCAATGTGCAAAAATCACAAGCATTCTTATACACCAGTAACAGACAGAGAGCCAAATCATGAATGAACTCCCATTCACAGTAGCTTCAAAGAGAATAAAATACCTAGGAATCCAACTTACAAGGGATGTGAAGGACCTCTTCAAGGAGAACTACAAACCACTGCTCAGTGAAATAAAAGAGGACCCAAACAAATGGAAGAACATACCATGCTCATGGATAGGAAGAATCAATGTTGTGAAAATGGCCATACTGCCCAAGGTAATTTATAGATTCAATGCCATCCCCATTAAACTACCAATGACTTTCTTCACAGAATTGGAAAAAACTGCTTTAAAGTTCGTATGGAACCAAAAAAGACCCCACATTGCCAAGACAATCCTAAGCCAAAAGAACAAAGCTGGAGGCATCACGCTACCTGACTTCGAACTATACTACAAGGCTACAGTAACCAAAACAGCATGGTACTGGTACCAAAAGAGAGATATAGACCAGTGAAACAGAACAGAGCCCTCAGAAATAATACCACACATCTACAGCCATCTGATCTTTGACAAACCTGACAAAAACAAGAAAAGGGGAAAGGATTCCCTATTTAATAAATGGTGCTGAGAAAACTGGCTAGCCATAAGTAGAAAGCTGAAACTGGATTTAATTAAACTAAAGAGCTTCTGTACAGCAAAAGAAACTACCATCAGAGTGAACAGGCAACCTACAGAATGGGAGAAAATTTTTGCAATCTACTCATCTGACAAAGGGCTAATATCCAGAACCTACAAAGAACTCAAACAAATTTATGAGAAAAAAACAACCCCATCAAAAAGTGGGCAAAGGATATGAACAGACATTTCTCAAAAGAAGACATGCATACAGCCAACAGGCACATGAGAAAATGCTCGTCATCACTGACCATCAGAGAAATGCAAATCAAAACCACAATGAGACACCATCTCACACCAGTTAGAATGGCAATCATTAAAAAGTCAGGAAACAACAGGTGCTGGAGAGGATGTGGAGAAATAGGAACACTTTTACACTGTTGGTGGGATTGTAAACTGGTTCAACCATTGTGGAAAACAGTATGGCGACTCCTCAAGGATCTAGAACTAGAAATACCGTATGACCCAGCCGTCCCATTACTGGGGATATACCCAAAGGATTATAAATCATGCTGCTATAAAGACACAGGCACATGTTTGTTTATTGCAGCACTATTCACAATAGCAGAGACTTGGAATCAACCCAAATGTCCATCAGTGACAGACTGGATTAAGAAAATGTGGCACATATACACCATGGAATACTATGCAGCCACAAAAAAGGATGAGTTCATGTCCTTTGTAGGGACATGGATGCAGCTGGAAACCATCATTCTCAGTAAACTATCGCAAGAACAGAAAACCAAACACCGCATGTTCTCACTCATAGGTGGGAATTGAACAATGAGATCACTTGGACACAGGAAGGGGAACATCACACACCAGGGCCTATTATGGGGAGGGGGGAGGGGGCAGGGATGGCATTGGGAGTTATACCTGATGTAAATGACGAGTTGATGGGTGCTGACAAGTTGATGGGTGCAGCACACCAACATGGCACAAGTATACATATGTAACAAACCTGCACATTGTGCACATGTACCCTAGAACTTAAAGTATATATATAAAAAAAAAGATTATAGTGTCCCTTAACTGTTCTATGGAAAACAATTTGAACATTATGAAACGTTATGTTTTCCCTTTGAGATACTCCTTTGGATCCTGCATGCTGATGAAGCTAATGACTCAGCTGGTTTGAAGGACCCCATGAGATCCTGACTCACCAAAGAAGGCAGTTTCCACATCCTGATGATGGAAATTTGTTCCATCCCCTTGGCCCAACCAATCAATAACCTCAATTTTTTAACCCCTCACTCTCCACAATCCCCTTAAAACTCCCAGCCCAGAACTCCCAGAGAGATGGATTCAAGGGTCTCCTCCCATCTCCTGACTTGGTGCCCTACAATCATCAAATTCTTTCTCTGCTGCAAACCCTGCTGACACAGTGTAAGTGGCCTGTTACTGTGCAGCAGACATAAGAACCTGTTGGTTCTATAACACGTTGACTGCGGTCAAAGACACAATCAAAGACAAGAAGTCGGGGAAGAGTAGCACCAGAAAGGTTCTCTCTTCTATTTGTTTATTTTATGAGGAAGCAAAATATCTTGTCTGGGTGGTTACCCCTAGCTGTAAAGGAGACTGGGAAATTGAATGTCTGGTACAAGGGTAGCTGGAACTTGCTTAAATCAATTATGACTAGGTCAAAAAGCCAATGCTGTAAGAATAATGGAGTGGAAAATGGAAAGGGCTTGGGTCCTCGCTGATATCACTGAGTTGCTGAATTAAATTTTAAACAGCCAACCTTGTCTTCTTAGAGTGGGATAATAAATGTGTATTTGATTGAGACATTCCTAGAAGGATTTTCTATCACTTGCAGTCAAATGCACCCTAATGGATACAGAGATGGTATTTATAAAGGTAACTGAGCCTACACCCAGTTGAACTATTTGTAGTTCCCATTCATTCAACCAGTATTTATTTAGTGTCCACTTTGTTCTAGGCACTGGTTAAACTCTGAAGATGTAATGGTGAGCAAAACCAACAAGGTCCTTGCCCTCTCGAATTTATAATCTAGTGGAGAAGACAGGCACCCCCAAAACAACCCACAAAGGAGTATAAATATCCATCTTTCCTGTTTCTATAAAAAAGAGGTATGTGGTATTATGAGAGCATTTAACAGAGAAATTATGCTGGTGGTGGAGTCAAGGAAGGCTGCCCTGAGAAGTGAGCAGCCCTCTGAAATGCGAATATGCACATTCAGGATTATGTCTTTGCCCAGAATGCTCTCTTTCTCTCCCCTGCCACCGACCCCCGACCGCATCATGTTGCCTTATCCACTGCTTTGTTGAAACTTCCCATCATCGCAGTCATCTTCAGTATCATGCTTTCACGAAATTCACACTGACCTTTCCACTAGAAGTGACCTATTCCTTATTTAAACCCCATGAGATATGTTCTTACTCTGCCTCACAATTTCAGTGCTTATTCTGCTTACCTCCTGACTCCCACCCCCACTTTGTAAGACGTGAACTATCTCATCTTCCCATTAAATGTATAGCAACCTAGTTTGTTGTCTTGCACTTGGCCAACATTCAATGTTTACTTTAATTGATTTTTTTTTTTTTTTTGAGACCAAGTATTGCTCTGTAGCCCAGGCTATAGTGCAGTAGCAGATCTCGGCTCACTGTAACCTCTGCTTCCAGGGTTCAAGCGATTCTTCTGCCTCAGCCTCTAGAGTAGCTGGGATTACAGGTGCATGCCACCAGGCTAGGATAATTTTTGTGTTTTTAGTAGAGATTACAGGGGTGAGCCACCACACTCCGCCCCTTAATTGAATTTTAAAACTACTTTTTATCGGTGGGGCACAGTGGCTCACCCCTGTAATCCCAACACTTTGGGAGGGCAAGGCGGATGGATGGCTTGAGGCCAGGAGTTCGAGACCAGCATGGCAAAACCCCAACTACTAAAAATACAAAAAATTAAACGGGCATGGTGTCATGCACCTGTAATCTCAGGTACTCTGGAGGCTGAGGCATGAGAATCACTTGAACCCGGGAGGTGGAGGTTGCAGTGAGCCAAGATCATCCCACCACTGCACTCCAGCCTGGGCAGCAGAGCAAGACTCTGTCTCAAACAAACAAACAATCAAATACACTGCATTTTATCAGTGTTTATCCCCATATAGCTTCAGAAAAGATTTGATAGCTTACACAGAGGAGAGTGTGTGCATGACGTCCCCACAAACCCAGACACCCAGAGCATTGAATTTTTGTCCATAAGCTGAGTTTTTTAAAGATTAAAATATATTAATAGGGGTTATTATTACACGTACGTCAACTATTACTTATATGCGCTAGTCTCCTTAGTTTGTTACAACCCTTATTCCTCAGCATAAGAAGCAAGGTGCTTGAATTTCCCAAGGGTGCGTAATATCCTTTGAAGGGGCCTGACTCTGTTCGATATTCCGAGTGACAGTTGTCCAGGATGGCACAGTGCCCTTCCTTAAATTCACATATTGCTAATCTTCATTGTAGGTTTATAAAAGGTTGTCCTCAGTAATTGAGGGACATAGTAACATAATTGCACACTATTGAAAGTGGACCCTCTCTTAGAGATAATCTGGTAACAGAGACCAGGAGATTTGTCCCTAACCAGGAAGACAGGAAGAGCTGTTCCCTTTGGTAATCATTTATCAGGCAGCAGCTTTCCCCATGGGGACTCGCGGACAGTGTCGGAGATGTACAGTCATTCCTCTGACTTTCAATGTTTACACAACTCAGGATACACTCCAGAAAGGAATTCAATGATTCTCCTCTGGGTGGAAGTATTACTAGGTTCTAAAGCCGTGGCAGGCAAGCAGCTACCAACGGCGCTAAGTTCAAAGCTGCCCGAGAACTCGCCCAGAGTTAAGTAAGGGAAAAGAAATGCCTGGGAACAAACGCGCCTTCTTCCTTGCCCCAGGTGTGCAAAAGGAGGATGCCGCAGATCCCCAACTGACTCGGGATTGGAGCGAGGGCTGGGTGCCTGCGATGGAAAGTCGCTCTTCTAGGCGAGAATGGGCAAACCCCCGGACTTCAGGGAGGCCGCTCAGGGTAACTTCTCTCCACTCACTTGCGATCAGATGAAAGGAAAGGAAAGCCCTTCCGACGTCACCCCCAGCCGGCGCGCGGCAGCTGAGCCCCAGCGGGGGCGGGGTCCGCCGGGTCCCCCTCCGCCCGAGGCCCTGTGCGCTTCCCGGTTCTCCTCCTCCGCGCGGTCACTGGCTGCATCTCCGCCGCCCCGGCACAATAGAGGCTCCGCCCTCCTTCCGCGCGAGCTCTCCGCCGCTCCCTAGCCCAGCAGCCTTCGCAGCCCGCGCCGCCGCCACCGCCTCTGCCGGCCCGGTGCCAGGTCCCTGTGCTCCCAGAGGCTCCCCGCCGACCGTCCCGGCGCGCACCGCGGGCGTCTGTCCGAACGCCTTCCAGCCACCTGAGCCCTCCTGCGGGCGACGCACTCAGCTAGCCCTTGCCCGCCTCCCCTCTTCCCTGCGTCCGACTCTCCACTGGGGCTGCACAGTCGAGGGCTGCTCGCGTCGGGAAGGAGATGCCCAGAGTCTCTGGGGCGCACCCTCCCGTTCCGCTCAGTCGCACCCAGCTTTAGAAGGTGCTCTGAGCAGCCACTTTCGGCCTCTAGCTAGGACACCCTCTCGCAGAAGTCCTTGCCGAGACCCCCCGCCCCAGCCATTCTCTGAAGGGGCTGAGGACCCTCTTATCGCGCCCCTCATGGCCAAGCCTCGGCTGCTAGTTCTCTACTTCGTTCTGATTGTGATTCCGGCCTGGGTGTCCAGCATTGTCCCCACAGGGACAAGCGAGCCCCCAGATGCGCAGACAGTGGCGCCTACGGAGGACGAGATTCTGCAAAACGAGGCGGACAACCAGGAGAACGTTTTATCTCAGGTAGGATGCCGAGTGCCACGACCGCTCTTCTTGCCCTGAATGGTGGTGAGAGCCAGAAGCTGGTCCTTGCTGAAGTGTTTAAGGGCAGCTGTTTTTCCTTCCATTACCAATGGAAAGGGCATTTGATTTTCATGTATGAGAATATTTTCTTAATGGAAGGATATAAGTTCTCCTCTCAAAATCATAGGGTCTTTAATCAGGAGAAAGGAGAGATGAAGGAAGGGAAGATGCCGCTCGACTTCTTGAGAAGAAAGAAAAAAAAAGTTGGCCGGGCGCGGTGGCTCAAGCCTGTAATCCCAGCACTTTGGGAGGCCGAGACGGGCGGATCACGAGGTCAGGAGTTCGAGACCATCCTGGCTAACACGGTGAAACCCCGTCTCTACTAAAAAATACAAAAAACTAGCCGGGCGAGGTGGTGGGCGCCTGTAGTCCCGGCTACTCGGGAGGCTGAGGCAGGAGAATGGCGTAAAAACCCGGGAGGCAGAGCTTGCAGTGAGCTGAGATCCGGCCACTGCACTCCAGCCTGGGCGACACAGCGAGACTCCGTCTCAAAAAAAAAAAAAAAAAAAGTTGTTTTTGGTTTCAGGGTTGTGAAAAGTTATCTCTTGTCTATGTGGCTGTTTGTCAGAATTGGAATGTGAAAACAGGCGGATATGTTGACCAGGAGGCAGATGGCATATCCCATCGGGAGATATTTTATGGCAGAGGGTGAGACACCAGGCGGGAGCATGGGGTGAAGTCAGAACAGAAACGTGTGGTGAATGTGAGGTGACCCTCAAACAGAGAGATTGAGAACATAACGGGGTGTATTGGGAGGGGAGGGTGGGAATGCAGATGCAGGCAGCTGGGGCAGACGGTCAGTGGGGGCACGAGTAACCCATGATAGCAGTGGGCTTTGTAAAGTGTCTGTTTACCAAGTACTTAAACTTGTTTTTTATGACTCAGTCTTCAAAACACCCTAATACCCATCTACAGATAAAGAGATACATGGGTAGGCCGGGAGTGGGTGGCTCAGGCCAGTAATCCCAGCACTTTGGGAGGCTGAGGCAGGCGGATCACAAGGTCAGGAGTTCGAGACCAGCCTGGCCAATGTGATGAAACCCCATCTCTACTAAAAATTAGCCAGGCGTGGTGGTGGGCACCTGTAGTCCCAGCTACTTGGGAAGATGAGGCAGGAGAATCACTTGAACCCGGCGGGAGGCAGAGGTTGCAGTGAGTGGAGATCGGGCCACTGCACTCCAGCCTGAGTGATAGAGTGAGACTCCTCCGTCTCAAAAAAAAAAAAAAGAGATACAAAGGTAGAGCCAGGGCTTCTGACAGTCTTCAACCCAGATCTCATGTCTGTAAGGGGTAGTTCTCTCTGGAGTGTTTATTTTGTGCTCTCCAGAGCCGGCATGATGACGTGTGGTGAGTGTCATCAGAATCCTTAGAATGGGGGATGTCTGAGAAAGGATCCTCCAGCGCTGCCTGTACCTTCACTTCCACCAAGCCCTAGGACTGGGCCTTGTCTCCTTCCTGTAGAGAGAATAATCAGCTGCAATTTGGGATTTATCAAACACTAGCCTCTTCACTCTTCCTTTAATAATGATGCTAATATATGCCCTTTGCCCACCTATTACCTCCCACTGACCTCTAAATTGAAAAGACATAAAAATCTCTCACATTGGGGCTCTGGAACACTATCAACAAAAACTTTCCTGAAACCCGAGCCTCCTGAAAGGAAGGAATCCACCCAGGGTTCTCAGAGCAGGGTTATGTAGGAATCCAGGCAGAGTTTCAAAGAGCAGACAGCCACAATTTACTATCAACCCGTAAAGAACAGCCGCTTAAGTCACCCTTAACTACACCACCTTCTTCCACTGATCCATTCTGTATTTGACAACAGCCCTAAAGCAAATATTAGTATTAGAAGAAACTCAACCTTTGCAAGGAAAACATTACAAGTCTTCTTCCCCCCAGACAGCATCCCAAGGAACATTTCCACTCAAACAAGCTCAATGCTTGCCTACCGGAATCATTAGTCAAATGAAGGGAACCCTTCTGCTTGCCTAGGAAGGGAGCCCTGGCTTTGGAGATGTAGGGCCTTTTGGAGAGGATTAGGAGATAAGAGCCTTTTCCCAGCAAGTCCCCAGGGTTGGGGCTCCAGAAAGCCTACTGCCGCGTGTTTTCCTGCCTGGGGAGGCTGGCAGGGGCATGTGCCCAGAAGGAAATGTTTAGCATTGCAAAAGCAGCAAGTGCTGCCAGTTTGCTCTCCTGGGTTTGGCCTGGGGTTTGGGTTCAGAAGCATAAACTCCTAGACTGAGTAAACCTTACTGACTTCTGGACCTGTCTCTTTCCTCTCAATTCCCTTTCTCCACATCTAACCCATCCTTCAAGGCCCAGATTAAATGCCACTCCTCGAAGAAGTCTTCCCTGGCTTCCAGTTGGAGCCACTCTTAGCTCCCACTGCCCTTTCTCTCTGCCTCTTCAGGGGCACTTATCACTCTCTGTGTGACTGCTATTTATATGCCTCCTGCACTGCAGGCTTCTTGAGAGCAGGCTCTCTGTCTGGCCCATCTCTTTATCCTTCACAGCACCTCAGAGTCCTTAGTAGGCACTCCATAAATGTTGAATAAACGAATGAGAGATGCCAGTAGTCTTCAAACTTGAATACCAACTTTTCAATCTCTCCAATTTCTTCTTTTCCTTTTTACATTTACACCTGGATTCTGACTGGGCGCAGTGTCTCATGCCTGTAATCCCAGCACTTTTGGAGGCCAGGGCAGGTGGATCACTTGAGGTCAGGAGTTCAAGACCAGCCTGGCAAACATGGTGAAACTGAAAATACAAAATTAGCTGGGCATGGTAGTATGCGCCTGTAATCCCAGCTACTTGGCAGGCTGAAGTAAGAGAATCACTTGAACCTGGGAGGTGGAGGTTGCAGTGATCTGAGATCACGCCACTGCACTCCAGTCTGGACAACAGACTCTGTCTCAAAAAAAAAAAAAAAAGGAAAAAAAAAGAAAAAGAAAAAAAAGAAAAGAAATAGAAAACAAAGGCTATTGGGCAAATGACAGGGCTCATCTGTTTTTTCCTTTAAATAATGAAAAGCTAAGTCCCCATGAGAAAGGCACAGCTTTCTAAGACAAACGAAGAGAGCTGAACTCTGAATGCCTTCAAGGAAATGTCAGTCAGCAAACTGCATCTCGATGACCTATTGGCTCCATGGTTCAGAGTTGTCTGAGGTCTCTGACTAGTGCAGCACGTTTGACTAAGTAAATGGAGAGCCTCCTTCTGGAGGCTGACTGACACCTGTGTTTGCACGCCCCCAACCCATTTTCTGTGTATCTAGTTGCTGGGGGACTATGACAAGGTCAAGGCTATGTCTGAGGGCTCGGACTGTCAGTGCAAGTGTGTGGTGAGACCCCTGGGCCGGGATGCCTGCCAGAGGATCAATGCGGGGGCCTCCAGGAAGGAAGACTTCTACACCGTGGAAACCATCACCTCAGGCTCGTCCTGCAAGTGTGCCTGTGTCGCACCCCCATCTGCCCTCAATCCCTGCGAGGGAGACTTCAGGCTCCAGAAGCTGCGGGAGGTGGACAGCCAGGACTTGAAGGTAGGACCTGGTATGGGGCAATGCCTTGGATGAGAGGGCACTTTTGAGACCCACAAGTCTGGCAGGGCCATGGTTGAAGATTGTAAACCCTTTGAAGAAGGTCAGGCCTGGTCCCTAGAGTGCTGTGTGTGGATCAAGGTTGATGTCCTGGCAAACTTGTCCTTTTCAGCTCTGGTGTATAAGGGAGATGCTTCAAGCAAAGTGTGCCTGCCCCTCCTTATGGAGCCAGAGAGGCTGGGCCTGGGAGCAGCTGCCAGGCCCAGCTGGCCAAAAGAACTCAGTGTTCTTCAGGAAAATTGCTGCCACAATTTACTGTCATCCCAGCACACACCCCAAAGACGCAAAAGAAAAATGCGAGTAAGTCTTTGGTCCTTAGCGCAAGGGCTGGGTTGGCCTAGGGAAGGAGAGGCCTGGGGCCTGCTCTAGATTGGGTCATCAAACTGTGATCCTTTCATGGTCTATAGGGTAGGGAAGCTCAGGCCCCACTTAGGCAGCCCCATGGGTTGGCTGAGGGCTTCTTCTGATCCTGCACCCCCACTTCCCTTGCAGCCTTGGGTAGTGGAACAAGCTGGGTTTTGGAGTCAGACGGATTTGGGTTCAAATCATCACTGTGTGATCCCACTTAAGTTATTTAACGTGTCTGCCCCCCAGCTCCTTGAATAACATGTGGGAATAATAACATCTACTTGGTGGGGTTATAAGGATCAATGAGATAACAACTGGGAAGTACTTGGCACAATACCAGACATTCAGCTAGGCATGACCATGTAAATGAATGAATGGATGACCATGTAAAGTGCTTCTGGCACCTGCGCTCTGCATGCCCTCAGTGCTGCCAGAGCCTCGGCCACCTTCCTCCCAGGGCCTCTGTACTAGCAGGCAGGACGGTATTGATAAAAACTGAGAAGGCTGGGTGTACTATGGCAGCTTGCCATAGAGCAAGAGTCTCAAAGATGGGACACTGAGTCCTCTTTTACCCCAGGGTCAGTTTAGCATTGTGTGCTAAGGAGAACCTGTTGATGTCTTTCAGAGCCTTTAGTAGATAATGAAGTTGAGTGTTTCAGAAGCATATCCTCAAGGTGTTGACATGTAGAGCCACCTTGTTGAGTGTTTATACAATAAAAATACCTGTTATGAGCCAGCTATCTTGGGGAAGCAGAGATGAAGGATACATGGCCACTGCTTGCTTTCTTTTTTTCACTTTTATTTTAGGTTTAGGAGTACATGTGCAGGTTTGTTATAGAGGTAAATTCACGTCACGGGAGTTTGTTGTACAGATTATTTTGTCATCCAGCTACTAAGCCTAGTACCTAATAGTTATTTTTTCTGCTCCTCCCCCTCCTCCTACCCTCCATCCTCAAGCAGGCCTTAGTATCTGTTGTTCCCTTCTTTGTGTCTGAGTTCTCATCATTTCGCTCCCACCTATAAGTGAGAACATGTGGTACTTGGTTTTCTGTTCCTGTGTTAGTTTGCTAAGGATAATGGCCTCCAGCTCCATCCATGTTCTCATAAAAGACATAATCTCATGTTTTTCATGGCTGCATATTATTCCATGGTGTATACATACTACATTTTCTTTATCCAGCCTGTCATTGATGTGCATTTAGGTGGATTCCATGTCTTTGCTATTGAGACACTACTTTTAAGGAGCTCACAGTCTAGTAGGAAAGACAGATGTCAATGCAATTGACAGATTTCGTAAAAGAGGTATAAACAGTTTGTGAAGAGGTCTAGACCTCAGGTTTACTTGTTCTTAGAGGACTCTCCCATTTTCTTACCCAAACATTTCAGAAGGCAGAATGCACATACACCATTGTGCTTGCCTACATCCCTGCCTACACAAATGTGTTTCTCGTGGCAACCTCTCAATTCCTGGCTAGTGACTTTCCTGTTGAGCCCCCAGCATGCAGATCTGAAAGGAAACTGCCCTGTGTCTGTCTGCCCCAGCCCTGGACTAACCCCTTGCCTTGTTTCATAGCTCTCCACAATCATAGACATGTTGGAAGGAGCGTTCTATGGCCTGGATCTCCTGAAGCTACATTCAGTCACCACCAAACTGGTGGGGCGAGTGGATAAACTAGAAGAGGTAAGAAAGATTCTGGTTTCCATATCTTTCTCTTGATCAAGCTCAAAAGTGTACCAAACATCCCACAGTAAATTTTCAGCTAACACATGTGCTGACTAGACTTAACCCATCCTATTCTATGAAAGGGAAAATGCACATAAAAGATTCATCCAAAACTATGCCAAATTGTTGGTGACAAAGAAAATCAGTTAAGTAGAAATGCCAATACTGTACCTTCTTTTTTTCATCTATAAAATCCTCTTAATCATCTAATCAATGTCTTTCCATTTTTACCTTGACTTCCAGAGACCTCACAACTCAATGAAATGTAAAGGTACAATAAGTATCTTACCTCCAGTTTTAAGGTGGAGTCATCTCCTTCCTTCGTATATGGTTCCTAACTTCTCTAACTGTTCTGGTTCATACTCCTGTATTTATGTGTGTGAATCCATGTGAAATTCATTTTAGAGGAAGAAGACATAAAAATGATTACTAATAAGTAATGTTCCCTGCTCAGCATTCAGACTAGTCATGCCCAGGATGAATGGACAAGTCATGCAATTTTCATAGACAAAGACACCATATTATTCTGACTGGGCTCTGGGAGTTGTACAGGTGGTGCTATGGTTTTCATCTAGTGGTGTGTGACATGATGATGGGAACAGGGAGTTGTTACAGATACTGTATTAATGTTGACAGTCTTTTTGCTGTGATGCCTTAACATATAGATGAGAAATCATTTAGTCACCCAAAAAGTAACTAACGATCATTATTCAACATTACTAGTAAGAAACTTCATGGATACGCTTCATTGACTCGCATCTGGTTCTTGGACTGATACTTGAAACAGTGACTCAAAGAGCTGCTGCTCTGAGTGGAAATCTATTTCTTTAATGTTTACAGCGTTACTGTAAGTGGTAAATTTAATAGCACAATGACTGTAAACATATCAATATTCCTTAAGAAAAAGTGGACTTTTGGGGGAATACCATGAAAGAGCTAAGGTTCTTTGATCTATGATTAGTAGATGTAGTAGTTTGTGGCAGAAAGAGCAGCAGGGTCGGAGTCAGGACAGGATGAGTTCCTTACTCTCTGTTTGAGCTGCCAAGCAGCCATGTCCTACCTTCTCCATCTGGACAGTGAGAATAGTATCCTGCCTACTCCGTATGATTGCTGAGAGGATACAAAGTACACTAATCAGTATGAAAATGCTTTGAAATGGTTAAATTAAACAAGGCTCTGACCAAGGAGAGATTGAGGACAAACATTCCTACATTACTTTGCCAAGAGAGCTGGCACAAATATGATGAAACATTGAAGTTACAAGGATCGGTTTCAGCACACTCCTTCCACTCCTAAAAATTTTCCCAGAAAGTGAATACCAGTTCCTTTTCCACTCCTCCAATGCTATGATGAGGTGTTTTCTGAATATGGCTGTTGGCTCTGGGAGGGTTGATAGGTCCTTAATCATATCAGTTATGAGGTCTGATGAGAGGGGTCAGGGTTTTGGATCCTGAAATTTGTAGACAGATCAGCGTGGCCAATAGAACTGCGTCAGCCTCCTCCTTGCTGTCTGCCACTCTCTTCAAAGGGTTCTCTCAAAGAACTAGGACCCTGGGCATCTTGAGTATCTCCTTCCTCAATGTTAGCAGCTGGAATGATGACATTGTGGATGGTTAGCACCATCCCACTACCAATGGACTTCATGCAGGCTTCGGACTCTTCCTCCTAGTTAAAACCACTTTCTGGTTCTTTCAGATGCATTCAAAAGGAATTAAACCAAGGTCCCCTATTGGGAGGTGCCTGTGTTTTCCTAGGCCCCCAGAACCATCCAAATGTGCAATGCCCCTTTAAGAAAGGGATTGCTCTTCTATAGGGACAGGAGCAACAGCAACCTCTTCTGCTTTCACCTGACCTTGGCAGCCAAACAGTTGCCATTCTGCCTGGAGAACACAGCTTGAAAAAGATAGATTTGGGGGGAGAGTACAGTGCTCTGGAGGCTAAGGTCAGGTGCTCAGTCTCTGAGAAGGCCAGTGGGCTGGGCTTGTCCAAGGATCACAGTCTCATTACAGCCTTGTCCAACATCTGAGCCCTCCTGCTCAGGAGGAAGTATGGGTGAATTTGATGCAGTACCACTGTCCCAGCAGGGTGGTATCATCTATATAGTCACACAGTGACCTGGTTTTTGCAAAAAACAGTTTTAGTTACATCAGTGAGAGTATCTCCTTGCCAAAACTGTGGTATGTTTAGTAGCAAAGATTGGATCTTAATAATAATAATCCCTTATATTTATATAGCATATTATGTTTTGTAAAGCATTCCATATACATTTAGTCCATTTGTTCCTGGGTAGTGTGAGAATCAAGGAAATTAGACGACTTGGCCAAAATCACAGTGCTAGGAAGTATAGGGCCTTCTGGTTCCTGGTCCAGGGCTCTTTCTAATCAACCCTGTAAGGGTCTTCAAATCATTGCCATCTGCCCTGCAAGCATCAGTTTTTCCTAACAGGAACTTCAAACAATAGCTCTTCCAAGGGAATTTCTAGGCAGAACTGTGACTATATCCCATAGTCCCATTAAACAGGATTAAAGTTGAGTTCAGGAAGGAGGTTTCCCCAACTAGAGAGGCTAAGGTGATAGGGTGCTGAAGTGTGACAGTAGTCTTCAGATGGATCTGGGCCCCTGTGCCCGAATAGTGGCGCATTGTATTTGCTCGAGTTTGTCTCAAGGCTCATGCCAGCTGACTGTCTGGAGTCTGCAGTAATTGAAAAGGCAGAATGTTGGGTAAATTGAAAAAACACTCCCTCTCCAGCTCGGTTCTGCAGGAGGAATGGAAGTTAAAATCTGCTCCTGGTCCTTGAATATTCTTGAGTCCCAATGGGAGTTCTTTGGAGGTCAGACAAGACAAAAGGGGTCAGATTGGAGAGGCATTTTGCCCGGAGTTAGATCAATGGTTGGCAGTATAAGCAAGCACACATTTATGGGCTACAGCCACAGTTCCACCTTAAGTATATAGGAGGAGGTAGGAATGGAAACTTCATTTGCAGATGAAAGAGGAAGGAAGGAGAGAGAAATGGAATCTGAACTATTTTGAGTTTACCTTTTGGTAAAATCAGCTCTGGGAGCAGCTCTGCTTAGTGGAATGATTTTGGGTAAGCTTTTGCTTTAAACAATGAAAAATGACACATGCATAGAAAAGTGTATAAACAATGAATGTAGTTTAAAAAATTACTGTGAACAAAATGCCTATGTAATCACCAACCAGCTCAAGAAACAGACCAATTTTAACACCCCGAAAGGCCCCCACATGCTCTCTCCTACTCATACCCTTCCCTCAAGGGAACCTTTATCCTTACTTTTAGGTTAAGCATCTTCCTTGTTTTTCTTTATAGTTTCATCATTGAAGGATGCGTCCCTAAATGTAATCATTTTGCCTTTTTTGAATGTTAAATACATAGAATCTTACAGAAGTGTGTGTGTGTGTGTGTGTGTGTGTGTGTGTGTGTGTGTGTTGGGTTTTTTTATTCAATTTTGTATTTTTAATATTTATCTATGTTGTTTTTGTGTCTTGTGGTTTATTCATTTTTATTGCTGTGTAGTATTCTATTATATGAATATACTACAATTTATCTGTTCTCCTGATGATGGATATGTGGATTGTTTCCAGTTTCTGCATTCATAATTGAGAATAGCCCCATGGACATTCCTGTACATGAACATCCCTGTGCATGTACCCTGGTGCATGTGTGCCTGCATTTCTCTATGGTACATTAGATAAATGGAACTAGAAGGTAAGCATTAGTTATGCTTATCTTCAACTTCACGAGATATTGCCAAACTGTTTTCCAAAGTAGTAGTATAAGTTTACATTCCCTCCAGCAGGGTATAAAAGTTCTATACACACTGGGTGTGGTGGCTCACGCCTGTAATCCCAGCACTTTGGGAGGCCGAAGTGGGTGAATCACGAGTTCAGGAGATGGAGACTATCCTGACTAACACAGTGAAACCCCATCTCTACTAAACATACAAAAAATTAGCTGGGCGTGGTGGCGGGCACCTGTAGTCCCAACTACTCTGGAGGCTGAGGCAAGAGAATGGCATGAACCCGGGAGGCAGAGCTTGCAGTGAGCTGAGATCGCACCACTGTACTCCAGCCTGGGCAACAGAGCAAGACTCTGTTTCAAAAAAAAAAAAGTTCTACACACATCATCACCAACACTTGGTATTGTCAGACTTTGCAGATTTTGTCAATTTGGAGGGTATAACTTAGTAGGATCATTTCGCTGTGTTCTAGAAACTTAACTCCAAAAATATCTTTCCAGTTCACTGGGGGAGGTCTGAAACCTCATAAAACAGTTTTAGAACTGCTCCAGGAACAAGAAACACTCAAGGTGGTCAGCAATCCAGCATAGACCCCAACTGACCTTTCTTTCCTGTGAGTGGCTGGGAAGGGGAAGGGCATGCAGGAAGTGTGGGTATATGTTGGAGTTGAGGGGTGGGTGGGCACAGAACATAAGTATCTGAATATATAGGAGTTAAAAGTCTATAAAGAATATCTGTAATTTCCAAAGGCAAAGGCAAGCCCTGTTCATTGCATACAGAGCTGGCAGTGGCACTCACTCAGCTCAAGAAAAGACTTCATCCGAGCTCCGAGTGCACTCAGAGACCCAAAGACTTGTAGGCTGCCCAGGCCTAAAGGTGGATTCTGAAGGCAGCAGGACTAGAGGCATGGTGTTCAACCCCGAGCAGCACATACGGCTTCCAGGGGCAGATTTATTACTAAAGTGGAGAAAAAGACAAACAGCGGGACAGATCATTAAAATAATCTTCAGCATCAAAGCTTTAGTTGGTTTCAGTCATTTCCGTAAAATTTGCAAATTTTATTGAAGAAATGTCCCACCCCCACCTTGCTGCAGGATACTTGTAAGTGTTTATAAGTGCTTGAAATGCTTATGTACACGTGCGCCTTTGTATATGTGTGGGTGCATAGCCCATGCTCTTAAAATAGATGCATGCCTGTAAGCTTTCCATAGTGTGATTTCTGCCTTGTCCCTTCTGGTGTGTGTCTCTTTCCTTTTTCTCCAATCTACCTGCTGGAATTTGCAAACCACACCCATGAGCATAGATGGCACCAGGGAACCTTGTGTCCCAGCTGAAGCCTTTTCTCCTGATAATGTTGCCTCCAAGGAAGATTTAAGTCCACGATGGATTTACCAGACCCAGAACTGGCCTGCTCCCCAGAATGTACTGGCACAGGCATTGCTGAGGTCTTCTCCCCCACACCTGAAGCACTGGTGGCTTTTGTGTTTCTGGACTGAAAGGCATGATCAAAGAAGCATTCCTGACCCTGGTGGATATATCTTTTCACCGGCTAATAAGAAAACGTAATTTTCATCTGTGCAGACTTGGCTGTGAGTTGGGGGAGCTGTCTCTTTCCAAGCCTCCCCTTTCCTCCCACCCTCCACCCCTGTCGAGACACCCCCAGGGCTCACTCTCTCTCCTGATCAAATCTGCTCTCTCCGAGGGGTTTGCTGTAAGTCATTTCACTCTTCTTCCTCAAGTGAAGGCTGGGAGGGGGGGCACTGCTTACCCAGCCTGACTTCAGTGTCCTCATACGTGAAAAGGCAGAGGGTTGAATTTAGTGTTTCTAAGATATATTTCAGCCCGAACGCTATTTAATTCAATTTACATCTTAATATGAGTTAAAGCCAATATATTACCTCTCCTGGGGTTGTATATACTTCAAATCTAATTTGCCATTGTGGGATATAAGGTTTTCTTCTTGGCTAAAGAGACTTAGAGTGCGAGTGTCAGCCCTCCATCTGTCTGCCTAGACACAGTTTAGAGCTGCCAGGATGTGCAGGCGTGCATGGCTCGAGTGGCCCTATTTTAAGGGGTAAGGTTATCCCTAATACAGAAATTCATCACCAGAGGCTTGGGACTTCTTGCTGTGGCCTTGTTTGAATCTGGACTTCTTAAGGGCAAGTTGGGTCAAGTCATATTTGTTTCCCAGGCCCTGGTCCAGCACCTGATGTAGGACAGATGCTCCACAGCTGTTTGGTTGGATGAGTGTTCAATGGGGCAGCTGGTGGCTCCCTGAACCCAGGCCTGCCTGTCTCTCCCATCAGCTGTGGTCGGAGGGATTAGGCCACGGCCCACCCGTCCTGCCATCAGGAGCGCCGGCTGTTTCCAGCTGTTCTCTTCCCCAGCATTCTTACCAGGGGCTAGGAGACAGCTGTCAGCTGGGGTGGCTGTCCCAGGCCATCTGGTCCTAGCTGTCTCCTGGATGGTGCAAAGGGTGAGCATGGTGAGCTGATGGGAACTGCGAGCCCTCCCTCCTTGGGTCCAGTTACCCTCACACTTGCTCAGTTCACTCCCACGAGAAACTATGTCCCATATGCCCTTGGGCTTGCCATCTGGATCTTAGCCCTGTGCACATCCAGCTATCTGCCAGGGAATCCTGATGCCCACAGGACCTACCAGGCGGCCTCCTGTGCAGCCTCCTTAGATGTGGCTGTGTGCACCTGCTGTGTGACTTGGGGCCAGGGTTTGGCCCACCTGCAGTCTGGCTTCGTCTACTCCCACAGCTGTCTAACGTGTCTCTCTACAGCACACCAGCCTTGGGTACTTACCTTCCTCCCCACGCCAGCCATACCAAACCCTAGCTTCCCTTTCCTTTTCCACCTGCATATCTGCTATGGAGACCCCCAGGGTCCCTTCCACTCCAGCTTCACCCACATGCCTCAAGCCCGATTTCTGTGCCCAGCACTGTACCACATGCAGCCCCTCATCCATCTCCATGCCAAGCCTGAGTGAGGTAGGTGTCATCATTCCTTCTTTTTCCACCTGGGGCCTAGAGAGGTTTCATCCCTTGCCCTATGTGGTTATATAAGCAGGCCATGACTGTGGTGTGGGTTTACACCTGATCTCCAGAGCCAGACCCTCCCCTACACACACCCCTGTCCCTGGTTCTGGTTGTAAAAGCGAGACCACAGAGAACTGCCAGAGTTCTGCCCCATGGTCATCTTTCCCCTGGTCCCAAGGTTTTGGCTTAAGCCACTGCACAGTCTCACCCAGGCACACGCACACGTGTCTAAGAGCTGGACAAGGTCAGGATACAGTCTGTGTCCTTCATACCCATTCCACCAGTCTACACATCTGGTTGTGCCGGCCCTCTGTGGCTTGTCACAACACCAGCCATACTGACTAGGGCTGACTGATGGCTGCACCCCTAACTCCACCTGCATCCGGTTCCCCTTTGCCAAGGGTCCCTGCCTTGTTTGCACATTCTGTCCCTCTGGTGTGTGTGCATCTGGCTGAAGTCAGCAGTGGACGCCTGTTCCATCTGGCAGTGTGGCACCAGTGGACACCTGTTCCCATCAGGCACCCTCCAGTACCCAACTGCATACCAGTCCTGCACATGGCACTTGTTCTATGAACACCTCTCAGTTCCTTGGCTCTGCCTGGCCCAAGAAATCATGAGGACAAAGTTCCCAAATCTTTCATTGCCACAGTTGGCTGTGTCCAGCCTTCTGTCCCAGCCCTCTATCTATCTGCTCTTTCTCCCTCTTCCCTTCCCTCTTCTTCATTGTGCCAGGATCCTTGGCAGGGGCCATGGGTACACTTGCTTCTGCCAGATAGGTGCAATCCCCGCCTCCTCTGCCACATTGCCAGCACTGCCCACGAGCCAAGTTGCACACACCATAAATGTCATGGTTGCAGCTGTCCCAGGGGGGAAAGCCTGAGGCATGAGATCATGGGGTTCACCTATCCCCCAGGGCAGAATCGAGGGTACCCTATGCAGGTGGCATCCCCTGCATCTCCTGAGAATTGCCTCACCAAAGGCCTTTGGTGTGAGGAGCGCAGAGTCCCAGGGAGAGGTGGGGAGCTCTTGAGGGTCAGCACCCCCAGGTTAGAGGTGGCTGATTGGGGGTGGCCAAGGAGGGGCAGCTGTGGCTGCTGCCCTGGGGGACACCAGCTGGCTCAGCCCTGCAGGCCAATGGGGTGATGCCACCGCCAGCCTCTTGTTTATTCAGGCGGCTGGCGGGCTTTGCCATTCCCGTGAGGGGAATAAACTGTACTACTCCTCTGGGTTCTCAGGGCAGGCTTGCCTAAAACTCTCCTCTGTGGAAATGCAGAATAACAACTCCTCACTGACACCCGAAAGGGGATGGGAGACTATAAACCAATGTGAAGGGGGGCTCCCTAGGGCCCTAGAAACCCCAAGACCTGGGGGGGTGCCCTTTGCCTCACAGTGAGCGTGCCACACCCACTGATGCACGGTGTTTAGGAATCTAGTGAGATCTTCTGTCAAATAATAAGGATGCTTAGGCCCAGCCAGCCAGTCCACCCAGAGGTATCAGCGCCTTTAGTAGAGTCCTGGGGCCAGTGGTGGGCTGCAGGTGTGGACACTCCTTAGTCCGCTCCTCAGAGAAACCTATCAACCTGACCCAGGAGTCAGTGCCTGCATCTGTCACATCACCCTGGCAGAGTTTCTCAGAGCACTTTTCACTCGTTGACATTTTCTTGTCTATTTCTTTGTCTATTGCCTATTTACCCCTCATGGAGGGTGACCTTCACCAGGGCAGGATCCCAGTGGCCTTGCTCACCCTTGAACCCTCAGTGCAGCACTGAGCACATGAACGCCTTAATGAAAAGGTAACACATTGAATCCCTGCACTTGCTGGGCTTGGTGATCTGTCTTAGGCTGTGAGAGCTACAGGAAAGGCATCCACAGGTGTTGCTCTCAGCAGGTGCTGATGGATTACAGAAATGCTTGAACCCCACTAAGGGGCCAGGAACTTTTCCCATCAGTCCCAGAAGGAACTCAGCTCCTATAAAACAGACCTTCTCACACATTTCTGTCCACTTTTCAAGCAGCTGTGCCCCAAGCTTTCTCCACTTAAGGCGGTGCTTCTCAAACTTTAATGTGTACACAGAGCGTCTGGGGATCTTGTTAAAATACAGATTCTGATTTGGCAGGTCTGCGCGGGCCTGGGAATCTGCATTTCTGACAAGCTCCTGTGTGATGCTGATGCTGCTGAACTCTGCACCACACTTTGAATAGTGAGGATTTATGAGAGTCCAACATTTCTGTATTTCTCAGCATCTATGCATATCCTGTCATGTATCCTGAACCCAAACTGCAAGTATTCTCTGGCTTTTGGGCATGCTTGGTGCTGCTGAGAGCTGTATGTGTGCCAGGATCCTCTCCTGGTGTTCTTAGTGATCCAACCGGTGAGCTGAAGGAGCAAGAGCTAGGAGACCGGGTGCTGGTTCCACTCTGTCACTTTTTGGTAGTGACCTTGAGCAAGTCACGTTCTTGCTCTGGGCCTCAGGTTCCTCTTTGTGAAAGGAAAGGTTAGGCATGAGTTCTTGGGTCCATTCCAGCTGTAACATCCTATGAAAAATAACAGCCACTTAGTCCGGTATGTTTCATGCACATCCATATATATTAACTCACTTAATTCTCCTAACAACCTATAGGAAAAGTGCTAGTACTATCCCCATTTTACAGATGGGAAACTGAAGCAGAGGTGTTTCAGTAATGTGCCTGAGATCTCAGATCTAGCAATAACAGCATGGAGGGGTGAACCAGTTTCCTTCAAAACCCATGCTCTTACCCATTACACTTGACCTCCTGATAGATAACACCTATCAGGAGTGACTGTGCACCCAGGAAGATCACTCATTCTGGGCGTTCTTAAAACAAGACCTCTTTCTCATGGAATTTAGCTCTCACAGTTAATTCTGTGCAATTTAGAGAGGCTGGCTTAGCCTAAGTGCCATGGAACACACTGAGCCCTTCCAGCGCTCAGGATCTGGCATGCAATGAAATGCCATAAGAATGGCATGGCTGATGGTTCGGGAGCCAGGTTCATTTAACAAGCACCTATTGGGCTTCTCTGGGCAGCCCCTGTAGGAGCCCCTGAAGCCGCGGTGTCTGGGTGTCACTGCCTGGATATACCCACGTCCCCTGGTTCTGCACCACTGGGACTTTCCTCTAGGATGTTAGTAGCATCCCACCAGGCTGCAGAGCTGTGCCTGGCAATGTCAGCTTTTACACTTCCTGTGTCTGTTAGGTAAAGAAAGATAGAAAGCAAACACATCCTGTATTTTACGTTGTTGCTTCCTCAACCTCATAAACAGGGCCCAACGGAGGACATCACATTTAAAAATGTAGCTGCTCATGGAAACTTTAGTATGAGGGCCAAAGTTGGATCTCAATGTAGTCAAATCTCTTTAAAAATAACTAGAGGAGAAGGGACACCTCTAAGGCTGTCGACAACTTTCCTTGATTTAAATCCCATTCAGTGTTCACCTTCTCTAGGAAGTTACCTGGGACGCCTCCACTCTCCTCTTGCTCTGAACTCAGGAACCCTCACATTTGGCATTTACAGAACTTGACATGGTTTGTCCGTCTCTAGTTATAGTTGACATCTCTCCCACCCCACCCAGGTCCAGAACCCCAAGGATACTTAAAGCCTTTCTTTCTGTAGCACTACACTTAGACACTCAAGAGGTACTCACCAGTGTTGGTTGACTGAAATGTAGCCTTGACCCTCTCTAGTATGAACCAGGTCTGGAGCATGGCTAATTTGCCAAGTGAGGGGTCATTTAGTGAAACTGTTTTTATGGGTAAATAGGAAAGTTTGAAGTGGGCCTATCAATTTTCTATGTAAGTGATGTTTTTAAAGTACCAGGGAATGGTTTGTGCTCATTAAAAAGGCGGAGTAGTTTTGTTGCTGTTGTTCGTTTGTTTGTTTGGCCACCTCTTCCAAAATTGCTTAGAAAGCCCCTCTTTCATTAACTGAGCTACTGGTTCACATGTATGGGATGCGAGTGAATGGAATTCTTTAATGTTCTTCAACACTGAGTAAGGGTGGACTATATACAAAGGACAGAAAAAGAGCCTGGTGTCCTGGTGGCCCAGAGACTTGGCAATGTTGTTAATAGAAAAGCTATGGTAGTTTGGGCAATATTTCCTGTAGTTGGATATCCCAGGGCTGAACTGGAAATACTGCCAGGGGACTTGGTACCAGTGCTCAGCCCAAGGCTGGGCACACTCTCTAGCCCCAATCATTTGTTGGATGAATTCTCAGCCTGTCTGTTGTGTCTATGTGCTCTGAGTGAAGATGGCTGCTAGCTGCCTCCTGCTTGTCTTCGGGTGCTTTAATGGATCATCTTTTTTTTTCCTTCTCAGGAAGTTTCTAAAAACCTCACCAAGGAAAACGAACAAATCAAAGAGGACATGGAAGAAATTCAAACTGAGATAAATAAGCGAGGCAAAGAAAACTGCTCTGAAAACATCCTAGACAGCATGCCAGACATCCGCTCAGCCCTGCAGAGGGATGCGGCGGCAGCCTACGCCCACCCAGAGGTACAGCCCCAGCCTCCAAGGGCCTCTGATCACAAGCCCTGGAAGCGTGATACCAGCATCTCTCCCTGCATAGAACTTTTCAGGCTTCAGACTTTTAACAGAGATGAGCTCGTTTCATCCATACAATAGTTCTGCAGGTTCTGTAGATTTGATGAGCAGTTGACCCCATTTTACTTCACACTGAAGCCCAGAGAGGTTCAGCAAGTATTGAAGCCAGGACTGAAATCTGAGTCTGAGTCCCAGCCCCTATTTTTTTTCACAATCTTATGTCCCACCTTTGTGAACATCTCTTGTGTTTGTAAATAGGGAAGATATGCATGCTGGCTTGTCTGGGACCATCCTGGTTTATTCCTGCTGTCATAGCTTTTTTTTTTTTTTTTTTTTTTTTTTTTTTTTTTTTTTTAGAGACAGGTTCCAGCTCTGTCACCAAGGCTGGAGTGCAGTGTTGTGATCATAGCTCACTGCAGCCTCAAATTCCTGGGCTCAAGTGATCCTCCTGCCTCAGCCTCCTGATTAGCTAGGACCACAGGCACATGCTACCATGCCTGGTAATAAAAATTCGTTACTTTTTGTTTTTTGTAAATATGGGGTCTTGCTATGTAGTTTTTGTAAATATGGCTGGTCTGGAACTCTTGGCCACAAGCAATCCTCCTGCATCAGCCTCCCAAATCACCACGATGACAGGCGTGAGCCACCGTACCTGGCCCTGGCATGGTTATTAATAGCACCCTCTTTTACTCTCAAAAATG
Source organism: Macaca nemestrina (assembly GCF_043159975.1). Classification (NCBI taxonomy): domain Eukaryota; kingdom Metazoa; phylum Chordata; class Mammalia; order Primates; family Cercopithecidae; genus Macaca; species Macaca nemestrina. The sequence goes on from NC_092125.1 coordinate 97,697,317, forward strand.
CCCCAGTTTGGAAACAAATTATATTTCCTCCCTCCTCATTTATAGGGGACTTTGTAATTTACTACATATTTTCATCCTTATACCATGTGCCTATCATCACAGCCCTAGAAAAGCAGGCCGGACAGAGATCAATATCCTCATTTTACAGATAAGGAAACAGATCCAGCTGTGGGCATGGTCTCCCTCTCTCAGTTGGGAAGTGGTGGCAAAGGGTCTCAACCCTCTGTTTCTTCCTACCCAATTGTGTTCCTAGCACAAAGTTACCCATGATTGGAACACTGTCTAATGTGATTTGAGTGATACCGAAAGACCTGCTTGCTTAAAAATGCCTCCCCATTTGGTGCCTGTTTCTTTTGGTTCCAATTACTACTAAGTTATGTTTATGTACTAATGGTTAAATGCTGCCATTTAATGTATTGGGTTATTTACTGAATTGTTGTGCAAGAAATAGGCATAAATTTGGGAGATAGTCCAAAAGGAAGAGGAAACAGGTAAGTTTTGGTGGCAGGACTTGAAGAGTCCTATTAGCAAGGCACACTATTAGCAAGATGGGTCTGGATCAGGTATTGTAAAAGGGGTCATTGGGCAGCCAGGGGATGGTAGCATTTAAGAGAGACTTCGCTGATTTTAACTGGTTACCAGGGGTTGATGGTAGATGGCAGAGATGTGACACACTGGTGTCTGGGGGGTGGGTTCCAGGTGGGCCATTGAGGGATCTCCTCAGCTTCGGGGAGTCGTTCTGAGTGTGGATTGAGCAGGGCCTGGGACAGCTGGAGCCCCGGAGCTGGTTTCTCTGTATGCTGTGACGTGAAGAACTTTTGGGAAGCATTGCTGTGCAGAACAGTGTTGCCTGGGCCATTAAGGGTTTAGATAAGAAAGAAAGGAAGGCTGGGTATGTGGGCTTGAAACTCTTGGGTAGTTCATCAAAGGGTGCCAGGCAGGCAGCAGCTGGGTTTGGGGATCTTAGGCCCACGTGTTCCAAAGGCAGGACTGGAGGCAGATTGGGGCTTTTGAGGCAACAAGCCCTGAAAAGAGTATGGTGCCTCCACCCTCCCCAATATGTAACTCAAAATAAAAATTCCAAACCATAAAATAGATATAAAAAAGGTCGATAATTTTCTAGCTTTGCCCATGATGACTACTTTGGTGCTTTTTTGGAAATATCATATTTCTTCAAAAATTATTTTGATTCTCATTTTTGGGTGTACCTGACATGCTGGCTACTGAGCAAGTGTTTAGTCTGCTTGGTGGGTCATCTCTGAGTGGGTCTGAGCTCATAAACCAAGGAGCCAGAAAACATTTGGGCTGGAAGGGAACTTGATGGCTCCCACTCATTACAGCTGGGCGCAGTGTCTCTTATCTCAGCCCACCTGGCATCAGCGGCCCAGCTGCCCAACGGAGCCAGACGTCCCTTTCCTGCTCTGGCTTCCAGTTTCCCAGTCGGCTGAGCTTAAGAATGCATCTGTCGTCTTGATGACACATTATGTGGTATGTTCGGGAACTCAGTTCAGAATTCCTGAGGGCAAACAGCAAAAACCAAATCAAACACACCAAACCCTTTTTCTCCTTGCTCAGCAAAGTCCCTTCCCCTCCTGCAGTCCCCATTCATCACGCTGCTGAAGTTAGCACAATCCTTCCCCACAAGGACGGTGGGGCAGAAAGGGGAAGTGGTGCAGGAGGCCCCAAGGCAGGATCTTGCCATCCCTCTGTTTAGTGAACCCCATGCCAAAAAGCGGGTGGAAGGGGCACTGGGTTTGGTTGTTTATTTTTAGGGTTCCTGTAGATTATGTCAGAGCTTTCTTGGAATGGTAAGTGGTAATTTGTTGAGGGCTTCTCTCTAAGATGGTCCTTGCCTGAGGGGTTGGCATGGGGCTCTGGGGGCAGGGTTGGGAATGGAGAGAGCAGGGTGAGAGTGGAGAGAGCAAGGTGGGAGTGGGAACATTCGACTCCAGGAGCTGAAGTCATACAACAGACTCTTGGATTCATAGAGAAAGGAAATTGAAGCTTGGAGGGGGCCGCTGCCACCCAGCGCAGCCTGTCGCCAGTGGATCCGAGGAAATTATATGTTCTCTGGCAAGGGCTGTCCATGGTCTTGCTCCATCTCCTTGGTTGGGAGAAAGCACTGCAGTTCCCACCCTTCCCTGAGAGCCTGGAATTAAAGACAGTTCCTGGGGTTTGTGGCGAAGAAATGACAACCTGCTTTTGCAATGCAGAGGGAGACCAGGGTCCAGTAATTAGATGCGCTTCAGTGTCTGAGTCATGGGCTGTGGCCAGGGTCTCCTGACAGCCTGCCGAGCAGCTCTTCCTAATGGGAAATGAGGGATCTCCCAAGTCTGCTGGGTGGGAGCCAGACCACGACCCGGAGGACTAGGGGAGGCAGGCAAGTTTTTGGATGGCAGGCGAGTTAGTCCTGTGGTCACAGCTGCAGGCAGAGGCTTAATGGAAGGAAGAGGCAGGCTCTGAGGGCAGGCAGCCTGGGGCTGACCTGAGTTGTGTGACTTGAGAACTGCCCTTCTCAGCCACTGAACTGATTGACTTTCAACCAAATTGCTGAACGACTCTGAGCCTCTGTTTCCTCATCTGTAAAATGTGGATGATGGTATCTACTTTCCCCATTGTTGTAAGGGTTAAAAATAATACAAAGGACATGGCCATAATAGGTATCCATTAAAATATCATCTCCACCAACCAGATACCCGCTACAGCTCAGGTGGAGGTTACATCACCAGCAAGAACAGAGAATTGAGGGAGGGGCAAGGAGCAGGAGTAGGGGCTGCCCCAGGCACAGCCGGGCAAGTTGGCCTGTTTCCTCTGGGCAGACAGGGGAGGCTGGCAGAAGGGTGTCCCCTGCCTTTCAGGAGTCGGTCACCACTGTGTGCTAGGGAGAGAGATATACACAACCCCATCGGTTGTGCCATCCAGAACTCTCTTGTCATGAGAAAACAGGCACAGGCTTGGGGGTGTCCTTGGGGGTAATGAGGACTCAAGGCTTTTTCCAGGCCAAATTGTAAAGATCAAAGCAAGAGCTTGGTTTGCTTCTTCCTGTGCAAAAGGAGCACATTGGCCATGGTGGCCGGGTTCCTACAGCCAACACGGAGTGGCTAAAGGCCCTGCCCTGCCTCGGGGCACTGGGCATCTAGGAACACAGGTTTTGTTTCCACATGGGCTCTGCTCTCTGGTTGGCTTCCACCAGGCCTAGAATTACAAGATTAAAGGGAACTCAGTCACCTCCCCCTGGTTGAGAAGGGACCTCATGGTTTAGGGGGCTGCAGGAAGCTGCATCTTCATTATTCAGCCACTGGAGTCCTGGGGAGAGCAGGGCTGGGCCACACTCCTCTCAGGCTTCCACACTTCTCTAATGGAGCCACCAAAGCAGCTGGACCCACCTGTGGGGTGGCCCTGACTTTGAACACAGTCAGTTCACAGGTCGTATGCCCAAGGTCCTTTGCTTTCAAAGGTGGGTGATTATAATCCTGGACAGGGAATCTGACTGGACAGACCGACACAGCACCAGAGATCTTGCCACACTGTGGACACAGGGGCTCCTCCTTGGGCAGCAGCTCTATGGAGGACAGAGTGGTCCATCTACACGATCAGAGCTGTCATGGGGCACTCTCACAGCGCCATCCAGATGCCCAGTCACCGGGCCATGTGAGCATCATTTGTTTTGACAAAATCAAATGCCAAGTAGTTACCAATGTAGACAATTCTTTGGGATTTGTTATGATTCAGAAATTCAATTTAACAAATATTAGGGAGCCTCCATCCAGGGGAGTCAAAGATGAACAAGAAATGGTCTTTCTTCTTTCAGATTCCCATAGTCTGCAGAGATAGCAACATCCCTAAATAGTGCCTGTGGAAAGCAGGCTAGGAGAGGTGCTACAGCAGAAGCACAGACTTGTATTCTTTAGGACTTGTGTTTGGCTTGGGTAAGAGACCCAAATACAGTGCCTTAAACAATAGAAATATTTGTTGTTCTTTCACGTAAAAGAAACTCTGGAGGCAGGCAGTCCAGGGCTGGCATGATTAGCTCCAAGATGTTGTTGGTGACTTTCATCCTCAAAATCCCCTCATGATCACAAGATGGCTGCTCAGCTCCAGCCATTCTGTCCACATTTCAGTCCAGAGAAATGAGGAAGAGAGCAAAAGACGCCTCCCAGCTGAATCAGCCCCCCTTATACAGAACTTTTCCAAATGCACATCCCATCAACTTCTTCCTATACCCCACTGGCCAGAATTCAGTCCCATGCCCACTCCCATAAAACCAGGTCTTCATTAGTAAGGAACAAGAGGGCAGGGAATTTGGGTAATCAATGAGAAATCTCTGCCATAAAGCACAAAATGAGGCTTGGGGAAGATTGATTAATTCTGAATTAGAAGGTCCAGGAGTATTTCCTTGGGGACCTGAAATTTTAGCTGGGCCTTGAGAAGTAGATATATGGGAGAAGGAGGTATAATGGTTTTCCAGGCAGAGAAAATAGGCTGAACATAGATCCAGTGGCTCAGGAGAGCCAAGAGTTTCAGTAGTCAGCCAAGTGACTGGAGTACCTAAGGCATGGGGTGCAGGGCACGCAACAAGAGAGAAGAATGCTGAGCTAGATCAAGATCAGTTTTACTTTGGACTTTATTCTGTACGCAGGAGGAAGGGTTTGGGGGCTGGGGTGACATGTGTTTTAGGAAGTCCATTCTGATTGCTGTAACAAGCTTCACCCTGAGGCAGTGTGCATCCTGGTCCTTGGGCTTCATGTCCCAGCCCAGGCATCCTTCCCCTCACATGGATCTCACCCAAAACAACTTATACCGGATCTAAGTCACCCAGTATCCCTAGGCCAGAGCCAAGAGGAGGACTGAATTCTCTGGGCAGTATGCGTCAAGTATAGAGATGTTGATTCTGGAACCAGACATCCTGGCTTCAATCTGCCTTACCACTTACCTGTTGTGGGACTGTGGGAAATTTATATAACCTCTCTGTGCCTCAGTTTCCTGAAATGTAAATGATCATGATAAAAATAGGTCCTACCTCATGGAACTGATGAGAAGATTAAATTAGTTGACATATGTAAACGTATAAAGCACTTAGAACAGTGCTTGGCTCTTCGGAAGTGTTGCTGTTATTAGCACAGCCTTGGCTCCAGCCTTGCCCCCACCTGCCCACTGCCTCTCTGACCAGTGACCTGACCTTCCCTTGTGTCCCCTCTGAGGAGCAGTATGAAGAGCGGTTTCTGCAGGAAGAAACCGTGTCCCAGCAGATCAACTCCATCGAGCTTCTGCAGAAGCAACCCCTGGCTCCGCCTGAGGTGGTGAGGTCACAGCGGCCCCTGCAGAGGCAGGTCCACCTGAGAGGCCGGCCGGCCTCCCAGCCCACCGTCATCCGGGGCATCACCTACTATAAAGCCAAGGTCTCTGAAGAAGAGAATGACATTGAAGAGCAGCGTGAGTTGGGGTCAACATGGTAGCCCCAGAGGCAGGGCAGGGAGGGAGTCACCATTTGGACCATGGGGGGCTGGACTTCCTGGGAGCCATATGCCCCTCCTGCATTCTGATTATTGCTGTGGCCCTGTTATCCAGCGCTGTCACTGCATTTCCTCACAGCTCGCTGAGTGGCCTTGGGCAAGTCACTTAACTTCTCGGGGCTTGAAGAAGACCATATGGCAGAGCGTGGCTGGGCTGGAAGGGACTTCAATGCCCTCCAGTCCAGTCCTCCCCGTTTGCAGTGAGGAAACTGAGGCTTGGGGGCACTGACTGGCTTAGAGCCACAAGCCACTTTTTCCTCCCTCCAGGGGCCCTGAGGTTCCTGTCTGAGTCTCCAGGACCTCCCCTTCGATCTCTGTCCTTCATTTTTCATGGAAGAGAGACAACCCCTTTTCACATCACCTTTACCTTGGTTCCTTAGGCTTCTTCCTCTTCCTGTGCTCCTCCTCGCCTCTTCCTCCTCCTCTTCTCTTCTTTCTTTTCCTTGCCCAGCACTCCCAGCAGGCCCCAGCTCTTCCCCTCTCCCCTGTGTGTCTGAGCGGGTCCTTCCCCATCAGGGCTGATGCAGCAGCCTCCTGTCTGTCTCCTTGCTTCTGCCTTTGCCTCCACTATGTTTATTCTCCACCCAGTAGCTGGCATCATCATTTTGCCCATGTTTAACTGTGCTTTTTGGTCTTTTTTGTGTGTGTGTTGTTGATTTGTGGGAGTTTTTTACATATTCTGATTACAAGTTCTTTGCCATCATATGTATTGCAAGTATTTTATCCCTACCTATGGCATGCATTTTTAGTTCCTTAATGGTGTTTTTGATGAGCACATGAAGTCTATTTTACCAATTATTTCTTTTGTGGTTAGAGCTCTTTGTGTCCTCTGTAAGAAATGTTTGCCTCTCCATGTTCCATCTCTGTTCAAAATCCTGCAGCCTCCCCCATTTCATGTCTCCACACACAGCCTGTAGTCATGCATGCCCAGTGCCTGTCCTCGCTCTGACCTCACTTCTGCTTCAGTCACGCTGGCCACCTCGCTGCTCCTGGGCCACTGCACACATGTCCTGCCTCAGGGCCTTTGCTCTGTGGTTAATCACCCCTGGAATCTTTGTGCCTGATGGCTGCTCAACTGACTCCTTCACCTCCTCCAGGCATCTGCTCATCTCCCTAGCTCAGTGAGTCTCATCCTCACCACTTTATTCTTCTCTGCAAGTTTCCCTTCCCTTCTAGCTTTTTTGACCCTCTTTACCCTACTTTTTGTTCCCCATAGCACCTTCAATTGCACAATCCTGTCTATTATTTAGCGTCTCCACCACTAAATAGAAGCTCCATGAGGTCAAGGATCCTTGTTTTGCTCGCTATTGTTATCCATACTCCATAAACATGTGTTGGATGGATGGATTAGATGACTCACTTACTCCCAGCCATCAGGGTTTAGGACCCCGATGCGTCCTGCCAGTGAGTCCTGGGGGGAGCATGGCTGCAGTGAATTCAGAGAAACCTCCTGGAAATTCAACGTCCTTCCACCTGTGCTCCTGTCCACGTTCTTCTGAAATCCCAGCCAGGCCCCCTCTCTAAGTCAGGCCATCGTGTTAAGGAAAGGCACCCTGTAATTCACCTGCCCATTGCCATGTGCTCTTGTCATCTGTAGCTTGTTTCTCTCCCGTGCCACAGTGAACCTTGTGTTTGTTTCACAGAAGATGAGTTTTTCAGCGGTGACAATGGAGTGGATTTGCTGATTGAAGATCAGCTCCTGAGACACAATGACCTGATGGCCAGTGCCACCCAGAGGCCCACAGCCACCCATCAGGGACACAGCACTGCTGTGACAACTGACCTGAACGCTCGGATCGTACCCTGGTCCTCGGCCCTGCCAGACCCCTCAACCTCAGCTCCTAGCATTGCCAACCGTGCCTCAGTGGAACCACTCTCAGCAACACTCCAAACAACCTCAGTGTCTCCAGATCCCACGAGGGAGTCAGTCCTGCAGCCTTCTCCTCAGGTACCAGCCACCACCGTGGCCCACACAGCCACCCAGCAACCAGCAGCCCCGGCTCCTCCGGCAGCGTCTCCCAGGGAGGCATTGATGGAAGCTGTGCACACAGTCCCAGTGCCTCCCACCACAGTCAGAACAGACTCGCTGGGGAAAGATGCTCCTGCTGGGCAGGGAACAACCCCTGCCAGCCCCACGCTGAGCCCCGAAGAAGAAGATGACATCCGGAATGTCATAGGTAAGTTCATTGTACCTGGCCTTGGTCTCCTGATCAGCTCAGGTAAAAGGCTGAGTCTGGAAATATGTTGAAAGGAGACGGAGGGACCAGATGGTCAAAGTTCTTTATGGCAAATGGAGTGACGCCTTTGACCACCGATTAGCTTTAACATCTAGGGTTTATGTATTGAAACTGCGCCAGTGGCGAGAGTGGGACTCTTTTTCCTAAAATAGATATATAAATTAATGGAGCCAAGATTTGGCTTCAGGAGTCAGTTTTATAAATATTTGTTGAGGGCGTTCCATACATGAGGCTTTGTGATGGCTATTGGGGTATCCAGTGATTAATAAGTGAATTTTTCTGTGGTAAGTTTAGCAAGTCATAAAAGAACAAAGGGTTTTTACTGGGGGAAAAGGCTCAGATTTGTAGCAGAGGGAGAGCCGGGGAATAGCCAGTGCAATGGGCCTCAGTGCAAAATCATGAACCCCACTCGTGGAGAGCATAGAAACATCATGGCACCATGTGACAAGTGCTGTAGCAGAGGAATGGAGAAACAGAGGAAAGAAAGAAGGAATATTAGCTTGACCTGGCTGCCAGGAAGGCTGGGGAAACTTATCTAAGGAGGTGTCATTTGAGCTGAGATTCGAAGGATGAATAGGAGTTTTCTTTTTTGAGACAGAGTCTCGCTCTGTCACCCAGGCTGGAGTACAGTGGTGCGATCTTGGCTCTTTGCAAGCTCCGCCTCCTGGGTTCACACCGTTCTCCTGCCTCAGCCTCCTGAGTAGCTGGGACTACAGGCACCTGCCACCATGCCCAGCTAATTTTTTGTACTTTTAGTAGAGAAGGGGTTTCACCGTGTTAGCCAGGATGGTCTCGATCTCCTGATCTCATGATCCACCCGCCTCAGCCTCCCAAAGTGTTGGGATTACAGGCGTGAGCCACTGCGCCCGGCCTGAAGAGGAGTCTTCTAAGCAGAGAAGGGAAGCCTCCTGACTGTTAGGTCTAAAAGAACAAGGTATGTTCCAGAAGCATGGAGAATGCAGCCCTATTCTGTGCCTGGGAGCTCCATGGCCCAAGAGAACTCAGAGCAGTGAAATAGTAAAGTAGAGAAAAAAGGCAACTACAAAAGGAAAAATGGGAGCTAGTTATAAATGTCTCTTCCAGAAAGAACTAAACCAAACATTCATTAAATCACCACTGATCATGACTGAAAAATAACACTATTGAGTAATAATTTCATCAAATGTTTGTTGAAAAATACACTTGATTTGACAGAGGATATGGCCTGCCTTATACGGATCTTTCCCATCTCCCATTTTTCTTGCCCTTGCAGTCTCATTCCCAATCCCTCCTCAGCATAAGGTACGAGCTACTGCCAGAGACAGGGTGGTGAAGGAGCACCTGCCGGGAGTCAGACACTCTGCTCTCTGCCATTGATAACTGTGTGACTTTGGCCAAGTCTCTGCCTTCTCTGGGTCTCAGTATATGCTATGGTTTTCTGCGGGAAGTTTACCAGGTCATGAAACAGCAATGGATTCTTATTGGGTGGAAGTTTCAGAATAATGGCAGAATGAGAGCAGTGAAATAGCCCATTAAAGTGGACCCTGGGGAAAAATCTCATGAACGCTCGCCTGGAGGAAGCTAAGCAAGAAGGCAGTTCTTGGGCCTCAGAGGTGAGGGTGGGAGCAGGAGAGAATGTTTACGTTTCTGAAGCGGGGGTCCTGCTGTATTTCTGCAGACTGCCTTGGGGTCAGAGCAGAGGCTGCCACTTGTGCACCAGCTCTGGACAGCCTGGCCTTTGCGCTCTTGAGAACAGGCCCTGAGCCCAACACTCCATCTCCCCCTCTGCCATAGGAGTGAACTTCCCCGGGCCCCCATACTTCACCATTTCAGCTTCCTGTCACCCTTGGGTGAGTGGGAACATCCCTCCAAATATTTAGAAATCTGGCCCCTGTCACCCGTACCACGGTTTTCCAGAATGCTAACAGTGAAGACAGGCTGCAGGTAGGACCCACACACCTTGCATGCCATCAGGCAATGGTGTTTGCCAACCTGGGAGCCTCTTCCCTCGGTGACTTGCTAGCCAGGAGTGAGGTATCCACTCTCTCCATAACCTACCAAGCTGGGTCCCAGAACCCAGCCTGTCCCCAACTGCCTCCCCCAGGGCTTTGCCACCAGCAGGCTTTCCTGCTGTTTTCAGGGACACTTAGAACTCTTTCCCCCTCCAGTAGCTTGACTGAGATGCTGATGCCCAGAGAAGCCTGGTGTCCCAGCAGCCATTTACCTGGTGGTAGGAATGACATTTTCTTTCTTTTTTTTTTTTTTTTTTGAGACAGAGTCTTGCTCTGTCGCCCAGGCTGGAGCGCAGTGGCCGGATCTCGGCTCACTGCAAGCTCCGCCTCCCGGGTTTACGCCATTCTCCTGCCTCAGCCTCCCAAGTAGCTGGGACTACAGGCGCCCGCCACCTCGCCCGGCTAGTTTTTTGTATTTTTTAGTAGAGACGGGGTTTCACCGTGTTAGCCAGGATGGTCTCGATCTCCTGACCTCGTGATCCGCCCGTCTCGGCCTCCCAAAGTGCTGGGATTACAGGCTTGAGCCACCGCGCCCGGCCAGGAATGACATTTTCTCTTGTTCAATATTCTGTTTAACTAGAATAGCATCATCATGCTGAGGATGGAAGGTTTGCTTAAAGGCTAACCCGTGGCATTTTTCGGAGGAGCTGGGGTTCTCACCTCATATGTTGACTGCAGAAGAAATAGACATGGACACAGATGTAGTGTGTTCTTCAAATGCCAAAGGGTGAGAAGAGGGGGTGGCCCAGAGAAGAAGAAAGGTTTGGCTGTCTAGGCAATGCAGAACTTTGACAAGTTTGTTTCTGGGAATTATTTTCAATAGTTTATCACTGCCAAGTGCCTCCCTCCAGCTGCTGTTGGTGTGGATGGGATTTTCCTACCCTAACATTCTCTGCAGACCCCTGACTTGCCTGTGCCTGGCCAAGGAAGACTGTGATGTGCTGACATCTCCCAGTCATCAGTAAAATAAAAAGCTTTTGGCTGAAATAGACACGGGCCACTGATTTGCTACCTGGGAAAGCTTGTTTGCTGTTTGATGAATCCAGTAATTTTGATTTTTGAGCTATTTAAGATGTGATTGTAAACAGGGCTAATTTTAAAAGAAAGATTTTATCCCATAGTTTCCAATCCTGATTTTGTGATGTCCTAAAATGTCTACCATTATTCTCAGGATAGTTATAAAATGTTCAAAAAAAAATCCAAAAACAAGTAAATCAGAATTTATTTTTGGCTGTGCAAACAAAGCATTTGGCCATAGTATAGCTCTAGGGCAGAGAGAGGAAAAATGTTGTCAGTAATTGGAGCCGGGGTTTGGGTAGGATTGGTACCATCCCAGAAGATGCTTCTGCTCCCAACAGCCCTGGCTTTGGGAATAGCTCAGGCTACTGCAGCGAAATGAAACTGCCACGTGGCCAAGGCTCTGCAGATTCCCAAACTTTTGCAACTACAATTCCTGATGCATTTTGTAGAAGGGGCTGGTTTGGAGTTGGGGGGGGGGGTGGGTAGGAGCAGCAGACAAAGAGGACAGTCAGTTTATGACAATACCAGAGAGAACCTGGCTCCTATTTGAATCTAGGAAATACCATGAACTATGAAGAATGTCTCCCCCACAAAGCAGGTGACTGTAACCACCCCGAGGCTTGGCCAGCTGCGCTGACCATGGGGCGTGATGGCCAGTCCTGCCTGTCTCGTGTCAGGGAGGCTGATCTGGGGCAGCACAAGGAAGGCGATGCTGACGTGGGCTGGGGCAGCTTCCAGAGCCTCTGCAGAGCCCAGACTCTTAAGTCACTAGACAGGCAGCTCCCCCGGCCCCAGCTCCACTGGTCTCAGTCTCTTTGCTGACACTGCTAATCCAACTCCCTCAAACCACTGGGAATCCAGTCATTGTATAACACAGGGGCCTCTGGCCCTAGAAATAAGGATATAAAATGGATAAAATATATCCTTGCAAGTGGTAAAGGATTAAAGTCTAAGCCTCTTGATAAGGATAAAGAGTCAACTAGCATTAATAATTCATCCAGCACTACAGCGTGCTCGGCTGCAAAGATCCAAAGTGAGCAAGAAGTGGTCACTTTCCCAAAGGTTCAGGGAGGCAGCAGCGACTTAAGTGGCTGAGCAGGTGGGAAGTGTGGCCGGCAATGGATGCACACTGTCCAGGGGCGTCGCATCACTTCTGTGATGTGGCTCCTCTCTGAGGCTGTTCCCCAGCTCACCAGGCTCAGAGGGCAGAGAAGAACTCTCCAGGCAGAGCCAAGAGCATGGGCCGAGGTGGGCAGGGAATGGAAGGCAGCCCAAGTGTGCCAGCACAGATAGGGACACATGAGGGAGAGTGATGGAATTCCAGAGTAGGGAGCCGGGGCCTGATGATGAAGGATGTGAGAAGTAGGGACTCGATGCTAAAAGAGCTAGAGAGGGCTCTAAGCATGGAAACAATACTCGGATTTGGCCCAGTATTAAGTGCTGAGCACTCAGGATGTGTGAGTGCCCTGGGTGTCAGGGATGCAAAGACAGATACGGCAGGGGCCCTGTCCTGGAGTTGCACAGCTTGTATGTGAGACTGACACAGACACATGACTTCAACCAGGGTGGTGAGCACTGGAGGGCACAGGCCACAGTGGGTCACAGAGGGAGACTGAGGCAGCCCAGGACCCTTTTCCAAAAAGAGGTGCTGGCCTAACTGTCTTGTAGCATGAGGGGAAATTAGCCAGGCAAAGAAGGAAGGGGGCATTGCAATGAGAAGAACCAGAGCCAACAAGAGCACCAGGGCCCAGTGCAAAATGACAACATAGGGCCTGTGTTCAAAAGGCAGGGTAAAAGTGCCATGCAAAGTAGTAAATATAAAGTTCCTCTTCTTCCATTCATGTTGTGTATGTGCCTCTCTCTCTGTCTCTGTCTCTCCTTCATGGTGTTTTTTATTTGCTATTCCATGCTATTTGAAGTAAAGAAACAGGCGTGCCCCCATCTTATCGTGTTTTGCTTTGTTGTGCTTCACAGAGAGTGCATTTTTTACAGACTGAAGGTTTGTGGCAACCCTGTGTCAAGCCAGTCTACCAGCACCTTTTTCTAACCCTGTGTGCTCACTTTGTGTCTCTGTGTCACATTTTGGTAATTCTCACAATATCTCAAACTTTTTCTTTGTATCTGTTATGATGATCTGTGATCAGTGATCTTTGATATTACTATTGTCATTGTTTTGGGGCATCACCAACCACACCAATATAAAGCAGTGAACTTAATCCATCAATGTTGTGTGTGTTCTGACTGCTCCCCCAACTGGCATTCCCTGGTTTCTCTCCTGCTTTTTGGAGCTCCCTATTCTGTAATTCCTAATCACAATAATATTGAAATTGAGGCCAATTAATAACTCTACAATGGCCTCTAGGTGTTTAAGTGAGAGGAAGGATCCCACACTTCTCACTTTAAATCAAAAGCTAGAAATGTCAGAGCTGAGTGAGGATGGTATGTCAAAAGCTGAGATAGGCTGAAAGCCTTCTTGTGCCAAACAGTTAACCAAGTTGTGAATGCAAAGGAAAAGTTCTTGAAGGAAATTAAAAGTGCTACTCCAGTAAACACACGAATGATAAGCAAATGAAACAGGCTTATTGCTGATATGGAGAAAGTTGTAGTGGTCCAGATAGAAAAACAGTACAACCATGACATTCCCTTAAGCAAAAGCTTAATCCAGAGCAAGGCCCTAACTCTTTTCAATTCTGTGGTGGCTGACAGAGGTGAAGAAGCTGCAGAAAAAAGTTTGAAGCTAACAGAGGCTGGTTCATGAGGTTTAGAGAAAGAAGTCATCTCCATAATGTAAAAATGCAAGGTGAAAAGCAAGTACTAATGTAGAAGCTGTAGCAAGTTATCTAGAAGATCTAGCTAAGATCATAGATGAAGGTGGCTACACGAAACAACAGATTTTCCGTGTAGGCAGAACAGCCATCCATTGGAAGAAGATGCCATCTAGGACCTTCATAATTAAAGAGGAGAGGTCAGTGCCTGGCTTCAAAGCTTCAAAGGACAAGCTGACTCTTCTGTTAGGGGCTAATGCAGCTGGTGACTTTAAATCAAAGCCAGTGCTCACTTACTATTCTAAAAATCCTAGGGTCTTTAAGAATGATGCTAAATCTACTCTCCCGGTGCTCTATAAATGGAACAACAAAGCTTGGATGATAGCACATCTTTTTACACCATGGTTTACTGAATAATTTAAGCCCTTTGTTGAGACCTACTGCTCAGAAAAAAGAGATTATTATTAATATTATTTGAGATGGAGTCTTGCTGTGTCACCCAGGCTGGAATGCAGTGGCACGATCTCGGCTCACTGCAACCTCTACCTCTTGGGTTCAAGTGATTCTCCTGCCTCAACCTCCTGAGTAGCTGGGATTATAGGCGCATACCATCATGCCCAGCTAATTTTTTTGTATTTTTAGTAGAGATGGAGTTTCACCACATTGGCCAGGCTGGTCTCAAACTCCTGACATCAAGTGATCTGCCTGCCTCGGCCTCCCAAAGTGCTGGGATTACAGGCGTGAGCCACCACGCCCAGCCAGATTATTTTTAAAATCTGACTGCTCTTTGACAATGCACCTAGTCACCCAAAAGCTCTCATGGAGATGTGCAAGGAGATAAATGCTATCATGCCTGACAACACAGCATTCATTCTGAAGCCCATGAATTAAGGAGTCCTTTTGACTTTCAAGTCTTATTATTTAAGAAATACATTTCATAAGGCTATAGCTGCCATAGATAATGATTCCTCTGATGGATCTGAGCAAAGTAAATTGAAAACCTTCTGGAAAGGATTCATCATTAAGAACATTCATGATTCATGGGAAGAGGTCAAAATATCAACATTAACAGGAGTCTGGAATAAGTTGATTCCAACCCTCGTGGATGACCCTGAGGGGTTCAAGTCTTCAGTGGAGGAAGTCACTGCAGATGTGTAAATAGCAAGAGAACTACAATTAGAAGTGGAGCCTGAAGATGGGACTGAATTGCTACAATCCCATGATCAAACTTGAATGAATGAGGAGTTGCTTCTTATTGATGAACAAAGAAAGTGGTTTCTTGATATGGAAACTACTCCTGGTGAAGGCAATGTGATCACTGTTGAAATGGCAACAAATGATTTTGAATATTACATAAACTTAGTTGAGAAAGCAGTGGCATGGTTTGAGAGGCTTGACTCCAATTTTGAAAGAAGTTCTACTATGGGGTAAAATGCTATCAAACAGCATCACAAACTACAGAGAAATCTTTCATGAAAGGAAGAGTCAATTGATGCAGCAAACTTCATTGTCTTATTTTAAGAAATTGCCACAGCCCCCTAGCCTTCAGCATCCACCCCTCTGATCTGTCAGTAGCCATCAGCATCGAGGCAAGACCCTCCACCAGCAAAAAGATGATGACTCACTGAAGGCTTCGATGATCATTAGTGTTTTTTAGTAATAAAGTATTTTAAAATTAAAGTATGTACATTTTTTCAGCCATAATGCTATTACACCCTTAATAGACTGCAGTATAGTGTGAACACAACTTTTATACTCACTGGGAAACCAAAAAAGTTATGAAACTCACTTTATTGTGATATTCACGTTATTACAGTGGTCTGGAACCAAACCCACAATATCTTTGAGGTATGCCTGTATTAAAAATTTAATTTACTAGCATGAATTATACCATTCATCTTTATATTGTGGAATGTCAGTTTTAAATGCAAACATAAGATCTTTCAACTTTTATGCAGAATCCACCAAAATGACTCATTTCGTATTTTGTAGCTCCTACATACATATGTATTTTGTTCTTATTAGAATAGTGGAAACACTGCAGAAAACTAACTCATCTGTTTTTGTTTTACTTGATATATGAACATCTTAACAGCACTCCTTGCCTTCAGCTTATTGAGTGAGGAAGGACTAAAAAGAAAAGGAACTATGAGTCGCCCTATCCTTCCCTCTTCTTCTGTATCAATTTCAGCATAAGTTGTTGTCTAATACAGGGAAATAACACAAGAAAGAATATGATAGGGTTCCTTGACCATTTGTGTTTCTTAGAACACCACTGCCTTCTTTCTGCTTTCGGAGCACGATCTGGTTCAAATGGAAAATGTGGCCTCTGAGGCAACACACCTACCTTGTGCTCACTTTGAATCTCACTGAACTCAGGCATGTACTGGGTCTACCTGCAATTCTGTGCTCATTAGGCATAGCAAACCCTATATGCAAGTGGGGGACAAAGAAGGTGACCACACATATCTTGCATTCTCCTCTGCTCACGCTCAGGCTGCATTGTTAGACTTCACATAAAATACAAGTTCGAGGGTGAAAAAAGATGTTCAAGATGGCGACAGCAGATCATTAAATGAAGGGCAGCCCTTCTGAGCAAGGGTGCTCTGTGATTGCACAGATCATATGCCCATAAGGCCAGCCCTGGGTTTATGGTGAATACCATAGCCCTGGCAACTATGGTGAATACAAGCAGCTAGGTATGGGCAAGAGATCTCAAGCTGACAGCCTGAGGGCCAAATTCATCCTAAGATGTGTTTTTATGTTGGGTCTGAATGCCTTCGGGTCAGCTCTTCCAGTTCACCACAGTGTCTTCTGCCACCTTTTGTCTCACACTCAGCCTGACTCATCATTTCAGTTCCTGCCTGACCCGTGTAGGCATCTGAGTTTGAGACCTCTGAATGAAGGCAGATGACAACAAGTAAGAATGGTGATGCAGGAAGGGTTGATGTGCTAGGATGGGGACTCTGGGCTGCATGTGGTGGTTGGAGATGGTGAGTCATTAAGGGTTTAAGAAGATGTGCATCTTGGAAAAGCAGCCAGGGAATACTGGGGAGAATAAGTTAGAAGTGGGCAGAGATGAGCCAGAGAGACCAACTGGAGCAATTGGAGTGATTCAGGCAAGAGGTGGTAAGGTCTGAACTATGCCATAGAGGTGGAGGATCAGGGTCAAGATGTTACTCAGTGCTGAGTTGGAGTGTGGGTGAAGGGAAAGGGGATGTCAGGGATGACCTAGGTTTCTGGCTCGGTTGGTGGAAGGCATACCATGGCTTTCTCTGGGACAGTAAATACAGGAGGAGCAAGCCGTGAACTGAAGCAAATGATTTCCATTTTCAGTCCTTTAAGTTTGAGGAGCCAGGAGGACACCCAGAAGGAAAGCGCCTTGTAGGTAGTTGGATGGATTCATGGTGCTCAGAATCAGGACCTGGGCTGAGTTGTCGGCAGGAGCTGAGTCTGCAGGAGGAATGAGGAGAGAGGAGGCTGAAGGTGGAACTCCAGAGGGTGACATTTGAAAGCAGGCAGAAGAGGAAGCACTAGCCAAAGAGCTGGAGAAGGCCAGGCAAGCAGGCGGGACCAGGAGAGAGTGGTAGTGGAAGCCGAGGGAGGAAGGAAACGCCTTCTGAGGTGGGTGGCTGGGTGTCGGCGGGAGCGGAGGGTGGCTACCTCAGTTTCCAAGCAAAAAGCAGAGGCTTGACTAGAATAAGAGGACTGGAGAGCACCCCGAGGGGCAGCAGTTGGGTTGAGGGGCTGAGAGGCATTGCTGACGAGGTTGGTCGGGGAGCAGATGCCCTAAGGACCCTACTGGGGAGGCTTGCCAAGTGAGCACCGGAGCTGAGAGCTGGGGAGGGCCGAGAAGGCTCTTGCTTGCTGATTTATTTCTTTTAGAATGCTGAGATTCGAGGAGGTTTACATGCTGAGGGGAAGGGCCCCTTCTTTTCAGACTCAGGTAACCTTTGAAACAGGGCCAGCTGCCTCCCAGGACTGTTGGTTAAATGACGGAATACATAGAAAGTGCATAGTAAATGTCAGCGTCACCGGCATCCTTGGCAGCCCTACTCTGGGGAAACCTAAGATGCGATGCAGACTGCACTTTCCTCTCTGCAGTTCCTTTGAACTTTCTCCCATCTTTCTGTCATCCCCCTTGAAGAGTTGTCAACATGCAGTGTCTTCTCTCCAAGGCTGACGGTTTACTGCCAAGTGTGGGAGCATCTGAGCTGCCCCAGATTCTCAGAGCACAGTGATGTGTCTGGGTCTCATGGTTTACTGACCTCTTCCCTTGATCCTGTCTTCAGATGCTCTGAAATCGTTTGCATTTGTCCTGTCTGGGCTTGTCCGCAGGGCAGTAGTGTTTACTGTCTCTGAAGGCATGTGAAAATACAGCCTGAGGTTCTAGTACCAGGACAATGAAGCTGCAAGTGGGGACTTGCCTCTTCCTACAGAAATAAGGATGCCCTAACCCAAGAAGCTGACTCCATCTCTATCCATTTCCTATGCCTCCAAATTGCCACAAGCTTAGTAGCTAAAAACAGAAATGAACTCTAACAGTTCTGGAGGCCAGAAATTCAAAATGAGTCTTGCAGGGCTAAAATCAAGGTATCAGAAGGGCCGGTTCTTTCCAGAGGCTTGAGGAGAGAATCCGTTTCTTGCCTTTTCTAGCTTCTCGTGGCTGCCAGCATTCTTTGGCTTGTGGCCATATCTCTTCAGTCTTTGCTTTTTTCATCACATTGCTTCCCCTTCTCTTGTGGTCAAATCTCCCTTTGCCTCCATGTTATAAGGATACTTGTGACTGTATTTATTCAATAGGACCACCCAGATACTCCACTATAGTCTCCCCATCTCAGAATTTTTTTATGTAATCAGATTTGCAAAGTCCCCTTTGTTTCCTTTTGTCCCAGTCACAGGCTCCAGGGATTTGTCCCCTCCAGGGGACATTACTCAGCCTACCACATCGTCTTCAGAGGGAACTCTCCATGCACTCTGGTGAAGGAGGCAGGGAATGCATTACAATCATTTTACTTCTGAAGAGATTAAAACTTTTTGACATTATAGTGGCAACACAGACTTCGGAGTTGGTGGCTGGGCCAAAACCAGAGCCAGGCCTCTGGCCCAAGCCTGGGGCACATCTATAGCCCAGCATTGGGGCCCTGCCACTGCAAAGCCTCGGTGTGAGACGGGACCCTGCAGGGATTTTCAGGGCTGCTGGAGCTGCACAGATGAGTCCTGGCTTTCGAGAGTCCATCTGCAATTTCTGTGTTTGGTCAGAGAGGTGGTGTGGCCATGGCAATACCCGGACAGAACATACCTCACCTCAAGTCTATCTGTGGGGCTTAGGGGCAGGAGCCAGGGGTGCCTCTGGACAGGGAATTGGTGTCCTTTCTGAGCTTTGCCAGGGCAGAGGATTGCCCAGTGATGGCATGCTAGGGCTCACCTCAGTGCAGAAGGAGCGTGGCGTCCTCACTGGCAGCCAGGGCCCTGCCTAGATCCAGGGAATGAGAGGTTTTTCCATCAGATCTCCGCTGCCAGGGCTCAGTCAGAGTTTTCTATTTTATTGTCTTGAACAGACGAGCTCAGCTCTGGGGGAATGAGGCATTGACAGGGAGATTCTTTTGTTTGTCTTATGGAGACTGAATCTCTCCCCGCTCCGTCAGATCAGGACCTAATAAACGCCACACTGAGCTGCCTAAACCCTGCCAACTGCACCCAGCTATGGGGCCTGCCTGCAAAACAGTGTTCATGACACTTCCACCCCCAGCTGCCCCAGACCCAGGGCCAAGGACCCAGCTGCTTGCCCCTGTCCTGTCAGCTACAGGGCTTAGACTCCTTCTTCAGTCCACTTCGTGGGGAGCAGAATAGATGGAACGGATTGGAACAGTTTGGAAATGAGGGTGGCCTAGAATTTAGAGAACTCTGGAATCCAAACTGTAGGGTCTTTGTTACTTTTGTCCCACGTGAGTGTCAAGGACCAATTATTCTCATCACCCATCTGTGTCGTCAGTCTTGATGGCAGGTGGGGCAGGGGTTCTGCTGGCCCCAGCTGCCAGCAGGCGGTAAAGAAGCTGTGTGAGGGTAAGATTCATGTGGCTCTCTCACTGCCCCCTTCCACTGCCCTCTTCCCACCTCCTCCATAATCCACAAGTGTGAAGACAGGAAGAACACATGCCCTTAGTAGTTACATGTGACTTCACTATCATTCAAGGCTATGTTCAATAATAATACTGCATATGAGCATTGCAGACTGTCAACTTCATCTAGAACCCAGTATAGTTCCAGTGGCCTTTTAGGACCTCTCCTGGGCACCGGGTCCAGAGCCACTCAGAAGGATATTGCTGAGTTCCTGTCCCATCGTGGCCGACTTGATCTCTGAAGGAGGCTTCTATGCCCAGAGTCAGCTCCTTATTCAAGAACTTGGTATCTTGCCCACCAATTCCTCAGCAGGGAGCCCTGGCATCCTGCTCCCAGTAGTGACAAGGGCATAGGCTTGGGGACAGCTCTCTAGGACAGCAGGTGGGCCTCAGGGACATGAATAGCCATTGCTCTGTTAGGGCTGGTCCCACAGCCTGGAGCGGCTCAGCAGCTGGCAGAGCTGAGTTCCTGGTTACACCCAGTAGAGTCCTCTCCTCTGGCCGTACTTCTCATGCTGCATGTTCACCCAGTGATCAGACGTTTGGGTGCCTGCAGCAAGCCAGATACTGTGTTCTGAGCACCGAGAATGTAATAAGGAAAAGCCACATTCCCGCATCCCTTGGTGCCTACACTCCAGTTGGGGGTGGGCATGGAGGGAGGAGAGAGAAGCACAAGCATTGTGGAGATGCAGGATGACATGCTCTGTAAGAGAGCAGCATTCATGATACCCTGAGAGCTGAATGGAATAAAATAGAATAGGTCCCCAGAGGAGGGCATGGTGTCATAAAAGGACTCTGGATCTTAGGTCTTTGAAGGATAGGACTAAGAAGTCAGAACAGGAGCAAAGTATGGTGGTGTGAAGGTGGCCAAAGATGGGCACGGTGGAGGCTCAAGTGTAGGGTCAAGTGTAGGGTGGATCAGGGGAGTAGCAGGAGATGGTATGGAAAAATGTTTGGGGTCAGGTTATACAGAGCTGTTAAAGCCTGCCATGGAGTCCAGACTCTAAATAGGAGGAACAGTAAAGGTTTAAGGGGTGAGGCATCACTAGATCAGCCCAAAACCTCCATCTGCCTCTTCTCCACCAGGAAGGTGCAAGGACACTCTCTCCACAATCACGGGGCCAACCACCCAGAACACATACGGGCGGAATGAAGGGGCCTGGATGAAGGACCCCCTGGCCAAGGATGAGCGGATTTACGTAACCAACTATTACTACGGCAACACCCTGGTAGAGTTCCGGAACCTGGAGAACTTCAAACAAGGTGCGTGATAAAGATCCGACCCAGGTGGCTCCTTCCCTTCCCCGCGTCCTCTGTTTTTATCACAGCCGGGCCTCTTTGGGTGGTAATGGCAGTTAGGAAGGTGACACTTTCTTCTGATGACTAAAGGACCTTTCCTTGGAGAGCGGTCCCCCTTCCCCACTCCCTCACATTCTCTGCCTCTCAGCTGTTCCCCTCCTCCCGAGCTCCTGGGACATGGGAGACCTGCAGTCCAGAAGACCGCCTCCCTTTCCCATAGCCCTTGACAATTTACGAACCACATTCATGTATATTAGCTTCCTGGATCCTTGAAAGAAAGAGGTAGATGGGAATTGTCACTTCCCTATGACAGATGAGGACGCTGAGGCACAGACAGGTTGAGTGATACGCTACAGGATGCTAGAAAGTGGCAAAGCCAAGACACAAACCTGGGTTTCCAGACCCCTCGTTGATCATCACTCACTTAATCACATGGGCTGCCCACCTTCTGCCATGCCACCCTGAAGCCTCCTGTTTTCTCCCCACCTGCAGGTCGCTGGAGCAATTCCTACAAGCTCCCGTACAGCTGGATCGGCACAGGCCACGTGGTATACAATGGCGCCTTCTACTACAATCGCGCCTTCACCCGCAACATCATCAAGTATGACCTGAAGCAGCGCTACGTGGCTGCCTGGGCCATGCTGCATGATGTGGCCTACGAGGAGGCCACCCCCTGGCGATGGCAGGGACACTCAGACGTGGACTTTGCTGTGGACGAGAATGGCCTATGGCTCATCTACCCAGCCCTGGACGACGAGGGCTTCAGCCAGGAGGTCATTGTCCTGAGTAAGCTCAATGCCGCGGACCTGAGCACACAGAAAGAGACCACATGGCGCACGGGGCTCCGGAGGAATTTCTATGGCAACTGCTTCGTCATCTGCGGGGTGCTGTACGCTGTGGACAGCTACAACCAGCGGAACGCCAACATCTCCTACGCCTTCGACACCCACACCAACACACAGATCGTCCCCAGGCTGCTGTTTGAGAATGAGTATTCCTATACAACCCAGATAGACTACAACCCCAAGGACCGTCTGCTCTATGCCTGGGACAATGGCCACCAGGTCACCTACCACGTCATCTTTGCCTACTGACACCCTTGTCCCCACAAGCAGAAGCACAGAGGGGTCACTAGCACCTTGTGTGTATGTGTGTGTGCGCACGTGTGTGTAGGTGGGTATGTGTTGTTTTAAAAATATATATTATTTTGTATAATATTGCAAATGTAAAATGACAATTTCGGTATATTTTTTTATATGGATTGTAGATCAATCCATACGTGTATGTGCTGGTCTCATCCTCCCCAGTTTATATTTTTGTGCAAGTGAACTTCTCCTTTTGACCAGTAACCACCTTCCTTCAGGCCTTCAGCCCCTCCAGCTCCAAGTCTCAGATCTTGCCCATTGAAAAGGTTTCATCTGGGTCTTGCAGGAGGCAGACAACACTAGGAGCAGAAGTGAAAGAGGCAAGAAAGAAGTGCTGTGTGGCGGTAAAAAAGTTTTAATGTATTGGAGAAGTTTTAAAAACCCAGAAAAATGCTTTTTTTTTAAATAAAGAAGAAATTTAAAATCAGCCCCCAGTGCACTTTTGTTTAGCACCGATATGTCTGGCCAGGTGTTGGATCCCACTCCCGGAAGGAGACGAGGTCTGGTGTTTCTTAGAAATGTTCTCTAACTGAACTGGGCTGCATCCCAGTTCAGTTCCTAAGAGCTCCTCCTCCCCTCCTGATAGGGACTTCCTGGTGGGGGATTTGGAATGAGCTGACCCCCATGTTCTCTTTAATTTTGTGGCATTGATCCCTTCACCTCTCTGTCACACTGGCTTCCTTGCTCTGTTCTGCTACTCCTCTCATCATTTCAACCAAGGTTTGGGAGCCTGTTCATTCATTAGCCCTGCTTCTCGAGGGTCGGGTCTTAGTCACTGTTGAAAATACAAAGCTGAGTGAGTGCGACCTTGTTCCCGCACTTCCTTAAGAAGTTCTCAATCAATCCATCTCTCTCCTCCTGTCTCCTTCTCCCCATAACCCTGTCTGCCTTTTCCTGAACTAGCTCATTCAGCCAGGCTTTCCCCTCCCGCCTTCCCTTCCAGGAAAGGGGCCCCTTTCTGAAATGAGTTCCTTGAGGGAAGCGCTTGAGGGATGGGGGAGAACTGCAGTCCCTCCTGGTGCAGGGCTGAACCCTGTGCAGTGCCTGCTGTCCGCAAGTGTGATTCTTCCTCCACATTACACAAAACAGGAGATAGAACATCTGAAAAAGCCTCAACAGGCATCTCCTGAGGTTATGAAGGAGGGCAGGACCCAGGGATGCTGCGGGGAGATCAGCACAGCTCTCCTGTTGCAGCTCCCCTCAGCCTCCTCCTGACCCCTCTGTAGGTGGCCTCACTTCCTGACCCCCAGTTAGAGGGTCACACCAGGGAGCACCCCCCTGTGTAGAGAACAAGGTGGGGGGCCACGAGGAACAGCCCTCCAGGGAGGCCGGCTGCAGCTTGTCTGGGTGAATCAATTGGCTTTAGAGCCAAACTGCCCACTCAGGCCAGGTGAGGACACTTCTCAGGTTCCTCCCACATGCCGGAAGGAGGAAGCAGAGGCAGGGGTAACCACAGGCCTGAAGCTGGGTGGTCGGAAATGTTTTCCCTGAGCACAACATCCAGGACTTCTTCAAGCAGCTTTCTTTTGTAGGGTTAAACTTTGGAAATACCAAGACTTAAAACACCAAGATTTAAACAAAGAATGAGTTTCTCCAAAACCTGAAGAGCAGAATCATGACCAGGCTATGCTCCACCTGCTGCCGTCTAGGGTGAGACCTGAGACCTGCACCCCGACCCTTCTGGGCCTCTGCCCTCACCTGTAAAATGAGGGGGTATTTCCCAGCCCTCAGACTTGCTGGCTGAGTCTTCAGCTCTGTAACACCTTGTCAAACTTAGAGCATTTTAATTGCTTGATACTGATGGGAAATATATTTATTTTTTTCCTGTTAAAAGACTTCCCAGCAATATATTTCAAGAGTAGAAAAAAAATTCCTAACAATTTATCAGTTCATTAGTTTTATATTCATTGATTTATGTGTACATTTATTCATTCAGTAAATATTTATGGAGCCCTGACTGGGGATGGGAGTAAATAACACAAAGTCCTTGCCCTCATGAAGCTTATATTCTAGAGAATGAGAGAGAAAAAGAAATACATTATGTGTAATGTGACAGGTGACAATAAAATAAAGCAGGCAAAGATGGGAAGGGAGGGGGTTGAAGTTTACATGAACAGGTCCAAGAAAGCCATCTGATCAGGGGATATGGAGCAGAAATGGAAGGCAGAGGAGTTGAGCAAATCTCAGACCTGGAGGCTGTGGGCAGGCAGACAGTAGGGAGCTAGAGGCCTGAAGGGGCCCCACAGGCACCCCAAGTGAGGCTGGTGGAAGCACCTACAACCAACTGAGCACCTGGGCAGGAACAAGGTGCATTCTGCTGTCGCTCGGCATCCAACACAGTTGAACACAGTTGGGTGATGGTGCGCAGGCCTTCTTCCTACCTGCCTCCTTCCCCACCGTGGAGATAGGTGTTTGATGGAGAAAACCATCTCCAGGGTCTGGGTCTTAGTCCTGGCTCTCCAACTTGTCTTTTGTGAGACCTTGGATAAGACCTCTCTAAGCCTGTCTGCCATCTGTAAAATGGACACATTCTGTCTACAAGAAGGGTAGATTCATGAAGATTCAAATAAAGCAAGGCAAGTAAAAGAGTGTAAAACATGCCATTATCACTGTCTAAAGTGAAACTCCTTAACTTGATTTCCCAAACCAGCTCTGCCTTTGGCCTTCTCTAGTAATCTCCCGGTCCCCTGGGATATAAGCTTAGGGGCCCTCTGTTTAATCCCTGCTCCCGGGGTCTCCACAACAACTTAATTACCCAGACCTCAGGTCCTTTCCTCCCACAGAGGCACCGTGGGACACAGTGGCCTCTCATGGCCAAATCCCAGCTCTGCCCAGTCTGGCTTATGATCTTGGACAAGACATCAAACTTCTCTGAGCCTCATTTTCCTCCTCTTTAAAAAGTGAGTAATGAATCTGTTTTACAGGGCTGTTTGGGGACATAATGAAACAACATTATGAAACATGAGGCAAGTAACAGGCATTCAATACTCTTTGTTTTTTAATTGACACGTAATTATATAGCTTTTTATTATGAAAACCTTCAATCATACAAAAAAACAGAGAGGAAAGTGTAATAAACTCCACATTCCTATCACTAAGATATGACAATCATCAAAATTTTATTATATTTGCTTCATCTTTTCTTTCTTTTTTTTTCTTTTTTTTTTTTTAAGAGACAGTGTCTCACTCTGTTGCCCAGGCTGGAGTGCAGTGGTACAATCATAGCTCATTGTAGGTTTGAACTCCTGGGCTCAAGTCATCCTCCTGCCTCAGCCTCCTGAGTAGCTAGGACTATAGGCACGTGCCACTAAACACAGCTAACTTTGTTATTGTTTACTTTCTGTAGCAATAGAGGCTCCCTATGTTGCCCAGGCTGGTCTTGAACTCCTGGCCTCAAGTGATCCTACTGCCTTGGCCCTCCCAGTAGCTGAGACTATAGGCATAAACCCCTGTACCCAGCCTTTCATCTTTTACAAATTTTTTTTGTGCAAATATTTTAAATTAAGGACAACATGACATTTTACCCAAACACTTTAGTAAGTATCTCGTAAGAAAATTTTTAATATAACCTTAACCTAACGAGATTAATTATGATTCCTTAAAATCAATAACATACAACCCAAATTTAATTTCCCCAATGTTCTCAAAAGTGTCTTGTACAGCTGGGACTTTAAACCAGGATCGATCAGTATCCACACATTGAATTATGTTTTTGCATCTGAAATCTCCCTCTATCTCCTCTCCCTTCCTCTCCCCTCCTCTCCTGTAAACTTTTCATTTTGCAATAATTTTAAATTTACAGAAAAGTTGCAAAGTTGGAGAGTTCCTGCACACCCTTCAAGTAGTTCCCCCTAATATTAACATCTTGCATAATCATGGTATTTGTCAAAGCTCAAGAAACCCATATTAGTGAATTACCATCAGCTCCAGTTAAGCCTCTTTTCATCTAGAATGGTTCTCTCTGCCCAACCTCTTTCTTTCACGTCACTGATTTGCTGATGAAACTGTGTTGGGTTTTTGGTGACACATCACTTTCTGGATTTATCTGATTACCTCCTTCAGGTGTCACTTAACTTATTCCTCTGTCATGGTCTGAATGTTTGTTCCCCCCACCCCTAAATTCTTATTTTGAAACTTACTCCTAATCCTACCAGTGTGATGGTGTTGGTAGGATTAGGCCAAGTGGGCAGAGCCCTCATGATGGGATTAAAAGAAGCTCCAAGGGCCGGACGTAGTGGCTCATGCCTGTAATCCCAACACTTTGGGAGGCCAAGGCAGGTGGATCACCTGAGGTCAGGAGTTCAAGACTAGCCTAGCCAGCATGGTGAAACTCCATCTCTACTAAAAATACAAAAATTAGCCAGGTGTGATCATGGGCACCTGCAATCCTAGCTACTTGGGAGGCTGAGGCAGGAGAACCGCTTGAACCCAAGAGGTGGAGGTTGCAGAGTGCTGAGATGGCACCACTGCACCCCAGCCTGGGCAACAAGCGAACAAGCGCAAAACTCCGTCTCAAAAAAAAAAAAAAAAAAAAAAAAAAAAGAAGCTCCAAGGAGGCCTCTTGCCCCTTAGGCCATGTGAGGGCGCAGCAGCAAGGAATCACGTAGGAAGCAGAGGTGCCCTCACGGGACACTAAACCTGCTGGTGCCTTGATCCTGGAATTCCCAGCCTCCAGAACTGTAAGCTATAAGTTGCTGTTGTTTATAAATTACCCAGTCTAGGGTACTTTTGTTACAGTGATACAGACAGGAGACAGGGAAATACTGGGTAGAAGAGAGCAGTTCCCCAGCAAAGGCCCCACCCTCAAGCCTGAAGACCCACAGCCCTAAATGAGGACAGACATTTCTGTTTTTGAGCCCAAAAAGTTGCCTTTTGGCCCCCCACGCCCGCCCCCCGCATCCTGCCCCCATATAAACCCAACACCTTAGCGGGAACACACAAGCAGCTTGGCCGTTCCCCAGCAGGGGACATTGGGACTAGCAGAGCAGCAATGGCGGACCAATGCGGCAGAGAAAGACAGGAGAGGAGGGACGCCTGGACGCCGAGGGGAGTTCATCTGGGGGCGGTCGGAGAAGAGTCTAGCCACTGGGCAGCCCAACTCCAGGGGAAGACCACCTTCCCACTACATCCCCGACTTCTGGCTCCCCATCCATCTCCCCGAGAGCCACCTCCATCACTCAATAAAACCCTGCACTCATCCTTCGAGTCTGCGTGTGATCCGATTCTTTCGGGACACTGGGCAACAGCTGGGGATACAGAAGGCAGAGAGAGGGTCCACTGAGCTGATTAACACACAAGCCGTCTGCAGACAGCAAATCTGAAAGAGCCTTGTGACACACGTCTACTTGGGCTTTGGGAGTCGCAGACACCCGCCCCTAGAAGCTGCTGCGGAACCAGAGCCCAAAAGCGGATGCGCCGGCTTCTGCACGTGTCTCTAGGGGTTTGAGCGGCGGGGCGACTGAGCAGGCGAACCATACCCCTGTCTCGCTCGCTGCGAGGGGAATCAAGGAACTCTCCCTTTTCAGTAGCAGTCTGAAAGTCCTAAGACATCCTCTTTCCAGCTTTTGCCTTAAAGTGGAGGTTAGATCTAAAAGCTTGATTAGATTTAGGAGAGACATTTTTGACAAAAGACTTCATTGTGACGCTGTGAACTTGGTGCTTCCTATTTTCCATATTTGTCCTACTCTTTTCAGTGCCTTTTGTCAGCCTCACCACCCTAGGATGATGCATTGCAAACACCCCATACATGTTCTGCCTGCCTTCTTGGTCCCCTCCCACCCCCACACATCTGTAGTTCCCATGCTGACAGATGGATCTTGCTTTGGTCCTGTCCCTGTAACCACTGTCAGGTTAAACAAGAGTGCCTCCTGGGCAGTAGTCCTCAAGCAGGTTTGGTTTTTCCCTGTCAATATCCCCATGAATGTATTTGGTGGGCTTAGTTCTTTTCCTGCTCCTGGATGAAAACTTGGACAGACACCTTGATTTCTCTGGCAACTCTCAGGTAATAAAAAGTCCTGTGGTCACTTTAAATTAAAACAAGAACAACACAGATTCCGCTGGGTAATTGAAACAGCCAGTCCATTTTAATCATCAGAATGTTGAACTTGACTTCAGGTTGCTGCTCCCAGAGTTGTCCTTGCTGAGGCCACTGGTGAGGGGTTATCCACTTCCCCCATGGCTAACTTTGGTGTCTGCCCTTTCAGACTTGAGCAGAAGAAAGAAGGGAGGACAAAGAGGGCAGGAAAGGTGTTACTCTGCTGGTAAAGTCACAGGGTCTAGCACTCCTGAGAGGTGCTTAAAGTCTCCTGAGCACTTTTGTGGGTTCTTTGAAGAACTCCCCCTTTTTGCCAGGGATGCCTTGTCACTTTCTCTTCACATGGACTAAAGCTTCTCTGTTCTGGCTGGTTGTCCT
The DNA here is from genome assembly GCF_043159975.1 of Macaca nemestrina. Classification (NCBI taxonomy): domain Eukaryota; kingdom Metazoa; phylum Chordata; class Mammalia; order Primates; family Cercopithecidae; genus Macaca; species Macaca nemestrina. Next base: position 97,725,821 of record NC_092125.1, read on the forward strand.
CCCCTTCTCCAGCCCTTAGAAATCTAGGGGTACCTCTGGCTGATTCTACTGGTATCTCTGCCCCTCTAAATGGTCCACTTGGATAGGACTTAAGATGACCCCATACATGGCCACATCTAGTGCATAGAAAATTCCCATACATTATGTATACTGATAAAGCTGGAGTCCAGGTTGGTCCTCAGTTAAGTCATCTTTGCTGAAGAGTAGCTAGCCAGCCCACCTTCTCTTATTAGGTCTCCCAAATAGGAGTGCATCACTGGTCCACTGTTACCCAAAAACTGCAAAGAACGTGGACTGAGTGCCCCAAGAAGTCCACTTAAAACTCTCTTCCCTTAGCCTTACGATAAGGGGCAGGCACATCCCACCCCAGGGTGGAAGGGGTGTGATTTCACAAAGCTCTCTCCAGAGGAATCCTCTTCTAACATCCTCTTTTAAAAAGTTTCCAACTCAATTCTTTTACATTCGTAATGTGGTTGAAGAGTTTTAAAGTCTCTAATCGGTTTCTGGACACCTTCTTGGTGAATGTTGCCTGCGGTCTGGCCCATCCTTTGGAATGTGAGATCTGGCATCTCCTGAGGCCTTGGCTGCAAACTCCCACTCTTACACCCCATAATGCTTTGGCAGTTCCCTCCTCCTAGGATGCCTTCTCAGTCACCCTGCCCTTCTTGACACCTTAGACTGTCCTCAAGGTCCAGCTCCAGTAAAGTCTTGTCCGATTCCCTAGCTGGAGCAACAGTAGCCCTTTCTACCATGCATGGCACCAACTACATGTGTCTTTTTTTGCATGTATTTGTGAACAAATCTAATCAGTTCAGTGAAGTTTCTCTCTCTCTGGAAAAGCAGAGGCTGTTCCTTATTCACCCGGGACTCTCCGCAGCACTTAGCACAGAGCCTGACTCACAATACCTGCTCATTAGGGATCTGTTAAATGAATAAATGAATGAACAAGGACTTCATTTTGGCCACACAAAATTCAAAGTCACATCAGTGCCTTCCCAAACAGGAACCTGACCAAAGTCACAGGCCTTCCTGCGGTCTGTATTTGGGGAGCCATTCTCAAACAGTGCTTTTCTCAAGGGTACCTCCCCACAGACTTGTAGTGCAATGCCCACAGACCAGGTGGATCTGGTTCCTGGAACTCAGGAAGTTGAAGCTTGAGAAGTACAGGCCATTCTTAAGATAGAATCACTGCAGAGGCCAACAGTCTCTACGCCATGGTCATCTGTGAGCCCAGGACATGTTCTGTTCATCTTGTATCGCCAAGGTCTCAGTGAGGATAACGGGCTGTTTCCCCACTTGAAAGCAAGAGACACAGAATTATGCCCAGTTTCTCAACCCGTTATACAATTAACAGGAAATATGACCACTTGGGGTTTTTACTGAGCACAGACGAGCAATATTCAGTGTCTGAGGCCTTGATCCTGGGTGGGTTGGTGGGTGACCTCAGCCCTCCTGACCAGGGAGCTTTGTGTGGCTGCCCATGAACCCTCAACAGCCGGGTCGTCTCCCCCACCCCCCCTCCATCAACACTTGACTTTCTCAGTCTGTCCCCAACTGCCATGAAATCACAAATGGGCACCAAGAAAAGGTCTTGGACTATGACTTTCCAAGAAGACAACACAGAAGGAACATTTGCTTTTTGAGAGCATTCTAATATTCCTTATGAACTTATTAGCATCATACCTTTAGGACTCCTTGGTTGTAAGCAATAGAAATAGAGTTTTTCTAGCTTAGGCAAAGAGGAATTTATTAGAAGGATACTTGGAAGTTCACAGACTCAAAGAAAAACCTGGAAAATCAGGCCATGGGAAGGCAAAGAACCGGGCTGGCTCTGGGCAGCAGGACATTCTCTTTGAAGATACCTTCATGGGAGCTTCTGTTTCAGCCATGCATAGCCCCCAGTTGTCTCCATTCAAGACACAAATTTTTAGGAGAGAGTCTGGTTGGTGAGCTTGTGTCCAAAGACCACCTTGTCACCAGGGTTGGACTCTGTGGTTGACAGCTCCGCCCTAATCACACTAAGTCGGGAAGGGCCAGTTCTCCCAGTGAAGGGCTGCTGAGCAGACAGAAACAAACAAAAACCAAAAAACAAAACCAGATGTCCACTAAAAACATTTCCACTAATATATTTGAAATATGATTCAATTTTCCAAAGTTCAGTTTATATACAACTCTTTGTTTAACTGAATTTCTCTTTTCCTCCTACCTGCTGGAAAGTTTAAGGTTCATAGCAAGCATGTAGGATGTCGATGGTGTCCATGTTGCCTTTGCCTCTCTCCTGGTTCTATTTTATGTCTTTTGTTTTGTTTTGTTTTTTTAATGTTCCTTTATCTCTAGTTTGCTGCCTTGGTGTATGCTGTGACTTTTCTTTTTTTTTTTTTTTCTGGAATAAGGCAGAATATAAATGAGCAGATTATCTGTGACTATTCAGAAATGCCTTATGGTGTAAAGCAAGGTTTGTCTGTGCTGTGAGTTTTCCCACTGGAAGGGCTTGCAGTCTGGAAGCCAACAGTGACAAAGATGTCGTCGTGGCACGGAATCCCTGGAGTTCTCTACTTTTAAAGCTTTCCCAGAGTGATTAGATGCAGACAAATTGCATCAAACTTTTACTGCATAGTATTCCTATGGTTAGGGAAATGCAATTTGACCCATGGTAAGACAAGCCAGTTGAGAGAGAGAGAGAGAGAGAGAATGAACAAGAACAAAGGGAGGTTGGCTGAGGAAGCCTGGGGCTGGGCCCTGCTCTGGGGTTATTTTCCATGTGACCTCAGCTGAGCTCTCTTTCTGGAGGATCCTGCCTGGTTCTGGAGCACCAAGGAAAATTCGGCAGTGCCTGAGGGAGTTAAAGTGCGGCCAACAGCAGCAGGTGCCAGGAAAGGGCTGGAAAACGCTGGTGAACTTCCCAGAGTCACACAGCAACTTCAGTTATGGTTTGGAGAGGAAAGTCTGGGTTGGAAAGGAAAGTCTGGGGTTGGAGAGAAAAGCGGGAGGTCTGCCAGCTGCCCTCAGAAGAACCCCAGCTCCACCCACCAACCTCTGTGATAAGCTGGCTTTCCCCCCTGAGCCCAGAGGCTAGGAGAGGCCCAAGGGTTGTGCGCTTATCAAGGATGTCTTGGTTGTGGAGATCGGAAACCCACTCAGCCTGGTTCAAAGAGAAGCTAGCTGTAAGAGTGCCCCAGGCAGTCCCACAGATACTCAGTGAGGCTTCACGCTCCTCTCAGGGACCGGGACAGGAAATTCAGGAACCCTGTCAATCCTCCCAAAGTGCTCAGGGCCCTCAGAGCACTCTCTCACTCCTGCTTAGCAGCAGCACAAGGAGCCTCCCCAAGCTGCCCCAGCTCAAGCATCCACGACTCACTGTCCCCCTCAGACTCCCTGAGGGGCTCAGCTCATCTGTCCATGCTGAGCATGTGGACTGACCATATCCACCCCTCGTCCAGCCAGCTGTGTAGGAGGAACGGGCCGTGTAGACCCCTAGGCTCATAGGAGGGCTCAATACATGTGGATCCCATTGGGAAGTGTCAACACTGGTTCTTCCTCTAGTTGAAGGGCCACTGAGAGGACCCACAAGAGCTTCAGGGTCCAGATGGACTCCTGTCGAGAGCACGGTGGGAGGGATTCCTGCACTCCAGGGCCACTGGGCTCAAGGACTCTGAGGACACGAGGTATGTTTTGGTCACTGAAGAAGAGCAATGCTCTATGACTTCCAAAGAAACAGACTCACTTTGCAGGCTGACACCCACGTAGCTCCTCCTAGGGACCTCCTCCAGCATGACTCTCTTGAGACAGATCTAACCAAGTTCAAGGAACCATGTGAGCCCTCAGAGGGTTATTCGACACCGATTTCACATTGAAGTGATTTCACATTGAAGTGGTACTTGAACGCAGAAAGTCGTCTACCCACCAGCTTTACTCCCACCGGGGCCCAAGAGGCCTTTGCCAGGAGGCTGCACTGGCTCCTGTCTCTTCCCTGCCTGTGCTCAAGCTGTTCTCACCCCTGCCATGACTGGACAGGCATCCTTTCCCAGTCACCACCTGATTGACCTCTCCCCCTCCCTTAGGCCTTAACCAAAGCCCACCTCCCGCAGGAAGGCCCCAGTCCCATCCTCTCCTCCCCCTTCTTGTCCCTTGGGCCTCCGCACCTGTGTCTTAGCCTGCTTGACATCTGGCCGCCTCCCAGCTACTCACGCCTGTGTGTGCTTTCCTCCCTAGCCTGGTTGCTGGAGGACATCTCTGTGCCCTGTCACAGCACGGCCAGGAGAGCAGAGGGGCTAAGGGCTGATGTGGGCTGCCACCAGAGAGCTCCACTTCTGGTCACACAGAAGGACTTCTGACCCTTCAACAGCCCCTGGAACCCACCAGGGCCCAGTGGCCCCTAGGTCACCCTGCCCCTCTCTTCCAGCAGTGGAATTCCCCTCCACCCACGAAAGACCCTGGCCCTGCGCTGACTCCCTCACCTCACAATGGCCACTTCTGTTATGGAGCGGCCATACCCTGCTGTGGCGCATTTTCAGAACAGAAAGGGCCTTCACTGGTACGCCCTTGGGGTTACGGCATTCCTGCAGAACGCACTGGCCTATTCTCCGCAGCTCTGCAGGAGACAGGACCCTGGATACCCAGGGTGAGCCCCACCCTAACTTCTCTCCTCTCTCTTGAAAGAGAAGGGCCAGTAGCTGGTGCTGACCCCAGGCTCTGTCGCCTTTCTCACTCTAAGGAAGCCAGTCCACATTTTGTTCCTCTGTGAGGCCATGCCATTGGTCAGGATGGACATGAAGCAGTGCAGAGAGAAGGGAGTTCAGTCAGGCAGTGAGGAGCGGAGGCCCCAGGCCTCTCTTCCGCAGGAAACTGCTGTCTGGAGGCATGCACGGCGGCTCTCTGCTGTGGGGCGCAAAGCATTGTCCTGCGAATCCCCAGAGCACCTGAAACCTAGCTGGCAGGACAGCCTGGGGAGATGACAGTCAGGGAGAGAGGACAGTCTGGGGGGAGAGGACAGTCTGAGGGACAGGACAGTCTGAGGGACAGGACAGTCTGAGGGAGAGGACAGTCCAGGTGGAAAGGACAGGATAGTCTGAGGGAGAGGACAGTCTGAGGGAGAGGACAGTCTGAGGGAGAGGACAGTCTTGGGGGAGAGGACAGTCTGAGGGAGAGGACAGTCTGAGGGAGAGGACAGTCTGAGGGAGAGGACAGTCTGAGGGAGAGGACAGTCTGAAGGAGAGGACAGTCTTGGGGGAGAGGACAGTCCAGTGTAGGAGGACAGTCCAGGGGGAGAGGAAAGTCCATGGGGAGAGGACAGTCTCGGGGAGAGACTGTCTGAGGGAGAGGACAGTCTGAAGGAGAGGACACTCCGGGGTAAGAGGACAATCTGAGGGAGAGGACAGTCCTTGGGGAGAGGACAGTTCAGGGGAAAGGACAGTTTGGGGAGGGAGGGTAGTCATGGGGGGAGGACAGTCCAGGGGGAGAGAGCAGTCCAGGGGAGGGGACAGGACAGTCTGAGGGAGGGGACATTCTGCGTGGGAGGGCAGTCGTGGGGGGAGAGGGCAGTTGTAGGGGGAGCGGACAGTCCTGGGGAGAGGACAGTCTGGGGGAGAGGACAGCCTCAGCCCAGGTGTCGAGGGGCCTGCCATGCCGCAGAAGAGTGAAACTGGCTGGTAGATACAGTCAGCATCGTGAAGCACTTGATGTTGACGTTAGCTTTGAGTAAGTCCAAAAGGTTCACCTATCTTGACACTGTCAGGAAAACAGTTCCGCTGGTGGGGAGCACTGATCGCAGGCTGGGCTGGTGAGGGTCTTCATACCTGCTGCACCCTTCGCTGTCCCACTAGTGAAGATGGGACCTGCCTGCCCACTCCCAGGGCACACTGGGAAGCAGAGGGGCCATATCACGGGCTGGTATTTTGACTTTGCTGATGGCTTGTCATAGCAGGTGGGTTATAATCACACCCCCTTGTGAGCCGTCTCCTGATTTTGTACAAAGTTGGAGTCAAATCTTTCCTCTAGGAATTTAAGAACCTGTATAATTTTTCTTGGTTTTGTCTTCAAAGCTTTTTGTGTTCCCTCTGTGACTCAATATTTGGATGTCTCTCCCTGAGAGAAGCCATCAGAGTGAGATCTAAGATTCAGGCTGGTGCCAGCCTTAGAGACGGGGGAGCCGCCTCCACCCCAGCAGTCACGGAGCCAGAGGCCTGCAACCCAACTCACCTGCCTGTCCCTGGGGCACTGCCCCTCAGCTGCCATGGCAGCACAAGCCCAACAGGGAGATTTCAAAGAGGGAGGGTCTGGCTTTCCAGCCACAGACCCAGAGCGCCTTTCTCTAGGAACTCTGCAAAGTCTGGAGGGGAGAGAACCTTCAGGACGCAAGGGAATGAACACATAGGCAAACTGCAGTGTCTTTTCCCTTGCCTGAGGGCTGTTGTAAGAAGGGGTGCACTCCGCCTCCCACTGGCCCAAGAGCCTGAAGTGCAGTGGCTTTGGCTGGCCCGCTGTTTGTGTGCTATTCTCTCCCTCCTGATTTACCGTTTCTTCTGTTGCTTCAGGCTTCTTCTGGGTCAGCAGTTATCCTCTTCCCCCATTCCTCACCCAACCCAAACCTTCTCTCCTTTCCTTTGCAGTTCTTTTCACGTCTTTCTGTTTCTGTTTTTGTTTTTCCAGTTCCCTGAGGTCTGGGAGCAGACTCTCCCTCTTGTTCTCTCTGCGCCAGGGCCTCCCCCCACCACTCCTCTCCTCTCTCTCTCTTCTCCTCCCCCTCTGTCCCTCTTCTCCCGGCTCCCTCTCCTTCCAAGAATATGCCATTTCCCAAAAAGTTCCATTTTCACAGCCATGGTTATTTTCATGCATTTCCCCGTTCTAACATCGCAGAGGAATGTCTGACATCATCTCCACAAGTGAATCCAGCACTTTCCAGCCCCCACCCCTACCTCTCTCCCCTCCTTTCTTTCCCAGCTGTTTGCTAGGTTTGGACTTTCATTATCTAAACGCATTTTCTTTTTCTTGTTCCAGGGACCCTACTCCACCCTCAACCTCTAGGATGATGTCGCTCCATAAACATCAGAACTAGGCCGCGAAAGACAGCGTTCATTGGTTCCCGAGCTTTTCTGCACATTAGAATCACCTGGGGAAATGTTCACACTCCTATGCCCAGGTCACACCCTGTACCAATTCAGTGAGAATGTCGGGGTGGGAGCCAGGCACCAGTATTTTTTAAAGGTCCCCAGGTGGTTTCAAAGTGTAGCAAAGTTTGAGAACCACCAAGCTAGGACTGAAGTGAAGGGGGTTCCAGCCTTTAGCCAACTCTGCCATGGAGCCTGGGGCACACACCTTGTCTTCAGAGCTGTGAAGGAGGGGCCAGGAGCATTCTCTCTGGGGTGCCCCTGCCCAGCGCTGGGCGTTCTCCCAGCCACCCAGTGAAGACCTGCTCCAGGTCCCACAGCAAAGGGTGCTGGTTCAAAGCAGGGGCTCCCAGGAGTTCAGTGCCCAGGAGAGCCGTGGACTTGTGGGGGAGCAAGCAGCCGGTTCTGCCTCTCGTCCTGGATGTAGCCCCCGAGCCTGGATGGTGGCTGACTCGACTGAGTGCGTGCATCTGATTCCTTAATCAATTCTTTTTTTCTTTTTCTTTTTGCATAGGGTGCAGTAGCTAGTGCAGTGTGACAAATACCAGTCTATCATGCACATTCCTGGAAGGGCAGTGTATATTTGTGGCTTTCTAAATGCTCAATAATTCAATGAAATCCTGATTTAGCCTAAAATGCCCAAACCACCATGTCCCAAGCACACTATATCCACAGGCCTGATTCAGGCCCTTCAGCTGGGAGTGCAGCTACCCAGGGCAGCAGCAGCAGCAGGAATGGAGGCTGTAGATACTGAAGATGTAACGCCTGTGGACTTCCAAAAAGGCAGCACACACACACAATTTTTTTTTCTTTTAACGGAGACAGAGTCTAGCTAGCTCTGTCACACAGGCTGGAGTGCAGTGGCATGATCTCGGCTCACTGAAACCTCTGCCTCCCAGGCTCACGCAATTCTCCTGCCTCAGCCTCCCAAGTAGTGGGAATTACAGGTGCGCACCACCAAGCCCGGCTAATTTTTGTATTTAAGTAGAGACGGGGTTTCACCATGTTGGCCAGGCTGGTCTCGAACTCCTGACTTCAGGTGATCCTGATATTCCCACCCACCCCAACAATAGCAGCCGGGGGAAGATTCCTCTCTGGCCGGAGTCTGGATCTTCCCATCCTCCAGCCTTGCTGACAGGGAACTACACGGGTGTTTCTCAGGCCCCTCTCAGAGTCCTCTGGGGGGCTTGCTGAAACACAGGGTACTAGGCCCAGCCTTGGAGTCTGACTCAATGGGTCTGGGATGGGGCCAGGAAAGTTGCATTTCTAACAAGTTTTGAGGTGCTGCTGCAGTCTCAGGGCCCCACTTGCAGACTTGCTGGTTTACATCCTCTTTCCAGGCCCATTTCTAATATGCCACAGACTGAAGTCAGAGGAAAAAGCAATAGGATGAAATGAAAAGGGGAAGAGGAAAACTAATGATGCCTTGTCTTTTAAGGGAAGGCAGGGATCTCTGTTGTTTCCCTTGCAGTCCTGCCTCAGCATTGAGCATCGCACATCCTGCAACTTCTGTGCCCTGTGAATATCCGCATAGGGTGCGGTAGCCAGTGCAATGTGACAAATGCCAGTCTATCATACACACTCCTGAAAGGACAGTATATATTTGTGGCTTTCTAAATGCTCAATAATTCAACGAAATCCTGATTTAGCCTAAAATGCCCAAACCACCATGTCCCAAGCACACTATATCCACAGCACTACTGGAGAAAAAAATCAAATTCAAGACATAAGTAGGGTTCCTGCTCTTCTGGAGCTCACTGTCCCACAGGGATGATAAATGTTTAACCGGTAATTGCAAAGGCGATGAGAGTCAGGAAAGGAGAAGTATGAGATGCTGCTATGGCGACAAAAACAATCTTTCTATGAGTGGCCTTTTCCTTCTTTGGACTGTTCGTGCCCTGCCGACTTGTGCCGGATGATAAATACTGGGAAGACGGAATCAGCCCCAACCGTGCTGCTACTTGCAATGTGCTTCTAGTTGTGCTCCCTTAAGTGGTGACCTGTAGAGCCATTTAAAACAAGAGATTAAGTGTTTCAGCATCTTTCCTGCTCCTATTGTCTAAATTAAGATGAATTTCCAGCTCCCCCAAGCTGGCAATTTGATGGAAACAGCCTAGCTGGATGTGTGGCTTTCTAAATGTTGAATTGTAATTGTTGCTGTAATTCTGTCTTCCTAAAGGCTGCCAGGCTGAAAGGGGCAACGTGTTGATCTGATGTGAACGAGTGGCTTAGCAGAAGAGAATTCCAGCAGCACCAGGAAACCAGAGACAATATGGCGAAATGGATTGTTTGATGTCCTGGGGCCAGCAGCCAAGTGAGTGGGTGAGATCTTGGCTCATGACAAATATGCTGGCCATGAACTTCCCACCCCCAAACTCTCCTGAGAGCAGCTTGTGTCCAACTGAACTTTCTTTTTCAGGCTGACCAGAAATCTTACCCTCGCCTGGAAATGGTCTTTACTCTTCTGTGGGGACAGAAGGGTGACCACCGAGTCCCATGGAAGAGACATCACTCATGTCTCTAGACATGTGAAGGACACGTCAAGGATGTTGTCTAGTTCATCATCTACATGGTTTCCCACAGCTCCATGATAGATGTCAGAACTTCACACAACACTTAGAACTGGTGGCAAAGGTTTAAATTCCAGGGCCATTGCCTCTAGCCCACTATGAAGAAATGCAGCCCAAGAATCGAAGCTCCATGAGGTGCTCAGGCAATGGAGATAACCTCGGAGGCTTCAGAAGTCAAGCAGGACACCTAGGGAAGGAGCATCTGAGATGGCTTTTGAGGCTCTCAGTTCTTCCTTTGTACCCAGTTGATGTTTGCAGAAATATGGACCATACTGTAAATAATTGGCAACAGTATTTTCTGTTAGCCTGGCAAGGTCCCCCTTCTAAATGGATACAGCTTTTAGGACTGACACTGCTGCACTCAATCTTATAAGATGATCCATTTATTAATATGGTGTGTTGTATTTATTTTAAAGATATGTCCTTCACTTCTGAAACAAACCATTTCAATTCTGAGTCTGCAGATTAGTGATCTCTTACATAAGCATCTCTATTTCATAGTCCAGCATCCACATCAGCAGTTACATCTGCAACGGAAACTTTCTATAGAAGTAGAACTTGTAATCACAAGGCAGACGGTGGATACATCCTGGGATGGAGCTGGATGCCACACTTGGGTGGGCTCTTGGGTATGAGTAGAGTAGGAGAGTTGGGAGAGCCTAGGATCTTCAATTATGGAGGAACCAGCTTGTATCCACTCCACTGGGTAACTCATCCAAGATGGAGACAAGGACTGAGGTCTAGAAGAATTGGTGCAGCAGCCCAGCATGGGCTATGCATGCAGCCAGCATTGAGTAATGCCTTCTGAGTCACTCACAGAAAACCCTTGGGTACTGCTGGACCTGGCCTCTTAGCAACTCTCCCTCTTTCCTGAACATGCCTCAACACCCTGGTTGCCCGTGTTGTGTGGCTTGATTTCTTCCTCGCTCATTTGTCTCTTTATGACTTCAAAGGATGAACCACAATGTAGCATAGTAGAAAGAATGTGGCTTTAAAATCATGACAGACTTAATTTCAAATCTCAACTCTGCTATGTATTAGTTGTGAGATCCTGGGCAAGTTTTTAATCTCTTGTGACTATTTCTTCATCTGTAATTCACAGACATGGGTATTAATATTATTATGTCGATGATGAAGGCTTGCTGCAAAGCTCAAATGAGCTAATGCTTGTAAAGTCTTAGCATGATGCCTGGAAGGTTAAGTCTTCAATAAGCATCAGCTCCTACTATGAACTGAACCAAGAGCAGGGTTCTCTTTAGGCATTTGTACAGATCACGCTGAATGAATGTGATGGAGTGAAATATGCTATAGGTTTCCTATGGTGAGCAAAATATTGGAAGGGATTTAAATCTCTACCAAAATTGGACCAGTTAGGTAAATTACAGGGTAAATGCTAAAGAAACCCTCTACTTGTGATACCATGTATTATATAAACCAAATGTCATTTGTGGTTACCCTTTGAGATTCAAAAATTGACTTGAACCATATCCCACATAGAGTGAGAAGTCCCAGGGGGACAATGCCATAAAGATTGAGGGTGGGGGGTGGGGGTTGAAGCAGTTTTTATTGCCCTGTTTCACCTGACATCCACTGACACTTCAGTGTATGAATTATCTTGCTGTGCTGTCTTTTTCTTCACTAGTTATACCACATTGAGTCCCACCCTCAGTCTCTCACTCCCAAGGCAACATTGATACAAAACTGTGTATCTGCTTTTACTGAAGAGTTGGGGGCAATGAAGAGGATTTGCATTTCAGCACCACAGTTTGTAAAAGTCCTTTGCCCTCCCGCCACCAGGAGTCTTTTCACGACACTCCCCTCAGGGTCTTTAGCCTCCAGCCCTATTGCTTGGTCCCATTCCTTTTTTCTGCTGTCAACTCTCTAACCTCCAATCTCTGCTAACTTTCTCTGCAGAAGAGGTGATTTGAGGTTGGTCTCCTTCTAGATGGCGGGGCGGGGGGAGGGGGGTCTCATTTTCTAAATAAGTCCATTAAAGTATCTTCTGAAACAAATGTAGTTTTGCCTCTCAGAGAACCCTGATGTTATTGTCATTTTGTAATTTATGTATATGGCTCCATGGGCTGACTGTGAGCTCTTTTAGGGCATGAACTTATGCCAGATCTATGTATCAGGAGGTGGAATAATATAGTGGTGAATAATTCACATAATTGGCTGGGCCCAAATATTGGGTCCACTATTTTTTATTTTTATTTTGAGACAGGGTCTCACTCTGTCACCCAGGCGGGAGTGCAGTGGTGTGATCTCGGTTCATTGCAACCTCCACCTCCTGGGTTCAAGTGATCCTCCCACTTCAGCTCCCCATGTAGCTTGTAGCTGGGATTACAGGCACCCGCCACCATGCCTGGCTAATTTTTGTATTTTTTGTAGAGACAAGGTTTCACCATTTTGCTCGGCTGGTCTCAAACTCCTGAGCTCAGGTGATCCACCTGCCTTGGCCTCCCAGAGTGCTAGGATTACAGGCGTGAGTCACTGCAGCTGACCAGCTCCATTACTTATTAATAACCATCTTACAAAATAGGATGTAGAGAAGATTGAAATGATATAGTTAAACCAGTGTCAGAGGCATTCATTGGGTGTTCAGCAAATGCCTGCATTAATTACTCCTGGACGGATCCCTTGCTGTCAGTCTGCAGTGACTAGTTTCAAGTGTGGTGGCATTTGCCATTGCAAGCTGGGAAGGGGCCTTTGGTGAGGACAAAATGCGTGACTGAGTAACCCAGTTTCCTGAAGACATAGAAAGATAAAATATGGGTTTTTAGATTTTTTTTCCTTGATAAGATTGTAGTTTGAATATCTGGACACTTAAATAAAGGAAATTTTTACTTAATTAGGCTTGGGAGAAGAGTGGAAAATAGTTCAACAGTTTCATCTTAACAGTAACACAAGCCACAAAGCCTTTTCAGGTTTCCTTTCTCATTACTAATCCCCCAACACTGAAGATTCATTTGGGGGCTTTTTTCTCTCTTTCTACAAACAGAATAAAACAAGGTAAGTTTAAAAATTCTTTATTTGAATTTTAGAGAAATAACAGGTATTATATTATAAAGACTTGCTTGAAAGTATGAAATAGTCTGTTGTTATTATTCCTTTAGGTTTTGCAAACCAACATCATTATTAAGGGAGAGAATGGTACATCTCTCCTCCTCATCTTTAACACGTTCTTCAGTTGGCATGGGTACAACCTGAGCAAAAAGATCCTGGTGAAATGGTATCTCTGACATTCCCTCCTCAGTTCTAATGGCTCCATGGATGAAGCCCTACTGGACTTAGACCAGCCATACTTGCCAAAGTGGTAACAGGAAACCAGTGCCTCAAAGGCTAGTAGTGCATAGTAGTTTTCATCTAAAGCTCTGTTTCCCCATCATCTCCTCTGTCCTGGTGACTGGCCTGGAAATTATGGCAAGTATGGGTTAAAATGGACCAATATACAATTGCTGTGAAAGTCAACCTGCTAATCTCTAGCTGGGATTAACATAAAGGGGATATGCCAAGCCTCCTGGTTTATTCAACTTCATTGAGAGCAAACAGCACAACAGTGTTGTTTGTTGGCCTTGGCAAATGATAAACTATGATTTATTTACTCCTTAGTTACCAAGCCTAATATAATTAAAAGTATTTTAGTGTGCTAAATCTCTAATGCTTAAAGTTAGCAAACCAATATGTTGAGAATGGCACCCACTGTGTGACAGTGGCTGGCCATGACATGGATTCATACGTAAGATCAAATTTCCTAATCAGATACCTTTGTCATTCTTCTTTGCATAAATTCGATTGCATCTAATAACACAGATATTAGAACAAACTGCCGAAAGTTCTAGTCTTACCCAAAATAAACTGTTTTAAGCTTAGTCATTAAAAAGATAAGAACAGAACACACTTTACTTTCTTTTTTTTAGGTAGGAGAAAACTGCTTTTCTTTTACAAGCATAGTTCCTTTTGGATTCTGGCAACATCTTTTTGGATAGTCCAGTATTATTTCCTAGAAAATTAAAAATCAATCCCAGTCCCTGTGGGTGGAAGGAAATGGGAATATTCACTTCCAAATGTTATTAGGGGTGGGAATGAACATTTCTTATATTTCATTCTCTATCTTTTAGGCTTTATTCTTGTTTTTAAAAGTTATAATTGGTATTCATATTAGCAGCAACAATCCTAATTTCTGTAAGTTAAAACGACTCAGGACTGATGAAAATAACATTTTTGGTAAGGAATATGGAGTCCACAGGTGGTAATAAGTGTTTATCAATTTTGGCAATTAACAATCTTATTTAAGAGGTTAATTGGTATGAAATAGCCAATAGTTAATTGGTATGAAATAGCAAATAGCCAATGAAAAGATCTCAGTTGGCTGAAGGAAGCTGAGTCAGCCCATTAGTATGCCGTGGAAAGAGGGCTTTCATGGCTGGAAAATTTCCCATGACTTCAGAGTGAAAGGGGGCATCGGATCCAGCTCTAGCTCTTCAGGCTGTGAAAGCAAAAGTGGTTACTTCTAATATGTTGTTGAAAGTGAAAGTCACTTTGAAACTTTGCAATGTGTCAGAAAGTCAAATACAATTACAAGTTTTTCCTGTAATACATTTCTGTCAAGTTTCACAACCTGAGCTTAGTAAAATGGCAAGAATCAAAAAATAGTAGGAAAGTGGCAAAGAGCTTGAGAGTTTTCCAGTTTTAACGATGCTAAATGCTGCCACGGCAGTCTCACCAGCCTCTTGCTGCGGTGACTACCGGGGAATACACACTGGGGAGGAAGGTTCAGGCCAAGAGGATTTAATCAGGATGATGTTTGTTTAAAAAATGATTTGAAAAATCAATTTGAATCCCAAGTTCCTTGTCTGTTTCTAAATTTGCTTGGAACACTTAAGAATGACTCACATAACACTGCTTTCAAATACCTCCATGTCTACTTCTTACTGGCAAGAAATGGCAAAGAAATGCCAGTTTTGTGCTGGAACTTGTAGTCATTTTTTTTTTTTTTAATTAGATGATGCTCTGAGTTTTATAATTATGGTCTGAGTTTTATATTTATGGGGGATTTTTTACTTGTGAAAACACAAATCTCACCCAAAACTCAATGTGAAATTTCTGTACTACAAGCATGGCAAACAACAGATTTGTTTCAAGGTTGATCCTTTCACATTGACTCCTAACTTTGGAGTTAGTTTACACTAACACTCTAACGAAGCTGTGTCCCTGTACTGCTGGACATAAGTCAACCCCAAAGGGACAAGCTCCTAACATCTGACTCAGTAGTTAACATAGGAAACATCCACTTACTTCCATTAAGCCTTAAAAATTTGGGACTTGCAGAAAGACTGTTCTTATCAGCCTCCACCATTACTTCTCGAGACTGCATTATTGTTAGCCCAAAGAGTACAAAATCATCTAATAACAGGAGGACCTGCCTCCTCCATGAGTTTATCTAATTGTCTCATAAGCTTGCAAAATCCCATTTAAAATTTAATAAATAAAAAATACACATATTACCCATAATTTCTGGCTGCAACCCCCAAAAGGCAATCCCACCCAAAAAAAAAAAAAATTAATCTGGCATGGCAACTTCTCATTTCCTAAAGGGCCTTGTGCATACAAACATTAAAATAAAAACTACAATTGTGCCTAGGGATTCATTATAGCTTTGCCAGCAATTTAGAAAGTAGATTGCTTCTTTGCATTTGTCAATTTCCTTTCACTCATTTCCTAAAACTCTACCCTTAGGAGAATCCTGTTCCCTCATCTCAAAGATCCATTCAAGAATAGGCAATGACAAAGAGCGGAAGGGCTAGTGAGACAGAAAAGAAGGCAAAGCTCCCAGGCTGCTCTGGGCGGCACCTCACAGGCACCCCTAGTTCTGTGGCAGGGCTGCCGGCCTGCTACCACCTTCCTGCTCTTCAGTGGAGACTCCCTCCCAACCGCTACCCACCTTTTCACCTGGAAGACAGGGACTAACGTTGGTGAATATGACATAACCAAAATCTTCCATCTGAGGAGTTGGTAAAATGATCACAGAAAAAGCTGGGAATCGAGAGATGAAGTAAAAGTGAAGCGCTAAGAAGAAGGCCACGAGATAGGTCCTTCTCCTGTGATTCTACATCACGGAGAGGAGGGAAACTCTATTTATAATCACCCCACACAAACCAGGTTTACACTGACCATGATACCGTATGACAGTTCCAGCAAATGAGCAGCTTGGGGATGACTACGTTGCCACTGTCTACTAGCCATGGTCACAGCCTCTGGTGTGGCTAATTCATATTACAGTAATAGGAAGGGGCAGGGGCAGGAGAAATATCCCACGATAAGACTGCCCAGTTACCTGAAGGTCTTCTGGGCATTTGCCTTATATTCCTTGGCACCCATTAGAAGAATGGTCCCCAGGGAAAATGGTTCTTGTCTGAAAATCACCCAGGATAGCCAAATCTAAGGGAAGTGCTGCACTGACTTAAAAATGTTTGTAATGTGCAAAAAGAGGAAGGTTAATTAGCACTTTTCAAACTCCAGAATCCCAGGTAATACAACAATAAAGCCCTTCTTTTCCCTGCTCACAAAAGTTGAACTGATTTCCTTGGAAAGCATTTAACTAGCTTGGACAAAGAGGCACCAGTACAGAGAGTTAGAAGTGCTGATGGTTCTGTAAAATTATTTAGGAGCCAGGCCTAATTTCACAGGCAGAAAACTAACTAGCTATGTATAATCCTTGAGAGGTTGCTATAATTTCTCTTTCCCTTTCTTGCAAGCAAGAAGAGAAATTGATTGCTATAGTGTGGAACAAGAATAAATCTGACAAAGGCAAGTCAATGGGGGTAAGAAACAGTGTTTGTAGATGAGTTACACCAAAAAATGGAGAAGTTTTGTAGGAGAGGGAGGAAGACTCACTTTAGAAACTGAAGGCAGAACATTAGAGAGGACATCACTGTCTCAGATCCATTTCTATGAATTTATCAAATGAAACATAATTGTCTACTATGGTGAAAAAAGAGGCATAGTACAGTAAAAATGAACACAACTTTTTTTTTTTTTTTAACCATGGGAGGACAAAAGATTTAATTCCTTCACTGTCTTTTCATTCGAGAAAGTGAAAATCATTGCCATATTATGGGATACACTCCCTCAGCAGGAATCCACATTCAGTAATCAGGATTGTTTTAAGGAGCAAATACTTGTCAATTCTCCAGTGAAAAAGCTTTTGTCTTGTTTAAGTCTAAAGTTACTTCCATGTTCCTCAGCTGATTTTGGTATAATTTCAATAGAAGAATGAATGAAAATGAAAGCTTTGTCCTGTGGTCCATGAGGACCTATATCAGATTAGTAAAGAGAAAATATAAGTATGTGTGCTAATACTTAGTGGCCTAGAGTCCTCAAAATAAACAATAGCTGTGGCTTTAATCTCATACTGCAATCACATCAAACTTTCTATCTTTTAAACATGTGTATTAATAGAGCTATCTCCTCTCTTCGAACCCCACACTCCCTGACCCCCTTTGTTTAGGTGTGAGCCACAAATCCTAAGTAAAGATAAACTTTACCAACTGGGAGTTTTTCCTTTAGAAAGCTCCCAATTGTTTTGACTGTTTTTGGAGTGGTTTTGGCTGTTTTGGTTTTGAAATGTGTTTTCTCAAATAAGCACAATATCCAGAATGAGTTTGCATTAAATGAATGAAAAATCGAATCAGTGGAAACCATTTGAACATGCATGTGCGGCATAGCTTTAAATAAAATTCATTTTATGAATCAGTAAGTGAAATGGCAAAAAGGAGAGGTGGATATTATTTGAAAGAAGATGACTGTTTAAACACAAAACCAACACAGAGGGAAGAGAGGTTTAGAAAGGTACAGAAAAAAAAATCTACACCAGGTAACACCAGAGGATGCAGGGCTACATTTGTCACTGAAGAAACATTGTTCTTTTGTGTCTAAATTCCAGTGCTTTCCAAATAGATGGGAAGATGATGAAAAATGGAGCAGCTTCTTTTATTTCTTCTTCTTTCCTCCTTGAATTCTAGTACGAGACAGTTCTCTGCCTGCCACCAAGGCAGAAAGCAGCACTTCGCTCACCTGCTCTTCAGCCTGGCAGGGTCCCACGCTCAGTTTTCCAGCATAGCTGCAGGGTGCTATTGTAATGACTCAGGGATGGTGCTGACAGCGTGGGCTGCCTCTGTGGCTGCGGGAGGGGAGCCAAAGAAGGTGTTGGTTTGATTCCTCTGCTGATCTCGGAGGTAAGGAGGAACTGATGAGCTTTTGATGTGGAGGATCCTGGTGTCCATCACCTGACAGTCAATCTGCATCATCACTTCGTAGTCCTGCCCATTGATCACATTCTCTGCAGGCAGGAATACACACAAAGAATAAATATTCAATAGAATGTGCATCTCTGCCATAAGCTTTAGCCCCAGAAAGACAGAAATGTGTTTTAAGCCTGTGAACTGTCAATAAACTCTCAAGGGTACAGAGGGACTCTCAGTCACTAAGCAGAGCTACAGGTGGGCAGGGTGCCAGGATGGCCTGTCCTCTCCCAATTCTAGCTCCCAAACAACCTCCATTGACTAAACAAGGGCTAAAGCAACTGCCAGGGTTAATAACGCCACAGAGCATCTGTCCACAGACATCGTATATCTTGCATGCTTTCCGTGCAGTGTATTACTCTGGTTACAGCAACTGGAACAGAAGGGGTTTTTAGTGGGGAATACAGAGAATTCCTAAGTCCTCTTTCCTGCCTTCAACAATGGAAAGAAACAACTGTCAAAAGGACCAGCATTCCATGGGAATGGTAAGGAGACACTGGCCAAGTGTGCTTAGCTCCTATTCATCAGTAATATTTCTGACTTCATTAAGACACTTCCAACTACGAATGTAAAGGTTTGCCATTAGGAGCGCGAGGTACAGTGAAAACTGACAAGTTATAGACATCCGACAATTATGCTCTTTTCCAGAGATCACTTCTCTTCCATATTGAGGAGATCTTTATTTCCAGAGTTCCTGATTCCAGGCACAAAGTGTCAAGTACAATTCCAACATGGAATTAAAGGGAGTCTATAGAACTGGCAGGTAAGCTAGAGAGTGTGTGCAGAGGGAACGGGAAAACCATGCGGAGCCATGCTTTCTACATAAGGGGCAACTCATTATCATGAGTTTAAATACACACACAGACTATATTCCACTCCTACTTCCTACGAGGATAAAAGCTCTTGATTTTAGGGAGAGGACCAAATTACTCTCTGATTTGTAATTCTGGGTGGTCATTTTCCAACTTGTAGTCAATGAAACTTAGACATAAAACTGATGAGAAAATTATAAATAGATAATATTTTTCAAGCCCAGCTGAATAATCACAGCAATACAGTAAAAAGATGTGTGAACATGGAAGAATTCTGAGTAGGTAACAAGGCATCAGAGTTTGGCATTTTCATCTATGAATCCAGAGCGGGGTGTGGGGCTGGGGAAGAACTACTGGCCACAGCCTAGTTCTGTACTGCCTTTCTACGAAGATGACACACAGCCAACCAATGATTTTTAAAATTAAACGTTTGGATTTTTCAAGAGAAAGAATTGAATTTAAATGTAGAATTATTTCTATTCTACTTTTTTAAAAAAAAATTTTTAACTTTGACACTGAGCATGCCAAGCATTACAAATCTGGAGGAAGAAAATCCAAAGTCTGACATTTGATCTTCAGATTCCATTGTTACGTACAGGACAACTACGCTGTGGAGCTTGTCACTTAGGGAGCTAAAACAGGACTTTGGAGATCATCTAGTCCAGGGTGTCCTAAATTTGGGTCTAATTTATAGACTTCAGGGAGTCTGTAAGTTCCCTGAAATCATATGCAAAGTTTTGTGTGTGCATGTTTTTGGAGAGAGGGGCCATCAGATTCTGAATGGGGTCTGTGGCCCCCAAAAGTTAAAAATTACTAGACAGTTCTAATCTACCAATTCTAAGTGCCTTGAGCAGATGATATATTCTATTTTAAATCCAACAGAATACATAATTCCTCCACTTCTGTTGGTCACTCATTTGTTCCAATGTTTAAAATAGTCTTCATTGGTGATAAATTTCCCATTACCAGTCTTGAAAATCTCTTCCATTATAGTTGAAGTTAATTTCCTTCTTTCCCAGCCTCAGCAGGGATGAAGAACAGCTGGTTGCTGCTATGTATTAACTAACCCTACCTATTCTTTAAGACCACTGTTACGGAAGCTTAACTCCAATTTCACAAGTACGGCTGCTTTGCAATGGCTATTACTTATCTTTACAGAAATAAATTTGAAAGTCTATAAGTTAGCCAATGTTTCTTATCACAGTGTTTTCCAAAAAGTAGGAGATGAAAGAAATCTTGTTAATGTGCTTGGAGTCATTTCATTTAGGACGCGTGACTAAGTTCAGATTTCAAGGCGCCACACCAGTCATTTCCTTTTGGAACCATAGTCCCTCTCTCCCCATTTTAGAAAAACTGAAGGGCTGTGTGTGTGTGTGTGTGTGTGTGTGTGTGTGTGTGTGTGTGTGTGTGTGTACGCGCATGCACTGTGGAAGACCAAATAATGGAAAACACATGTATCAGAGACATGCAATACACATTACTAATTTTTACTGGTTTCCTGGATTAACTCAGAATCCAGATGACAGTTTAAGATCAAGACCAAGTTCTCTAATACAGCCCAAACCACCTGCAGAAGTCATTAGAGCCCATGTGCCTGTTATAGTTTAAACTGATAACTGGGGTTTTTTAAAGCTTTAAATATGAAGAAGAGATGGAAAACCTGGGAATATAAGCTCAGATGCTTTGAGGAACATGTAAAGCTGTGATCTGATTCCAAGACTCAGGAGTTCCTAGCCATGGTTGGAATGGCAATGTCATCTTAAGCCCAACCAGAAGGAGACTCAGGCTAGGTTTGGTCTAGGTGGCTTTAAAATGGGATCTCTTCCTCACACTCTTCTTCTGAAGGTAACAAATTCTGGACCAAGGAAACTATCAGCATTGCTAGAAGACGACTCTACCAGATAGCATGTGAATGCCTGAAGCTGAAGTCAGGAAGCTCCTTGACAAGTTGGATAGTTCAGCGTTTGGGGTAACATGCCATTAGGAGTCCCAACATAGCCACACCTCTATAAAGGATAAAGGAGTCACAGCAACATTCTCTGGTCTACTCTATGAGACATTATAAAAAGGTTCTTTGGGTGGCTTAGTACTAACACCCTTGGACAGTTAGTGAGGCAATCTCATCATTACTGATGAGGCTTTAATGATTTTAATTAAAGGAGGACACAATTTTAACAAAATTAAAGGAGGGCCACCAGCTTGTGGTAACTCACGGTCTTCGCAGGTCCCTCCCCTGGGTGGCTGGGCATCTGTTTATACAGTACGCACCCAGGAGCAGCAGAGAGCCCCCAAAACTCCTCTTAATCGTGGCAGATGAAGCTCCTGCTACCCTTTACTTTAAGGCTTTGAGTTCCGGCCACCCCTGGGAAGAAAGGCACCTTCAATCATTGCCTACAATTTGCCCGTCAGGGTGAATAAAAATTATCAGATCAAGTTTTAACTGCGGAAACAGAGAAGACTCTGGCTTAGATGGGAAGGAAAGGAAGGTCTCCTGAAGGAAAACACAGGCAGGGATGTGAAACACTGAGGATGGACCACACCCTTTCATTAAGGACCAGGTCTTCACTGCTAATATGCAGGGCTCTAGTAAAGAGAAAGCAGTAAAATCATGGGTTTTATGACAAAACAGAACATGGTCAACATTAGATCAGCGAGTTGTGAGAGCTGAGTTATGTGCAAAGACTGATGAACCATTTTTGTAAATGTAAATTTAACGAAAAAAGACCATGACTTATTTAGGAAAAATAGAACCAAATGGAATAGTACTGGAGTGAAAACGTTAAAGGTTCACTCTTCCATCAGCACACATTTGGGCACTGCACAAATGGTTCAAATCTTATGTTCTGGGCTTTCTGAGTAAACAAGAATGAGATAAACACTGAACTGAGTCAGGAAAAGGGTATAAAATATGATTAATTCAAATTCAAAATTAATCAGGCAAATAAAAAGGAAAGAGCTAAATGGCTTCAAACATGAGCAGTAAACTATGATTCTGAATGCCCAGAAGGGTTGGAGAAGCCAGAAAAAGTGTCTGGACATTGGAGGTGGAAAAACTCTAGGCAATGTGGACTTTCAAACAACCTGTTAACATGCAATAACTGAATTAAGCATGGCCTGCCAAGAGACTGTTAGCTGGGAGATGACTAACACACAAGCCAGAACCTTGACCATAAACAATTAAATATCTAAAAATTTCACACAAAGTTTAATATTAAAAAGTGGTAAGACTTCACCAGTACTTTGCAAAGAAGCATAAATCATGAGATTTCTATTCAGAATCAAACACTAATCCTAAAAAGAGGCAGCTTTCTCTGTGCAAAGTAGGCTGGTGACAGGTAGTGCTGCTGAATATGTGCCTGAATCCCCTGGGGTGTGGGATACGCATGTGTGGGGCATGGAAGGTAAATAAATATCCACTCACACATGGACCATGACAGACAACTTCAAAAAAAAAAAAGAAAGAAAGAAAGAAAGAAAGAAAGAAAGAAAGAAAGAAAGAAAGAAAGAAAGGAAAAACAAGGGAGGTGGGAATATAATGAACAAGGAAATGGCAGAATGCCATGTTTTTACTGTGGTTTCTAAGAACTTCCCTAAGTTAACTCTACTATGCCATTCTTTTTTTTTTTTTTTTTTTTTGAGACGGAGTCTCATTGTCTCCCAGGCTGGAGTGCAGTGGCACGATTTCGGCTCACTGCAAGCTCCACCTCCCGGGTTCACGCCATTCTCCTGCCTCAGCCTCCCAAGTAGCTGGGACTACAGGCACCCGCCACCATGTCTGGCTAATTTTTTGTATTTTTAGTAGAGACAGGGTTTCACCATGTTAGCCAGGATGGTCTCGATCTCCTGACCTCGTGATCCACCCACCTCGGCCTCCCAAAGTGCTAGGATTACAGGCGTGAGCCACCGCGCCCAGCCAGCCATTCTTACCTCTAATTTTCAATCTGAGTCCTGGTTTTGACCATCCCTACACACCATGCACTGCATTTCTGTTAGTATTTTTTTCCTCTGCTTGGCAAACAAACAAACCCCTTCCTTTCCTGCTCTTTTCTGCCCAGTCTAGTTTTCTACTTAGTTCAATTCTGTTAATTCTCTGAGGCCCACTTCTTCTTAGAAACCTTCCATGGGAACTCCAGTATTGATCTTTTCCCTTATAACCAATTTATAAATGTTCCATTTAATTGAATAATGTTAAAATACCTTTAGAAATGAAGTTTGGCTCCCTTAAGAAGTGGCTGGCAAAAATTGAGGTGGGGTGAAATTGAAGCTGGTAGGGGAGGGTGGTAAAACTAGAGCCCCTCACTCATAAGTGGGAAGAACGCTGAGTGAGTAACAGTCAAACCGCAGATGGGGTAAGTGCTTTCAAACTGAAAAATCTTTCTGGAGTCTTAAGGGAAAACACATGCATGGGGCAAAGAGCTTCTAGCCACCACTATGTATTCCTTTTGCTGAAATAAATTAAAAACAGTTCCTCTGACAGGAGAGATGTAGGATGGGAAGTGTCCAAAGGCAGGGAGGGGAAAAAAGAGAGAGCATGGGTTTGACTGTGACAGAGCAGAATTTGTTCACTGTGATAAGGGTATTGTGGACACTGGGCAATGAGGATTCAGATAAGGAGAGCTTGTCTAGTTAGATGATCTATAATGATGTCACAGAACAAATGTATGGGCCTCACTAGAACAGTGTATGTAAAAACCACCAACCTTCCAGGGCACTCTAAGTGGTCATGATGATTGAAGGGTATTACTAAAATTTAGTGAGCAGGGGCCAGGGCTGCTGGCTGTTCTGTGACACACAGGGATAGTCCCATATGACAACTGTTCTGTATCTCATATAATTCATGCAGGTTAAAAAGAAATTTGATTATTACTAAATTAGTCTAGAAGCTCACTGTTTTACAATTAAATATAAAGTACTTTTACATGGGTTTAATATACCCTAAATTTCCAGGAATGAAACTACTGAATAATAATTTACTTAAGAAACACTTCGTGTTTCTGTGTGCTAAACACTGCTCATCTAATTCTTGTAACAAGCTCCTAAATGAGGAAGAATTATTATTATTCCTATTTTGTAGATGAGGAAATGAAACATGGAGACATCATGTGACTAGCCTCTCAGCTGGCAAACGGCCGGAGAGATTCAAACGTAAGCAGTATGGTTTCAGAATCCATTCTCACCACCATTCCACTTTTCTGGGAGTATTGTTTTTGTCTGAATTCAATCAAGAATTGTGTATCATTTCAGAAAATCACATCACCTATGGTCAAAGACGCTCTTGATATCTGGGTCACCATCAAGAACACCTGGATCAGTCCATATTTGTTACATTCACAGTGACAGTGCAGATCAGTGTAAGCATCTGACTTGTTCACTGTCTCCTAATGCAATAGAAGCATTATGATATATTATATATATGTATATATATAATGCCTGAACATGAAATATTCATTAATTCAACAAACATTTAGTGAATTCCTACCACGTGACAGGCACTGGGGGACACAGTAGTGAACAAAACAGAAAAAAAAATCCTGTCCTCATGGAGCTTAATTCTTATAAAAAAAAGAGTGAGAGGGTGGATATAGAAAATAAAGAAAATCAGTTAAGTGTAGAGAATGATGAATAAGTGTTATGGGGGGAAAAAAGCATGGAAGGTGATTAGGGAGTGAGTGTGGAGAGTAGCTTGCAGTTTTAAGTGCGGGGACCACGGGAGGACCCTCTGAGAAGGTGACCTCTAAAGACCCAAGGAGGCAAAGGGAGAAGAGTTGCACACACAGGTCTGAGTTTCCAGGAGGACATTTTAGTGGAGAGGACTGGCAAGCAGTAAGAAATTGGGGTGAGGACTGATACTCTGCAGAGAAAACAGGGCTAGAACCTGTAGGTTTGGGAGTTATCTGTAGAAAAGAGATAGATGGAACCCTGGGGCCATAGGGTATCACTCTTGGGGAGAGAATGCTGGGAACACTTGTGTTAAGAAGGAGGGGTATAATGGGAAAAGAGAAGGTTGTGGTTCCATCAGCTAATTGGGAGAGCACTTCTAACTGAGAAACCACACTCAATTTGTGACCTTCACTAATTCATTCAACAATTATATGAGCACTGATTATAGACTGGTAATGGCCAGGTACTGTTACAGACTCATAAAGATTTAGATTTTGAATCCAAATTAGACAGAGGGAGGATTGCCTAAAGGAAAATGGACACCACAAAATGGATCCACAAAACCGTAGTCAACATTTGCTGAGTGGCTTAAGAAACTGGGAGGAATTACAGAAGATGAGTTTTTTTCCCTTGTGCAGCTTACTAAAGTTCTGTGAAAGCAGAAATTACATCTAAAATACTGGTAAACCATCAAGCAAATGCATTTCCTTAGGTCTTCTCTTATGACCAAAACTCTAGTAGCACCCCCAAATCATATCTGCTCTTTTCCTTCATAGTGTCTGTTACAAAGTGTAATTAAACTTTGGCTTATTTGCTTATTTAATAATGTGTGTCACCCCCACTAGATTATCCACTCCATAAATTCAGGGAGAACATCTGTTTTGTTCACCACTACATACCAAAGCTAGCACAGTGCCTGGCACCCAGCAGATGATGAAAATATAGAACACAACCTTCAGTACTGAGAAGGCTGTTCTCTAATACTTGCTAGTCAAGTCATCAAGAAATCCTTTGCTTTCTGAGAATTCAACCATTCTTGGCTCCAACTTGAGAAAGTGCCATCCCAGAATAGTTCCAGAAATGGTGGTTTTCTGGATTTCTAATATCCTCAAATACAAATTTAGACAATACTTTGTTAGGACTTTGTCCCTAAAACACAAAGTCACTTCTCTTCAACCTCAAGCTTATCTTTTGAATTCATAACCATCAACGATTCTTTGAAAGGTGACCCGATGACATTTCTCCCCTGGGAAATTTAGCAGCCTATGCTACAGAGGTCTAAGCTATATATGATCAAGTTCCTATAATATTTTCAATCAAGTTTAGCTCCCCTAGGGCTTTTGATAGTCTTCTAGGACTATTTCAGGAAATCTGGCTAATTCCATTAAAGTTCAGAGACTAATGGTACCAGATTTGCTTTTCACTGGACCTGGCTACTCTTTTCAAAAAATGCTGCCCACAACTGTGGGAGGCTTCTCCGTTAGATCACATAAAAGAGTACCCTTTCATCGATCTCAAACACTTCCTGAAATACCATTAAAAAGAATATGACTAACAAAATTATTATTCATTTTCTTCAAATTGAGTTTCTAGACTACCAAACTGACATCTGATTACGTAGTTACAATTAGTGCCTCAAAAACAGAAAACAAGTGAACTTCAGGTATGTGTACAAAGGGGCCCATGAGAAGACCGGGTTGGGGT
Source organism: Macaca nemestrina (assembly GCF_043159975.1). NCBI lineage: Eukaryota > Metazoa > Chordata > Mammalia > Primates > Cercopithecidae > Macaca > Macaca nemestrina. The sequence continues at coordinate 97,751,974 of NC_092125.1, forward strand.
AAAAAATCATTTTGAAGGCTGAGTGAACTAGCCCTGGAACCTGATTTACTGTCCTAAACACAGCTTGGAGGTTTAGCCTGGGGTCGTCAGCCAACATGAGGAATGGCCTATTACTTTCTGGCTTCTAATAATTAAATCACTGGTACCACGTACTAGAAAACTGTTTTATGTCACAATCTGAAATTCAAGACCCATAAAAACTAAACCAATGTTCAGAAGCACGTCCCTATAACATCTAGTAACCACGAAATAACTACCCTGAAGACAGATTAAGGACCAAACCTCTGCAATTACTACCCGTTAGGCCAAAGAGTACTCTTTCTTCTGAAAAACTATGGCTCTTTAATTGCATTTAAAATCAAGAGATGGGAATTACATGTTCTTCTCAGAGTATCAAAATGGCATTCTCTGCAATATCTCTGCCCATTGTGTTGGACAGGCTCAGCTTCTACAAGGAATCACTGAATTCAAATTCTAGAGCCTGAAGGGACTTTAAAGGATAAGAGGACTGATACTACCAAATTACTCTCTGCCTATTAAAAAGTCTGGCACACGTTTTACTGATAAAATGGAATCTTAAAATATTTTCGATAGTTGTCACACAACACTACGAATATTCAGGGGAAAAATGTATTCAAAGGCTAGAATAACTGCCTTAAGTTAAAATGATTGAGATCTGACATGACATTATAATTTTAGACCAAATTATAAACAGAATTCTCTTATATGCAGTCAGAAAGCAGTCTGTATAACATTGAAGACAACTGTTCTTCAAATTTGTGTTTTCATAGGAGGGAGTGTCTCTTCCTGCTATGATTTGGATATTTGTCCCTCCAAATCTCATGTTGAAATTTGATCTCTAATGTTGGAGGTGGGGCTTAAGGGGAGGTATTTGGGTCATGGGACTGATCTCTCATGAAGAGGTTAATGTCCTCCCTCAGGGGTGAGCGAGTTCTTGATTTATTAGTTCCCATGGGAGCTGGTTGTTTAAAAAAGTCGGGTATCTTCCCTCTTTCTCTTGCTGCTTCTCTTATCATGTGATTTCTGTACACACAGGCTCCCCTTCACCTTCTGGCCATGAATAGAGGCAGCCTGAGGCCCTCACCAAAAACAGATGCTGGCACTATGCTTCTTGTACAGCCTGCAGAACTGTGAGCTAAATAAACCTCTTGTCTTTATATATTACCCAGCCTCAGGTATTCCTTTAAAGGAACACAAAACAGACTTACTACCATACCCACACAGGTAATAAAGCCTGTTGGAGGACAAAGAAACAGGTTGGACACCCCCATTACCAAACTCCTGAGGCCTCTCAGACACATCTACTTCTGTGCCTCAATTCAACTCAGACACACTCCTAGCAGTAATCACACTAGAATATCAGTTCCTGATGGGCAGGCATTTTTATCTGTTTATTCACCACTGAATCCCTAGTCCTTGACACACAGAAGGCACTCAATAAATATGTTTTGGAATAAATGAATGAATGAGGCCTTTGTTGTGTAGAAATGGTCCCATAGGAGGCTGATTTAAAGAGGGTGTGGGTGTCAGTGACCTCCTCTGCTAAACTCAAGAAACTGAGCTAAGCAAGAATTAGCATAAGTCAGCTGCCTCAGGAGAGACACGTTGTCCCATAGATTCAGTTTTTAACTAGATAATTCCTTTCCCCTCCAAAACAGGGTGAGAGTGGGGTTGAATACAGGGTGGAGACCAGGCTTACAAGTCAATGTATGAAACATTATTTGCCATGCTGGGTCTCATTTTCTCCACTGTCAGCAGTTCTCAGTCTGCATTGAACTTGGCTGCTTTTTAATCATATAATGTTCAGCAAAGCCTAGACGTTTGAGTACATTCAAGTGTTTACTTCCTTCAGTTCCTTACAACTGATCATTTTGTAGGCCTACATAAGTGAAACCAAGGAAACATCTTCATAAAAGTGTCTGGATTTATAAATAGTTTTATTGCTCCATTTAAGTTCTGCAACATGCAGCCCTACGTGCCGGCAAGTTTCATTAACAATAGGTAAGGCCAAATATATGTTGAGAACCTGCGATCGCGAATTCAATCTCATCCTTAGACGGAATCTAATCGCCTGTTGAGTCATTTAAAATTTTACTTTAAAAAAATTTTTAAAAATGTAAATTTTAAGTTTATCTTTTGAAAATAAAGGTGGGGACAACAGGATTCTTTAAAATCTTGCTTAAAAGACTAATACAGATACTACTCTCAGCAATACAATCATGGGAAAAAAGTAATTGATGACTGCCTTCTTTAAACAATTCTTATAAATGACTGAAGCTCACTTCGGTATTTTCAATATTCACTTTACTCCTGCAAATGAAGTGACCAGAAAAGATTAATTCTGGAAAAGATAGGTTAAAGGATTTTCTCGTTTGCTACTATTGGAAACCGATCTAGAAAAGTTGTCTAACAAAGTACGAAGAAAGGATCTCCATATTATTCAGATAAAAAGTATTGGAGGATTCATGATTGAACAGCTAGTAGGGGTCACGACCAAGTACAATTAAGGCACTGCTCTGCCATGAACTGATAATCCAAACCAAAAACATTAGGAACGTACCCTTTCTTCAGAGTCTCAAAAGGAATGGCTTAAGGTACTTTGGGAGGCTGAGGGGGGTGGATCACTTAATGTCAGGAGTTCGAGACCAGCCTGACCAACATGGCGAAGCCCCTATCTCTACTAAAAATACAAAATTAGCCAGATGTGGTGGTGCACGCCTATAATCACAGCTACTAGGGAGGCTGAGGCAGGAGAATCGCTTGAACCCGGGAGGCAGAGGTGGTAGTGAGCCAAGATCATGCAATTGCACTCTAGCCTGGGCAAGAAGAGCAAAACTCTGCCTCAAAAAAAAAAGACATGGCTTAAGGACTATGGAATATTTTTGATTTCCATAATATGAAATAATTTGGAATATACTATCCTGCACATTAAATAATTGTTCCATTCTGTTAATTCTGATATACTACTACTTAAGCATATAAATAGCTTTTTTTAAGAAATTATCAAGATTTCTGAATTATTATAAAATGGATATAGACAAGTCATCTCTTGCTATGATTACACTATTATTCTGAGCCATAAAAACGAATTCTTCTTTTTAGCAGGTGACAAAGACTCTCCTTAAACTAACTCTAATCAGACTTCCCTAAGCCCCCTGCTCAAATGGGCCCGACCTTGGGCTTCCCTCTCGGTCCTTATAGAATGCAGTTTGAGCAAGAATCCAGCTAAAGTTTAACAAAAATCCTCCACCCTTGGTATCTGATTACCTTCGACATCTAATCACCCTGGCCTGCCTTCAGCAAGAATTCTGCTGAGTCGATCTAGCAAGAATCTCCCTTACCTTTGACGTTTCCACTTAGTAATTTTCCATCTACTGACCCCCACACCCTGCTCCTTGGCTATAAATCCCTACTTGTCCTTGTCGGAGTCAGACTCCAGTCCAATCTCTCTCCCACACTGCAAGACTCCACTGCAGTAATCCTTGTATTGTTTACATAGCCTCCCTTGAATAAAGTCCTCTCTATTGTCTTCAACAGTGTCATGAATAATTTTTCTTTAACTCAAGGAAATCACTGCTCTTAGTCCTATTTCTATTTCTTTCAGAAAATGGGAGCAGTAATTCTTACACATATACTGAGTGAATTCTGGTATTATAGCTCTGTAGGTAAGAAACCAAATGGTATTTTAGAAAATTGAAAAGTGAATTAACCATAAAATGCTCTGATCAATAAATGTTGTATCTTATTTACTTAGGAAAGAGTAAGAATACAGAGTGAAGGATAACAGCCAGGGATGGAGTTCAGGGGTGAGAAGTTTCTTGCTCTCATTTGTTTTAGAAACTAAATTCACAAAATTAGAGATTTTTTGTTGGTTTTTTAGAAGACCTGCCACATTAAAAATTATAAATACTGAATGAAAAATGAGCAAAATTGAGTAAATATCACATTCCAGTGTTCCATTTGACTGTGAAGATAACGAACACTGCTGAAAACCGAAAACTAGGCCTGCTCCATCCCCCAAGGGCCTTGCAGAATGTATGCAACACATGCTCTGAGAATAGCTTGGAGACCAAATTCCCAGAGATTCCTGGTTGTAACTATGGAACTCAAACCATAAAGAGATTTTTTAGCAAGGATGTCATTTTGACTTTTTGAACTCCAGAGAGTTTCTCATGCTCTCTTATGGAACAATTCCTAATAGGTGGCACTGATACAGCAAAAACATAGTCTTCCTGGAGGATCCATAGTTGTATCACTGGAGTGTTAATACCAGGGTTAAAATCAAAGAGAATTCTTCCCCAGTCTCCTCCTAATATTCACTCCTGTTTGATAAAGACTCTGCAGGGGCCAGGTCTAGTGGCTCACGCCTGTAATCCCAGCACTTTGGGAGGCCAAAGCAGGCAGATTGCTTGAGTCCAGGAGGTCGAGAGCAACCGGGGCAACATGGAGTAATCCTGTCTCTATGAAAAATGCAAAAATTCGCTGGGCATGATGGTTTGTGTCTGTAGTCCCAGCTACTCAGGAGGCTAACACCTGAGCCTGGGAGATTGAGGCTGCAGAAAGCTGAGGTCTAGCCACTGCACTCCAGCCTGGGTGACAGACTGAGACCCTGTCTCAAAAAACAAATAAACCAACAAAAAAACAGACTCTGTAGGTCTGAAGTCAGGTACTCAGTAGCATCTTATGTAAGTACTTAAGTGGGAGACACAGACATGTGCTCATCAAAGCAAGTGGCCAAGGGATGAATGTTCCAGGGTAGTATCAGGGCAGGGACTGTTCAGATGAGATGTCTAACCAAATTCCCAATTATTTGTGATCATTCATTGAGCTAGCATGCGTGAAATGCTTATACAACACAGTTTCTATCTTTAAGCAGTTTATAATCAAGTTGGTAGGTAAAATATATATGGAAGAAAAATACTAGTAACAGTTCACAAGACCAGATATGAAACATTACAGGAAAATATAACAGTATGCCTATAACTAACACAAATTAACAAACAGTAAACTTGTTATTAGGATCCCATTTGTAGTTATATTGTAAAAGATAATTATAGTATCTCACAGTGAAAAGTCATTCAAGAATAAACACAGTAAGGATGGGATGGTGTTTTGGAAACTGCAAGACTTATCTGTGAAGTCCAAACATACCGGACTGGTATAGTGACAGCAGTAATGATTATAGTAAATTAAGGAAATTTCTGTCCAAACAAAGAAATTAATAGAACTGCCTTTAACCCAAGTGCAGATATATAAAAGTGCTTAAGGGTAAGGAGAAATAAATCCTTCTGGAGCAAATGGGAATGGAATAAGAAGAAGGTGACTGAGGGTATTGGTGTTTTGTTTTATTTTGTTTTCAAATAAATGCTTTGGTTTAAATTACTGATAGGATCCCAACTTCTGTAATTAACTTGCCGTTCTTACTTCTGCAGACTTGTTCTATCTTGCCATCATTTGCAGGTTCACTTTATCATAAGCCATGTGCAGCATATAATAGAAATGAGAATTATAAATCTTACTCAAGTTGTGTATTTAAGAGCTAGTATGTGTAAAGGAGCTTGGGGCGGTGCCTCCTATTCTTAAGGATATGGACACCACCTCAAGATAACTGTATTTTACTCTTTACAGAGGGAATTTTTAACAAAGAAATGAACCAGGCTGAGATACAATGCCAAACACTGCATTTAACCTTCTTTACCAAAACTTGTACAGAGCTGGATAACCAGTGGCCTGACTTATTGGTGCACTTCTTTTAGGTCTGATTACCACACGCAGATTTAATTCAGAGTGGCAAAGAGTGCTAGGCCATGTTGTACAAACACTTCCTTTCCTGATCCCCAGACACCATTATTGCTTATTTAGTTCCCCAGCCTTAAGTGGTCCTGCCTTCCGGTTTATTTGCCCACTGGATAACTCTGAGGAGGCAGTGGTGAGCGCTTCCTTGCAGCAGAGGCTGCATGAGATCAGATCCTCGACATGCTTGCTGATCCTGCAATATAACACAGTGAGATGACAAGCCTATGTTTTGCACAAATGTAGGGGAAAGAATCAAACAGATGGTAATGATGATAAAAGGAGAGTTACAGAAATACTCATGTGTAGTTTATCTACAGAACAAACTGCATACCTTGTATGCATAGAACTGAACAAATTACAAAGAAAACCAGGCATTTCATTCATCCATGAGATGGATTCAAGATTAGAGCTGTGAAGAGCTCTGAAATGACATAGTCCCTTCATTGTGGACATTAAGAATCTGAGGTCCAGAAACACCTGGGTTTATTTTAAGTTCTGTAACTTATTCTCATTATTCCTCTGCTTGGAGACAGTCCAAGGGAAGGACTGCTCTTCATCCTCTATGATATGATGAAAAAATTATTATCCTCTATGATACTGATGAAGAAATTGATGAAAAATTGATGAAAAAATTATTTTAAAAGTGCAAATTACATAAAAGTACCTTATTTAGCTGAGTTTTATTTCAGAACATTACTTACTTTTTCTGATTCTGGCCTAACTGGGCTCCAAACTGCATGTGGATCAGAAGACCAGTCTTGGTTTTAGCTCTGATGCTACTACACCGTATCATTTTGGGGAAACTCACTTAGCTTCTTTGACTTTCTATCTTCTAATCTGTTTTCATTCATCAAATATTTATTGAGTGCCTGCTATGTGCCTAGCATGTTACAGGTGCTGGAGTGGAGAAGTGAACAACAAAACAGATGAAAGCCCTACCCTCCCAGCATTCATATTCTAGTGAGCAGACAGTAAGCAAGAGAAGTAAGTAAATATACAGTATGTTTGAAAATGATAAAGACTAAGGATAAAACTAAAGCATGGAAGGTGGATATGAAACGTTAGGGCTAGACTGGAATTTTGGAAAGAGTGGTCTGGGAAGTCTTGACCAGCAAGATGGCTTTTTTGTGTGTGTGAAAAGGTGATTTTTTGTTCAAGACCTGGCAGAACTGAGGGAGTTAGTCAAGCAGGTGTCTGGGGAGAGGGCATTACAGATAGGGGAAACAGCAGGTATAGAGGCCCTGAGGCAGGAGCATCCCCTGAGTATCTGAGGAATAGTAAGAGGACCAGTGTGACTGAAGCAGAGAGAATCAAGGGAGGAGTAGGAGGCAATGAGGCTGGAGAAGAAACCAGCGGACCTTACAGGTTGTATTAGTCCGTTCTCACACTGTTATGAAGAAATACCTGAGACTGGGTCATTTATAAAGGAAAGATGTTTAATTGACTCAAAGTTCCACATTGCTGGGGAGGCCTCAGGAAACTTAGAATCATGGCAGAAGGCAAAGCAGAAGCAGGCACCCTTTTCACAAGGGGGCAGGACTGAGTGAGTACAAGCAGGAGAAATGTCAGACGCTCATAAAACCATCAGATCTCGTGAGACTCACTATCATGAGAACTGCATGGGGGAAACCGCCCCCATGATCCAGTTACCTCCACCTTGGTCCCAACCTTGACATGTGGGAATTATAATTGAAGATGAGGTCTTGGGGCTGGGCGCGATGGCTCATGCCTGTAATTCCAGCACTTTGGGGGGCCGAAGCGGGCGGATCATGAGGTCAGGAAATCATGACCAGCATGGCTAACATGGTGAAACCCCACCTCTATTAAAAATACAAAAATTAGCTGGGTGTCATGGTGCGTGCCTGTAATCCCAGCTACTTGGGAGACTGAGGCTGGAGAATCGCTTGAACCCTGGAGGCGGAGGTTGCAGTGACCTGAGATCGTGCCATGGCACTCCAGCCTGGGTGACAGAGTGAGGCTCTGTCTCAAAAAAAAAACAATGATGTTTTGGTTGGGGACACAGCCAAATCATATCACAGGTCACACAGATTTGGGCCTTTATCCTAGATAGATGTGACACAGTTGGAAGGTTTGAGCAGTCGCATCACGAACGGACTTAAATTTTAATAAGATCACTTTGATTAGTGACTTGCTTATTTCAAAGTATGTGATAATCACTCATATTTCCAAAATTCTTAAGGATTAAATATGATGACGTTTGTGAAGGACTTTCAGGATGTCAAGTGATATAAAATGGGAGTAATTGTTATTGTGTGGAGTCAGTGTGTGTGGCACAGTGGAGAGACATCAGGCTTTGGAATTACAGACTTCATCTATAACATGGGGATGTTAATACCTAACCCATAGGGTGGCTGCAAGAGTTAATAATGTCAAGTACTGTCCCTATCACATGCGCACACACCTCTGAATACAGCAAGAACTGAAAGGTGTCACTGCATTCTGGATCACAGGAAAGAGCCCTAGGAATCAGCCATCCTGGGGTCTAGCCCTTACCTTCCACTGCCTCACAGTCTTACGGAGAAGAAATAAACTGCATTCTTCATAGTTTGCTCATTTTCTTCATCTCCCCAATGGATGGGGGTTAACAATGGCTGCTGTTTTCCTGTGGTGGTGTGAGGGCTGAGGAGTTAATGCTTGTAACACCACTGTATGAAATGAGATACTGCAGAGTGTTTCTACTGTTAATATAAGTGTGACTAAGACTTACATTAAGGAGGAAGTGAAAGAACCCAGAGAAAGCTGTTGTATTGGAAACAACATAGCTTTATTTTGAAAACATTATCCAGAATCATTTCAGTTCTATGACTTAGTGGGGAAAAAAAAAAAAAAAAGATAAAGAAGAGGAAGAGGAGGAGGACATGACCAAAGAAGACAAAGAAGACAGTGGATGAGAATGATGACAAGCTCGTAGCGGCAGATCTCTATCACACAGTGGGAACGGTTCCAAAGGGGAAAATTTGGCAAGGACTAAACTTTCTTTAAGTCATCATTTAGTGCTAAGAAAGCACTAAAAATTGGCAAGTTTCTCATCCCTTTTTCATTTTTAAGACAAGTTATCCTAACCTGCTTCTTATAACAGCACTTCTCACCAGAATCCTTGACATCTCTTCTTTCTGCGCTTCTTAATAAAAACCCTGGGGCTCCTCCTGACTAAAAACAACTAGAACCGCCATGCAGTTCATATGGGTCACCACTCTTCTCTAAGGGAGCCCGGCTAAAGAACTGAAAACTGGGAAAACTGGGTTGGTTTATGATAGCAAATGCAGGCCATAAACTTTCTTAAAAGAACCTACCTTTCTTGGGATTTTTTAAAAACCAAGATTTTAAAGCAGAGAAGGCAAGTCTAAGTCCACACAACTTCTTCCACAGACCAACAGTGACTTGTTACTTTTACACTACACAAAGCTACCTAGACTACAGCTGGGCCTCACAAACCCCAGACAACTGTAAAGTTCAGTCAACACCCATATTTTTGCACTATCAGGCATTGTGTAATCCTAACAGAGCAATGAATATGTTCAATTTAACCTTTATTTTTTAAGCAGGGACTAAAAATACCCAATTTATATATAGCACAGCAGATTCAGTTGACAGGGTACAATAAACAAGGCCTTTTCTCAGATATGTAAGGCAGAGGTGATGCTCTCCTAATGGGAGTTTGTTCCTATGATCAATATGATTCAATTACATAAATATTTACTTAGCAGCTATTATGTGTTGGGCACTGAGAGATGAGTAAGACCTTGCCCCCGACCAAGGCGCTTGTCATCTAGGAAAAGAGGCAGCTATGTAAACTGACATCATCCAGGATAGGTGTGATACAGGTATGCATATCGTTCAACGAGAATAAAGAGGAAGGTGCCTCCTTAGCCTGGGGATGTGGAGAGGTGACAAAGAAGATTTTCTGGCCAGGCACGGTGGCTCATGCCTGTAATCCCAGCACTTTGGGAGGCCAAGGAGGGCGGATCACAAGGTCAAGAGATCAAGGCCATCCTGGCCAACATGGTGAAAGCCCGTCTCTACTAAAAAATACACAAAAATTAGCTGGGCATGGTGGCACACGCCTGCACTCCCAACTACTCGGGAGGCTGAGGCAGAAGAATTGCTTGAACCTGGGAGGCAGAGGTTGCAGTGAGCCAAGATTGTGCCACTGCACTCCAGCCTGGGCAACAGAGGGAGACTCCGTCTCAAAAAAAAAAAAAACCTGAAGGAGGTGACACTTGAGACTAAAGGATTCTTCAGCCAGGTCTGAGGTGGGGGAAATTCTACAGAGGGATAAGCATTAGTAAATACATCAAGTCATGAGGTATGTTGTGCCAGGCAGTACTGAAATACAAAATATGAGTGGAAAGTGGGAAAATGAGGCTGGAGAGATAGAAAGAGGTGGTTCACATAGAGTTTAGAGTTTATCCCAAAGGCAATGAGGAGACAGAGGAAGGTTTTAAGGAAGTGAGAAACAGGATGGGATATGTATTTTATTAAAATAAGTCACTGGTGGTAATGTGGAAGATAGATCTGAAGAGAAGTGGTTGGACTTGGAATCCATTTTGAAGCTAAAGTTAATAGGATTGGCAGATGGATCAGAGGTGGATGAAAGAGAAGGCAAGGAATCAAGATTGTTCTAAGTTTCTGGCATGAGCACCTGGGAGACCTAAGATGGGTAGGAGTTTGGGAAGAAAAGTGAAGAGTTCAATTTTGAACATGCAGGTGTTCGAGAATGTTAGGGAGGCAGCTGAGGAAAGAGTCCTGAACTCAGGAAATAGCTACAAATCTGGGAGACATTAGCTCACAGATAATATTTAAAGCCATATGTGGCAGAAACTGCTCCCTGTCCTCCAAACTCCATCACTCTCTTTTTCCTCTAGCAAAAGAACTGCTCCATTTTAGCTGGAAGCCATGGCTACCTACCTAAAGACTACGTTTGCTAAATTGTCTTCAACAAGTTATCATCATGTGACTCAGTTCTGGCCAAGCAGATGAAACATGAAACTTCTGAGTCCTAAAGGGAAGGGATATGTTCTTCACTTCCTATTTTCTTCTTCCTGCTGGTTAGAATACTGACAGGATGCAGGGGCTGGAGTAGCCACCTGGGACCAGGAGATGGAGGCAGCATGTTGAGAACAGCAGAGTGCAGGAAAGAAAGAGCGTGGGTCTCCAGTACTAACAAGCTATCCTATCAGTCTTGGACCACCTCCCACACTTTTACAGGAAAAAGAAATCAACTTTCATCTTGTTTAGGCACCTGCATTCTGGGGCCTCTGTCATAGTAGCCTAAACTATATTGTAATTTATATACCATGTGATTGAATAAGACCACCTAATGTAAATGACGAGTTAATGGGTGCAGCAAAGCAACACGGCACATGTATACATATGTAACAAACCTGCACGTTGCACACATGTACCCAAGAACTTAAAGTATAATAATAATTTAAAAAAAAAAAAAAAAAAGATCACCTAGGCAAAAGACTAGAGGGTCTAGGCCTTGGGATATTTCAATGTATAGGGTTTGGAAGAAGAGACAGAGTCAAATGAGACTGAGAAGCAGCAGCTAATGAAATAAGATGAAAAACAAAACTAGACAAGTGGTCTCAGTAGAAATCAAGTAAATAAAGTGTTCCAAGGTGATGTCAAATGTTGCTGGAAATAAGATGAGGATGCAGAAGATAATAATAGCATGATGGTGATGGAAACTTTGGTAAGTAGTTTCAGTGGAGTGATGAGATGAAAGCCTGTTTGGAGTGGGTTAAAGAGAGAACAGCAGGACAGAAGGAAGGAACAGCAAGTCTAGATGAGTCTTTCAAGGAGTTGTGCTAAATAGGGTCCCAGAAAAGTGAGCTGGTGACTGGAGGGGAAACTAAAATTTAGGGAATTTTTTTAAAGTGAGCACTATTACTATCAAACCCACTGCCACGAAAAGTTTTACTAAAAAGCAAGACTTCTGAAATACAGTGAAGTAGTTACATTTTTATAAAGGAGTAATTCTCTCTTTAAAAAGATAATCGAAACTCACCTTCTTAAAGGAATGGCAGCTTTCCTCATAATAAGCTGTTAAACTTTGAGATCTTTAAGGTTAGTATCACAACCTATTGCTACACTACAAATGGAAATAGTGGTGGTTTACGGAACTCATTTGGAAATCAGTGCCTACAACTTAAAAAAAACATATTTGTTACAGTGTGACAACTTTCTTCTACTAACTGCTTGCCTGCCTTACATTTTTGGCACCAATGGGTAAAATTTTTCGTGAACTTTTCTCATCTGAAAAATATGACCATTTCCTTGAAAATCTTTATGCTTTTATGTTTCTCTGATATTCAAAGGGATATCTCTGATACTATGAAAATCACTAACATTTAGTAGGAAAGGAGATGGGGGAGGACTCTTAACTCTTCACACACAATACTCCATTCATAGGCAATTATTTCTTTAGATGTAATTCTAACATATTCAGTTATGTGAGTCCAAAAGGCAAATCTATACTTGACACTAGCCAAAAGAGCCCTGTAATTTCTATTAGTAGCCCAGAGTCTCATATAATACCTTAAACAAAAATGAGAGCAGAAGGTTTCATGTGAAAGATTCACAGACAGGGAATGGGATGAAGAAAGTGCACTCCAGGCAGGTGAACAGTAGATGCAAAGGCCCTGAGGTGGGAGTGTGCCTGGCATGTTCAGGGGACAGCAAAGAGGACTCTGTGCATGCAGAGGAGGAAGCAAGGGTAGAAGGCTAGAAAATGAGGTCAGAAAAGCAAGTGTGTTTGTGTACATGTGTGGGAAAGGGAGGCAGAACCATGTAGAGTTGTGCAGGCAATTGTCAGGGCTTTAGCTTTGACTCTGAGTGAGATGGAAAGCTACTGGTAAGTTTTCAACAGAGGAGTGACATTATTTTATTATTATTATTATACTTTAAGTTCTGGGATACATGTGCAGAACATGTAGGTTTATTACCTAGGTACACATGTGCCATGGTGGTTTGCTGCACCCATCAACCTGTCATCTACATTAGGTATTTCTCCTAACGCTCTCCCTCACCTTGTTCCCCACCCCTCGACAGGCCCCGATGTGTGATGTTCCCCTCCCTGTGTCCATGTGTTCTCATCGTTCAACTCTCACTTATGAGTGAGAACATGCGGTGTTTGGTTTTCTGTTCCTGTGTTAGTTTGCTGAGAATGATGGTTTCCAGCTTCATCCATGTCCCTGCAAAGTCCTTTGTCTTCTTATAAGAGCAGTAATTCTATTCGTGAGGGCTCTGCCTTCATGATCTAATAACCCCCGGAAAGGCTGATTTTCATATCATTACATTAGTGAAGAGATTTCAACATATGAATTTTAACAGGATACAAGTATTCCAACAGAGATGAATTATTTATGGTAATTATGGTGCTGAAGTAACCAGAGATAAAAGGCATTAAAGTGAATTTTTTTTTTTTTTTTTAATTGAGAGGGAGTCTCACTCTGTTGCCCAGGCTGGAGTGCAGTGGCACAATCTCTGCTTAATGCAATCTCCGCCTCCCGGGTTCATGTGATTCTCCCACCTCAGCATCCCGAGTAGCTGGGACTGACTAAAGGCGTGCCACACCACACCTGGCCAATTTTTGTATTTTTAGTAGGAGTGACATGATTTAAGTCTTAACAGGATCACTCTAACATCAATGCTTTAGAAAGACTAAAGAATGCAAGGGTAAATACAGAAAATGTTAGGAATCTATTTCTGATGGTTTGGTCCAAAGTGGTAGTGCAAGAAGGTAAGAAGTAAGAGAGGTATGACTCAGGATGCATTTTAGAGTAGAGCCAGTAGAGTTTGCTGAGGGATTAGATACGGGATGTGGGAAGAAACAAAAGGGGTCAAGGATGACTGCAAGGAAAGTTTTTGGCTGTGCAAAGTGAAGGATGGATATGCTTTACTGTGACCAGGAAGAGAAGACTACAGGAGAAGGTTGAGGGTGGAAACAGTTTGGTTAAGTGTGAACTGACAGGAATCATGGGTGAAGATATTTAACAGGCAGTTGGTTACATGCGGAGTTCAGGGATTAGAGTGGGTTTGGAGGTATACATTTTCCTTCCTGTTAAATATTTATAAAAATTTGAGTGTGGATATTAAACACACGCTGATTAAGTGCACAGCCAAGTCACTTACTGTCATAATTAGGGTCCCAAAACAGCTTGATAGGTAAGAAGAAAATGAGCACACTCCAACAAGATGAAATTTAATATGTCAAAATGTAAAATCCCATACAAATATATGATGAGAGAGATAGGGTAGAACAGAGACATGTTTGAAAAACATCTGTAACATTTTCAAGTAACTTAAAGAGTATAATAATTGGATTGTTTGCAACTCAATGGATAAATCCTTGAAGGGATGGATACCCCATTCTTCATGATGTAATTATTTCATGTTGCATACCTGTATCAAAACAGTACACGTACCCCATAAATATATACATCTACCATGTACCCACAAAAATTAAAAATTAAAAAAATTAAAAAAGAAAAACATCTGTAGGTTTTAGTCAAGTGTAAGTTTGACAAGTCAAAGGTGAAATATAACTCTTCCTCAAATTCATGCCAACTAAGGTTGTGTTAAGAACACAACAAAAAAGGTGATAGTTCCATTCTCCACCTGCTAATTAGCACACAAGTAGTAGTGTTGCATTCCATTCTGGGTTGCTTCGAACCTAGACCATAAGGGAGCAGATGAAGAAACTGTATTTCTACGAGCAGATGTGGAGAAGATGTGGCATACAAAATGGCCATCTTCAAAGACCTGGTAGCCTACCACATGAGGACGGCATTAAGGCTTTTTCTCTGACCCCTAAAAATACTGAATTAGAACCAATAATTGAAAAGATTGAAAAGCACAGATTCTGGAGCAGTAATAGAAATAAGTTTCTAACATTTATAAAGGAAATTTAAAGCATTAAAACATTATTTCCTACAATCTCATATGAGAAAACTACAACAGAGAAAAGTGCCATTAAAATGGCACAACAGCAATTACTTTTGCACCGACCTAATAATACAGCTAAGGAAGAGATGGGATTACACTTGTCTCTGTCTGTTCAGGTTGCTGTGACAAACTGTATACACAGGATGGCTTATAAAAACCAGAAATTTATTCCTCACAGTCTGGAGGCTGGGAAAAACCAGATCAAAGCACTGGCAGATTTAATGTCTGGTGAGGGTCCCTTCCTGGTTCACAGATATTCATCTTCTTACTGTGTCTTCAAATGGCAGAAGGTGTGAGGAAGCTCTCCAGGGCCTATTTTATAAGAGCACCCCCATGCATGAGGGCTCTGTCCTCATGACCTAATCACCTACCAAAGGCTCCATATCACAGTATGGTAGGGATTTCAACATATAAATTTTGGGGGGCTACAAACACTTAGTTTACAGGAACATCTATACCTACCTATCTCAAAAGTCCACGATTATATACAAGTCTAAAGCTCCGTCTGTCTCTCTCTGCACTCCCTGGATATTTTCAAGTGTGTAAAGAGGATTAGGGCATTCTTATTAACAAACGGAATAAAAAATATTCCACCTAGTTTATAAGTACTTGCTAATCTAAAGAGCTTTGTGACAATGTTGCACCAATTACTGAAACCCATTTGCATCTGTCTTTCTTTACAACTGAGTGCAGTACCTATTAGATTTCTCTATAAAACCAGATTATCTATAATGAAAGGTCACTTGAATCAAGGGTAGGGAGAGAAGTAATTCTGTTTTGGGGAAGAAACTTCTTGGGAGTGGTTATCACAATGGGTGATGCCCCTAGAACAAAGCAGAGAATGTGAAAGTTGGTCATGACTCTTCCCCTGTTTCTAGGAAAACATGGGTTACCTTAGGAACATGGATTTAATGCTCTCAGTGGTAGAATGATCTTACTCCATGGAAAACAATGCATTTATAACATGCTAAGTGCCATGAAAACATATCTGTTCTTTCCATAAGCATGTGTAAAATACAGGGGGAAAAAATCACTAGCTTAAAAACAAGAGGAAAAACAATTAGAAGGGAGTTTAGAAGAAGCAGAAACACTCAAATGGTATCTACTATGGAAGAAACTTAGTTGAACCCAGGATTCTGAGAATTATGGGACTTTACACAGAGGGAGTTGGCCATACACTTTCTTTAAAAGGGCATTGGAAAAGAACGTGGTATAGCCAACAGAAGCTTTGCCAACACCACTAGGAAATATCTAGGATTGGAAGGAGTCTCAGGCACAATAGCACACAGCTGCTATGTCACTTTGAAGCACTCACTCCTTCCTCTTGCAGAGCCCCTACTGCATCGTGGTTTCTAGCCCTAAAACCTAAGCATTTCCTGGTACTTCTTTGGTGCTTCTTATTTTTTTTCAAACTTTTTTTTAAAAAGTTTTGGTTCTGAAATGGCTCTTCTGTTAGAGGAGGATGGAGGAAGGTGGCAACAATCTACCAGCATTACAAATCCGAGGGAAGATCTGGTTTTGGGAGAACGTTTATGTAGCTTTACTCATGCCCAACCAGATAATGATCATAACCAGATCATTATCAATTCACACCTGAATGAATGTGGAAGTTCCTAATTGTGGCCCCTGATCATCCATGTCTAATCCAGCCTCTGTTTACATACAAGTTATCTTGTACACTGTCATGAGATTAATCTTTTCAACTATCATTTTTATTGTGT
Organism: Macaca nemestrina; assembly: GCF_043159975.1. Taxonomy (NCBI): domain Eukaryota; kingdom Metazoa; phylum Chordata; class Mammalia; order Primates; family Cercopithecidae; genus Macaca; species Macaca nemestrina. The sequence continues at coordinate 97,768,485 of NC_092125.1, forward strand.
CTCTTGCTTTTTGATGGTCCCTGCTGTATTGTGAAGAGTGGTGGTGGGATGCTTCTTTATGGTAGTGATGCTGGAGCAGAGAAGTAAATGAAGTGAAGTGAGCCATGTAACCATCTGGGTAAGAGGTTTTTAGAAAGATGGAAAAGCCCTGAGGCATGCAGGAGCGTCAACATGGGGAAGAGCAAGAAAAACTGTGCTGGAGTGGAAGGTTAAGGGAGATGGCAATAGGAAATGAAATTGGAAAGATAGATAGAGATCCATTGAGTTATGGGAGACCAAAATTAGGAGTGCAGACTTTTATTATGAGTGTAACTCATGATGAGTTAGAAGAATAACTCAATAAGCCTTGCTGTGAACAATGAATTAAAGTCCATTCAGGATCTCTTATTTTGTTACATTAGGGTTGAATTCTAAAGTATGATTTAAGAAGAAAAAATATTCTTTTGTATGTTGTACATGTTTAAATTAAAATCATCTTTACATTGGCCAAAGTTTTCCAATACTAAAATTCAACAGCAATCTTTATAAGTCAAGGGGAAAACATAAAGTTACACATAAAATTTTCTATTCTAATTGTGTCTTACAACTTTAATGCTATCTCTTGATAAAATGGATTAATAAGTAGCAAATGAATATGCAGACTAAAGATGCTTTAAAAATAATACATATACACATACACATATTTTAGGATGGAGACTTCTTTATATATCTTCAGATAAAATTATCACTTGTTTGCAGGATGGAATTTTATATATCAATGTTCTATATAAAAACACCATGACTTTTGCATTCTCCATGATTAAACAATAGATTCACTGAGTGTGATAGGCAGCCTCTAAGATAGCCCTCAGTAAGCCCCATATCTTGGTGTTCATACCCTTGGTATTTCCCTTCTATAGAGAGTGGGCTGAATATAATAGTTTGCTTCTAATGAGTAGAATATGGTAAAAGTGATGATATATCAACTCTGAGATTAGGTTACAAAGATACTATGGCTTCCATCTTGGACACTCTCTTGTGTTGCTATTGCGACAGAAGCCAGAGGACATGTCATGTGCTGTCTCATAGAGAGGCACATATGGCAAGGAACTGAGGGAGAACTCTGGCCAACAGCCAGTGCGGAATTGCAGGTCTCAGTCCAAAAGCTCACAAGGAACTGAATCCTCCCAACAACCATACGAGTGAGCTTGCACATAGATCCTACCCAAAAATGAGACCACAGCACCAGCCAACAGCCTGACTTCAACCTCATGAGAGACCCAGAGCAGAACCACATTGCTAAACTCTTGGATTCCTAAACCAAAGAAACCGTGAAATAAAAAATGCTGCTTTAAGCCATTAACGTTTTCGGGTAATTCGTTACATAGCAATATATAATTATTCATTGAGCTAATATAACATTTTAATGAAGTAGATCAGCTAAATTCTTAACAGTGGCTAATCAAAAAGACATTTAAAATGATCTGCAATATACATTTAATCATTTTAATAGCAAGTTTACCTTTATAATTTTTTTAGCTTTGAAAATTGTTATAATTTGTTTAAAAAGGGTCAATTTGGAAGGGACGGTCAAAAAATAGAAAGGTTATAGAAATCAATCAGATTCCCTGGTTCAGAAACCAAGAAATTCCAGTTTTACAGAGACAGAAGTGAATGATTAGGTTCCAATATGCCTGAAAAAATCTAGGGATTGTAGTGGATGGAAAATGAGGCTGTAAAATAATATTGTCTTAAAAAGTACAATAGTGGAATACAAACATCCCATATAAAATGTGAAAGTTAGTAAAAAAGATAACCTGCATTGTCATTCCAATTGACCATTTATTAGCACGTTTTGATTTTGTGCAACTTACTTAACTTCTTCAAGCCTCTGTTTCTTCATCCATATAACAGGAGTAATAACCCTATATTTTAGCGTTGCAAAGCACTCAGCACAATGCTTGGCATAGGGTAAACAACCCCCCAAAAAAATGTTAGTTCCTATAGCAATTACTATTTTCTATTATAGACTTAAATTAGAGTTTAGTTCCACTTTCAAAAAATAAAGTATTCATTTCAGGTTACTCCACAACTGGAGACCTTTAGAAAATTTAGCAGAATGTTCAGAAAACCAAAATTTAACCAGAGTTAAGAATAAGGTTTGCTCAAGATAAGGTTTGCTCAACAAAGTGAAAAGACAAACTCACTGAATGAGTAAAAATATTTGCAAGTCATATATCTCATAAGTGACTTGTACCTAGAAGATACAATTTTTATAATTCAATAAAAGATAAATTATCCAATAAAAATGGGCAAATGTTTTGAACAGACAGTTCTCCAAAGAAGATATATAAGTGGCCAGTAACACATAAAAAGATGCTCAGCATTACTGGGGTGGGGAAAGGGGTGAATGAGGAGTAGTGAACCCAATGCTAATGGGCATGGGTTTCTTTTGGGGTGATATGTTCTAAAATTGTACTAAAAACCACTGAGTTATAGATTTTAAATGGGTGAAATGTATGGTATATGAATTATAACTCAATAAAGCTGTTCCAGAAAAAAGAAGTATAAAAAAGGATAAGGCTTGCAAGGTTTAAGTGTATATTATTTAGTCTGAAAAAGACAGTAGAAGGCAATTCGATACTGATATTTAATATATAAAAACACGCAGTCATAGGGATGTTAGCTAGTTTTTCTCTATTTCCTCAAATACCTAAGTAACAATATCAGATTATGTTAACTATAAGAATTTTTTAACAGTAGTGTTTATCAGTAAAGGACCATAGTTTAGAGGTAAGTTGTTTAATAATTTTTCTCCTTAAAAACAGAACAAACATTAGAATTTCTTGGAACCGGCCAGGTACTGTGGCTCACGCCTGTAATCCCAACACTTTGGGAGGCTGAGGTGAGTGGATCACTTGAGGTCAGGAGTTTGAGACCAGCCTGGCCAACATGGTGAAACTCCCATCTGTACTAATACAAAAATTAGCCAGGCATGGTGGCGTGCACCTGTAATCCCAGCTATTCAGGAGGGATTGAACCTGGGAGGCGAAGGTTGCAGTGAGAAATTCTAGGAACCTGTTATTGGAGCCTACATTATAGGAATATGTTTTAGATGGGGCAGTTTGTATAATAAATTCCTTCAGGTCATTCCAGAAATAAATTCTCTTGTGTTATGTCTTGTAGTCTAAGATGGTCCTATTAAAATAAATATGGTGTAATTTTTATTTTTCTGACCTGGTTTACATATGGCCATTCTTGAAGGCATGGAGATAAAATTCTCATCTCCAAATGGCTACTTCAATCTCTATCTCTGCATAAAGTTATTTCTTCGGTTTACTTTAAATGTACAATTTGCTACCATTTTCCATCACTGAATCAAAACAGTAACTGACCATTGGATACAGAATGTCTCAAAAATTCTCTTTATAATAAATGTGAAGAATCTTGCGTTTCATATTGAGATAAAGCTATTTTTGAAAGAAACATAAGATTCTAATTCATTATGACAAATGCAATTTAATGCTCAAATGTTAAAATATGCTGTAGCTTAAAATCTAAAACATAGCTCATTGAAACTAGAAAACTAAAATGGCTCTCATAAAGATAGAAGCCAAAAATAATGATGACAAATTCAATGAGTATTTCCCCTGCTGCAACTTGACTGCTTAAACTGTACTGTGTGGGAAAATAAAATTGTTTTTAAAAACCCAAAACAACTAAACTAAGTGGGAGGTGGAGATTTAATTCTTTTGGGTTTATGAAAATGTACTGTCATCAAAAAATAAGCTCATAATTTATTTGCCTTCTAAAACATACAATCAACTTGAGTAAAAACATTAGTTGTCACTGGCCTATCATGTACAAAGTATAGAATTTTAGAGCCAAGAGGGAACTTTAAAGATCACCTACCTCAACCTTCTCATTTTATAGACGAGGATACTAACTGAACTCCTTGCTTACAGGTCACACATCTGGTTAAGGGCTGCGCAGGGTAAGAACAAAAGGCTTTGACTCCAAATGTAGGTTGCTTTCCCAAACATCATACTGACCCTTTACAGAGAGAGAGGATGTTGCCTGTACCTGCACAGACAAAATGGGTCTCAAGTAGAGGCTACATTCTTTAGGACTTTGTAACTCCTGAGAATATAAGCTATCACCTAGCCTTTCACTAACTGTGGGTTTGTACACTGGTTTAGGAACACATTGTTTTTTCATCTTTTTGTGATATTAAGGCCAAACTCACCATATTTCTTTTTTGGTTGTTGTTTCCTGGTTCTCATCTCCTGTGTTGAATCTTCTCTGATTATTCAAAATGCTGCTGATACAAGTTTTGGGCCACTTAGTGCTTGACTGCATACCTAGGTTTACAGAAGCTCCAATCTTGTGAGAGAGAGCTGACCTCCCACTAGTTAAGTGTATAAAGTACCAGATAATTTATTTCCCAGACTTCCTTGTAACTAGGGTACGGGCATATGGCCTAGGCTCTGCCATACAGACGCACCAGCTCCAGAATGCAAAGAAGACTCTTCTGGAAAGAAGGGTGGCCCTAGAAGGAGTGGCATCTAGTTGCAAGGGCCAGCCGTGGTTTTGGTTCTGGAAATACAGTTCAAGATCAGCGATATCACTGATGCAAGCTATGGTCTATGTCCAGCTCTGTGGTGTAATTTAGGACTTTGTTTTTGTTTACCATACCTCCAAGTTAGATTCGTTGGCCCTCCTAGAAATTCTACTTAAGTTACCAAGAGTTAGTTTCTGTCATCTGAAACTAAGAAAACTGATTGATACACAGCACCTATAAAGTAGCTAACAAATGTTCTTCTATATTGTAGTTTATCTGGGGCAGGAACTTTTATATAGTTTTCATATTTGTACCTCTCGGTTCATAAGGCAATGCCTAGCACCCATCAGGTTCTTAATAACTGTGGAATTGCACTGACTGTTTTCAAAGGTGTATGTGTATGCCTAACTATATGCCAAATGAGGCTCCCTGGAGTAAAAGGGAGAACAGAATGACACATTGCTAGAATGTATGAGAGCAGCAAAACTAACCAAACACAGAATAGGGGGTGGGAGATTTCTCATGTTTATAGCCCACTTTGGCTAAATGGATCTTAGTAGCTATCTTAGTTTGAGTTCAAGCCAGTTTTCCTGGGAAAACACATGGCCACATCTATAGAAATGTAGACAGTAAATTCATTAGTGAGAAGACAGACTGTTTATTTTTACTATTAAATGGTATGTTTTGTTTTGAAAGTAGAACTGGTCTGTTGGTCTAGGACAGGCTAGTTTAAGAAAGTGACTGACATTTACCTACTAAAAAATGCTTTTTTTTTTTTTAAAGGCTTCTGTATATTTAAATGCCATGGAAAAAGTAAGCAAACTTTGCAATAGATGGTTGCTAAATTTGGATGGAATGAATTTATTTTTAAGTGCTTTAATTAGGTAAACTTAAGATGACTAGAAAGCTATAGCTTACCATCTCCTAATTTATTTCTCCATATTTTAACATACCAGTGCGGGGGGAAAAAGTCTTTCTGGTTTATCACGGAAACTCCAGGATCGACATCTTTTTGCTGCCATCAAGCCAAATTATGTGCTCAATATTAAATATTTATGTAATAGATAACCAGAACACAAAACAGTAGCCATTAGTGTGAAATTATGGTAACATAAACTCATATTTAGTTCTGCTGTCTTGACTTAGTCATACGCTGTTGCTTGAGGGAAAGGCTGAAGACACTATTAAAAGTTAACACTTGCTTTTCAGAAAAATGACCTCAAAGGACCATGCAGAAAGTTCAGTTGTGGTTCTCTTCATTTCTCAGTCATCTCAGCTGTAAAATGGGGAAAATGTTTATCTCACAGAGGCTTTATGAGGACCAAATGCAATTATATCTGTTAAAGAACCCAGTAATAGACTTAACATAAATGGTGGGTACTCAAAAAAGGGAAGCTGAACCTGAATGTACAACTTAAAACTATTTAGTAATATAGGCAATGAACATTTAAAAAGCATTTTGTTCTTCAAAAAGGAAACAAAACTCCAAAATACTTTAAACCTTGTAAATACTTAATTTTACTTATTTCTACTCTTACTATTCCAACAGTATAGTTCAGACATTTTTTACCATTAGTAGTAATAGTATTCCTATTACTATCTCATAATTTACCCCATAATTCTTTCTTCATTGGACACTGAATATTATCTATTTTAAATGGGAAAATTAATATAAAGATCTCACTGTCAATTAGGGTGGTCCTTGCTTTAAAAAATGCAAGCGATGTGGCATTGCTCATTATTTTCTTCTGTATTTATTAATGTGTTATAATTTAGCTCAAAGTCACACAGTAATCAGTGACAGGATGAGTTGATCTTCCAAGAGAAGACAGAAATGTCTTCTAACACATTTATGTCTTGCCTTTCCCCATATCAAATACTAAGTCATTCTGCTTTCAAATAGAAGAATGATTTAAGTCCTCAGAGAATGTTCTTGGCCTAGTGTGGTGGCTCACGTTTGTAATCCCAGCACTTCAAGAGGCTGAGGCAGGAGGATTGCTTGAGCCCAGGAGTTTGAGACCAGCCTGGGCAACACAGTGAGACCCTGTCTCTATAAATGTTTTTTATATTATATTTTAAAAAGAATGTTCTTGGTATTGTAAACAAATTACATTTTATATTTAAATAAAATGCTTGCCTACAGATCTAAAGGTCTGAGATCTGGTCTCAGCTCTGTCAGTAGCTGGGTTGGATCAGTCATTCACCGCCCTCGACCTGTTTTCTTAGCTGTTTCATGAGGCTGTTGTGTTAAACTCCCCTAAGTTTTCTCCTGGGTCTAAGATTCTCTATGATCTATGTATGCCCTGCTTTCCAGTAAAATTATTAACTCTCTGAAGGCATGTATTACATTTTAGTCTTCTTTTGAAACCTGTACATTACTTGGCATAGTGCTATGGGGCTGAATATAAAGCTGAACAGCAATCACATTATACTAAAAAAACAAACATGTAACCAAATTATCATAATTTATAGTATAAAACTAAGCAATGACTGCAAAGTAACCATTACTTGACATTTATAATGGTGGTCTTAACTCTCTTACCTTTCAGTCAAGCAAATGACTTTATTTACCTGCTCTATGTAATAGGATAGTTTCTACGTGGAGTGTTCTGTCCTCTTATCTCTATAAGCCATCAAAATATTAGGGACTTGTAGACTTACTCTTTACATTCTGTGACAAGCAGCATGGAAGGCAGCCTCTAGGATGCCCCCAAATGATCCCCACTTCCTGGTATTCATACCCTTGTACATCCCACTCCTACAATGTACCAGGGTTGGTCTAAGTAACCAACAACATGCAGCAGAAGTGATGGTATGATACTTCCAAGATTAAGTTTAAAAGTCAGTGGCTTCCATCTTGGGAGTGCTCTTACTCACTTGCTTTCTCACTCTTATGGAGCAGTTGCTTTGGGGAAGCCATGTGGTGAGCAGCCCCAGAAAGAGGCCACCTGCTGCATGAGTGAACATGGAGGCACATCCCTGAGACCCAGTCAAGTCTTCAGCCCCAGCCAACAAGTTGACTCCAACCTCAAGAGAGATCTGGAAGCAGAATCACCCTGCTAAGCTGTCCCTAGATTCCTGACCCTCAGAAACTGTCTGAGATAATGTTTGTTTTCCTTCAATTGCTAGGTTTTGGAGTAACTTGTTACACACAATAGATAATATACATAAAGAATCCTTTTTTAAATATGAAGTACCCATCATCTATTGCCTAGATGATAACTTTCTAACTGTTGTCCCTACAAAAGCATCATCCCCTGCAATCTATCTTTTATGCTGCTGCTAGGGAAATCTTTTGAAATGTAACTCTGTTTATGCCTCTTCCCTGCTCAAAATATTTTAATAGTTCCCCATTGCTCAGAGGCTTAGGTCAAACTCTGTATCATGTCCTACAAGGCCATGATGAACTGGCTTCTGCTTGCCTCTACAGCTTCATCTGTACCTTGATCCATGTGCACTTTAGTCCAACTTTAATTCCCCAAATGGACTAAGTACTTTTCTTTCTCTGATATCCCTACTTATACTGTTCCCTATGCTCAGAATGCCTCATTCACTTGGCCAGTATTGAAGATTCAGTTCAAATTTCACTGTGTGTTCATTTAATTAATTACATTTTTTCTTGGATACAATGGATAGTGCCTGGCTTATATAGATACTTCATATATTCAATTCAGCAAACATTTTTGAGCAGCTACCATATATTAAGCACTTACTCTTCTCAGGCAGTAGGAATTACAAAGAATATTGAATAAACAAGGTCCTAACCTTAAGGAGCCTCCAACTTAGCAGGGAAGTTAGATGATAACTACTGATTACAAGTAAGATGAATGTTACAAAAATAAGAGAGTTCAGAGTATTCTAGGTACAAAAAGTGGGGAAGGGATCCTAACCTATTCCATGGACTCAGGGAAGCCATCTCTGAATGTTTATTGAGTAAGGGACTTAATGAAAAACTGTATCTATTCAGGATAAAAACACAGTCCTAAACTTCAGGTCAAAAATCCAAATCAGCAAATAAAATAAAAAGGCTTGGTAGTAACACACATGAAAAAGCTAAAGACTATATTTGACAGAAGGTACAATGTATAATGTAACTAGAAAAAAACACCTTGGTTTCACCAATAGAAATACACTATATAGAATTAGGAGATACTCCACTATGCTCAGCATTCATCGGTCCTCTTTAAGAGATGTGGAAAAACCAGAGTCCATTCAGAAGAGAATCACCAGAATCGAGGCACCATGAACCCAGGTCATAAGAATAGCTTCCAAAAACTGGAAGATCTTGAGATGTGAAGACTCAGAGGGTATATAGTATACACACAACTGAAGGTTTGTCACGTGGAAGAAATACTATATTTATATATAATCCTGTGGACTTAAGAGACAGAAAAGGAACAATTTACAAATTGCCAGAGCTATTTAAAGCAGGCAGTCTCTATAAATGGAGGTGGTTATATCTAAACTGGTTGGCCACGGAGCAACATGTTGCAGAAAGGAATCCAATCCCTGGAAGGCAGTTACCATGGATAACTTTGTACTAAAGCCTTTTTAACCATGATATTTTATGGCATGAATACAGGAATATTAATGCATCTTTCTTTGTCCTAATCCATACCGTAATGATGCCAAGTAGATCACATTTCCCACAAGGTTCTGTCCTATATAATAGTTAGAGCAAAAAAAAGAGATAGGTCCTAGGTATCTTCAAAGAAACTGCTTATATGGCCTTCCTAGCAATTCCTTTCCTAGCAATAAACTATTGTGCAGTTTACATTTGTCTCATTATTTAATCTAAATATTATATTTAAGACAGGCATTTGTTTCTGTAAAATTAATAATACATATACAGGCAAATATCTCTATGAATACTTGGTTGAGTTCAAAGGCACTCAAGATCCCCAAAGCAAGAACGCTTTCTCAACACAGGAACATATAACTAACAATCTGCATTTATATTTTCAATGTCAACATTCTAGATTCTTTTAAAAATATGGATTTCTTGGAACTCTCTTTTATTTGCAAAAGCTCAAGAGAAGGAATATTTCCCAATGTGAATGAAAACTACCATGTCATGGCATGTACATCTGTGAAATGACACTGGCCATCCTCAGCTTGCAGATGTCTTAAATAACAAAGAAAGTATCATGTAAGTGCTGACACACCTATATAACACTTCACAGAAAGTTATGATCCCCAGTGTTTCCAGTTGGTGTAACTGCAAAAGAGAGAACGCAGAGAAGTTGAACCTGTGCTTACTAAGCAATTCTTCTAAAACATAGAAACTTGCGATTATGTGAAGTGGCTCATCTTCTGACAAAGTGCAAGGTTCTTGATTTCCCCGCACAAAGATAAATCCATTATGAGGAGTTTAGTATTAAAAAATAAAAAAACACACAGACTTTGGAGAGTTAGTGGGAGGCTCAAACGAACTCTGTTGGCTTAAAGAGATGCTGATCTCTAGTTTTTATTTGTTGAAAGCTAAACCATCTGTTTGAGTAGAAACAGATTTTTGCCACAAGGCAGAAAGAGTGAATGTGATCTCACTGAAAGCTAACAAGATTCTGAAGGTCACTTAGGTACAGGGGGCTCAGCAACTGGTTCCTTTGGGTCAAGGAAGTAACTATTCTAGAGAGTTCAATGCAAGCTGATTGAATCTAAACCTCTGGGGTCTTGTGAAGGTTCCTATAAACTAAATAATTAATTAGTAAATCAAATAAAATAAAGACAAACTATTCATGGAAAAATTACCCATGCAACTGCCAATAAATCATCAACACAATAAGCATTATTGGCAAAGTAATAACATTCCAAGTACATAAAGGCAGCTCTACCATTAACCTTATTTTTTCCACTTAAGAAATCTATTTCTACCTCACAGTAGAGAGTTGAGAAGAGGCTCTGCTAAGTGGGAGAAAATCTAATGGTTTGGGAAGAGTTAAAAATGGATACACTAATGACTTCAAGAAATAAGAGGGAAGTAAGGCCAACCAGAGGAAATGAGGGAGGCAAGATATAGCTATAGAACAGCTATTTTATGTGAATCATAAAAAAGCAAAAATTTCCCAACATCAAGTGTATATTAAAAATTAAGTATCAGAGCATTTATTTAGGCATGGGATGAAGAGAAGACACACAGATAAATAAAAAAAATACAACACCTTCAAGGTAATTATCTTTGAGTGGTGTGAGATAAAGCCATAAATGAGAGGTGGTTACATTAAGGATGTTTAGTGGAAGAAAGACTATTTATTCTAGGACCTACAGAAGTATTCTAGTGGTCCAGAGAAGTAAGGCAAAAGTTTTGCGGAGGTGGTAGGATTTCAGCTGGATCTTGAAGGATGGGTAGGAGATAGCCTGGAGAGAAGAGGGTAGGCAATACAAGATATGGACACCACATGTGCAAAAACAGTCAGAGTGATCTCTTTACACGTACATCAGATCAAGTCGCTTCACACCTCAAACTCCTCAGCACCTTCCCACTATATTGATAAATCACAACTCTTCACCGCGGCCTACAATTCCCTGTCCGATGTGGCCCCTATTTACCTTGCTGACCTGATCTCGTATCATTCCCACCTGTCGCTACTGGATCCTACTCTAGCCTTACTGGTCTTCTGACAAATCCTAAAACTAACACATTCTTTCTGGCCTCAGGGCTTCTGCTCTCTTGTTGCTCCCTCTGCTTGGAATCTTCTGCCCCTTGGCTCTTCACAGTTGATTCTTCTCATCCTTCAGATCTTGGTTTAACTGTTATCCTCTCACTATCCTAATCAAAAAGGTCTTCTCTACCCCTGACTCCCACCATCATATTTCATCAAGGGACCATATTTATATCAAGGGACCATATTTATTTATTTCTCCCAAATTGTCATAATCTGCAATTGTTTTGTTTGGATTGTTAATTTTTTTTTGTTTCCTTCCATCTCTTCCACTTAGAGGCTACAGAAAAGTACAAATCATGGGTACCTTATTCAATGTTGGTACCTCCAGCTTTCGGCATAAAGGAGAATCAGTGAATGAGTATTTTTAAATGAACTAATGAATATAGATTCAAGGAACTGTTAGTAGAACAGTTTGGTTAGAATTGAGTTGAAAAGGTAATGTGGGGACAGACTGTCCTGGGCCTTTGATGCCAGGCTAAAGCATTTGGATTTCATCTGATAGACACTGAAAATCTACTGCTGGCTCTTGAGAAGGATAATGATATAACAAAAGCAGTATGTAAGGATGACTCATCTTGGCAGCAGTATGCAGGGTGAATTGTAGGAATTAAGAAGGAAAAATAATAAATTAGTGTGACCAGTTAAAATACTACTGCAACAATATAGACAAGAGGAACAATCTCAGTAATCCCAATCATGCCCAAGGCAAAACAAAGCAAAAAAAAAAAAAAAAAAAAAAAACCAGGGAAAACAAGCAAAGAAAGCGGGCTCGTCTTTCTTTTCTCTGCAGATCCCCACTCTATATTTCTTGCTGCCCCATGTCTATCTCCATAAGCTTTGTATCTTGTAAAAGCATCAAGGTGGTGAATGAGAAGTCTAAGGCAATACAACAGACGGAAAGGCACACTAACTTGCAAGGGGGCTGGTAGTATCTAACAAAATGGAAAGAAAAGGAAATTCAGCAGTCAAGAATTACTTGGTGGTATTCTGTTAGAAGAGATACACAAAAATATCCACCAATGCCATCGCTAATTCAAGATGCGTAAATCTCACACTGTCCCTCCCATTTTATCCATTTCTTTGAATGGCAGTACTAGTCTCTCAGTGTTCTGGTCTCAAAATCATGGAATCAGCTTTTCCTTCTCTCTCCTTTGTAGATCATCAGCTGCCAAATGCTATAGATTTTTCCTTTGGAATTTCTTTGGAAATTTTTCCTTTCTTCCCATTCCAAGCTTTGAATCACCTCATCTTGAGATTGTTTCAAAGTATCGATCCTAGCTCGTCTCCTCTCTTCATTTTTTTCTACATACAATTCTCAGCCAGATTAATAATCTCTTAATAGAGTCTTCACTATGTTATTCTTATGTTTGATAGTTTAAAATTACTTCCTTAATTCATTAATGACCTAAATCATCTGGCTGCATCCCATGCAATAAATAAATATTTATTTCTCTTTTCAACATGAATCCTCTCTGTACTGTCTCTTCCCAGACACTTTGCTCAATTCCAATTTAGCACATGATGGAATGCTGCATCAAGCAGCTGCTGCTTGGCCTTAGCCACTCTTAAGTTGTTGACTCAACACAGCAACTGGTTCATCACTGTGATTCTTTTCTGTGGACTTCATCACTGTGATTCTTTTCTGTGGACTTCTCAATATACTAAAACAAACAAACAAAAAACAACTGATGGCCAGGCACGATGTAATCCCAGCACCTTGGGAGGCCAAGGGCGGACCTCTTAAGGCCAGGAGTTCAAGAGCAGCCTGGCCAACATGGGAAACCCAGTCTCTACTAAAAATACAAAACTTAGCTGGGCATGCTGATGGGTGCCTACAGTCCCAGCTACTCAGGAGACTCACTTGAACCCAGGAGGCAGAGGTTGCAGTGAGCCAAGATCACACCACTGCACTCCAACCTGGGTGACAGATTGAGACTCTGAAAAAGGAAAGGAAAGGGAAAGGGAAAGGAAAAGGAAAAGGGAAAGGAAAGGGAAGGGAGGGAAAGGAAAGGGAAGGGAGGGAAAGGAAAGGGAAGGGAAATGGAAAGGGTAAGGGAAAGGGAAAGGAAAGGGAAGGAAAAGGAAAGGGAAAGAGTAAGGGAAAGGGTAAGGGAAAGGGAAAGGGAAGAGGAAGGGGAAGGGGAAGGGTAAGGGAAAGGGAAAGGAAAGGGAAGGAAAAGGAAAGGGTAAGAGTAAGGGAAAGGGTAAGGGAAAGGGAAAGGGAAGAGGAAGGGGAAGGGGAAGCAGAAGGGGAAGGGGAAGTGCAAGGGGAAGGGGAAGCGGAAGGGGAAGCGGAAGGGGAAGGGAAGGAAAGGGAAAGGAAAGGGAAGCGGAAGGGGAAGGGAAGGGAAAGGGAAGGAAAGGGAAAGGGAAAGGAAAAAGAAATGAAACGAAACGAAATGAAACGAAACCAGCTTATTTAAGCCAAATCTTAGGTTTGTGCAACTTACAGCTAGATGCCTTACACAAATACCTTACACTCTCTTTATCCTTTTATTCTAAATATCCTTGATAGCCCAGTTCAATTTTTATCTCCCAAGGTACCAACTGATGCTAGTGGTCAATATTTTATTATGTATCACGTTCTTCTAATTTTTGATTCTATACCATAGACATTGGGAATTTATATTACCTGGTACCTAACAGATCTCTTAAAAATTAATCAGCATATTGTTTCTGGTTTAGAATTGATCTAAATCATCGTTGTTGGTCCAGGCCTAACTGGTATCTTAGCATCAGTGTGGGGAAGTGAGCTAAAAAGGGATCTAAGGAATTCAGCCAAATTCCACCAAATTCTAAAGATAATTTGATTCATACTCTGCCTCTGTAGGTGATTGCCTTCTCTGTAGAAAACTGCCGAATCAGTTCAGGCCTCAGGTCTCTACAAAGGTAGTACCTATTGAAGTTAGTAGAGTAAATGTGAACTCTCATCTTTTACTTGCCAGTTGCACATAATTAGTGGATCTGTATATACATTTTGAGAGAAAAAAATTATTTTTTCAGGTGAATAGTGTGATGTTTCTCCTTTCCTCAGTAGAAATTCTTAGTATGGGAATTTTACTACTAGTTTTAGTAATGAGCCAAAAGTCAGAGAACTAAAGCTGGGCGCAGTGGCACATGCCTACAGTCCCAGCTACTTAGAGGGCTGAGGTGGGAGGATCACTTGAGTCCAGGAGCTCAGGTTTAGCCTGGGGAATATGACAAGATCCTGTCTCTTAAAAAAAAAGAAAAAAAAGGCCGGGTGCGGCGGCCCATGCCTGTAATCCCAGCACTTTGGGAGGCTGAGGCAGGCGGATCACGAGGTCAGGAGATCAAGACCATCCTGGCTAACACGGTGAAACCCCGTCTCTACTAAAAATATAAAAAATTAGCCAGGCGTGGTGACAGGTGCCTGTAGTCCCAGCTACTTGGGATGCTGAGGCAGGAGAATGGCGTGAACCTGGGAGGCAGAGGTTGCAGTGAGCTGAGACCGCGCCACTGTACTCCAGCCAGGGCAACAGAGTGAGACTCTGTCTCAAAAAATAAAAAAATAAATAAAAAAAATAAGACAGAGACAGAAACAGAACTATGATTATGTATTTTTTTTAAATTAAAACATAGTTTTAAGAGAACACTCAACTGTCTGGATGCAATTATATGAAATTGAAATGAAATTAATTACAATGAAAATGCAAGGTAGATAATACTTTTTTTTTAATAGACAACCTGCAGGCCTTTAAGGAGAAATAAATTGAGAAGAGTGAAAGGAAAAACTCTCAACCTGCTTAGGCAACCAGGCTGCTTGAGCAGAATTAATAGGACAGTTTCCAAATATATTTGCCTTGGGATAGCCGTGTCCAGAAAACTGTGATCATCAAAAGCAGTTATATGAACATTCTTTTATTTTTAAAACCATCACATTTATTTGGTTGGTTTGCATCCTGCCCTTCTGTTACGACCTCTCCAACTAAAAATGTGTGGCATGTGCTGGCACTAGCATTTGCCACCATTGTTATTGAGCTGTTCTAGATTTTCTTCATATGTGTGGAAATTACTTTGAGATTAAATATAATTACAGTTTAGCCTGGTAGTCATTTGTTCATCTACGTGGGCCCTTAATTCAAGTAACAGGTATAAACAGTTATTTTTATTACACATGTACCACACGAACAGGTACAAGGCACACAGATGGGAACGGAAACAGTAAAAACAAATCAAGGAACATGTTGGTCAAATTACGAAACATATCTGCTGATGGCTTGTTCATAGAATTCATTCCCTTATGAAAGATATCTACACAATTTATCTACCACTAAAAAAACAAATATATCTATCACTAAAAAATCAAACCAAAAAACCCCTCTTCTATGCTCTATCTTGTTCAATTACTTATCACGAGTGCAGAAAGGAAATGAGTAGTTTTACTACAACATAAGTAGAAATAATTTAAAAGTAGGAAATGTTAGCTTACAGTAACTACTAGTAGAACTTTCAAAATCCTTTAAAAAAAAAATCAGTAGCTTTTAATCCATCATCCACTGTTCCACCAACCATGCAATCATTTTTTAAAAATGCCTTTTCAAAAGCATACCTAGCATTGTATTTTTATTTCAATAATCTCCTGTGTGACAACTTCCTCAGACAAAAAAAGACTTTTTCTTGCAGCTTCACTAATCTGTTTTCAACTGTCTTATGAAACAAAGGAATTTAAATAATAAACAGAATGCAAAGTAAAAAACAACAAATTACAAAAATAAAACTGATATGGAGAACACAGATGATGTGACTGGTGATTTCTAAATGGCATTAATTTCACACCCATATCCTACTCTCTTTAGCGATTTCTGAAACTTTTTTCCATGGCTCAAAACCACAAAGTATAATCATAATACATTACAGTTTAAGAACAGACATTGACCTGGAAATGTACTTTACTGTGCTCAAATTGGAAAATCAAATTCATCTTACAAATATCCCCATCCAGCGTATTACATAAACCAGTTGCTCAATAAAATCTGAATTTCTGTCTTCACTTTCTGTCCTTTCCCACCCTCTCCAAAATTTTACAAGCTCCACTTGAGTCAGAGAGAGGGATCATCCACAACTCATTTTTGTTTCCAAGTTATATGTAACTTTTAAACTCAGAAATGACAGAAAATGTATTTTATTCAACTTTCTCAAACCCTTATATGCTCAGAATGAACAACTCTCGTATTGGGGATATCCTCACAATGTCTCTGCTCTTTCAATAAATAGGTATTCAAACTTTTTGTGCCTATATAACTTAAACTCTTCAGATTATACATTATATAATTATAATATAATTTGTCAAATCCATAAGTTTAATAAGCCAAAGAAATTTATCTCTGGGTCTTGAAGAATCCTATAGAATTATAGTTTCCTATAGGACAACTTTTTGCACAGTTTTATTTATAGAACGATTGCTGAAAAGGAGGCTAATAATTTCAGTTCACTCTGAACTCCAAATCTCAATGTGGTAGAAAAGTAGCCTAGGATATGTTTTAATTACGCTTGCAAAGATTAGACTAATCTGTGCTTGCCAACTATTATTAATCACATAAAATATTATTAAACTAGTAAAATATTTTCAAGTGGTCACAAAGTAATCACCAAATAACATTTACCTTACTTAAATTCTTTTATTCAACAAACATACCTATCAAATTCAAATGACTTTATTATGTTATACTGTTCCCAATGAATCTGTACAACCTTATAGTGTAGGAATGAAGTGGTATAAAACCTATTTTAAATTTTAGAGTCCCAAATATTTTCAATCCTTGCACATCTGTCTTTAATATTGAATTAACAATTTAATTAATTGGAAGATATTTTATACAATGTATGTAAATCTTGGCTCTGCTATATAGTGGTTGTGTAAATGGTATGAATTACTTTCTTGAGGCATTATCTACAAAAAAATAAAGAGAATAAAAGTTGAGTATCCCTAATCCAAAAATCTGAAATGCAAATTCCTCCAAAATCTAAAACCTTTTGAGTGTTGACCTGATGATGCAAGTGGAAAATCCACACCTGACACCTTTATTTTCTGATGGTTCAATGTATATTAACTTTGTTTCATGAGCAAAATTGTTAAACATTGTGTATAAAGGCTGGGCGTGGTGGCTCACGCCTGTAATGCCAGCATTTTGGGAGGCCAAGGCGGGCGGATCACAAGGTCAGGAGATCGAAACCATCCTGGCTAACATGGTGAAATCCCGTCTCTACTAAAAATACAAAAATTAGCTGGACATGGTGGCGGGCACCTCTAGTCCCAGCTACTCGGGAGGCTGAGGCAGGAGAATGGCGTGAACTTGGGAGGCGGAGCTTGTAGTGAGCCAAGATCGTGCCACTGCACTCCAACCTGGGTGACACAGCAAGACTCTGTCTCAAAAAAATAAAAATAAAAATAAAAACGATATCCCTGATGAACATCAATGCAAAAATCTTCCATAAAATACTGGCAAACCGACTCCAGCAGCACATCCAAAAGCTTATTCACCATGATCAAGTGGGCTTCATCCCTGGGATGCATGGCTGGTTCAACATATGCAAATCAATAAACATAATCCAGCATTATAGCAGAACCAAAGACAAAAACCACATGATTATCTCAATAGCTGCAGAAAAGGCCTTTGACAAAATTCAACACCCCTTCATGCTAAAATCTCTCAATAAATTAGGTATTGATGGGACATATTTCAAAATAATAAGAGCTATTTATGACAAACACACAGCCAATATCATACTGAATGGGCAAAAACTGGAAGCATTCCCCTGAAAAACTGGCACAAGACAGGGATGCCCTCTCTCACCACTCCTATTCAACATAGTGTTGGAAGTTCTGGCCAGGGCAATCAGGCAGGAGAAAGAAATAAAGGGTATTCAATTAGGAAAAGAGGAAGTCAAATTGTCCCTGTTTGCAGATGACATGATCATATATTTAGAAAACCCCATTGTCTCAGCCCAAAATCTCCTTGAGCTGATAAGCAACTTCAGCAAAGTCTCAGGATACAAAATCAATGTGCAAAAATCACAAGCATTCCTATACACCAATAACAGACAGAGAGCCAAATCATGAGTGAACTCTCATTCACAATTGCTTCAAAGAAAATAAAATACCTAGGAATTCAACTTACAAGGGATGTGAAGGACTTCTTCAAGAAGAACTACAAATCACTGCTCAACGAAATAAAAGAGGACACAAACAAATGGAAGAACATTCCATGCCCATGGATAGGAAGAATCAATATTGTGAAAATGGCCATGCTGCCCAAGGTAATTTATAGATTCAATGCCATCCCCATCAACTACCAATGACTTTCTTCACAGAATTGGAAAAAACTACTTTAAAGTTCATATGGAACCAAAAAAGAGCCTGCATTGCCAAGTCAACCCTAAGCCAAAAGAACAAAGCTGGAGGCATCACACTACCTGACTTCAAACTATACTACAAGGCTACAGTAACCAAAACAGCATGGTACTGGTACCAAAACAGAGATAGTGACCAATGGAACAGAACAGAGCCTTCAGAAATAATACCACATATCTATATCCGTCTGATCTTTGACAAACCTGAGAGAAACAAGAAATGGGGAAAGGATTCCCTATTTAATAAATGGTGCTGGGAAAACTGGCTAGCCCTATGTAGAAAGCTGAAACTGGATCCCTTCCTTACACCTTATACAAAAATTAATTCAAGATGGATTAGAGACTTAAATGTTAGACCTAAAACCATAAAAACCCTAAAAGAAAACCTAGGCAATACCACTCAGGACACAGGCATGGGCAAGGACTTCATGTGTAAAACACCAAAAGCAATGGCAACAAAAGCCAAAATTGACAAATGGGATCTAATTAAACTAAAGAGCTTCTGCACAGCAAAAGAAACTACCATCAGAGTGAATAGGCAACCTACAGAACGGGAGAAATTTTTTACAATCTACCCATCTGACAAAGGGATAATATCCAGAATCTACAAAGAACTTAAACAAATTTACAAGAAAAAATCAACTCCATCAAAAAGTGGGCATAGGATATGAACAGACACTTCTCAAAAGAAGACATTTATGCAGCCAACAGACACATGACAAAATGCTCATCATCACTCGCCATCAGAGAAATGCAAATCAAAACCACAACGAGATACCATCTCACACCAGTTAGAATGGCGATCATTAAAAAGTCAGGAAACAACAGGTGCTGGAGAGGATGTGAGAAACAGCAACACTTTTACACTGTTGGGACTGTAAACTAGTTCAACCATTGTGGAAGATAGTGGGGCAATTCCTCAAGGATCTAGAACTAGAAATACCATTTGACCCAGCCATCCCATTACTGGGTATATACCCAAAGGATTATAAATCATGCTGCTATAAAATCACATGCACATATATGTTTATTGCAGCACTATTCACAATAGCAAAGACTTGGAACCAACCCAAATGTCCATCAATGACAGACTGCATTAAGAAAATGTGGCACATATACACCATGGAATACTATGCAGCCATAAAAAAGGATGAGTTCATGTCCTTTGCAGGGACATGGATGCAGCTGGAAACCATCATTCTCAGCAAACTATTGCAAGAACAGAAAACCAAACACCGCATGTTCTCACTCATAGGTGGGAATTGAACAATGAGAACACTTGGACACAGGAAGGGGAATATCACACACTGGGGCTTGTCGTGGGATGGAGGGAGGGGAATGGATAGCATTAGGAGATATACCTAATGTAAATGATGAGTTAATGGGTGCAGCACACCAACATGGTACATGCATACATATGTAACAAACCTGCACGTTGTGCACATACATCCTAGAACTTAAAGTATAATAATTAAAAAGAAGAAAAAAAATAAGAATTGGGTGGACTAAAAAAAAGAGGGAATAGTTAGCTGTGTAAAATACTAAGTATTTTACCTACAACCATCTGATCTTTGACAAACCTGACAAAAACAAGAAATGGGGAAAGGATTCCCTATATAAATACTAACGGTATTTTACACAGCTAACTATTAGCTATGTAAGAGGTCAAGTAAGATGACAACGGAGACATGACCTTTGACTTTGCGAGATATTTGTCACTGACTTCCCTTTGCAAGAGCATTTCAGTGGAGTGGAAGGGCAATGGCATTTTATGGAGTGAAATGGCAAAAGCTTGGTAAGGGTGAAAAGAAGACAAAATCGGAGGTAAGGAAGTAGAAGCAGTGAGTGTGAGTGAGTCTTTTGATAGTTCTGCTCTAAAGTGTAACAGAGAAATACGATGTGAAGTCAAAGAAGTCTCCCTATACCAGAGGTAACAGTAATATTAAGACATTTTGGGCTCCGTGCAGTGGCTCATGTCTGTAATCCTAGCACCTTGGGAGGCTGAGGCAGGAGGATCACTTGACTCTAGGAGTTCAAGACCAGCCTGGGCAACACAGGGAGACTCTGTCTCTACAAATAATTTAAAAATTAGCTGGGAGTGGAATGTGCCTGTGTTCAGGAGCTACTCGGGAGGCTGAGGTGGGACAACTGCTTGAGCCCAGGAGGTGGAGGCTGGAGTGAGCCATGGGTCACGCTGCTGTACCTCAGCCTGGGAAACAGAGGGAGTCCCTCCCTTGAGGAAAAAAAAAAAAAAAAAAGGACATTTGTATGCTGATGGGAATGACCCAGTAGAGAAGAAGGAACTGTATAAAAGAGGAATGGTATAAATGCAGAGTAAAGTCTTTGAGTATTGTGAGAGGTGCTAGGAGTCAGGGTCCAAAAGGAAGAAATTACCTTAGAAGTTGGCGATGATGTTTTAAGCACAATGGCAATGATGATTATTGCAGTAAAACAGCAGCTAACCCCAAAATAGGCACTATTTAAAGCTTTTTTATTCATTTCACATCAACTCTTAGAAGAAGGTATTACTAATATCTTATCTTACAGATGAGGAAGCTGAGGTACAGAAAAGTTAATTAACTTGCCCAATGATACATATCTAGCAAGTAGCAAAGCAGGGATTTAGAACCCAATGGAAGAGACTTTTCTTTCAGTGCAACAAGAGGGAAGGCAGAGTTTGTGGGTGTAGATGCAGCTGGGCCGGTGGTAGTGGAAACATGACGTAGTTCTTGCATGATGACATCTGTTTTCTCAGTGTAGTATTTGGTGAGTTCATCAGCTGATGGGGTGGGGAGAGAGGATGTTGGAGTTTCGACAACAGGAGGTGAGAAATTCTTTTTTTCAGAGAGGGAAAGTGATTTTACTAGCAATGACTGGCAATATTAAATATCCCTTTGAAATTAATGGTCATAAATTTGAAGTGAATCTACTTGTTCTCACTGAACGATACTTTCTAGCAATTTTCAGCTGCTTGAGACCAGGCATAGAGAGGAGAGCCGGGTTTACCTAGAGAGCAGTTTTTCCAAGAAAGTGGAACCTAAGAAGAAAGGAGCCAGGAAGTAAGGGGTGTTCACAAGAGAGTGGTGACAGTACAGGACCATGGAATTTAAGCTGGGTAAGGAGGAATGTATGGCCATTAAGGATGTGATGGGCACAGAAAAGAAGTGGCAGGGTCAAAGGACTTTAGACTTGTGAGGTAAGAGAGTAGTTGGAGTGTGAGTTTTAAAGTAAGAGAGTAAGTAACAGTCAAGAGTGGGATACCTGAAAAGGAGATTTCAAAGGGAGTGCTGCTATTGACGATGATAAGGTCTAGATTATGACCATGTGGATGGGAGGCTGAGGTGGCGCAGAATAAAAGATGACTGGATCCAAAAAGGCTAGAGTACTAATGACTCCTCTATGCGGATGCTGAAGTTAGACAGCAGGATGACAGAGGCAGTGGAAGAGTCGTCAGTGGAGTAGATGACAGCAACAAATAAGGGTAAGAGGAGTAAAGTGTGATGTGACAGATTTGCAAGATGTTAAGGGGACTGAAGGAGAAAGAAGGAGAAATAATTTGAAAGTTGTAGTGGGAAGCAAGGATACCACCGACCCTGCTGCAGACTTTGAGGTACATGAGGAAGGGGAAAAAATCAGGCTCTAATTTAAGAAGTAAAGAGACTGTTCAGAGAAAAGGCTGAGGATGTAGCAAGGTACTTGAAACATGGTATATATTCAATCAATATTTCTTGAATTTGAATCTTAATTTTTTAATAGGAGCTTATCCTAAAAAGGGAAGTTTTTTTAAAAAAGACTATTTACAAGGAGTCTGAAACAGATTAAAAAGACAATGTTCCTCTAATGACTAGATTTTCCAAATCCATGAAAGGCTCCTCTTCAAAAATCAGTCACCTTGCCAAGATAAACATAGTCAAACAGCATCTTGTTGGCTTTGGCTTAATATAAATAGATAGCTCACTGTTATAAAATAAGACCAGGAATTCTCTTGCATAAGAACCCAATATCAGAAGAACAAAATTCAGTGAATTCTGCCTTGATAAAACTCAGAAAACAGCCTTTCTGAGCATAAGCTGACCCTTTAGTCTATTATAGTTTAGGCAGAGAAACTTAGGTACCTACAGGTTGAGAATAAGTGAGACTTCCTAAATACATTCTTTGGAATGTAATAAAATGCACTTTGGAATATATTCTTCTTCAGGTAGTAATACAATTATTCCATGAGTAACTTGAGAGGTATGTCTTTATTGAAGAAAGAGATGTTCTTCTCAATGTTATCATTTTTCTTAAACTTGTTCTGAATGTCTTTGTAGGGCTAAGTAAATATTGTAATTTTTTATGCTTTAACAAAAAACCCATTTATGTTTATGTCTATAAAGTTACTTCCTAAGCATTTCTAATAAACTGTCTATATACAGCTCATGAAATTCTATAGTCCTCTATGGTCTTCAAATGTATGATGAATATTACTTTTCCCCTAAAGACTAAATTTTATTGAAACTTATCTGGAATCTCCCCAAAATTCTAGTGTTTCGTTTTATAATTGTATTTGAAGGTTTAATTATTATTTATCAATCAAAATGGGAACTGGTTCAACTGCAGGTTAGTTCAAAGGGCTTTTCGTTTTCGTCTTCTTCATATACTATGAGGTTTTTGCTACCAGACAGAAAATGTACTAGTACCTCCATTATGTGAGATACACGAACTTGAAAAAGATGGCCAACTCTCTGATTTTCAATATGATGTGTCAGAGAAAGCAATGAGTCAATAACACACACTGTGCTCATTTATAATCCATAGCTGGTAATGGGAGTGAGTTATTTCTCTTCTCCATGAAGAATCAAGCTGGAAGTAATATCTGCTTCATTAGATTTCTTAGTACCTCACATATTACTTATGTGACTTTCTCTTTGGAGTACAGTGATTTTTGGGCTTGTCTTTTTTTCCTTCTAAACTATAGGCTGGTATACTATGCCTTAACATCTGTGCATTATATTATTATTTGTATTTTGCTTAATGTCCAGTGCTAGTAATAGAACAAAATACAACAGTAATACTATCAATATCAAACTCGTCAGTATTATCAACTAAACATAAATAAGCCAGGCTTCTGTGGCAAGGTCTAGGATGATATCAACATTTAGGTAACACAGGAAACTGCTTTGAGTTCCAAAAATCTGATTTACAAATTCACTGTCAGAACACAGCAGTGGCTTCTTACACTACATTTATGACTAGAAAGGTCCCAGATGCAAGTCTGTAGAGGAGTCAAGATGCTAGCTTTTCCAATTCTGTAAGTAAAAGAGAGATACTTTTTCTTTTAGGGATGTAGTGATTTTTAAAAAAAGAATAATGGATTTTAAAAATAATATTTTTGTGAAAACAGTGGAGAAATGTTTCAGAAATAATGTATGGATATATACTAATTTAACTGAACATTTTAAATGTCTTTGAACTAATGAAGAGAATCTTGGTTAAACAAAGAAATCTCATGTTGTTCATAAACCAGAATTTCAACTTACCATTTATGTTTATTGCTGGTAACACAATTGACATTTTTGGTCTTGTGGTCTTGTTATGGGTGGTAGCTGGTAACAGCAGGTGATCCTAAAATTAACAAAGAACAATCTGTTATATATAACAACTGGCTTAGTCCTAGAACAGGTCAAATTCAGGGTTTCTAAGAGGCCAATATTTCATTGAGATGATGAAAAATTATAGTTTTTATTTGAAGTTGGCTTAGACATAATTACACACCATCTTAGAATCATTTATTCATTAATGGAATACACATTTACAGAGTGTCTACCATTGTCAGGCACTATGCAGTGATCTTGGAAAACTCTTAGGTTTCTATAACACATATGCTGTAGCATACTATAAAGAATACTGATCAAGCAGTCAAGACAAGGGATTTTAATTCTAATTCTGCCACTAAATAGCTGTATCATCTGGACAAGACTATCTATCCTTTCTGTGTTTCAGTTTCCAGTCCTGCAAAATGATGGGGGCTAGACTAGATAATGTCACAAGATACTGAAAGTATCTATCCACTAAACAACATTTTCAAACTTTTTTTTTTTAAAGGCAATAAACTCTTTTTCCCATCAAAATTCTCATCCCGGGAATTTTCTACTTGTAGAAGAAAGGAACTATCAACATGTAGAAGAAAGATTCTGACTGAAGCAGGGCCAAGCCCTAGAGCCTTGCCTGCTTAAAGCAGCCTCCTCTTCTCCCTTTGAAGTGACCAGAGCATTAGACATTTATTTGCAAGTGACAGGTGCATGCTAAAGAAGATGTACAGTTTTTGCCCTTAAAAAGCATGGTGGCTGGGTGCGGTGGCTCACCCCTGTAATCCCAGCACTTTGGGAGGCCAAGGCGGGCAGAACAAAGAGTTAAAAAATTACAAATACATGCCTAGCACAATTGTATAGTCCTACATTGTGTAGGGCATCTGAGTTTTCTAATTTCCAGCACACAAGTACTAAAAGTAAGAATGAGCCAAGAGAAGTTTGGCTTCAGAAAAGCAGAGTATAAGTGTTTTGAAAATGTATATACATCTGTAGGCATTCTAAGGCTGATTATAGATGGCTTATGACTTTGATATTAACTACTGTTTTCAGTAACTCCTCTTCTTTCTAGTAAAAACATATGAACTGTCACAGAAAAAAGAAAAAAAAGCATATTAGCATTTCCATTTAAGGGAGCATGGTTAAACTGGAGATAAAACTCAACCTAAGTTTGACCCATTTTGCTTTCTTTTCTTGTTCCTGTGTTCACTGTTTCACCATTCATGCAACAAACTTACTATATGAAATAACTCATCAAAAAGTAGGATCTGATACAGCTGAGAGCAATAAAAATTCAACAGAACTTCAAAGTTGATATGATTATGAAGTGCGATTATCAGCAAAATTAAGAAAAAAATCTAAAAAGTGAAAAACAAATTGAAATTGATATACATGAAGAGAACTGTGCAGAAAACATTTCCAGTAACTGCTTGTATTTTGTGTAATTCAAGGCAACGTTTCCAAGAGAACATGTTTTTAAAAATCGGGGAGGAGAGAGAAGATGAGTAAAGTTCTGTTAGAATTCCAGCATTGCAGCAAGGGAATTTTTTGTTTTGTTTTTTTTTTTAAGTGCATTGTTAGACACAAAGATCACACATTTCTGGGTAAGATAACATTATAACCAAGAAAAAACAGAATTTGCTGATCTTCAAGCCATGAAAGTTATACATAGCTTAATTCCTATCATTAAAATACTGCTTCAGGGTCTCTAAATTGAATGTGAAAACAAACCAAAAAACTTGCAAGCCCCAAATTAAGGCTATTGTAAAAATAAACACACTTAGATTCCACTGGTCATGGGTTAAGGTCGGGCTCAGACTTAATTCTGAGTTTCCTGCTAAGATATAGATGCCATACTAATTGTTGTTTTTAAACACGATCTTCTGAACACAATGTCTCCTACTTTCTCTTTTCACTAACTTTTTAACGAACTAGTTACTTTTGCAGCAGAAAGCTAAAAACCATGTGTGATTTATGAAAAAGAAGAATCACATCTTGCATGCATACAAATTATTAAAGTTAACCTGCCTTGTCTCTAATTATTAAAGGTTTGCAAACTGGAGTAACAGTTTTAAGTACTTGTTTACCAAGAGGCCCAAAAATTAGACTGCAGGGAACCAAAGCTGGTATACTACCAACTCTAACAGTACATATCTTGTAATAAAAATGTCTATATATCATATATCACATATATTTTATCTATCTTATCTATGTATCTGGGACAATGTAGTTACTTCATCGAATATTTACCTCCACTTCCTCAAAATAAATGTTTCTTGAACCTCACAACAATGAATCCTGAATCATTAGTTTCTCTGTGTTCATCTTACTCCTTTTTAGATCATTAATACTGTGAGCCACATTTTCAGAAACAAAGGAGCTGTAATCACTCAATAAATATTTACTGGCTTCTTACTGTTCATTTAAAAAAATTACTTAGCACAGTACCCTGTCATGTATTCAGCATTGTGCCACAGAGGATATTTTCTTTTAAAGAATATAAATCCAAGTTTTTATTTTGTTGGGAACACTGAATTGTGGCAGAAACAGCCATTTTTTAAAACTCAATATATGCTCTCCTTCTTCTATAATATTAAAATAGCAACAGGACTTGTGATATTCAGTTGGGCACAATGCCACCCAGAATAAAGACTGTATTTCCTAGCCTCCTTTGCAACCAAATAAGGCTACACAGTCTGGTCAACGGACCGTAAGAAGAAATGGCAACTTCTTCAAGGTGGTAATGGTAGAAGGCTTTCCTCCTCCTTCCCTTTCTCCTTCTTGCTAGCTAGAAGGCAGATATGACTGCTAGAGCTGGAGTAGCCATCTTTGTTCCATGAGACAGAAGCTGCAAGTTGAGAATTATGGAGCAAGAAGACAGAAGGAGACAGGGATCCTAATGATTAAGTAGCTATCATTAGATCTCTGAAATGTATACATGAAAGAGAAATAAACTTCTAATTTATCTAAGACACTATTATTTTGTATTTTCTGTCACTCAAACCTAAACTTAAACCAAATTACTAGTTAAATTACAAATTTGTGAAACAGTTCTAAAGGAATTTGGTCAAGAGGAATCTCCATAATAGTTAATCAAGAACAGCATTGTTATTTTTTAACAGCATAGAAACCATATTTATAATTTAGTCTTCTTGATATCACACCCCCTTTTACTTAAATACTTATTAAGGAACTAGTGAAGGAAATTCAATCCCGGAGGTACAATTTGATAAATCTGTACTTCTTTCCCTCCAATTAAATCGTTTAAAATAACCCAACTGTGACAAAAATGAAACTACTTAAAAATAAAAAGGATAGTAGAAAAAGGATGTTGCCATAGAAAGAAATATATTTTGGCACTGTCATTCAAAACTATGTCACTAATTTTAAGACATCTTCGAATGGACTCCTGAAATGTCTTTATCAACCTTTCCCTAGGGCTTAGATACCATAGGATTTCCTCTGGAATGAAATCATGTGGACAAATATTATGATCAATGTATTGTTACTCTTATTCCCAGAAAAAGTTAGAGAAACATGGAGGGGAGGGGGCAGGGAGAAACACCAAAACATTTTCCCATGAAAATAAAGCATCAGTTTTCTAATGTTATGCAATATTGTACATGAGAAAATATACTACTTTCATACAGTTCTCCCAATTCCCTCTTCCAAGCAATTTGTTAGAAACCAACAAAATATGAGTGCATAACACAGCATTCAAAGTTACATTTCTTCTCTTTTCAAGAAAACAAAAGCATTGGAGACTGGCTTATCAAAAGAAAAGGATCACATTTTGCTCTGCTGAAATTAATTATGGTAACTCATAATAGAATTCAGGCCCTATTGAGAGTTATCAAATGTTGATTCTACATAGCCATGTAGAATACAAACTGATTAAATGACCCTTCCCATTCCCCCTATAAAACTCACTGACTAGTGCCCCTAGCACAGGGAACATCCACAACTATTGAGTTGTATCTTTTTTCAAGACTATTTTCATTAATTATATTAGTCAGTATAATTGTGTAATAAAATATTACATAAACTAATAGTGTGAAAAGAGAGCAAAAAGATAAAAATAAGTTTTAAAATGTTCTCTCCTTGCAAAGCCACCATAAAAATCGTAATAGTCTGCCCTCAGATTGCTTAACAAGTACCTTTAAGTTCTTATTCCAATTTAAAGTAACTGTAACCAATACTGGAAATTATGGTTGCTGAATTGTGAGTACGGTTTATGCAAGAAAGGCAACATGCAACTCTGAAGAGTGGATCTGGACTCAAAGAAAAGATGGATTAGAGACTTAAATGTTAGACCTAATACCATAAAAATCCTAGAGGAAAACCTAGGTAGTACCATTCAGGACATAGGCATGGGCAAAGACTTCATGTCTAAAACACCAAAAGCAACGGCAGCAAAAGCCAAAATTGACAAATGGGATCTCATTAAACTAAAGAGCTTCCGCGCAGCAAAAGAAACTACCATCAGAGTGAACAGGCAACCTACAGAATGGGAGAAAATTTTTGCAATCTACTCATCTGACAAAGGGCTAATATCCAGAACCTACAAAGAACTCAAACAAATTTACAAGAAAAAAACAAACAACCCCATCAAAAAGTGGGCAAAGGATATGAACAGACATTTCTCAAAAGAAGACATTCATACAGCCAACAGACACATGAAAAAATGCTCATCATCACTGGCCATCAGAGAAATGCAAATCAAAACCACAATGAGATACCATCTCACACCAGTTAGAATGGCGATTATTAAAAAGTCAGGAAACAACAGGTGCTGGAGAGGATGTGGAGAAACAGGAACACTTTTACACTGTTGGTGGGATTATAAACTAGTTCAACCATTATGGAAAACAGTATGGCGATTCCTCAAGGATCTAGA
The DNA here is from genome assembly GCF_043159975.1 of Macaca nemestrina. NCBI lineage: Eukaryota > Metazoa > Chordata > Mammalia > Primates > Cercopithecidae > Macaca > Macaca nemestrina. The sequence continues at coordinate 97,797,525 of NC_092125.1, forward strand.
ACTAGATGTACCATGTGACCCAGCCATCCCATTACTGGGTATATACCCAAAGGATTATAAATTATGCTGCTATAAAGACACATGCACACGTATGTTTATTGCTGCACTATTCACAATAGCAAAGACTTGGAATCAGCCCAAATGTCCATCAGTGACAGACTGGATTAAGAAAATGTGGCACATATACACCATGGAATACTATGCAGCCATCAAAAAGGATGAGTTTGTGTCCTTTGTAGGGACTTGGATGCAGCTGGAAACCATCATTCTTAGCAAACTATCACAAGAACAGCAAACCAAACACCGCATGTTCTCACTCATAGGTGGGAACTGAACAATGAGATCACTTGGACTTGGGAAGGGGAACATCACACACCGGGGCCTATCATGGGGAGGGGGGAGGGGGGAGGGGGGAGGGGGGAGGGATTGCATTGGGAGTTATACCTGATGTAAATGACGAGTTGATGGGTGCAGCACACCAACATGGCACAAGTATACATATGTAACAAACCTGCACCTTATGCACATGTACCCTACAACTTAAAGTATAATAATAATAAATAAATTAAAAAAAAAAAAGAAAATTGGCCCTGCATACAAAACTAGCCAATGAGTGCATATTAACATAATCAAATGAAATAAAGATATGTATCTTTTTAAAAACTAATTTTAACCAGTACTGTTTATTAACAGACCATCTACTAGTCCCCATTATATAGATAAGATTGATTCTACTGTATTAGAAAACTCTGGCTCAAGGTTGCAGCCCTTTATCTTTAATAGAAAGGAATGTATTTCTATCATAATTTCCCCTAGAAATGAAGGAAACTCAGGCTGCACTTGTGACACTGAGCAGCTTTTACACGGATCAACACAGACCTCTATTAGGGAAAAAGTTTTGCATAGTAGACCAATAGTAACAACAGCCTCTTAACATTTTATATTTGGCCCATATCCACTGGCTTCCAGAGATGGGATTGGTTTTCCAATATACGAAACTGTTAGAAGCAGATCAAAAATAAAAATAGCACCTAGCCTTATTTCAAAAATTGTATTAAATTTTCTCTAACCTATGTCCCTGTCCTAGAGAGCTTTTGTTTTCTTCTATCACTCTATTTGGTATCTTTCAAGCTGTCAAAGAAGTTGAAGAGCATGTTAACCCTCAAAAATTAGAGCCAAAGCATCAACTAGAAGTAGGCCTTTCAGAGTTATTTATCTAAATTTACATTTTGCACTAGTGTTGTTTTCTAGCAGTTATAGTAATTCCTGATCAAAAAGCAAATGTGTTCATTCATTAAAGCAATGGAGTTTGAAATCATGAAAATATACAGACACACATTGTGACATATCCTGAAAATAAAAATTGCAAAAAACAAAATTAGGGGTGGTAAAATTAAGTAGAAAGTAATCATTTAAAGTCTATTAAAATGTCTACTACACAGGGCTTCTCAGCAGAGTAAAAACATAAGCAAGGTATATTACTCACCCGAAAACTAGAATTAATATAAATAGCTAATATGAATGCTGTATTTGTGCCATTAATGTATGCAATAAAACTACAGACCAATAAAAGGAAACGTAGAGCTTGCATCTGCACCATTAGTATGCATGTCAGCCAGAAGAATAAATCAAAACTATTAGTGTACAACAGATGGCCCAAGAATGAGCCAAGGTTTATGCTTTGACAAGAGGAAACTTTTGACACTTAATACAAATCTGATAATGCTGGCAAGGTCACCGAGGAAAAATGAGCTTGAAATCCTAATAAGTACAAATTCAAGTTTTGATTTAAGATATGCTTTTCATGTCAAACTCTGGAGGATGTCCACTGCAAACTGCCCAATTAACTGTGCCTCCCCTTTTATTCACACCAAAAAGTATTAGGTTGGACCATAAAAAATTGTCATTTTTGTGAGTCAAATATCAGTAATTTCATAAGGTTCAATCTAAGAGTGATATATGCCTCTCTTTTTAAAAACCAGAATTAATTTTGAGTTTCTTGGTCAAAATGGTTTCTTGTAAATACTTTCCTAAGGACAGGATAGTAGCATCCAAAATCATTCTTCTCTTTTGATGAGAGTTTCAGGAAAAATGTTTCTAAACCAGGTCAGGATTGATCTCCCTAGGGAAACCTCTTAGACAAAATGTTGGTTACATGCTCTGGACAGGTATAGGACCAGGAAGTCTTCAACCATGTGCTTCATAATACTTCATTCAGTAACTTGGAGTTGGCTGGGTGCGGTGGCTCACGCCTGTAATCCCAGCACTTTGGGAGGCCGAGGCAGGTGGATCACGAGGTCAGGAGATCAAGACTACCCTGGCTAACATGGTGAAACCCCTTCTCTAATAAAAATATTTAAAAATTAGCTGGGCGTAGTGACAGGCACCTGTAGTCCCACCTACTTGGGATGCTGAGGCAGGAGAATGGCATGAACCCAGGAGGCGGAGCTTGCAGTGAGCAGAGATCGCTCCACTGCACTCCAGCCTGGGCAACAGAGCGAAACTCCGTCTCAAAAAAACAAAAACAAAAACAAACAAACAAAAAAACACTTGAGTTAATCAAAGTTCAAAACTTTGTTAGGTATAATAGAGGGCCTTTTCAAAAACTGGGAAGTACGTGATTTAGGAAAATAAGTTAGGGCCTCTGAAACTTGTTAGCAATTGTAATTTATTGAGTGCCAACAGGGCAGCAATCCAAAAAAAAGTCTTCTCAAGGAAAAAGATCAAACACTAAATGCATAAAGAGTTTAACCATTTGGGAGTTTGTCATATATAACGTTTACAAGATACTTCATTTTAGAAAATTCACTTTACTCAGGACTACTGGTAGGAAGTGAATTTCCTGAAGATTACATTGCCTCCTACAGGTGTGCTACCAAAGAGACCACAAGGGGTCAGGTAGGAGGGTCTATGGCTACAGCAAATTGAGTCAACAAGTTTTCTGAGAAAAGTTATTAGGAAACACTTCAAGCAAAAAGTTAAAGTTACCTCAAATGCCACTTGTGTTTGTGTAGATAGCACAGCAGGGTGGGAAGGGAACACAAAGAAATACACTGGCCAACTCATGATTTCATATCAATGATTCTACAACTTTCTGGAAGGGGAGAAAAAAAGGGGTTTCATGTAACTTATATTTCTAAAGTTATCTCTCCTTGCATGAGCCTCCAGCCTTCACTCCAGATCCCGATCCTTTTCAAAGCAATTTTGATGTTGGCTTCACATAAAGAAATATGGAGGACTGTAAAATGCCCCTAAAGCACATTTTAGGAAAGACTAGTCTTAACAAGGCAAACTACAAAGTGGAATAAAAAATTTTAACCATAATATGCTTTATGTACTTGAGTGAACAAATTTTCTCTCAGAATCTTGGGTTAACAAAATAGCCAAACTCAACACTTGCTCGCATTAGAAGCTGAGCTTTATTGCCAGCTGCAATCCTAGTTAAAGATGGAGGTATGATACTATACAAAGCTGTTCCACAATCTAGAAGAGTTCACTTTTCATATCACATAGGGTGTACTTTATAAAGCCTAGTAGTTTTCTTTAATCATAAATAGAATAGTAAGTTATCAGTTTCCATTCAGTTTGTGTGCGTGTGTGTGTGTGTGTGTGTGTGTGTGTGTGTGTGTGTGTTTCATTTTGCTTTGTTTTTTTATACAGTCTCATTCTGTCGCCCAGGCTGGAGTGCAGTAGCGCAATCTCGGCTCACTGCAAACTCCACCTCCTGGGTTCAAGTGATTCTCCTGCCTCAGCCTCCTGAGTAGCTGGGATTACATGCACCCGCCACCATGCCCAGCTAATTTTTGTATTTTTAGTAGAGACAGGGTTTCACTATGTTGGCCAGGCTGGTCTCAAACTCCTGACCTCAGGTGATCCACCTGCCTCAGCCTCCCAAAGTGCTGGGATTACAGGTGTGAGTCACCACACCTCACCTCCATTCAGTTTTAAAGTGCATTTTTAAGGTATAATGCATTTGTAGGAAATACAATTTTTAAATTGTTTAGTCAAATATTGTGCTAAAAAGAATTTCATTTAAATTTCAGGTGGTAGCAGCTTAAAAGTCAAACTGGGGTATAATAGTATAGAATAGTATAATAGTATTAAGTTCTGTACTAACTATGTATCTTTCAGAAAGCATTTAATCACAGAAAGCTGGGATCAGAAGCAAACACAGTGCCAGTCGTAGGTCCTTCTAAAACAGAAGCTCTTAACAAAGGATACATATCAGAATCACCTGCAGGATTTTATAATATAAATACCGACATTCCTCAACTCTTGGAAAACAATTTGTTACATGGCAAATCTTGAGGTAGGCCAGAATTTTTCACTTTTAACAGTATCCCTGGTGATTCTGATGCAGATAGTTCCAGGACTCTGCATTCACAAACAGTGGCCAGAGTGGCACAGAGATTAAGAGGACGGACTCTGGAGCTAGACTGCCTGGGTTTGTCTGGCAGTTAGACAAGCCAGAAATTCTGCTTCCATCACCTAATTTCTAGCTGTAGGATATAGAGCAAGTTCCTTAATCTTTCTGTGTCCTCATTTTCTCATTAGTAAAATAGTGACAGTAACAATACCTATTGCACTGATTGTTTATAAAGATTAGACAAGTTAGTATTTCAACACTTATAAGTGTTCAATAATTTTTTTTTAAAGGGACCAAAAAGTTTGAGGACAGTGAAGTCCTTGAGGAAATGCAACAGTTAAATGCAACTGATACAGGAAATTTAGATTTGTTGTTTAAGTTTATTCCCTCAACCACATAGTTGAGAGCCATTGTTCCACTGCTGAATAAAATAAAGGATGACAGGCACACATGACCAATTCAAACTCTTTAGTCTAGAAATGAAATCTCTTTATAATTTGTTCCCTACTGATTTGGTCTCTCTCCATCATGATCTCACTTGTGTTTATTCCTTTTTATAAACATTAGCACTAACTGCCATAGATATTCTCTACCAGTTCAACCAGGAAAAGAAGACATCCCTATTTTTTATTTCCTTTAATATAAAAGATGACAGGGGAAAAATAACTGAAGCAAAAGTATTCAAAGCCTCCACTCTATCCCTGTACCTTTTGTAAAGAGGTGAGTTTTTGTTTTTGTAAGTGCTGTGTGTGTGCTAGGGGTAAGGAAGTGGTGGAGAGCAGAGTTGGAAGAAACTAAATTGGTTTAAACTTTAAAAGGTATGAGTTATCAGCAGAAAAAAAAGGTCTGGAAGTTGGAAGGATGAAAAGAGATGGATAAAGAGGGGCAGCCTCAGCTGTGGCCTTTGTAGAGGCACACACCTTTACCTGCCCCTACTTCAGCTCTTCATTCAAATGTCAATTTCTCAGTGAGGTCTTTCCGGGCCACCTTAGTTAAATTGTACACATGCATTCCCACCAAACACACTCACTTTGTTTCCTTTCTCTGCTTTACTTTTCTCTCTAATCCCTGTTATATATCTTTACCCTTTATAAATGAGCTCCATAACAGCAGACATTTTCATCTGTTTTGTTCATTGCTGAATCCCCAGGATCTACTACAACCTTTCATATAGTAGGTATCCACAAATGATTTATAATGTAAACTAGCTACAGGAGGACTATTATAACAGCTTTTTAACTAGTTTTTTCCCTAAGGAGGCAAGAATCTCTAAGACTCTTTCAGGTCAAACTATTTTCAAGCCTTTTTGCACTTTGTTGAAATTCACTCTGTTAGTGAAAAAGCAAAGCCAAACTGCTAAGCCTTAGCATAAATCTATGTAGTGGCACCAAACTGGTCTAGTAGTCACTGTATTCTTCACTGCCACATACAGTAACGATGAATCAACCAACAAATGAGTAAACAAATAAAATATTTTAAAGCCAATTTCAATTTAGAACATCCTTGTTGAAGCAGTAAAAATTATTAACATTCTCTGTGATGAAATGGCAAGAACATAAAAAACTGCTTTGCTGCCTACTGAAGCATAATGGCTATCTCAAGAAAAAGCACTTGGGTGAATGATTTGCAAGCTGAACAACCCACTTGTTTCAATATCACTTTTACTTGAAATAATGGCCAATAATATTGTTATTCAGGCATGGGTAACCCATTAAGCACTTTTTAAAAATGAAGTAAGCCTGATATTTCAAAGAAAACACTTGACAGTATTTGCAAATGATAAAATTTGGGATTTTGAGTGAAAATTCGAATTTTGGAAACCACGTATCTACTACTATGAGTATGACTTTTTTCTTCACGTGATTCGTGGTAATACTAATGAATGTTATTCTTTGATATTATATAATGAAATATGTTCTTATTTGGAAGATCTGCCTCTTACTGAACTAATATCTTCTAAATGAGCAGTGAATGATGTTACAAAATCACGCATGGGTACAAGTTCCATTCAAACTGCAAGACAGATCAATGGATTTTTAATGTTACACAGGATAAAAGTGTCACTGATATGGCTTTAGATCCTATGGTGCAACTAATCTTTTAAGAAATTACCACTTGCTGAGTTTTCATGTATTATCAAAACAGAATAATTCACAATTATTTGAAAAGGCTATTAAAATACTCCTTCCCTTTGCAACTACTTACCTGCATGAGGGTAGATTTTCTTTATATATTTCAACTAAAACAATACATTGCAACAGACTGAATACAGAGACATATATAAGACTCATGTTATCTTCCATTAAATCACATATTAAAAACCTGCAAAACTGTAAAACAATGCTACTCTTCTCACTAATTTTTTTTGGGGAGATATCACTATTTTCCATTAAAAATGTTACTTAAAATTTTAATTGATTTATTCTTTTCAAATAAAACATTAGATATTTTAAACATTTCTTAATTTTTATTTCTACTAACAGCTAATGATATTGAGCATTTTTATATGCTACTCGCCATTTGTATATCTTCCTTTGGAGCAATGTCTACTCAAGGGTTGAAAAACTAACTGGTTGGGTACTATGCTCATTACTGGGTGATGGGATCATTCATACCCCAAACCTCAGCATCATACAATATGCCAATGTAACAAACCTGCACATCTACCCCGAATCTAAAATAAAAGTTAAAATTATGAAAAAAAGACTAGCCTTAAAGGTTACTTCCAATAAATACATACAAATATTTCATATGTATTATATATTTCATATGCATGACAGGCAGAAATATCTGTAAGAATAATGTTTGTTGCTTAATAGGACAGAAGAATGTGTAAGTGGGCAACATAGTGGTCTATCTACTATAATTTTATATCAAACATCATAATGATGTTACTAAGATTATGCCCAAAAAAGTATTCTTATATATATGTACTATCCTATACTAGAAAATACTTTTTTTATCAAAGTTTTCATTTTTCGGTTTCACACAGCATTGCTTAATTATCTATTTCAAACGTAAAATTTTTAAATGTTCCTGTATAACTGAAGATAATCAGTTTTGTACAAAACTTACAGAATGAACATGTCTCAGCTAATGCATAAATGTATGTCACTATGAGTACATATGCAAAGCAAATAATTAGCATATACTATAACATTAAGGAGATACTTTTAATAAACTACTTTAATCAAGCTATTCTGACTTCATTTGTTGTCAATACTTTTAATCCTCTTTCTGAAAGTATAAGCAGAAATTATATTCATAACACTTTATTCTTCCTACCATATTGTTTGGTCTTTAGACTTCTAGTAATATAACATAATGATGTAGAGTTTAAATGCAAAAGATTATATTTGATTGAATGGCTTCTTATTGAAAATGTTAACCCCCAGCTCAATAGGCTCGTAAAAATTGCTTCCTAAGAGGTCTCTTTTCATGTCATCTGTTAATTATTTATAAGCAAAAGTTGAGTACCATTCCTCACGCTGTCCATAAATTCTTTAAGTGAAATGACATAAAGGAAACCAGTTTTACGATAGCCTAATTGATATAAACAAGAGTTGTGTTCCTACAGCATATTTCTGGCTACAAAAACATCACCAAACTTCTAAATAAAGACCCCAAGCACTTCTAATATTAAATATTGAAATAAATGTGAGCTATACATACATTTAATAAAGACCAATAAAAACAAGTAAGATAATTTATGCAATTTTTGGACAATCAGTAAGTGATGGCGGTCGTAGTGATGGTAGGTTAAGTCAATAAATGTTTGTGAAGCAAAAGTTATAAGGATGTAGGAGGAAACTGGAGAAAACCTGTGCAGACACGTGGGGAAACCATGAAAACTCCACACAGACAGTAGCCCCAGCTGGGTACTGATTTTTTTTCTCATTAATGTTATATTGAAATGAAGCTAAACAAAATGACATTCTTTGAGAACCTGCTGTGATCTGAGATGTTTCTTCAACTCTGGACAGGTGCCTAATAGAAGGATTGAAGTAAGCTGTGGAATATGTAGGTCACAGGTTCAATAATTCTGTGCTTATCCCACAACATAACATGTAAAAAAATAGCAGAGAAAAATTTCCACCAATAAATATGCAAGACCCAGAGGAATAAGGCAGTGGAGTTTTGAGTTGACTACACTTACTCTATTTAAACTGTTTAAAATGTATGAAATAATTTTTACCTGGAACGTTTTGTCTTTTATATTTACTACCAAATAAGACTTAATAAACTTAAGGGAAATTCTTTTTAAGCATTTATCAAATGATCTAACTTTTACATATTTAAGAAACTAACTTTTTAAGTACCAAAATCTGGAAAGGTAAATAAAAACATTATGTTCGTGACCACAGAGAATCAGTTTTGAAAAGCAATTTTCAGGATTCTTCATTCTGATACACTGGACTTATTTCTCCCCAACTCTTGGTTAGAAAAGTAATAGAGAATTACTGAAGCTGTTAATGGGGTGACAGAGTTGATTTCAAATGGGCTTGTAGAGTGTAAAGATTCAGTATAGATGTTTGGAATAACTTGCAGCTGTTGCAGGGTAACTAGGCTTAATGACATCACCGGGAATACTGAAGGAGAACTGCCTGGAGTACTTTAAAATATTTATATTATTGTGATATGAAAAAAATGTTTAATTAGAAGCCAGAAAACACATTGGCCTTTGTTTAATTCTGAATCAGATTTCTAGATGTCTCAACATTCTTACATATTCCTGGGTACACTTATCCACACATATCCTCTGTTGTAACAAAGTGCCTCCTCTAATAAGAAAGGGGAGAAACGATTTTCTTTAGTTTCATCCAGGTTTGGTTTAGCTCAATTTAATTCAGAATACTTTAGAATTTTACCATATGCAAAACACCATAATGGAAAAAAGGTGAATAAAAAATCCTTCACTATTCTCAAGAAACTTATTTAGTGAGGATATACATAAAAATACAGAATACAGGACGGGCACAGTGGTTCACACCTGTAATCCCAGCACCTTGGGAGGCCGAGGCAGGAGGATCACCTGAGGTCAGGAGTTCAAGAACGGCCTGGTCAATGTGGTGAAGCCCTGTCTCTACTAAAAATACAAAAATTAGCCAGGCGTGGTGGTGTGTGCCTATAGTCCCAGCTACTTGGGAAGCTGGGGAGAACTGCTTGATCCTGGGAGGCAGAGGTTGCAGTGAGCTGAGATTGCACCACTGCACTCCAGCCTGGGTGACAGAGTGAGACTCAGTCTCAAAAAAAAAAAAAAAAACCGAATACGATGAGTACTATACAACTGTATTATGGGAATTCAATGAAATCATGGGGATTTAGTTGAGTGTTCAAATATTGCTCCTTGAGAAAAAGCCTAACTGCCTATAGGTACTCTCAAGGCACCCAGAGGTACATTATTCTTTCATCCAGATAAAAACACTGGGTAAATGTCTCAATATTCATGTTAAATCTACCTCTATTCGGTTTATAAAACATATGGAGCAGCCTTGAATTAGCAATACAGAATATTAGTACTCTAGTCTCTCACCAAAAGCCTGGACATGATATTTAGAAGGCATACGTAAAGCACATGCTAGCCATCCATTCCTGTAAGCATTCTAAGTTCCAAGACCAAGTTGCACTGTAAGAAGGTTTGGCTTGCAATGTTTAGCCTCTCTCTGAATGGCTTTTACTGAATTGTACATTATGAACCAGATGACAAATCAATAAAAATTTACTAGGAGTCAAAAAAATCTATACTTAATGGAAACCCACATCTCCAAAATATACCACAATAGCAGGTTTTGGCTCAACTCTAAGTATCATCTCAGTTACCTCAGAAATCTTAGTTCCAGAGCAGCGTTGTTTAATAGAAATATACTGTGAGATATATAAGCAAGCCACACATGTAACTTTAAAATTTCGGGCACACAAAATAAAAAACTAAAAGGAAACATGTAAATTTAATTTTAATAATCTACTTTATTTAATGTATCCAAACTATTAACACTCAACATGTAAGCAACATAAATGTTATTGAAATATTTTACTTTTTCTTCACCCTAAGTCTTCAAAATCTAGTGTGCATTTTACACTTACACCACATCTCAGTTAGGACTAGTTACATTTCAACACTAGTGGCTACTGTACTGACCAGTCCAGCTCTAAAAGATAAACTTCTTTTGGGAAATGATCCTTTCAGGCTTCCTCCATAACATAAAACTACAGCTCTTCTCCTTTCCCCCTTTTATTCTGTAGGTTTTTTAGGAGCAGTAGCCATGACATATCCACTTAGCAATTCTTCAGTGCTGAAGGTTAGAAGGTGGGGGAGGAGTTGGCCAGTAGGATACGTTTATTTATTTTATTTTTTGAGACAGGGTCTCCCTCTGTTTCCCAGGCTGGAGTGCAATGGCGCCTTGGTTCACTGAAACCTCTGTTTCCCCAGGCTCAAGTGATCCACCCGCCCCCACCTCAGCCTGCGAGTAGCTGGGACTACAGGTACATGCCACCACGGCCGGCTAATTTTTTGTATTGTAGTAGAGACGGGGTTTCACCGTGTTGCCCAGGCTGATCTTGAACTCCTGAGCTCAGGCAATCCACCCGCCTCAGCCTCCCAAAGTGCTAGGATTACAGGCATGAGCCACCGTGCCTGGCTCTTTACATAATATTTAATTAAGTAAAAATATTATAGTCCATTCTGAGTTGGAAACACTTCAACTTCTCACATTTTGCAGAAAAAAACAACACACAACTGAAAGGGATGTTAATTTGTTGAAATTTTACTGGTTTGCATATTTCTGAAAGAACTCTCTTCTAATGTAATTTTATTTACTGATTAGAACACAGTAAAGTGCAGTGAAAAGTGCACTAGCCTGAAATGGAAGATGATTTGACTTCTAGACCTTGCTTTGTCACAAATGAGTTGTGTGCTGCATATAACTCTCTGGGTCTAAAGTTCTTCATCTATAAAATAAGGAGCTAAAAGTACACCTCTAAATCTCAAACATCTAAAGTGGAAACTATATATTTATTCAAGAAATTCTAAATACTTCACACTTTCAAAGCAATTTTCCAATATAATATCGCAAAACCTTGTAAAAATGAGATTAAATAGTAAAGCTAAAAGAAATGGCCAAATTGTAAAAGGAATCTAATTTTACTGATAATAGGTTCAATTCCTGTTCATCTGCACCAGCTAGGTTTTCACCAATAAGTAAAAATAACACAACATTGTCTATCAAAGAGAATTCGTTAAATTCAGTTTACTAGTGAAACATTTTAAATTTCAGTAACTGGGATTACTAAACTTCACTAATAAAATTCTGCTACTGACTTGAAGACTACAAGGCTACAGTAACCAAAACAGCATGGTACTGGTACCAAAACAGAGATATAGACCAATGGAACAGAACAGAGTCCTCAGAAATAATACCACACATCTACAGCCATCTGATCTTTGACAAACCTGAGAAAAACAAGAAATGGGGAAAGGATTGCCTATTTAATAAATGGTGCTGGGAAAATTGGCTAGCCATAAGTAGAAAGCTGAAACTGGATCCTTTCCTTACTCCTTATACGAAAATTAATTCAAGATGGATTAGAGACTTAAATGTTAGACCTAATACCATAAAAACCCTAGAAGAAAACCTAGGTAGTACCATTCAGGTAGTACCCATAGGCATGGGCAAAGACTTCATGTCTAAAACACCAAAAGCAACGGCAGCAAAAGCCAAAATTGACAAATGGGATCTCATTAAACTAAAGAGCTTCTGCACAGCAAAAGAAACTACCATCAGAGTGAACAGGCAACCTACAGAATGGGAGAAAATTTTTGCAATCTACTCATCTGACAAAGGGCTAATACCCAGAACCTACAAAGAACTCAAACAAATTTACAAGAAAAACACAAACAACCCCATCAAAAAGTGGGCAAAGGATATGAACAGACATTTCTCAAAAGAAGACATTCATACAGCCAACAGACACATGAAAAAATGCTCATCATCACTGGCCATCAGAGAAATGCAAATCAAAACCACAATGAGATACCATCTCACACCAGTTAGAATGGCAATCATTCAAAAGTCAGGAAACAACAGGTGCTGGAGAGGATGTGGAGGAATAGGAACACTTTTACACTGTTGGTAGGATTGTAAACTAGTTCAACCATTATGGAAAACAGTATGGCGATTCCTCAAGGATCTAGAACTAGATGCACCATATGACCCAGCCATCCCATTACTGGGGATATACCCAAAGGATTATAAATCATGCTGCTCTAAAGACACATGCACATGTATGTTTATTGCGGCACTATTCACAATAGCAAAGACTTGGAATCAACCCAAATGTCCATCAGTGGCAGACTGGATTAAGAAAATGTGGCACATATACACCATGGAATACTATGCAGCCATCAAAAAGGATGAGTTTGTGTCCTTTGTAGGGACATGGATGCAGCTGGAAACCATCATTCTTAGCAAACTATCACAAGAACAGAAAACCAAACACCGCATGTTCTCACTCATAGGTGGGAACTGAACAATGAGATCACTTGGACTTGGGAAGGGGAACATCACACACCGGGGCCTATCATGGGGAGGGGGGAGGGGGGAGGGATTGCACTGGGAGTTATACCTGATGTAAATGATGAGTTGATGGGTGCAGCACACCAACATGGCACAAGTATACATATGTAACAAACCTGCACGTTATGCACATGTACCCTAAAACTTAAAGTATAATAATAAAAAAAATTTTAAAAATTTAAAAAAACAAACAACTAAAGAGTAAAAAAAAAAAAAAAAAAAAGACTCATCAAAATAAAGCAAGCAAAGAAAAACATATACAAATGTATAATCATCCAATATGGAGGCTGGGCACGGTGGCTCACGCCTGTAATTTCAGCACTTTGGGAGGCTGAGGCGGGCAGATCACTTGAGGTCAGGAGTTCAAGACCAGCCTGGCCAATGTGATGAAACCTGTTTCTATCAAAATTACAAAAGTTAGCTGAGTGTGGTGGCACACACCTGTAGTCCCAGCTACGCGGCAGGCTGAGGTGGGAGAATCACTTGAAACTGGGAGGTAGAGGTTGCAGTGAGCCGAGATCGCACCACTGCACTCCAGCCTGGGTGACAGAATGAGACAAATACATCTATCTATCGATCAATTGACAGATGGATGTATTCGGCTTCCCATGGATAATTTCAGTTCAAGGTGAGCAGATATTTCTATGTGTTAGCAGTACAGTTTTCTAATGCAGAGAACAGGGATGGTCCAGCACCTATTTCTGTAACTCACTGGGTCCTTTACTTTTTCTCAAAGATCAGTAATTTTTAAAAAATGCCTGATGTCAATGCACTACAGCATTTTCCAGAAATGTTTAAGTGCTGACAGAGGAAATAGAATTCCCTCCTACTCAAATCACAAAAGCTGAAACAGTTCATCTAATCAGTATAAGACATGAATGCTTTGTTGTATATATTTTTAGAGGTAATTAAATGCTCTAGGGGCAGGGAAAAAGCACTAAGTAACAAAACGATCAGATATGTTGCTAAAGCTATTATGAAGCCCCAACCTAAAAGCAGAGTAAAATCCTATTCTAAATATGTAGACATTCTCACAGTCATATAGGCACATTTCCTCCCAGCTACTTGATCTCTATGTTCCATACTCTAATCACAATTACTGCCTCAGACAAATATCATTTTCACAATTAGGAAACAGAGCCTTAAGAATATTTGGGGGAATGGATGTATCTGTTATCGGAATCAGGGGATATCTGTCAAATGAAATTAAAATATTAGATTGAATTTAAATGCAAATATTTATCCTCTATGAAAGTATGCATATACTATATTGCAACAATGTAAAAACATATATGCATCCTTTAAAATAAGTAAAACACACACAAATAGTAACGATTTTGTTAGGCTAGTAAACTGTAGGTGATTTCTCCTTTTATATTTTTCAAATTTCTGAACATTGAGATAGTACTTTTGAAATTAAAAAGCTTTATTTATTTATTTATTTATTTATTTAATTTATTTATTTATTTTTGAGACAGGTTCTCACTCTGTCAGCCAAGCTGGAGTGCAGTGGCATGATCTCAGTTCACTACAACTTCCGCCTCCTGGGTTCAAGCAATTCTCCCACCTCAGCCTCCAAAGCAGCTGGGACTACAGGCACACACCACCACGCCCAGCTAACTTTGGTAATTTTTGCTTGAGACAGGGTTTCACCATGTTGGCCAGGCTGTTCTTGAACTGACTTCAAGTGATCTGTCCATCTGCTCACCTTGGCCTCCCAAAGTGCTGGGATTACAGGTATGAGCCACCGCATCTGGCCTGAAATTAAATATCACTTAAATTGATCACACAGTTATTTATTAATGGTTGAGACCGCGTAGATAGGAGGCCGCTGTGCTCTCCACCGTCCACAGCTGGTCCACAGTGTCTTTCTGGATATCCAGACACCCTGCAGTGGTTGCCGTCCTCCACCTTCGGGATAAGCAGGTACACCCACATCCGCACTGTGTTGCATTTTTCTTTCAGCAGCTCAGTCTCAGGTTTTACCTGATCAATCAGATCCATTACATGCTGGTTGCTCCGCAGGCGCTGTCCCCCGCTGCCAAGCAGTGCTGGGACCTCGATGGAGAACTGAGTCTGCAGAGGTGGCAGATTTTGGTTGGGCCCATCTCCCACGGTGCCTGGGGTGGCCAGGGGCTCCGGGGTTGGCACCGAATGGATTCTGGACAGGTCTTGCAGCCGGAGCTCCTGAACTTGGCTATTCAGCTCCAAGACCTCCTGAGGAAAGAAGGCGGACACGAGATCCTCGGCCTCCTGGGCGATACAGGCCCGAAACAAATGTACTTTCCCCTGCATGTCCGGCTCTAGCTTCAGCGGAAAAGCCATGGCTTCTAGAGGACTCGAGCTTTGGGGTGGACACGACCTGGGTTATGCATCCCCCTTGGGCGGCTGTGCTCGGGCCTCGCCGCCGCCACAAAACAGACCATTCCAGAAATTATGTCATAGGGTCCCAGAAGCTCGCGTGGCTGGAAAGGAAGTGGTGCAGCAGGAAGTCGCGCCCCTGCCCAACTCCTCCTGACGCCTTCGTCAGGCTGACCTGCGTCCCCGGCCCTATCAAAGCTCTGTGTGATGAGGTTCGAGGCCCAGCCGGTTAGAGGATCGAAGACCACGTTGTTAAGGGAGGCCCAGCTGGATCTAGTTCCTGAGGTTGCCCTTCTACCTACCTGACCGCCTGGCTGGCGGGGCGCCTGACTATGAAAGACAGTTCCAAAGAATGTCGTTTAAGCATTGTGAAGACCTGTTAATGGCAAGGCGGCATACTTACATGGGAGTTCAACAAATCGACAATCCCTGGGTCAAAAATATACAATCTCTTGAAAAGCACCTCACCAAATGGGCTCTCCAGAGCAACGTTCACTTCTGGGAGCCCTAAGTCACAGCTTTACAGGTAACCTGGACCTAATCCTTGCTTTCTCCATAGAAAATCAGAAGTGGTTCATTTCACTGTGGTATTTAAATCAGGTTAGCAAACTTCCGAGATCTTCTATGATTTTTCATATGATTTTTAATTTACATTACAAATGTTAAGTTATATGACTCTTCCTAAACTCATCTTTTTTGGGACAATTAATAAAATCTGAATCTGGGCTCTAGATTAAAGATCAACGTCAAATTACCTGAATCTGACAACTGCATTGTGGTTACAGAGGTGAATACCCTTGTTTCTAGGAAATACTACATTTTTAAGGTATAAAGTGATATAATGTAGTATTTAACCTATTCTCAGATAGTTCACAAAAATAAATTGTATGCGTGTAAAGAAACAGAATGAAGGAAAACGTTAAAAACTGATATATCTGCATAAAGGGTATATGGGAGTTCAGTATTCATGTGACTTTTCTGTAAGTTTGAAATTATTTCAAAACAAAAAGTGAAAAAATTAACTTTTCCCTGAAGGCTTTCAGAATTATAAAGACAAACTCTGTGCTCTTCTAAAATTTCATTCAACTTACTTATATTCGTATTCCTTCCCCTGAAATGTTTTCCTTTTGTGTTTTGTAACACCACAAAATCCATGCTTTTGACTGTTATACTAAAATTATTGATGTTTAAATCAAAAAGATTCTCAAGATGCTTTAGTACAATTAGTTCCATATGTAACTGTCACCTCAGACTGTAAACTCCACGACAGGGGCCAAGTCTTGATTTGTTTCCATTGTATCTGGCACAATGCCTGGCATGGAGCAGGTGCTCAATACATGTCTGATGAAATGATCTTCAATTAGTAAGATTTTTGGATAACCATAACTTCCCATGATTTAGAACTCATAAGAGAGTATCAACAAGATAAACATGTTGTTACAGCTTGGGTTCCCCAGCAAGCTGACTCTGAGAGTGTGCTCACAGGAAGTTTATTAGCGATTGTTCTTGTGATAAACACCTGTTGAAGGGAAGCTACAGCAGAGGGGGAAGTTAATTTCAGTTCAATCTCAAAGCCTCAGTGGACCCCATGGAAAACTGGGAAAGGTCCTTCAGGGTTGTCTTGAGTTGGGGACAAGGTAATTCCAGAAGAAGTCTGTCTGGCAGCAGGACTTCCAGCTGCTGGGAAATAACCCTTTAGTCCTGAAGTGGAACTTGGGGAATGCGTTATAGCTTCAACTATATACATGTGCCATATTAGGATACCTATACTAACAAGGCAGCAATCTCTGTTCAAGACAAGTATGTTCAGCCCCAATTAGGAGTCGAATTAAAGATGGTATCTATGTTCATATTGCTTCAAGGCTTGTAGGAATGTGATAAAGCATGAGATGGAGAGAATTATACATGGGTGGTACATGAGGGAGGGGATAAGGATGTATATATATGTGGTTGTATATGCGGTGGAGGTATTGGGGAACTACTGGCAAGCTGGATCTCAAGGTATAAGGGAAAGTGTCAGGAAATGAGGCAGGAGAAGTATGGACCAGCTCGTGGAAGCTGGACCCTGTTTGCCATGCTTAAGGAACTTGGATTTAATAGAAGCCAACCAAGGAATTTAGACAGGGAAAAATACATGATGGATGATATGAAGGATGGAGGTGGATTTGAAGGAGAGACTAAAGGAAGAGAGACTGCTGCCATAATCCAAATGAGGAAGTATGCCTCATTTAAAGCAGTGGTGATGAGGTTGAAGAGACACATCAAGAGAGTTTTATAAAGTAAAATTAACAGTACTTGGTGATAGGTTTGGATGTAGAGAAATGAGAAAAGGTAGAATTCAACTATGTAACTTTTTTTTACCTGGGGAAAGAATTTTTATTTATATTTACGTTAAACCTCCCCCAAGAGGTAAATTAGATATACATTTTTACACACTCATTAGGGGAATTTAGATAAGGCTAATCAAATCTTGACCACAATTTTCCCATATTCTGATCATCTTCATAACTTTGGCTATAAAAGATTACTATGTAATTATTATGGAAATTCCCTTTTATACCCAAAACATCCTCAATGGTATATATGGCTTAACAAATGGTTACTCTATTTTCAAAAAGTAAATATTTCTAGTTGCTCTTTTAAAAAAGCAGGGAAGTTTCTTTCAATGATTAATGCAGCCATTTATATGGAATTATTTTCTTTAGTTGTCTGATGATAGAATATGAAATCCTTTAGGGGATTCAGCTGTTTTTTCTGGTATGATGTAAAAGTTTTATTTATTCATAATGTTTCCTGTTCTTGTTAATGAGAGTAATGGCTGATAGGAAAATAACAGCCCCTAATTTTTCTTCCCTCACAGACCCTCAGCAATCAGCAGTTGTTTTTTAAAAAGTTATTTAATGCACTTGCATGCCTTGATTTGATCCATGAAATTAATACTGAATGCTAACAGGTGTGGAATGTCAGGGACAGCTGTGTAGAGTATAGTGCTGTTCAGGTCAGTTTCTCCTTTCTCCACAGCCCAGCAGGATTCATCATGTACTGGTGCCAATAACTGACACACCACTCTTTTTTTAGGAATACTTACAGATTTATGGGTTGATTTATCCTTTTATATGTCCACCAACTCTGAAACCCTGTGAAGAAGTGATTCTATGGTCCTATGTGTGAATTCCATTTATAGAACTACTCTAAGCAACATATTATATCACAACTATTAGACATAAAGGTAGCCTTGAGCTACGGATTGGGATTTAATCCTTAGAAATACATATTTTTCACTGATTTCTCTGTCTATAAAAGTTAGGAGAAATATAATTAGTGGGACTACATGTAGATCATCTTAAAACTCTGATGGGTGATAACAATTATCCCCTTTATAAAGTTCTTCATCTCCGGGTTGCAATGGATCTTACATTATCTAGCCCAAGGGCTTTATTTACTACTTATGAACACCTTGTAGCGAGCATGATAGAATGCTTCAGGCCGAGCACAGTGGCTCAAGCCTGTAATCCCAGCACTTTGGAAGGCCAAGGCAGGTGTATCAGTTGAGGTCAGGGGTTTGAGACCAGCCTGGCCAACATGGTGAAACCCCGTCTCTACTAAAAAAAAAAACAAAAAAAAACACACACACACACAAAAATTAGCCAGGTGTGGTGGCATATGCCTGTAATTCCAGCCACTCGGGAGGCTGAGGCAGGAGAATAGACTGAACCCAGGAGGTAGAGGTTGCAGTGAGCTGAGATCACACCACTGCACTCCAGTATGGCTGACAGAGCGAGACTCCCTCTCAAAAAAAAAAAAAAAAAAAAAAAAAGCTTCATTTTACAATGCAGTCAGGTTGACAAATGTATCACTTCCCTTCCTTCATTCTTTCTCCTAGACTGCTGCAACTTAAGGGCACAGAAACAAACAATGCAGAGGTACTTGCTGCAATGTCTCTTTGTCCACTGTAGTTGCCAATTTAGTGTCTCTAGAACTGTCTCCAAACCTAATTTGTGCATGCATGCCTTTAAATGAAGAGGAGTGGCAATACAGGACTGTGGTTAGGTCCATGAAGTTGGCCTAACATGTGGAATCCTAACTTTGCTACTTATTAGCTGTGTGTGACACTGGCTAAGTTATGTAACCTCTCTGTGCTTCATTTTATAGTTGTAAAACTGTAAGTACCCTTATGCACCACGTAATGATGGGTCTGTCAACAATGGACTGCATGAACTACGGTGGTCCCATAAGATTATAATGGAACATATATAGAAATCTGATACATCACACTTAATGTTGGTGTTGCAGATCAAGTAGGGGAAATGACTGACATTCAGTAATGTGGCTAAGACATTTGGTTTTCCATATGAAAAAATAAATACAAATAAAGATACACATCTAGGTTTGTGTAAGTATACTCTATGCCATTTGTACAATGAAGAAATTACCTGACAATTCATTTCCTAGAATATATCCCCATTGTTAAGTGACACATAACTGTATAAGATGTTTCTAGAATTTAGTTTTTATATGTACTTAATAAGCGTAAGTCAATGCTGGAGAAAATTTCTTCCTTTAACAGGAATTGCAAACAATTACAGAGTTACCTTCCTGAAATGCAAGTCCGATCATATTTCTGTCTTCTACAGGTTAAGAACCAAACTCCTTAAGCATGGCCCACAAATTCCTTCACAATCTGGATCCTGCCATTTTTTATTTCCTAGAACTGACTACATTCCAACAATTCCCTCACTCATCCTGTGTGCTTACATATTCACCTCTCTGTCTGAAATGCCACACTGCCTCATCTTCCTCCCACTCTCTAACCTACTCATCCTTCTATAACCAACTCTATTGTCTTCTGAAAAATTTGATACTACCTCCTCCTTCCTTGATGAATTTAGTGCTCTTGGCACAAATAAAATAGTGTAATAATATCTACCTCATAAAGCTGCTAAAAGGATTAAATGAAATAACTTCTATAAAACAGCTAGGACAGTAAATGCTTCAAACATAGTAGTTTTATTTATAATCTCAGTATTCTGCAGGATGTCTCTTTTATAGTTCCTATCTTAGTATGAAATTTTGGATTTACCAGTCACTTTCCTCTACAATAATAAATTCCTTGAGAACAAGGATTTTAGCTTATTTGTCTTTATACAGTCTATGGTAGCACAATGCCTGGTAACAGTAAGTGTTCAATGAACATTTACTGAATGAATAAACAATGAAGCAAAACAGAATAAAATTTTATCAGACAGAAGCTGACTAGCAAAAGAGATGGGACTTACAAGCAACTTATCTTTTTCTTTTTTCCCCTGAAAAAAATGTTGGATTACATGATATAAAAACCCATTTTGGAAATCTAACAGGAATCTTCTGGGCTGAACTCTTTAGGGCTTTATACAGGAAAGGTAGGAAATATATTTCTTTTTTCCTCCCATCAATAGCATACAGCTTCACATTCTGCTTTTGACTCTGATAACATGCCAGAATTCTACTAGTTACAGTATTACTTAGTTCTAAAACACAGGCCTCACTTAAATAACTGGAGTTCATCTGTAGAACAGTAGTTACGCAGTACTACATGTTTGTGCAAAAGGAACATACTGGGGAGTACTAGAGAGGTACACACAAGGAATAAGGGTGATGCTGGCTCTGACTCATGCTCCTACTGTTTATTTATAGCTTCTTATTAATATGGGATTTGTTTTATTTGGCAAAAATACAAGATTTCAACTGACTGAGAGAGGAAGATGTAAGAAAATGCCTAAGCATAAAACTTCTACAGCCGAATAATAATCTGTAGCTCAGTGCTGTATCAACAGGCTCCCCAGGGGATAGTGCAAACTGAAACCACTCCAGAATTACAAATTTCATGAGCTGCAGACTTTACTGCTAAAAGTAAAGTAGTGGTTAACCAAAGATTTTATTCCTCTATAGACACCTCCATTTATAAATGCTAAATTCACTAATTGGAGTTAGATTTTTAGAGTAGTGTAACAAATATTTACGATGAGTTCCTAATTACTTTAAATAATTTTCACCAGCAACAAACAGTAAAAAGCAAATTTAAAAAGGGAAGCCAAAGAATTTATATGCTTCAAATAGAAACATTTCTCAATGTTAATTTAAAATGACTCCCTGCCTTCTTACTCTGATGTTGCTTTTCAACACTTAAACCAATATTTTATTATATACTTATCTGTGTATTTGTTTAGCATCTGTCTCTAGAATGTGGGCTCTGGAAAAGCAAGGGCTTGTTTGCTTTGCTCATTGCTGGAGTCCTTGTAGTGATAACAGCCGGGAACATAATGGTTATTCAGTAAATATCTCGTTGGACTAATGACAGAAAATTATTAAATTTCTTAATCCAATTCTTTGAGGATAATTGCAGTTAGAAGAGCTTTTTCTTTAAAAAAAAAAAAAACTATAAAAGTGAGGTAATTATTCAGATAGTCACACTTAGTATGAATAAAGTTGTTTTGGATAATAAAATCAACTCCTAAAAGTTTTGAGGAAGAAAACTCTAAAGTTATTTCACATTTATGTTTTCTCCTAAAGATCAACAAATGCTGTTCATTTAAAAAATGTTAGTGTTTTTGTATTTATCACTGCCATTCATATTCTTAAAGCAGAGAAAGTAAGATTCTTGTTTGTTTCAAAATGAAAGTAAGATTCACATTTTGGTAGATGGAAAATATGCCTTCCCAGCTTTGTATTTTAAAATCAGGTCAACTGCACAAAACTGCAGTAAAATAAAAATAAAACCAATTTAATCTGGACCTTTTTGGTTCTAGTAAGTATTTTACCTAAGGAGACACTATATTCTCACTAATCTAAGCTGAAAACAAAATTGGTCAAATAATCCTAGGGGGAGAATGGCTTTCAAATAACCAGCAACCACATATGCACAGAAATTCTGTTGACTATTTCTCTTTGCATGATAGAGTATTATACATACATATTTTAATGAAAAATAAGATAAACTTTTAAAAGCTGACCCAAAAGCCTCAGATCTAAGTGAAGTTGCTTCATCAGAATAGACCTGAACTATTTTATAATGTGAATTCAAATTATCTTAATTTCCTTATGTTTTTAACAACCTGTAGATTCCTATTATATATAAAAATGTCACATGACAGGCTTCAACTGAAAATGAGAAACAAGGAATAGCGACGTTATACAATTACATCTATTAACAATTATAGAACTTACGCTGATATAATTTTTTAATCTATATATGTTTTTTATATGTGTGTGTGTGTGTTTTAATGCTTCTAAAAAAACAATAAAGACTGCTTTTATGCTACACGTGAAAATAATGTTTATTACATCTTGTGAATGAACCCATGACATAGTCATGTGGCTCCTATGTAATATCAATATGAAAACGTCAGATTAAAGGCTACTTTCTTTACAGTTATCAACTGATGTCACTAAATCCATCCAAATGAATGAGATGTAGTCAATGTGAATAAACCCTAAAAGTAGCTGAAAACCTGGTGTCTGCTGTTACTCAGTTTTCTGACTGTAATCTAAGTCTCTAGTTCTATAGACATCACATGAAATGGGCATTGAATTAGAATCAATACAGGAAATATTTAAAAGAACTCAAAAGTCACTTTTGCTAAAGATTATTAGAAGATATTATATATACTATTGAGAGAAAGTCTAGCTACCTTTCTGTTTGAAAGAGCTCTTCTTTTCAAGTTTCTGATTCTCTTTCTACAAAATGGAAAAGGGGTAAGTCTAAATTATCTAAGTCTAACCTTCATAAATAAACCCGGTTAGATAATGAATGGTAATGTAATGATACCGTGCAACACTCTTGCAGTTTTAACACTCTTTTGAAACATGCCAATTTTCTGTCTGTTTATGGGTGATAAGGAAGATAATAGCATTAAAATGAATCTTTCTGGGGAGCTGGGGGAAAGAATGATTTTGCTAAATCTAATGAAAACAAACTCCTCTCCCCTTGTCATATCCATTTATGGGTACTGTGCCAGTACTGAACTTATTATTTCATTTAAAACTCTCAACAACCCAGGAAGAGATAACTATTAATATTACTATATTAGAGATAAGGACACTGAAAATTAAAACCGAGACTTGTCTGACTCCAAAGCCTGATTTTCTACAAAAAAAAAAAAAAAAAGGAAAGAAAAAAGCTGTATCAACCTCCACTAAAACTTAATTTCTCCACTAAACTAAAAAGTATGGGTGATTCCACTCACAGCTAAGTGGAAAAACTTTTTTTCTTATTTCTAAATAAGACTGCACAACACTACAGCATAAACTATTCCTGTGCTGTTTTTATATTCTTTAAGCCAATGCATAGAGTATGTATATGTGTATACATGCATAATATATATAATTTTAGAAGATTTACTCTAGAGTCTAATTCTGAAGCTCTTCTTTACCAAATTAAGGAAAACAAACTACTAATAGATTAGCCCAGAAGTAGTAGCTTTTCTTATAAGAGGCTTATTTTTAGTTCTTTGTTCATTTTTCAGTGTATTTCCTATCATTGTGACTATATAGGCACATATTATGTGTTTGTCTCATCTGGTCTCCAGAATTTTGGTTTGGCAATATCTTCTGCTACCCATTACACTTTTGCTATAATTATCTACAGTATATGTTATGTTTCCAAAGAGTATATAAATAACATTTCATTGGTTAAGTATAAAGACTGGAAATTTGAGGTTGAAGTCCAATCATAGGATACTGTTTTAAGAAGTTCCAGCAAAATGTGCAACCTAACAGAGTCAAAGATAACGCAAAGAAAACCGACAGTCTGGTATAACCTATTTAACTTGGCTTTGCTTTAATTCTTCCTTTAAAAGCTATTAGATGAAAACACAGCATTGAATATCATACAATACTGGATATCCACACACACAAAATGAACTTTGATATACACCTTGTACATATACAGAAATTAATTCAAAATGGATCATACTCCTAAATGTAAAACCTAAAATCGTAAGACTTTTAGAAAAAAAAAAATGAGAAAATATTTGTGACCTTTAGTTAGGCAAATATTTCTTAAAACCACAAAAACACAGTCCATAAAATAAAAAGCTGACATACTGGACTTAATCAAAATTAAGAATTTCTGCCCTTTGAAGAACACTAAAAAGGAAATTTAAATACAAGCAAAAAACTGGGAGAAAATATTTACAAGTCATGTATTTGGTAAGGGACTTGTATGTAGAATACATAAAGAACTCGCAAAGCTTCCAGATTGCTGAACATGAGGAGGTGCCTGGAAGGTAGCCTACTTGGAGAGGCTATGGAAGCTCCACACCCCTTACACATAGCTTGCCCTATGCATCTCTTCCATTGGGCTATTCATCTGTATCCTTTGTTAATCATAATAAGCCAGTAAACATAAACGCTTGCTTTCATGAAGCAAGTTGCCACGTTGTGAGCGGCCGTATTAAGAGGCCCATGTGGCAGGAACTGAGGGGAATCTCCAATTGAGCAAATAACAGAGACCCTCAGTCCGGCATCCCACAAGGAGCTGAATTCTACCAACAATCATGTGAACTTATGAGTGGAACATTCCCCAGTAAAACCTTGAGATGCGACTGCAGCCCTAGCCAAGACTGTGGTTGTTACTTTCAGATGAAACCCTGGAATAGAAGACCCAGCAAATCTATGCCTGGACTCCTGACCCATAGAAACTGTGAGATAATAAATGTGTGTGTTTTAAGCTGCTAAACAAAACAAAACAACACACACACAAAATCCTCAAAATGACATCTCAATCATTAGAAAATAACCCAATAAAAAATGGGGAAAGATTTGAACAGACCCTTCACCAAAGATGATTTATGGATGGCAAATAAGCACATAAAAAGATGGTCAAAATTAATAGTCATTAGTGAAACGCAAATTAAAATCACAATGAGTTACCACTACATACCTCTATTAGAATGGCTAAAAATAAAAAGATAGGCTATTTCAAGTGTTGCCAGGGATGTGGAGGCACTGCAACTCTTATTCCCACTGGTGGGAACGTAAAATGGTACAACCACTTGTACCAAAGTAGTTCGGTAGTTTCTTAAAAAGCTAAACATATGCCTACTATATAACCTAGCCATCCCACTCCTAGGTATTTACACAAGAGAAGTGAGTGCATATGTCCCTACAAAGACATGTACACAAATAGTCATGGTCGCTTTGCTTGTAGTAGCGAACAGTAGAAGGTGAATGTATTAGTAAATTGTGCTATGTCCCTACACCAGAATATTAGCAGTAAAGAAATGAACTACTGATACAAGCAACCCATGGATTAATCTCAAAATAATTCTGCTGGAAGGAAAATATATATAAATTAAGATCCCTTTATATACAATTTTTAAAACTATAAACTAATTTGTAGTAACAGAAAGATCAGTTGCCTGGTGAGAGGGCAGGGAAAAATTACAAAGGGGCATGAGAAACAAAACTTTTGGGACTGATGGGGATGCTGATGATTTTGAGGATGGTGATGATTTCACCTATATAAGTATATACATATATATACACACACACATACATATCAAACATAAAATGTGGAGTTAAATATGTGCAGTTTATCATATGTCAATTATACCTCAATAAAGCTATTAAAAAATGAATCTTCACCTTAAAAGAACACACATGACATTGCATAGCACATAAAATTTCACTATCAATTTTAATTTTGAAACTATGTTAAATAATAAATCTTTGTTTCATATAACAGAAAATTAGATTCAAACCAGCCACTCAAGACAGAAATCTGAACACAAGGATTTTATTCCTGTATACAGACAATTAGTCTTCCAAGTGGTATAGTTCCCTGATTGCTATAAAGGGCAGCTCCTCAGAAAGTAGTAAGGTCAGATACCCAAGATAAGCACTAAATGTTCAAATATTCCTGGATGTAGCAGCACAAAATTGATTTTATTTATTTTAAAAATGATAAATGACATGCCAAATAAAAACAAAATGGTATTATTAAGTTGCATCTACAAATTCTTATAAAATTTCTAGCTACCAATAGCTAGAACTGAAGAAAGGTGTTAGGGAAGAGAAGAGGGTGAGGAAAGAGAGGGATGATACTTTTCTTCACAGCATTTCAAAGTGTTTAAAAAAAAGAAAAAAGAAATTTCAAAGATGCCTGATGATGTCAGCAGAAATAAAAGCTGCTGCATAAAGATATAATAATACAGTGTGACTATCATACCTTCTAAGATATTTTTATCCCCTGGAGCTATTATGCAATAGCTTTAAGTAAGGTATTTGCAGAGCAGGCAGGTCTTAGCTTAGCTGTTAGGTCTCCATGAAGACCTCCTTGCATAGGACAGCCCCTCCAAGATTGGTTAATGTGTGCTCTTTCGACACCCTATACTTACCTTGTTCATCACAACCATCATACCATATTGTAATTAACTATATGTCTTTCATTCTTTAGATTACAAACTCCCTGAGTACAAGGGCCGTGTCTTTATTAATCAACTGTAACTCTACACCTGGCATTTCATTGCAGAGATTTGACTTTAAAGCATACTGCACATTGACACCCCACCAAGGCCTCACAATCCAAATGTCTCTGGTAGGCTCACTATCCCATTGACCAAGACAACTACTTCATACTTGTGCCTCTCTGCTTAAATCTCCTATACCTCCTCCAATATCCTTACTTTCAGCTGATGACATCAGTTGAGATGTCCTTCACTGGGAAAACAGAAACTGTTAGAAGTGTCTTCTCTTTATCTTCCTGGAACCTAAGGTCCTATCTATGAACTCATCATGCCTCTACCATGATGTCCCGCCTTACTAGCAAAGGGCCATCCTTCCACCTGTTATGTGAATTCCACCCTTTTGCCCCTTCTCAAGGACTTCACTTCTCTTTTAACATTGCTTTCTTCCTATCTATGGTTTCACTCCTTTAAAATATATAATTGATATCTAGAGTTTGAAAATAAGACAAAACCCTACCTTTTCTCTATTTTCTTTTATAGGCAAACATTTTTAAATAGCTATGCTGTTCTCACATCCTTACTAATTAATCCATCTTTAACTTTCATGTCATCACTAAAAGGCTCTTGTCAAGTATATCAGTGACTTTCATGTTGACATATCCAGTGAAAACTAATCCTTCATCTTATCTAATGTCTCACCAGTATTCAAGAATAAACCACTCCTTCCCTCTTCGGAAGTCTCTTCTCTTGGTTTTCTCCCTATTTGCTGACTGCTCTTATTTAGTCTCCTTTGCTGCTCTCATCCTTCTCCAATTCAAAATCTAATTTGGTCCTGAACCCTCCTCTTTCTATATATTCTCTTCCTTGATGATTCCATTATTCCCATGTAAATCCATGAGATAATGTATATAAGCTGACCAGGCGCGGTGGCTCATGCCTGTAATCACAACACTCTGGGAGGGGAGGCAGAGGTGGGTGGATCACTTAAGGTTGGGAGTTCGAGACCAGCCTGGCCAACATAGTGAAACCCTATCTCTACTAAAAAATACAAAACTTAGTCAGGTGTTGTAATCCCAGCTTCTCAGGAGGCTGAGGCAGGAGGATCATTTGAACCCAGGAGGCAGAGGTTGCAGTGGGCTGAGATCACACCATTGCACTCCAGCCTGGGAGACGGAATGAGACTCTACTTCTAAATAAATAAATAAATGTGTATAAGCTAACAATTCTTAATTCCTCCTCTTAGCTCAGATCTATCCTCTCTTGAGTCCCAGATTCACAGAGTCAATTGCACACATTCCTTTGAATGTCTCACAGATATTTCAAATTTAAATGTATCCAAAAATAACTCCCCACATTTATACCAAACATATTACCTTGCCCTCCAAATATTTTTATCTTAGTAAATGGTAGTCCTTTCTACCTAGTAATTCAAGACAGAAATCTGAACACATCTAATATATCTCCAATTCTCACTAAATCTATCCACAAAATGTATTTAGAATCCATTAATCACTTCGCTGCCATCATTTTGCCAGAGCTACTGAAAAAGCCTTCTAATTGGTATCTCTGCTCTCTCTGCTTCTACTATTAATATATCTCGCTCAAATGCATTGTCCATGTAGCAGTGAACATCTTCTACGAACTAAATCATTCATGTTATTCTGCTGCTTAAATCCCTTCGCTGGCCCTGAGAATAAAACCGAAACTACTTACTACAGCTCATAAGGCTTTGTAGATCTAGCCCCTTCCAATCTCCCAAACCTCGTTTTCATTATTCATCCCGCATCCCATTCACTAGTCTTCTGTCACATTGGTTTTCTTTCAGTGCCTCAAATAAACCTCTTTCCTGCCTTACTTAACTGCCTTTATATGCCCTTTCCTCTGCCTGGAATCCTTGAATTTCCCCCTGTGTTTGAGATATCAGCTAAATGTCACTGTCTCAGGAGAGCATCCTTGTTATTCTCTGAGTCCATTGTGTGTTTTCATGATAATACTTATTATACCTGTCAATTATTTTGCTACTTTATCTGGTTAGCAACAACTAAACCATTAAGTTCCCTGAGCACAGAGACTATGTATTATTTATCACTGGAATCCATGCTCCTTGCATATCCTCAGAATACTCAGTACATACTTTCTGAAAAAGTGTTTTCTGAGTGCATGAAAAACTAAACCTTAAGAGAAACAAGCCTCCTATGATCTAGTAGTAGAATAATGGAGAAAGTTATGAAACACATTATTATGGAGCTCAGTTATATGGACTCCACTACTAAAACTTCTATCTAAATACAACAAAGAGGAATGAATACTTTGTTTTGTTCTATAATATTATTTTTTAAAGTTTTTTGAAAAGTTTTCTAAATTTTTAATCTAAAACTTCTTAAATTTTAATATTTCATATAAAAATCTATTACATACTTTTCTTATATTTAAGAATGAATTGTTGGCTTAAAAGATGGGAGATTAGAAAACTTGCCTCCTTCAAGACAGGAATGCCCTCTCTCACCACTCCTGTTCAACATAGTGTTGAAAGTTCTGGCCAGGGCAATCAGGCAGGAGAAAGAAATAAAGGGTATTCAATTAGGAAAAGAGGAAGTCAAATTGTCCTTGTTTGCAGATGACATGATTGTATATTTAGAAAACCCCGTCGTCTCAGCCCAAAATCGCCCTAAGCTGATAAGCAACTTCAGCAAAGTCTCGGGATACAAAATCAATGTGCAAAAATCACAAGCATTCCTATACACCAATAACAAACACAGAGCCAAATCATGAGTGAACTCCTATTCACAATTGCTTCAAAGAGAATAAAATACCTAGGAATCCAACTTACAAGGGATGTGAAAGACCACTTCAAGGAGAACTACAAACCACTGCTCAATGAAATAAAAGAAGACACAAACAAATGGAAGAACATTCCATGCCCATGGATAGGAAGAATCAATATCGTAAAAATGGCCATACTGCCCAAGGTAATTTGTAGATTCAATGCCATCCCCATCAAGCTACCAATGACTTTCTTCACAGAATTGGAAAAAACTACTTTAAAGTTCATATGGAACCAAAAAAGAGCCTGCATTGCCAAGTCAATCCTAAGCCAAAAGAACAAAGCTGGAGGCATCACACTACCTGACTTCAAACTATACTACAAGGCTACAGTAACCAAAACAGCATGGTACTGGTACCAAAACAGAGATAGTGACCAATGGAACAGAACAGAGCCCTCAGAAATAATACCACATATCTACAACCGTCTGATCTTTGACAAACCTGACAAAAACAATAAATGGGGAAAGGATTCCCTATTTAATAAATGGTGCTGGGAAAACTGGCTAGCCATATGTAGAAAGCTGAAACTGGATCCCTTCCTTACACCTTATACAAAAATTAATTCAAGATGGATTAGAGACTTAAATGTTAGACTTAAAACCATAAAAACCCTAAAAGAAAACCTAGGCAATACCATTCAGGACACAGGCATGGGCAATGACTTCATGTGTAAAACCCCAAAAGCAATGGCAACAAAAGCCAAAATTGACAAATAGGATCTAATTAAAAAAAGAGCTTCTGCACAGCAAAAGAAACTACCATCAGAGTGAACAGGCAACCTACAGAATGGGAGAAATTTTTTACAATCTACCCATCTGACAAAGGGATAATATCCAGAATCTACAAAGAACTTAAACAAATTTACAAGAAAAAATCAACCCCATCAAAAAGTGGGCATAGGATATGAACAGGCACTTCTCAAAAGAAGACATTTATGCAGCCAACAGACACATGACAAAATGCTCATCATCACTCGCCATCAGAGAAATGCAAATCAAAACCACAACGAGATACCATCTCATACCAGTTAGAATGGCGATCAGTAAAGAGTCAGGAAACAACAGGTGCTGGAGAGGATGTGGAGAAATAGGAACACGTTTACACTGTTGTGACTGTAAACTAGCTCAACCACTGTGGAAGACAGTGTCGCAATTCCTCAAGGATCTAGCACTAGAAATACCATTTGACCCAGCCATCCCATTACTGGGTATATACCCAAAGGATTATAAATCATGCTGCTATAAAGACACATGCACACATATGTTTATTGTGGCACTATTCACAACAGCAAAGACTTGGAACCAACCCAAATGTCCATCAATGACAGACTGGATTAAGAAAATGTGGCACATATACACCATAGAATACTATGCAGCCATAAAAAAGGATGAGTTCGTGTCCTTTGTAGGGACACAGATGAAGCTGGAAACCATCATTCTCAGCAAACTATCGCAAGAACAGAAAACCAAACACCACGTGTTCTCACTTATAGGCGGGAACTGAACAATGAGAACACTTGGACACAGGAAGGGGAACATCACACACCCAGGCCTGTTGTGGGGTGGGAAGAAGGGGGAGGGATAGCATTAGGAGATATACCTAACGTAAATGACGAATTAATGGGTGCAGCACACCAACATGGCACATGTATACATATGTAACAAATCTGCACGTTGTGCACATGTACCCTAGAACTTAAAGTATAATAAAAAAGAAAAAAGAAAAAGAAAACTTGCCTCCTTAACCCGCAACTATAATGTCTACATATAAGATACAGAAAAAGACAAAACTGATATATTTGAGAATTTTATGACTCATGGAAAGGTGGCATCTAGCAAAGAAACTAGTTGAAATTGTTAATAAAAAATGACCATATGTTGAAAGTCATCTTTCTCTTGTTTCAGAGGTATGAATAATCTATCTTCTTATCTCTTATGCAACAAAATCTTTCAAATACTATAATGGTGCCAATTAAGTTGTGATGTCATTCTGAGACCAATCATGTAGACAAAGAAAAAGGAACTGGATATTTTAAACACACATGTGATGAATCCTCTAAAAAAAAATTGTTACAGCTTTTCATACTGGAAATGAAAAGACCATGGAAGTATCCTACACTGTAAGTTATTAATATAGCTTAATGACTGAAAAAGTACATATAATAGCTGAGAGACTAATAAAATTATGGATAATCGACCTTGCTCAATGTCTGCTGAAAAGTCAGTATAAGATATCATGGCACTTTCCAACCATACGTTAATTCATCAAATTACACTTAGCTGCAAACATGAAGGCTGAGTTAGTATCTCAACTACAGAATTGTGCTTTTGTTTTACAAGTGGAAGAATCTATAGACTTTATGTTTTGCTTATATTTATTCAGTATGAGCCCCAAGTAATCAACAACAAAGACCTTTTATAGGAATGCTTGGCAACAAACACTAACAGTACTGAAATATTCGGTGTTGAATAACTTTCCTAAATCTCATCATTTATTTTGAAACAACTGTGTTGATACCAATGACGCAAAAGCAATGATGGTGTCCTAGCATGAATTAAGACAGCAGCACCAAACTGTATTATACAGTTCATCGTATTACTGCCCTATGGTCATATACATGCACATACCATACACAGTCAATTTCATTGAAGGAAGTCTTTGATGAAGCAATAAAAGTTATTAATTTATGAAATCTTGACCCTTAAGTAGCTGTCTTTTAATATTCTGTATGACAAAATGGGAAATACACACAAAACATTTCTGCCGCATATCAAAGTACAATTGTTGTCTAGAGGAAAACCACTTGTGTAACTGAGTTGTGAGCTGCACTAGCTACTTTCTTCATGGAACACCACTTTTACTTGAAAGACTGACTGATAAACTATAGTTGTTTAGCCTTGTGTATCTGATAGATATGTCTTGAAAATAAATTAAGTGAATCTACCACTTCAAGGAAAACTGACATATTTTTTAACAATGATAAAATTTGAACCTTTGAGTGAAAACTAGAATTTTGGAAAACTTATATCTGCCACCATGAACTGCTCATAATACTTAATGACTTTTCTGATAAGATTTGTGATAGTATTAAAGAATGTGACATTTTAATATATAATAAAATATGTCAACATTTGGAAGACCTGCATAACTCAGTGAACCAGTATCTTCAAATGGCCAATGTATAATGTAACAAAACCTTGCATAGGTAAAAGATTCATTCAAAGTGCAAGATCAACCAATGGATTTTAATTTCAGATAACTAAAAGTTCATAGATTTGGCTTCCATGTTGCAACTAACCTTTAAGAAACTACCTCTTGTTGCATTTTGGTGTAGCATCAAAGAATACCCACAATTATCTGAAAGGCTTTTAAAACAGTCCTTCCTTTCCAACTATATCTCTGTGTGAGGCTGGATTTTCTTCATATATTTTGACCAAAAAGAACAGATATAAGAATCTAGCTGGTTTCTACTAAGCCAATCATTAAAGAGGTTTTTCTTAACGTTAAAAAAAAAAAATGGGCCGGGCACGGTGGCTCAACCCTGTAATCCCAGCACTTTGGGAGGCCGAGACGGGTGGATCACAAGCTCAGGAGATCGAGACCATCCTGGCTAACACGGTGAAACCCCATCTCTACTAAAAAATACAAAAAACTAGCCGGGCGAGGTGACAGGCTCCTGTAGTCCCAACTACTCGGGAGGCTGAGGCAGGAGAATGGCGTGAACCCGGCAGGCGGAGCTTGCAGTGAGCTGAGATCCGGCCACTGCACTCCAGCCTGGGCGACAGAGCAAGACTCCATCTCAAAAAAAAAAAAAAAAATGCTACTCTTCTCATTTTCTTTGAAAACATAAAGGAATTTGGAAACCAAAAAGTTTGAGAACCACTGATTTAAGGATCTCCACTCTCTTATCGCTCAGTTTGGTTTTGCACCTGATGGCAAAATAGAAGCCTGGAAGGTTAGGGTCAAATATATAGAAAACAAGGGAATGGATAGATAGACGGATAAGCAAACATACCTACATACATCAGAAAATGTCTGCCTACATGGCTGTGGCTTAGATTATCCTCATTCCAAAGTCAAAGAAAAATTATTATTTTTACTGTATATCATTCTCTCTAGTTCACATTGTTCATACCTCTACTAGAATAGATATTCAAAAGCTGCTAATTCAAAGCACATTTTGGGGGTAGAATTCAACTAACCTCTTTAAGGAACTTCAAAGTAAGTATGTGACACTGACCCTCTCCAAGACAGACTCATTTGTAACAGAATAAAAGTTATTGAACTTCTATTCAATAAAAAATGGAATCAGAAAAGAAATAGCTGTAAAATGTAAACTGAGTAACAGTTTACATGTAACTGTTAACTATTACATGTAAACTGTTTATTCTGTATGACATATTTTAGTTTAATTTTTCAAGATTTATTTTAAGGCAAATTATAATCAGACAGAGACGACTCCAAATAAATTATTCAAAAGATAGTTTATGTCAGATTTAGCAATTTGACAAGCTTATCTTAAATTCACTCCATACATGAAATAAGCACTCTGCAGGGGACAGTCTCATCCTTCTAGGACATCACAGACACATTATAGACAGGCATGTTATACATAAGGAGCTTATTCAGTCTGGGGCTTATTCATTCCAGAGGTTAAAATGATAGCACAATCTGTTTAGCACCCTAACTGAAAAATAATCCTTTCTGTCCGTGTATTACCAAGATCAGTATTTCAACTTTGAAACACAGAGAAATTCTTACTGGGTATATAATTTCCCTCATGCAAAATGGCACTTAAGACTTTTAAAAATGCATTTGAATTCACTCATTTTCAAAGACTGATCTCTAGACTTAAACATGAGACACAGATGGTCCTGATAGTAATACTCAGTAAACTGGACTATCACGATTTCTTTATCACATTACAGTGACTATATAAACTAATTGAAAATATAGTATCAAACTGATGGATTTGGTATCTAATTAATTTATTCATTTATTCATTCAATATTTATTGAATACCTGCTACATGCCTGATATGCCATGTACTGGGAACAGAGTCATGACTAAGACACACAGGGTTCTTGCCCTCCGGGTACTTATAGCCTGGCAGGGGAAACAGACATTAAACAATCGTATAATTATTATTTAGTTAGATACTATACTCCTATTCTCAGCCAGTCATCCATCTTGCAGGCTTCCAGTGTGATGCCCATATTATGAATTGGATGTCTCCTGAAAGCCTACCCATAATAAGATCTTTATAGAAGATTAGCAGCAATGTGTTGAAATAAATATCACACAATTATCAGTCTTAAGATTTTTCAGGAAAACACTGTCAGTGTTTAGATTGGTGTCAAAAGTTAAAATATTAAGAGTCCAAAATGAACAAATCACTGTATATAGGAGAGGGGAGGAAATGACATGAGTGTTTCAGACCTTGGTCCTGAGTTAGATCATAAGTCATCAATTTTTCCTAATTATAATAATTGCTTCCTCCATAATTAAGTTTTATGACATCATCAGAAAGGTTATATCAAATTTTATGTAGGCTACTTTGCTAGTTTTCTAATTTAATACAAGAAAAAAGTATAAAACCATTTACATATAAGTTAAATGAGAAACAGTCCTATCAACTTTAACATTTTGAAAACTCTTTACCATTATTAAAAACCAGCTTTGTATTTAAGATTTAAAAGACTTTTGATATCTCGAGGAGTACTTTAAATATGATTTTATTCTTCAAAAATCTGGTTTCAATTCCATACACTCTTTTATTTCTTTTCTGTAGTCCTACTGCAAATAAACAAAAACTGTTCAACTTTCTCCATGCTTTTACTTTAAACAGAAAACAATACAGAGGAGGAACAAACAATGACTTGTTTATTTTCCTTTAGAACATCTGTCAAGCATAAAACATAAACTCTATTCTTATATGTATATAAACTAACTACAATAGTCCCTATTTACCTTATATCCTATCTTTATATCTCTCCTGTCTTTAACACAAACACATACACACACACTCTTAGTTCTCTTCTCCTTATCTATATCTAGGATATCTCCACCTCCTTCCAGTGTCAAATTTACCAAACCATTGTTTTTCTTTCCCATTCTCTTCTATCTCTACTCTGGATTCTGTTCTGATTACTCTACAATAAACGTAATCTCAAGTTACCAATGATTTTTATGTTTACACAAGACAAATGAGTTTCTTTCATTTCTCATTCTCAGGGAGCTCTATAACATCTGATACCACTGACAGCCTCCTT
This sequence comes from Macaca nemestrina, assembly GCF_043159975.1. Lineage (NCBI taxonomy): Eukaryota > Metazoa > Chordata > Mammalia > Primates > Cercopithecidae > Macaca > Macaca nemestrina. Next base: position 97,833,367 of record NC_092125.1, read on the forward strand.
TTCTGAACTCTTCTTCCTTGACTTCCATGTTTTAAAATAACATAAACAAGTTGATTTATTTTCCTTCATCTGTACTCTTCCAATTATCCTATATTTCTAATAATTTCCTCTGTGTTTCCCTGATGGCTCTTGTTCCTCCCACACTATTACTTTGAGTAACATGTGGCTTGGTTTTCCACAGGGCTTTATCTTGGTCTCTGGAAAATGATCCTGAAACAACTCAAAATATGTTTTGAAAAGAGAGATCAATGGAATTAAACTCCAAGTTGACTACCTTCAAAGATATGATATTTGGATATCTTAAATAGGCAATAGAGGGAAATGATCAAGAACATAGACTCTGGAGCCAGACTTTCTTGGTTAAATTCTGACTCTACCATTTCTAAACTGTGTCACAATGGATAAAGTTGTTTTTTCATTTCTACAGCTGACTTTTTTTTCCTTTTTTTAAATCTTTCTTATTGGAGTTCACAATGGACATAATTGCCTCAGGTTCTTCAACTGTAAAATGATGATAATTGCACCTATCTCAGGAATATTATAAACATTAAAGGTTGTCGTATTGTGTACTGTGTAAGTGTTATTAAATAAATTACAAAACTGCCAGCTATTCAAAAAACAAACTAATTTATAGCCCCACCTTGTAACTTCACATTTTGTTGTTTTTGTTATGGTTGTTTTTCAAAACTCTTAAAATATACTGACTCCACTTGATTGAATCACTTAGTAACTTCAAAGAGTTTAAAGCAATACTACAGCTTTCTAACAGGAAAGTGTGCACATACACAAACACACAGAAGAAAACTATAGATTTCTGGAGCCAGAAAGAAAAAAGCAAATCTACACTAACTTTATCACTTAACATATAAGGAAACTGAAGATGAGAGGTACTAAGTGATTTCTCTAAAGTCACATAGCAGATGTCACTGAGTGGCAAAATTGGGGCTAGAATGCAGGTCCCTAGAGTCTGTACCTATGAGTTGTTTAAAATGTATTTTTTTTCCTCACATATTCATGATGTGAAGAAATGTTCTTCCTGGGAAAGCAGTTCTGCTTTGGGGAAATATTTTCTTCCCTCATCACAAAAAATTTGATGAGAACTTTAAGCTATCAATCATTAAATCCTACCTTTTTTTTTTTCCTTTTTTTAACTTTTATTTTAAGTTCAAACAAACATGTGCAGGTTTGTTTTATAGGTAAACTCGTGTCACAGGGGTTTGTTGTACAGATTATTTTGTCACCCAGATAGTAAGCCTAGTTACTCAATAGTTATTTTTTCTGCTCCTCTCCCACCTCCCACCCTTTTTTCAATGTAACTTTAGAAGTCTTTCAGGAATTATTCTATTCCAAAGCTAAAAGTCCACCCACACCAAAGCTGACTATATATTCTTAAAATTTTCATTGCTATCCAAGTCACTGAAGTAATTTTAAACATTCATTGAGAAAAATATCCTCCTTTGTTTCTGCAAACCCCACCTCTAGTAATCTTTTGAAGAGTAGGACATAAAAAATAAGGGTAAACGGCACAAATATACAGTTAGTGGTCTGAGTAGTCAACATTTATTTAGGACTTACTCTGCACAGCCTGCAATGCATTGCAATACATCTTGTAAAAGACAAAACAGAATGAATAGACTTTATCCCTGCCCAGAGAAAGCATACAACCTAAAAGGGGGAGATTAAACAAATGCATATGAAAAACACATTTTACAATAATAAGACTACCAAATAGCGCAAGCAAATAAGAACAGTTGAAAAGTTACCAAGACTCGATGGATCTGCCCACCATTCTGAGAATTTTGAAGACTTCATATTATTCTTGAGTTACAAATTCTCTGTTTGTGGCTATATACAAGTTTAGTTACAGACTATTGAACAATCATTTCTCAAACATAAAGCAAGTTACTTTAGACTTTGTGTTTGAAAAGTGTAAGAAAAAAAAAATTTTTATGTTAGCTGGCAATGTTATAGAGACAAAGAATAAATAGTTAAATTCTCTAAAACCACACAACAGTAATTCACATTTAACAAGGAGTTTGAGATCAAATGCTTCTGTTCTCAAAGACCTAGCATGCCACGTACAGAAAACATAATAAAATGTATTTACACACACAAAAATCCCACTCTTTTCAATGAGAAGCTCTAGAATATCAATAATTAAAACAGCTTCTATTTTTGCTAAACTACTTCCTTTTTAAGACAAAGCAAAGACATTTCTTTTCCACCATGTTGGAAATTTCAGATATTGTTTTAAAAAGAAACCAGAAACTTTCAAGGCCTATTTATTCTATTTCCTGACTTGAAATCTGAAGCTATATTATAATATTTCAAACCATTATATTATTCTCCAGCATTATGAAAACATAATCTAATAAAGTACTTAATCTATAATCAGGTAATTAACAAACAAAAACTTTTTGAAGTTGTGTAATGAATCTGCCAAAACTGTCCAGCAGATTTGTCAATGAAATATCTTGCTTTTGGAGAGTTGGATTAATTTGTTATTTACATACGCCGTAATGTATCTAGAAGTACCAGATATAAAGAAAAAAGTACCACAATGTAAAGAAAAAAAAAATCACTGTATTAAATTAGAATCCATTAATTATTGCCCTAGTTCTAATGCTTACCATTTTTGTATCCTTAGATCAGCTACTTAACCTCTCTTTGCTTCAGCTTTTTCAGCCATAAAATTGGACTAAGAATACTTATGTGATTATATGTAAGGAATTTCTAAGATTATGCATGTGAAAGAGGTTTGTAAACTACAAAGATAGTTTACATTAAAGTGTTAATATTTGTATATAATAAAGTGAAACAGAAAATGGACATATAAAAAGAACATTATTGGTATAATGATTAAATAAATCTAGGTTAAGTTTATTAACCTAGGGTACTCAGTCAACTCTGCTCTATTTTTGTATAATGTGTTTTAGACCTGAATGAGAATATATTTTAAAGTTAAAAATTAATTTTAAAAAGCCTTCTAAAAGATTTTTTAAAACATCTCTCTTCTGAGATAAGACCCTTTTCTAAAATTCAAGTATCTTTCCAAACTCATCTATTCACACTGTTTTCCAGCTAGAATTTGGCTGAAAGGCCATGAAAGTGGAGATAAGAAAGTGGCCAAACTCCAAGATCCATGTGTACGCTCAAGTTTTGAGGTCTTAGGAACAAAAGAAGGAGCTGTACCCTTTTGAAGTAGACTTTATAAACTAATTTCCTTTGATACTAAAGAAATTCCTCCTGCCTCTGAAGATTTTATATATATACATATAATTGTACATAGAATTTTTATATATGTATATAAACTAAACATAAATTTCTAAGAAATAAATAACAGGCATTAAGAAAATATGCCATTCTTCATGTTTTAGGTATTAATCTAGGTACGAAGGTATAAAATATCATTGCTATTTTTGAAATTCGTTTTTATGCCCATCCGTGGGACTAAACCTCTGGCAAACATTTTGAACAAATAACATCACCAGTCAACCTTTTTTTTGCAATAATTACAGTATTTCCTACAATGTTTCCAAAGTTTCAAGTTTCTGGCTCCTACTGCTTGACTTTGTACAAATAGTAGAATCCATCCCTTCTCCAAAAAAAGAAATCAGTTAGGTCTAACAAAAATCTACTCCAAATTGCTCCCAACAAATAATTTTAAATAAAGATGCAAGTACCTCAAAGTTCTACTTACTGACATAGAAAGCTACACCCAGGTGAGTTATTTAGCTTTACAGCTTAGATTCAGAGACAATAATAAGCTGATCATATCTGGCTAGTGCAAACTATAAATGGACAAAACAGAGATCATCTCTAACTAAACTTTCTACTGGAGTTCAGCACAGCTTATATTACTTCTCAGATCAGTAAAATAGATTCCAATTTCTTTAAGCAAAACAATGTAAAAAAAATACCTTTTAAATGATTATGAAAAACAACAAACTTCCATCACTGTGACTTCTCTCAATGGATCACGTCTAAAAGCATTCTGCTCAGTAAGCACTCAGTGGTAGGCATCGCTGAGTGTCGGGGGTGGTCACAGAAGCATACGATATTTACTGCCTTCAAAAGGCTTATCATATAGATGAGAAGATGGGCCTTTTAGATCAAACAATTAGGAAGCAACACAAGAAAGAATTTAATGCACACTTACTAAAAATGGGGGGGAAAATAATAATAATTAAAAAAACAGGTTTGTGGTATAATAGTGTATGAAGCTCCCAGCACCTGCCACAATCACTTCCTCAGAAGAGCAGCCCCACGTTCTTCCTTCTGCATAAAGCTGTTGGCTTACAAAGCAAGAGAATACATTTAATGAAGCCAACCCTATTTCACTTGTCACAAATGAATAACTATGGATCATAAGCCAAAGCTGCCATAGTAATTCTCTGCGTAAGAGAACAGAACTACCCAATCAGATCTTTGTGTTTGAGGAGTATGAATCAGTAATGTGTAAAAAAGACTAACGTGGAATCACTGGAGCTGCTGTCAAATCAGAAATGACAATAAACCTATTCCAATTCTCCATGAAGACTAGTATATATTCCACCCTAGGAAGCACAAGCACAGAGGGATTATTTGGATTCTGAGCCAGTTTCTTGTGCTTCTTTAATCTCACGTATCTTACAACAAGTCCCTATTACTTAAGGTTACCCTTATAATCCATGCCATATATATGATAGTGTTAATAATTTTTATAAGGGATCAGTAAGGGGTAAATACCCAAATATGGTACTATTGCTAGAATATATAAAATACCTGGAAAGAGAAGAGAAAGAGACACCTCTCAGGCAGTCATATGGCTATAGCTCAGGTTCTTCTGTAATATTATGTATGTATTTGAAACTGATGAAAAGACACTTTACGTGTTTACTTACAATTTGAGACAGGTACTGAAAACAGAAAATGTAATAGAAATAAAAAATGTTCCCAAAGTAGGCATCCATCTCATTTGTAAAAGAAAAAATATTAAACAAGTAGAGATAATATGGCAAACTGACATTCATAGTCATCTGATTCAAAGAGAACCTGTTTTTAAGGAAAAACTGCCCCAGGAAGAAATGCTTTTCCTATATATTAGTGGATGAGACAGCAACATGTAAGGATGGTATTTAAATATGTATTGAAATAATAAATTAATATCATTTCCCCACCTTTCTTCTCAATGTTTCTTTTCTGCCCTTTTAAAATCATCTTCTTAACTTTACTTGAGCTTTCCTGAGTATTTGTTTCTGTCTTAGCTCTTGAATTCATTTTGTTATATTATTTAATCAACCTCCTCCCTCCCTCCCTAAATAGTCTATCATACAAAAGCATTTTTAAAAGAAGCATTATTGAGCCCAGGAGTTCAAGACCAGCCTGGGCAACAAAGTGAGACCCCATCTCTACAAAAAATAAATAAAAATTAGCTGGGTGTGGTGGCACTCTCCTGTAGTCCAAGATACTCTGGACGCTGACGCAGGAGAACTGTTTGAGCTCAGGAATTGGAGACTGAAGTGAACTATGATTGTACCACTGTACTCCATCCTGGGCAATAGAGACCTTGTCTCTTTAAAAAAAACAAAAAAACAAAAAAAAACAAAAAGAGCATTAAACTTAATTGGATTTTTTCTTATTAATGTATCAGTTATTCTACACTCAAAGTGACTTGGAAGTTTGAGAAAAAGTTATTCCTCAACCTCCCTCTCCAAATCACACTAAAACAAACAAATCAAAGAGAGGAGGAAAAGGCAAAGTATTTACAGGAAAATAAGCTACAAATAACTAGAACTAAGCAAAGAAAGCAGAATAGGTTACTATGTTGGTGGTAAAAAACTCTTTAAGGAAAATCAAAAGAACAGAAGCAGTTTGGACCTTTGTCTGAACTACTGGGATCATAAGCATTTTTTCTTGCTGAGCTATAACAGGAACTCAGTAGTTACCCAAGAGTGTGTCTGCTTTAGAGAAAATAATTTCAACAGCTCAACTGTAAAGAGATTAAAAGGTACAGGAATGCAGGGTGTGAGGGAGTGTCAATTTGGGAGAGAGTGGCTTAAATAACAGTACTAAACAGTCAATGGCTATTTCTACATTTATAGATATTAAAGTATTTTGTTAAATACATGTCCATTCATAAAATAAAATAACATGGCTTGCTTATTGGCTTCATTATAAATGTGTGGTTCATGCTAAGCTGAAGCCTGGGGCTCTGGAATCTTCTTCTGAATTTCCAATGTAGTATCAACTACATTAATTTCTGCCAATAAAATTAAGAACCTAAGTGGGAGAAAAAGTCTACATCCTTCTGCACAAGAAATGATGCCACTCACCTTTTTAATGAAACTGTTAGAATATTTTATATTGAAAGATGAAAGAGAAGACCAAGTATGAGGTAATTTATTATTTCATTTTCATTTCAGCAAGAGCAAAAAGAACAATCCAGGCATTTAAGAACTAAATTCCTGTCCCATAACATAGTTTACAGCCATCAACATAAAATTAACTTCCTTTTCCCTACTACTGAACCAAAACAAGAAAAAATAGAAAAGGATGTTGTCTAACTACTATTATCTAATTCAGTTCAGGTTTATCTTTACTCTCCCTTGATAGAAAACACCAAAATGTGATAAATCAGTAATTTGAAAATGAAAAATCCAAACAGAATGTTAGACATACTCCTAAAAGTATTTGTGTGAGAAACAGTCCTAAGAGTCTTCCTGAACATCAAGGGGTTGCCGGGGGAGTGGAATTCAATAATTTTCTAACAGCACTTTTATAGCAAACTAATGAGAAATCACTTTTTACAAATGCAAAAAAATGCAATGCATATATATTTTTTAAACCACCATTCATTGTCTTTTATAAAAATACAGTCCCTTTAAAGCTAGGATTGGTTGGGCACGGTGGCTCACACCTGTAATCCCAACACTCTGGGAGGCCGAGGCGGGTGGATCATGAGGTCAGAAGATCAAGACCATCCTGGCCAACATGGTGAAATCCCGTCTCTACTAAAAATACAAAAATTAGCCAGGTGTGGTGGCATGCGGCTATAGTCTCAGCTACTCAGGAGGCTGAGGCAAGAGAATTGCTTGAACCTGGGAGGTGGAGGTTGTAGTGAGCCAAGATGGCGCCACTGCACTCCAGCCTGGGCAACAGAGAGAGACTCCATCTCAAAAGAAAAAAAAAAAAAAGCTAGGATTGTTTTCTCTATAAAAAATACTTGTTTTCGGCCGGGTGTGGTGGCTCACGCCTGTAATCCCAGCACTCTGGGAGGCCGAGGCGGGTGGATCATGAGGTCAGGAGATCAAGACCATCCTGGCTAACACAGTGAAACCCCGTCTCTACTAAAAAATACAAAAAATTAGCCGGGCATAGTGGCAGGCGCCTGTAGTCCCAGCTACTCGGGAGGCTGAGGCAGGAGAATGGCGTGAACCCAGGAGGCGGAGCTTGCAGTGAGCCAAGATTGTGCCACTGCACTCCAGCACTCCAGCACTCAAGCCTGGGCGACAGAGCAAGACTCCGTCTCAAAAAAAAAAAAAAAAAAAAAAATACTTGTTTTCTTCCCTTAGAAAAACTGCACTAACCATGACTTCAATCCATGGCTTGACAAGTGTTACTTCTAATATCTGTTATACTGTTTTGATCAAATAATACAGTAGTTACCCTGAACCTCAGAAAAACTGTCTATTGAGTATGAAAAACATTCTTCTACAGTAACTTCCATAAAATACACTTCAACACAATCATTTTAACACCCAGCAGGTTTCTTCTTCACGGTGCTGAATCTTATTCTTAAAAGTTTACTTTTTTTCTCCTACTTTGAACATAATTATGTCAATAGTAAAGGAAATACTTTGTTTTCATAGACCAGTATAGTTGGAGCCTTGAGGGAAACACTGTTCTTAGCTGCCCCCTTGCTGCTGAAAAGAAACTTTGAGGCTTGTGCTGTATAGAAATATACCAGTTACATCTGAGAGAGTAAGGTGAACACAGGGAATTTTGTGAAAAGGCAGTGATCATGAGACGCTATGGCTAAAGTGTTCCAAATCTCTCAGCATTTTTGATTAATAACTGAAAATATATAAGATGTTTGATCTCTCTAGTTTTCAAGTATCAAAGTTCTCTGGTCCTAAAAACCTGAGCTGCTAGATATTTATACCTTAGGAAAAGAATTAACTAGTTAACTGAGAATTTCAGTGATAGTAAGTGGTAATAATCAGAGAACGAATTTGCTCATTCTACTGTTAGTATAGACACTCATCCCCCTGTTTATGTAGGACTGGTTACAGAGCCGCCTGTGTATCCCCAAATCTGCACACACTGAAGTCCCACAGTTAGCCCTGTGGAATCTACATGTGTGAAAAGTTGGCCCTGCATATAAGTGAGTTTGGCATCCTGCTAAGGTTGAGAAAAATCCACATATAAATGGACCTGCTTCATTCAAACTTGTGTTGTTCAAGGGTCAACTGTACTTACTTCTAACCACACCCAGTGTATTCTTAAAAAAAAAAAAAAAAGTCAGCTACTCAGTATCACTTGAGCCCAGGGGTTTGAGTCCAGCCTGGGCAACATAGTGAGATCCCTTCTTTTGTTTAAAAAAAGAGAGAAAGAAAAAACAGCTTGGGATAGAAACCACCACTGAGGAATTCTAATTCATTCATGTGCTCCTGGGTTAACATACAGCACTCTAACAGAGATACTCACATGGCAACTCTATGAAGAAACTATTTTCATTTTATAGAAAAAGTAGATGAATATAAACAGCTATGCATTTTTTCCATTTAGCCTAATATTCATAACATTCAAAAGTGCTAGTATAAACATTTACTTTTAATAAGCTAACTGATTATCTAATGCACTCTTCACCAACCAAATGTTTAATTAAGAAGAGATAAAAGAGGAATAGAGAGTCTTAGGAACACAGATCCAAACATTCCACAATTAATAATCAGCCTATAATCCATCTCAAATCTACATTTCAGAAGTCTATTTCTCAATAATCAAATGGGAATTGGTTTAAAAGCCTAAATAGGAAAAGCCTAAATAGAATATTTTTATGTTTTTACTTTTTCTTTCATTATAAACAGTATGGCTATCAGGATTACAAACAGTAAAAATCAACAAGTAGTTTATATTTCCTAAATATAAACTCATAGTCTGACACCAATTCCACGTTCATCTTTATAATACTCAACAGCTCAAAGTAAAGCATGTATTACAGTACCTAGACTGTTCCACTCACATAATTTATTTTATATTGCTTCCTATTTCTCACATCTTTGTATTTTCCACAATATTCAGCCCAATGTCTTATGTACGGCAAGCACTCAATTCTTTCAAGATGAACTTACCCTTCGAAATGACACAACATAAAATGTGTCTCCCCTTCTGCGGATGGCTTCAAAAAAGTCTTGATAACTTCTGGGTGAAGCATAATACACTTGTAGCTCACTCCCTGAGTTCCTGCTAAAGTAAGAAAAATATAAGGTATTACTAAAATAAAAAGTTTCATGTCTTCCCAAAATACTTCCCATTCTAAGGCTGTGTCTGAATTCTAAGAATCTCTCTCAACCAAAATATTAGTTGCACTTTGGCAGTAATTTTTATAACAACATTTTGTAAAGCCCAAGGACCAGGATATTTTATAAGAACCCATTCACTAATGCTAAAATTCTGATTTCTGAATCAAGGCTCTAAAATGTACTAGATGGTCAAACACATTGCAAAGCATGTAAAAATAATGAAAGTATCAGAAAATAGAGAGATTTCTACATAGGTTTGAAGGATTTTTAATTTTTTTAGTAATACAAATTAAATCTGAGGAAAAGTCATTTTTCGTCACTCTGTCGAATATATGAAGATGTGCTTGCCTACAAGGCTGTGTGAAAGGTGGAAAAAGCTGAGGATTTGAAAACAGACTTGGTTTAGAATTCCTGCTTCACTTCTCAAGTGGGCACTCTTGGGGAAATCACCCTCCATGAGCAAACTGTTTCCTCATCAATAAAAAGAGGATAACCACACAAACCTTGCAGGACTGTTATTGGAGATATTATATATGTAAAGTGCCAAGCATGGATCCTGTCCCATAGGATTCACTCAACAATTGCTAGTCATTGATATTAAAAGTACCATGTGTGTGCCTTACTAAAATTAAAAACTAAAATGATAATACCTCAAACCACATCATGCCCCAAAAGATACAGTCAAATGATTCTAATAGAGTTCTTAATGTGTTCAAGATCTTCTAGTGTTTAGGACCAATATCTGGAAGAGTTAAAGGGATCCTGTAATGCTTCGTTTTTCCTCAAAGAGAAAACTTGTATGTATCAATCAAATATTATTAACTTAAGAGGAGAAAAAGACTGACCTAAATGGAAGTAATAAATGAGTTATAAGAACTTCCTTTGAAATAACTCCATTTGTTCACTAGGCCATTTCTGATACAATATTTTGAATATATAGTCGCTTCTTGCATTTTGTGATAGTTATGTTCTAAAAAGTCACTGCCATCAATGAATTAGTGAATCCTAAACCATTCTCCTAGGGGAAATACAGGGTTCGGTTCCTGCAAGCCTCTGGTTACAATATTTCTGTCAAGTGATCAATATATAACCTTATTTATGTGTTTCTGTTTAAAGACACCTTCTTTAACATATTCATTCACTAACTTGAACTCACAGCCAACAGCACTATAAATCATGCCTGAATGAAACTTATCTAACACATGTACTTTCTCCACACAGCACACCACAGCCCATTTGGGCTTAGCAACACTACACAGCAATTCAGCAATATGCCTCAGGCCATTTCAAACAACAAAATTACCAACAAAAAGCACAAAAATATGAAAAATGTGGACTGTGAAAAGGACCTTGTTTATATAGCTGAAACTAGAAGGCAGAACACTGCCTTGTTCAACCTCACCAGGGAGCATCTACGCATGTTTGCGAATGATGACAAAAGCACTGCTAATATTAGGGGTTACAAATACCTTTTAGCAGATTTTAGTAGGTGAATTAGCAAATACGGAATCCACAAAAAATGAAAATTGGCTGTCATTCACTAAAACATTTTAACTAATGAAGAAATACCACGCCATCATAACCATGCATCAAAAAATTGATATATTTTTAAAACAAATGTATTGTAATTGAAGGATATATTCTGCTTAGCAGAGAATTATTAGTTACTATTTAAATATATTTGAATTATCAATTTCAGCAGGATAATACAATCTCAGGATTTTAACCATTCATGATTGCCGATATGCTGCTCACTGCCATTTAATAGGAATTCTCAGTTATTAGTATAATGAATAAAATAGCTTTCGACTTACATTTTTACTATCTATCTATATGTATTTTTTTCTCAGTGCCTACAACACTGGCACACAGTATATTCTAAATAAATGTTAAATTCATGTAAGTGAACTACAAGTGTGTGGTAAAGCTACAGATGGAAGCTGAGATTCTCAACTTTCACTTCAGTGATACTGTTGTCAATAATATCACATCATTATCATTTACCATTGTCATTTACGTACCATGCTAAGTGCTCTAAATATATTATCTAATTTAACCATTATATCATCTCTGTGCAGCCAGCATTTTGTAGATGAGGAAACTTCAATTGCATGTAATCTGTTTGAGCCCACAAAGTAAGAGGCCGAGTTACAATTTGAACTCTGCCCAACAGGGCAAATAAAGCTAGCATCTTAACCATGATACCATATTGCTTCCCATATTATCTTTCCCTTTGAAGACATTTAAACTTCTAGATACAACATTCTCTTTGAAATCTTTCAAAATCTTAAGCAGTATTATGTAGTGAAAAATGCATTGTCAGTAAAACAGCTAGGATCCGAATGCTGAGTCTGCCACTAGGTCTTATGACTCTGAAAATTACAAAAAAAAAAAAAAAAAAAAATGAGTTGACCAGTTTTTCTATATATAAAATATACTTTTAGTTTTTATATAGATTTAAAGATAAAATGCATGTAAAGCACTCAGGAAGACACCTGGCACAGAGCACTCAAAAAATAATATTCCTTTCCCCTAAGTTCATGAAACAGATGCAAATCAAGGGCAAGAGAGCTATGGGTATTCAAGATTTTCATCAAAATTATGATGGAACAGCATTCTGACTAAATTTGTATGTAAGGGATTTGGGAGAGTTGAACTTTTGAAATTATCTGGCTTTATTCCAACTGCTCAGTAGTATATGTTATCTCTCTCTCTCTCTCTCTCTCTGAGTATATGACTAAAACTCATAGATGAGAACAAATTTAAGGTGAAAGGGAAGTGTGAATTTCAACTTTCTTAAAATACCAGCTATTTTAAATTCCCTGGCCAAGAGCTTCTGCACTGTCTTACCTGATACTAGTGGTTTCTGTGTATTGAACAGCCATCAGCTGAGAATTTGAGCCCTGTTCCAGAGCACCCTGGAATATTAAAAAAAAAGTTTAATACTGTATCATGAAATTATATGAAATCTTCCTATACTGGCTCATTCTATACTTAAATTGTTAAACTTCCATTGCTAAGATTTCTGACATATTCAGTTCAAATAATTAAACACTAACAGATATTAGAACTCTTTAGGTCCATTCTGAAGAGAATGACCTTCTGGGAGAAGTGTCTTAAGGAGATAAAGGCATTTAAGGCACTTCCCATTAAGTTTAAAGAAAGAGCCCAAAAGCTTAGTACAAACACCACTTTTATGACTGAGCCATATAAGTGTTACCGAACATATAACAATGTATGCTTGTCTAAAATAATTATCTTCCCAATGACAAGTTCCTAAGAAGTATGAAAAGTCCATTATGAAACTAGATCCTATTGTTTACTGAGTTAAACAAAGATATTCATGCCAAAATACATCTATGAACTAAGCCATCATTAAAGAGTTCTCACTGATGACTCTTGGCAAGAGAACAGTTCTATCTACACCCATTAGTGGCCCACATATGCTACACTGGACACCTGTCTTTCACATAGCATTTGCTTTGCACTATGCCTTTTTATTCTCCCTGGTAGTTTTGTGAGCTGATTTTCAGAAGAGGTTTGTCAGGGTATCAGAATTCAAGGGCATATTACCAAGTTCTATTACATTAGAAAGTAATCTTGCCCTGTCAAACAACGGTTTAAATAATTTTTTAATCATTTGTTCATTACTGTGTCCATATATCCGTCTTTCAGTAATCAAAGCACCTACATGCGCCCAAGCTACAAAATTAAATATTTGACTTCTACCTTTAAAAAGCTTGCAGTTTAACTGGGAAGACAGATATAGGAAAACAATACGATGTGGTAAGTGCTAAAACAGAAGCAAGTACAGAAGTTTAAGGGAGAAAAGAAGAGGAAACAATTTTGTTCGGTGGATGGAACCAATATGCAGGGATGAATATAGGGGTCCCCACTTCTGGCTCTGTAATAAGTCAAGGATCTTATTTTATAAAAATCAAAACCACAATGAGATACCATCTCACACCAGTTAGAATGGCGATCATTAAAAAGTCAGGAAACAACAGGTGCTGGAGAGGATGTGGAGAAATAGGAACACTTTTACACTGTTGGTGGGATTGTAAACTAGTTCAACCATTATGGAAAACAGTATGGCGATTCCTCAAGGATCTAGAACTAGATGTACCATATGACCCAGCCATCCCATTACTGGGTATATACCCAAAGGATTATAAATCATGCTGCTATAAAGACACATGCACTCGTATGTTTATTGCAGCACTATTCACAATAGCAAAGACTTGGAATCAACCCAAATGTCCATCAGTGACAGATTGGATTAAGAAAATGTGGCACATATACACCATGGAATACTATGCAGCCATCAAAAAGGATGAGTTTGTGTCCTTTGTAGGGACATGGATGCAGCTGGAAACCATCATTCTTAGCAATCTATCACAAGAACAGAAAACCAAACACCGCATGTTCTCACTCATAGGTGGGAACTGAACAATGAGATCACTTGGACTCAGGAAGGGGAACATCTCACACAGGGGCCTGTCATGGGGAGGAGGGAGGGGGAAGGGATTGCATTGGGAGTTATACCTGATGTAAATGACAAGTTGATGGGTGCAGCACACCAACATGGCACAAGTATACATATGTAACAAACCTGCACGTTATGCACATGTACCCTACAACTTAAAGTATAATAATAATAAATAAATTAAAAAAAAAAAAATCTAATGTGGGTCTTGTATATTGTAGCTATTCGGTAAATGTCTTGTTTAACAACAAATGAAAAAAATCACCAACAAAATGAAAAGAAAAACACAGTAAAAAAATAAAATACTATACTTACTGGCATAGTTATCCAGTAAGTAGTAAATAAAACCAATATTAAATTATAGCTAGTTGATTAAAATGAACAGATTAAATAGCTGGTGAATTTTAAATGATTTGTGCTACTTTGGCCCATATGAAATGAGCAAAGAAGTCTGAAAGAAGCCAGACTTCTTTCCCTAGTCTCAGAAAGGAATGGGTAGGCCTTAGGGAAAGCCAAGTTACAGATATATCAGGCAAACAGAAAATAGATATTCCGTTTACCTATCCAAGATTTGTATCAATTAACTAAGGAACCTCTGAAAAACTGGTCATGAGCTTTTCCATTTTCAGCTGTGTGGGTTTAGCAAAAGATCATAATTGGCAAAAATGTGAGAGGCATTTACAAAGAAATGAGAGGATGTTAAAAATCTCCAATTATGCTGTAGATCTTTTTCTCAATTTGTCACTTTTTGCTTTGCGTAGGTTGAAGCTTTGTTATTAGGGGTCTATACATTTAGAATTGTCTTATCTTATTTGTATGCTCCTTTTACCAATAAAAAATTTCTTTTGTTGTCTCTTAGAATGACCTTTGTTTGGAAGTCTACTTTTTCTGATTAATATAGCGATGCCAGCTTTTTAATGCTTCACATTTGCATGGCATACATACTTTTTCACCTTTATTTTCCATCGGTCAGTGTCTTCATATTTAAAATGCTGTTTCTTATAAACAACATATAGTTGGACCTTTCCTTTTAAAAAAAATCTAGTTTGAAAATCTCTTCCTTTTAATTGATGTGTTTAGCCCACTGAATTTAACTACTATATGATTGGATTTAAGTCTACCACCTTGGTATGCATTTTTAATTTATTCAATTTGTTCTTTATGTGTTTCTCTTTTCCTGTCTTCCTTTCATTGAACTGCATATTTTTTAGTATTCCATTTTTATTTCTTACATTGTCTTTTTAGCTATACTTTTTCTTTTCTTTTTAAGACACGGGGTCTTGCTCTGTTGCCCAGGCAGGAGAGCAATGATGAAATCATAGCTCACCGCAGCTTCTCAAACTCCTGGACTCAAGTAATCTTCTGCCACAGCCTCCCTAGTAGCTGAGATTACAGGCACAAGCCACCGTGCCTGGCTCTAGCTGTACTTCTTTATGTTAGCTATTAGTAGTTGCTCTAGAGATTATACTTTGATCTAAGTTACCACAGTCGATCTTGAAATATTATTTGAGCAACATAAAAACTTTATTAATAGTATAATTCCATTTATCCCTCCCTCCCTTTGTGTTCTTATTGTCTTATATTTTACTTCTATATAAGCTATAAACCCCACAATAAATTGCTATTATTATGCTTTAAAAACACAATAGTCGGGGGGCAGAGCAAGATGGCCGAATAGGAACAGCTCCAGTCTCCAACTCCCAGCGCGAAAGACACATTTTCAACTGAGGTACTGGGTTCATCTCACTAGGGAGTGCCGGACAATCGGTGCTGGTCAGCTGCTGCAGTCCGACCAGCCAGAGCTGAAGCAGGGCGAGACATCGCCTCACCTGGGAAGCACAAGGGGGAAGGGAATCCCTTTTCCTAGCCAGGGGAACTGAGACACACAACACCTGGAAAATCGGGTAACTCCCACCCCAATACTGCGCTTTAAGCAAACGGGCACACCAGGAGATTATATCCCAAACCTGGCCGGGAGGGTCCCACGCCCACGGAGCCTCCCTCACTGCTAGCACAGCAGTCTGTGATCTAACCACAAGGCAGCAGCGAGGCTGGGGGAGGGGCGCCCGCCATTGCTGAGGCTTAAGTAGGTAAACAAAGCCCCCAGGAAGCTCGAACTGGGTGGAGCTCACAGCAACTCAAGGAAACCTGCCTGTCTCAGTAGACTCCACCTCTGGGGACAGGGCACAGCTAAACAACAACAACAACAACAACAACAACAACAACAAAAAAGCAGCAGAAACCTCTGCAGACGCAAACAACTCTGTCTGACAGCTTTGAAGAGAGCAGTGGATCTCCCAACACGGAGGTTGAGCTCTGAGAAGGGACAGACTGCCTGCTCAAGTGGGTCCCTGACCCCTGAGTAGCCTAACTGGGAGACATCCCCCACTAGGGGCAGTCTGACACCCCACACCTCACACGGTGGAGTACACCCCTGAGAAGAAGCTTCCAAAGTAAGAATCAGACAGGTACACACGCTGTTCAGCAATATTCTATCTTCTGCAGCCTCTGCTGCTGATACCCAGGCAAACAGGGTCTGGAGTGGACCTCAAGCAATCTCCAGCAGACCTACAGCTGAGGGTCCTGACTGTTAGAAGGAAAACTATCAAACAGGAAGGACACCTACACCAAAACCCCATCAGTACGTCACCATCATCAAAGACCAGAGGCAGATAAAACCACAAAGATGGGGAAAAAGCAGGGCAGAAAAGCTGGAAATTCAAAATATAAGAGCGCATCTCCCTCTGCAAAGGAGCGCAGCTCATCGCCAGCAATGGATCAAAGCTGGACGGAGAATGACTTTGACGAGATGAGAGAAGAAGGCTTCAGTCCATCAAACTTCTCAGAGCTAAAGGAGGAATTACGTACCCAGCGCAAAGAAACTAAAAATCTTGAAAAAAGAGTGGAAGAATTGATAGCTAGAGTAATTAATGCAGAGAAGGTCATAAACGAAATGACAGAGATAAAAACCAAGACACGAGAAATACGTGACAAATGCACAAGCTTCAGTAACCGACTCGATCAACTGGAAGAAAGAGTATCAGCGATTGAGGATCAAATGAATGAATTGAAGCGAGAAGAGAAACCAAAAGAAAAAAGAAGAAAAAGAAATGAACAAAACCTGCAAGAAGTATGGGATTATGTAAAAAGACCAAATCTACGTCTGATTGGGGTGCCTGAAAGTGAGGGGGAAAATGGAACCAAGTTGGAAAACACTCTTCAGGATATCATCCAGGAGAACTTCCCCAACCTAGTAGGGCAGGCCAACATTCAAATCCAGGAAATACAGAGAACGCCACAAAGATACTCCTCGAGAAGAGCAACTCCAAGACACATAAATGCCAGATTCACCAAAGTTGAAAAGAAGGAAAAAATCTTAAGGGCAGCCAGAGAGAAAGGTCGGGTTACCCACAAAGGGAAGCCCATCAGACTAACAGCAGATCTCTCGGCAGAAACTCTCCAAGCCAGAAGAAAGTGGGGGCCAATATTCAACATTCTTAAAGAAAAGAATTTTAAACCCAGAATTTTATATCCAGCCAAACTAAGTTTCATAAGTGAAGGAGAAATAAAATCCTTTACAGATAAGCAAATGCTTAGAGATTTTGTCACCACCAGGCCTGCCTTACAAGAGACCCTGAAGGAAGCACTAAACATGGAAAGGAACAACCAGTACCAGCCATTGCAAAAACATGCCAAAATGTAAAGACCATCGAGGCTAGGAAGAAACTGCATCAACTAACGAGCAAAATAACCAGTTAATATCATAATGGCAGGATCAAGTTCACACATAACAATATTAACCTTAAATGTAAATGGACTAAATGCTCCAATTAAAAGACACAGACTGGCAAACTGGATAAAGAGTCAAGACCCATCAGTCTGCTGTATTCAGGAGACCCATCTCACATGCAGAGACATACATAGGCTCAAAATAAAGGGATGGAGGAAGATCTACCAAGCAAATGGAGAACAAAAAAAAGCAGGGTTTGCAATACTAGTCTCTGATAAAACAGACTTTAAACCATCAAAGATCAAAAGAGACAAAGAAGGCCATTACATAATGGTAAAGGGATCAATTCAACAGGAAGAGCTAACTATCCTAAATATATATGCACCCAATACAGGAGCACCCAGATTCATAAAGCAAGTCCTTAGAGACGTACAAAGAGACTTAGACTCCCATACAATAATAATGGGAGACTTCAACACTCCACTGTCAACATTAGACAGATCAACGAGACAGAAAGTTAACAAGGATATCCAGGAATTGAACTCATCTCTGCAGCAAGCAGACCTAACAGACACCTACAGAACTCTCCACCCCAAATCAACAGAATATACATTCTTCTCAGCACCACATCGCACTTATTCCAAAATTGACCACATAATTGGAAGTAAAGCACTCCTCAGCAAATGTACAAGAACAGAAATTATAACAAACTATCTCTCAGACCACAGTGCAATCAAAGCAGAACTCAGGACTAAGAAACTCAATCAAAACCGCTCAACTACATGGAAACTGAACAACCTGCTCCTGAATGACTACTGGGTACATAACGAAATGAAGGCAGAAATAAAGATGTTCTTTGAAACCAATGAGAACAAAGATACAACATACCAGAATCTCTGGGACACATTTAAAGCAGTGTGTAGAGGGAAATTTATAGCACTAAATGCCCACAAAAGAAAGCTGGAAAGATCTAAAATTGACACTCTAACATCACAATTAAAAGAACTAGAGAAGCAAGAGCAAACACATTGAAAAGCTAGCAGAAGGCAAGAAATAACTAAGATCAGAGCAGAACTGAAGGAGATAGAGACACAAAAAACCCTCCAAAAAATCAATGAATCCAGGAGTTGGTTTTTTGAAAAGATCAATAAAATTGACAGACCGCTAGCAAGACTAATAAAGAAGAAAAGAGAGAAGAATCAAATAGATGCAATAAAAAATGTTAAAGGGGTATCACCACCGACCCCACAGAAATACAAACTACCATCAGAGAATACTATAAACACCTCTATGCAAATAAACTAGAAAATCTAGAAGAAATGGATAATTTCCTGGACACTTACACTCTTTCAAGACTAAACCAGGAAGAAGTTGAATCCCTGAATAGACCAATAGCAGGCTCTGAAATTGAGGCAATAATTAATAGCCTACCAACCAAAAAAAGTCCAGGACCAGATGGATTCACAGCTGAATTCTACCAGAGGTACAAGGAGGAGCTGGTACCATTCCTTCTGAAACTATTCCAATCAATAGAAAAAGAGGGAATCCTCCCTAACTCATTTTATGAGGCCAACATCATCCTGATACCAAAGCCTGGCAGAGACACAACAAAAAAAGAGAATTTTAGACCAATATCCCTGAAACATCAATGCAAAAATCCTCAATAAAATACTGGCAAACCGGATTCAGCAGCACATCAAAAAGCTTATCCACTATGATCAAGTGGGCTTCATCCCTGGGATGCAAGGCTGGTTCAACATTCGCAAATCAATAAACGTAATCCAACATATAAACAGAACCAAAGACAAGAACCACATGATTATCTCAATAGATGCAGAAAAGGCTTTTGACAAAATTCAACAGCCCTTCATGCTAAAAATGCTCAATAAATTCGGTATTGATGGAACGTATCTCAAAATCATAAGAGCTATTTATGACAAACCCACAGCCAATATCATACTGAATGGGAAAAAACTGGAAAAATTCCCTTTGAAAACTGGCACAAGACAGGGATGCCCTCTCTCACCACTCCTATTCAACATAGTGTTGGAGTTCTGGCTAAGGCAATCAGGCAAGAGAAAGAAATCAAGGGTATTCAGTTAGGAAAAGAAGAAGTAAAATTGTCCCTGTTTGCAGATGACATGATTGTATATTTAGAAAACCCCATTGTCTCAGCCCAAAATCTCCTTAAGCTGATAAGCAACTTCAGCAAAGTCTCAGGATACAAAATTAATGTGCAAAAATCACAAGCATTCTTATACACCCGTAACAGACAAACAGAGAGCCAAATCATGAATGAACTTCCATTCACAATTGCTTCAAAGAGAATAAAATACCTAGGAATCCAACTTACAAGGGATGTGAAGGACCTCTTCAAGGAGAACTACAAACCACTGCTCAGTGAAATAAAAGAGGACACAAACAAATGGAAGAACATACCATGCTCATGGATAGGAAGAATCAATATCATGAAAATGGCCATACTGCCCAAGGTTATTTATAGATTCAATGCCATCCCCATCAAGCTACCAATGAGTTTCTTCACAGAATTGGAAAAAACTGCTTTAAAGTTCATATGGAACCAAAAAAGACCCCGCATTGCCAAGACAATCCTAAGTCAAAAGAACAAAGCTGGAGGCATCACACTACCTGACTTCAAACTATACTACAAGGCTACAATAACCAAAACAGCATGGTACTGGTACCAAAACAGAGATAGTGACCAATGGAACAGAACAGAGTCCTCAGAAATAATACCACACATCTACAGCCATCTGATCTTTGACAAACCTGAGAGAAACAAGAAATGGGGAAAGGATTCCCTATTTAATAAATGGTGCTGGGAAAATTGGCTAGCCATAAGTAGAAAGCTGAAACTGGATCCTTTCCTTACTCCTTATACGAAAATTAATTCAAGATGGATTAGAGACTTAAATGTTAGACCTAATACCATAAAAACCCTAGAAGAAAACCTAGGTAGTACCATTCAGGACATAGGCATGGGCAAAGACTTCATGTCTAAAACACCAAAAGTAACGGCAGCAAAAGCCAAAATTGACAAATGGGATCTCATTAAACTAAAGAGCTTCTGCACAGCAAAAGAAACTACCATCAGAGTGAACAGGCAACCTACAGAATGGGAGAAAATTTTTGCAATCTACTCATCTGACAAAGGGCTAATATCCAGAACCTACAAAGAACTCAAACAAATTTACAAGAAAAAAACAAACAACCCCATCAAAAAGTGGGCAAAGGATATGAACAGACATTTCTCAAAAGAAGACATTCATACAGCCAACAGACACATGAAAAAATGCTCATCATCCCTGGCCATCAGAGAAATGCAAATCAAAACCACAATGAGATACCATCTCACACCCATTAGAATGGCAATCATTAAAGAGTCAGGAAACAACAGGTGCTGGAGAGGATGTGGAGAAATAGGAACACTTTTACACTGTTGGTGGAATTGTAAACTAGTTCAACCATTATGGAAAACAGTATGGCAATTCCTCAAGGATCTAGAACTAGATGTACCATATGACCCAGCCATCCCATTACTGGGTATATACCCAAAGGATTATAAATCATGCAGCTATAAAGACACATGCACACGTATGTTTATTGCTGCACTATTCACAATAGCAAAGACTTGGAATCAACCCAGATGTCCATCAGTGGCAGACTGGATTAAGAAAATGTGGCACATATACACCATGGAACACTATGCAGCCATCAAAAAGGATGAGTTTGTGTCCTTTGTAGGGACATGGATGCAGCTGGAAACCATCATTCTTAGCAAACTATCACAAGAACAGAAAACCAAACACCGCATGTTCTCACTCATAGGTGGGAACTGAACAATGAGATCACTTGGACTTGGGAAGGGTAACATCACACACCGGGGTCTATCATGGGGAGGGGGGAGGGGGGAGGAATTGCACTGGGAGTTATACCTGATGTAAATGACGAGTTGATGGGTGCTGACAAGTTGATGGGTGCAGCACACCAACATGGCACAAGTATACATATGTAACAAACCTGCACGTTATGCACATGTACCCTAGAACTTAAAGTATAATAATTTAAAAAAAAAAACAACACACACACAATAGTCTTCTAAAGACATTTAAGTACACACACACAAGATAAAGATAGTTTAAAAAAAAAAAAAGGTCTGGTCTTTTTACCCAAATATTTGCCCATTCTAATGCTCTTCCTTCCTGTTAATCTGGGGATCTATCTGGTATCATTTACCCAAGTCTTTTAAAAAAACATCTTTAGCATTTCTTACAGCACAGGTCTTCTGGAGACAAATTCCCTTGGTTTTCTCTCTGTGAAAATGTCCTTATTTTGCCTTCATTTTGAGAGATATTTCATTAATTTTCCCCTTTACCTTTTCTAAAAACTCAAAGTCTAGGAAGAGGATAGAACTATGAAATAGGACAAATCAAATCAGAGACATAATGCTTAGATACAACGGATATTTCAAAGAAATGTCAGTTCACTAAAATTACAGAATATTTTATAAGACTTAATGTCAGTTCACTAAAATTACAGAATATTTTATAAGACATACTGCTCAGATACAACAGATATTTCAAAGAAATGTCAGTTCACTAAAATTACAGAATATTTTATAAGAGTTTCGGATACTCTTAGCAACTGAAAGATGTAAACTAGAAGAAAAAAAAGGTTGAAATGAGAAAAGAAAAAGGACAGCAGTTATAGGCTCTTTACACTAAGAAACAGAATTTTTTTTAAATCTTAATATGCTTGGCATTGACAACAGCATAAAAGCAGAATAATTCTTCTCCTTCCTCTAACCAGGAACTTCTTTACTATTGACAAATATAGATTCTTCCCCATCATTCCCTTCTATAGTAGCTAAGATTCTCACATTTCCAAGCATATCTAAGCTCCCTACAGAAAGATATGTACCCAAAATAGCACAGAATGAAATAAGACTTTAAACTACACATCTCCTTCAAATGAACAAAGAGAGTAAAATTAAAACAAAATTCTTTTTCTTACATTAGAAATACTTTAAGATCAAAGAATACCAAGCACCCGTTCCACAGTAAATGATCTATTGATTTATCTAACGAACAGGAAAGAAAAACATGACAAATTACATGTAATGGTAAGGCAAAAAAAAAAACATTTAGGGTAAGAATTTTAATCTAATTTTTCATTAAGTTCATTATACTAGCTGTGTGGGATTACCTGCTGGCAATGATCTATTCCTGACTCCTGTGCTCTTCTTCTGTATAGTAAAGGACGGACGCCTGAAACCTATATCACTCAAACTATTTTGCCACCAGAGCTCTGGATATAATTTAGATTCTGCCAATAAGATGCACTTGCTTCAGATGTGGAAAGCAGAAGAGAGACAAGGTCCATTTTTCCTCTGACCATGGTAGCAGCTGATGTGTAGGCTTTGGCAGACATGAATTTTTGAAGTACTAGACTCCACATTCCAATGCCAATAAGCAGCTTTGGGACTTTGGGGTATATGTGATATTGTGAATGACTACCTGCAGCCTCTATTAGTATAAACAACTAATAAAGTTGCCTACTATATTAGGTGAAAAAAGTTGTTGGAGAGGCCAAGGGAAGCACACAGTAGATTATTACAGAATTTCAGAATGTCAGAGTTTGAGCTCACCTGGACTAGCCCTCATTTTATGTATGAAAACAGTTCCATAATGGTTAAAAACCCACGTTTCTTGTTATCCTTTTAATGTACTTTAGAACATAACACATACTGCTTCCAATTAGTCATGAAATAATCAGTTTAAGATGTTTCCATTAGCATGTAAACATGTAAACCTGGTGAAGTATTTCCCATCCAAAAATAAAACTCTTCTCTGACTCCTGTAGCTACTCCATTTCTCTATTCCCATGTATAGGGATCACCCTGAAATAATTTTCTTCACTTCCTCTATTATTACTTCCCTGAATCCACTTTAGTTGACTTTTGCCATTACCACTCCAATGAAAGAACTTTCACGAAGATCACTAACAAGTTCTCATGGTCAATTCCAAGGTAATTCCTCACTCTTTATCTTAATCATCATCTCTTAGCTCTCTTGGTGCTTGTAATTAACTGTTACATCCCCTTCTTTAATAACTTTCTTTGCTTGAATTTTGGGACACCACTATTCTACATTTTCTCCTATTTTACTGGCCAGTTACTCTTCTTCCTTTTCAAGTACTGGTTCCTCTTTCTCTTTCAGCCTGTAATGTTGGAGATGGCCCAGAACTTGGTACCTCACTCTGTTTTCTTTCCTCTGTGTTTCTCTCTAGGTAGTAGCACCACAAATTAAACTTCCAGTTTCAACCTCTCTCCTAAACTCCAGACCCAGATATTTGATTGTCCACTTGACTTCTCCACTTGAATGCCTAATAGGCATATCAAACTTAACACATCTAAAATTCTTGACTTCCACCTCTAACTACTCCTTCCCCAGGACTGGTCTCAGTAAATGGTATCACCAATCATCCAATACCTAAGCATAGGATTTATCATTATATCAACAATTTCTATCAGCTTTACTTTCAAAATATATTTGGCATCCAAGTACTTTCTGCCACCTTCATGACTACCACACTAGTATGGACCACAAACAATCTCTCTCATCTAGCTCACTAAAATGGCTTAACTTGTCTCCCTACTTCCAGTCATACTCCCCATCATGGTCCATGTTATGGAGTAACTACTAATTTTTTTAAATATAAATCATATCAAGTCACTGCCATACTCAAACCTTTCAATGGCATCCCCTCAAACCCAGGATGAAATCCAAAGTTCTCAACAAAGCCTATGAAGTTTTCTTTGAGCTTACATCTGCTGCCTCTCCAATCTCATCTACCACTCTCCCCTCAGCCCCTGCATTCCAGTTGTACTCAGCTTCTTCATGTTCCTTAAATATACAAACTGTTCCTTCCTGAGGGTCTTTACATTTGCTGTTTCCTCTGTCTAGAAGCTCTTTCTCCATATTTTCCCCTAAATCTATTTTTTTTCTTTTTTAGATGGAGTCTCACTCTGTCGCCCAAGCTAGACTATGTGATCTCGGCTCACTGCAAGCTCCACCTCCCAGGTTCACACCATTCTCCTGCCTCAGCCTCCTGAGTAGCTGGGACTACAGGCACCCGCCACCATGCCTGGCTAATTTTTTGTACTTTTTAGTAGAGATGGGGTTTCACCATGTTAACCAGGATGGTCTCGATCTCCTGACCTCGTGATCCACCCGCCTCAGCCTCCCAAAGTGCTGGGATTACAGGCATGAGCCACTGCGCCTGACCCCCCTAAATCTTTACATTGTTATTTCAGTGATTTTTCTGCCTATGGCAAAAGCAATGTTCTCACCAAACCCTTGTCTTCTTCTTGAGCACACAGAAGATACATGATCCCAGTCTCTCTTACAGTAGGCTGGGCAAAGTGACAGAGTTTTAGCCCACTAAACGTTGGCTAAAAGCCAGGCCTGATTCTTAAAACATTTTGCACAATACACCAAACTCTTTCTTCCCTAATATCCCAAGCAAGAAGCAAAGAATTTCAAGTTGTTGGGGCTACACAATAGAAGGAACCTGGATCCCTCACTCCCTGCTTGGAGAAAAGCAATCCTAGAAAGTGAAGTCAAATTTTGTGCAAGTGAAAAAATTTTATTCCATTAAGCTACTGAGATTTTGGGGCTGTTAAAACAGCTAGCATTAATTACCTTGACGATGTTGTCTTAAAGTGGAACTTCTTCAGAGAAGCCTTCCCTGACCACTCAGTCTAGTCACTCATTTCTCGATTCAACTTCTAACCTCCTATGCTGCTTTGTGTTTCTTTAGAGAACTCAGCTCTAATTTTTAGTGTATTTATTTACTTGCTTATTGTTTAGCTCTGCACTAGAGTGTAAGATCCATTAAGGGAGGGACTATATTATACCCATTACTTTATTTCAGGTTCAAGAACAGTCCTTGGTTCATTATTGGGAACTTGCAGATGCCAGTTGCTGGTCTGAGTTCTACCAACAAATATTTGATGAATGATGGAATGACTTAATGGTGTTTTGTGGCAAACAGCATTGAGATGGAACACACACTTAACAGATTCTAAGTAAGACCTGTCATTAACCCAGAGTAGGACATGTCTAAGTTCAGAAATGCCCTACATGGATTATGTCTTCATTTCCAAACTGCCCCATGTCTCAACATTCTCTTTTTGAAAAGCTCTAAGAAGAGAGGAGATAAGCAGTATTATTTATTATACCATTGTGCCAAAGACATTTGATATAGATATCCATGCATAGGAACTCCCGGCGTGAAAGTAAATTTGAAGATGAGAGCAAGAAATAGCATGATGCCTGATCAGGGAACTACTAATACTATAAAACCTAAACTAGTGCTATAAAACCTGGGAGGAGGACTTCAGTGGCAATGACAGCTGCATCAGAAGCAGCAGGAGACAGTGAGAAGTGTCTAAAGTTTAAGCTTACCAAATTTTCTAGGGAACAGAGCAAGCTGGGAGAAGCCTTCCAACAAATATGCCAACTATTGTTCAAAGACAAGCAGAAACAAACCTGAAGAATACGGGTTTTCTGTTGATTATTTGTCATTCTTCTTGACTTGGTCCTTTCCACTTCATGTCTATGAACCCATCCTCGAAGTTCATGATTTAACCTATAAAATATAGTTTAATTGATTAAACATAGAAATTAACTAAACACAGAAATGAATGTTTCACCCTGTGGTTGGAAATGAATCTAATCATTTGTAGGTTCTAAAGTGCATTCCAAGTGCCTGATGACTCAATATTGCTTTTTGATTTGAAAAAGTTGACACCTAATGTTGTTTTTAATAAGACACGCATTTTCACATGGTAAACCTGTCAACCACGCATTCAAAATTCAAAGAAAACTACAGCTAAATACCTCCCAAATATAAACACTGGATGTTAAGGTTTTTCAACCAAAAAAAGTATTTCCTTGCCGGGCACGGTGGCTCACACCTGTAATTCTAGCACTTTGGGAGGCTGGGTGGGAAGACTGCTTGAGTCCAGGAGTTTGAGATTAGCCTGGGCAACACAGTGAGACCCTGTCTCTACAGAAAATTTTTTTTAAAAATTAGCTGGGCGTGGTGTGGCATGTCCCTGTAGTCTCAGCTACTCAGGAGGCAGAGGCAGGAGGATCACTTGAGCCTGGGAGTTTGGGAAAGCAGTGAGCTATGATCAAGCCACTGCACACCAGCCTGAGCAACAGAGCGAGACCCTGTCTAAAAACGAAATAAAAGTCATAGGACCCCTAACAACAAATAGATGTATTAAAACCTCTTGAAAATCCTGCTTTTTTGGGAGAAGAAAAAGAATGAACTCAATTGCTGGGGGTAAAAAAAAATGCAAATTTTTCAACACAGGAAATAAAAGTGTGGCTCACATATAACTTCCTTTATTTTGCTTACTTTTTACAGCAGCTGTGAAGATGTTAAACTATGTTTATTTAACTGTAGTTGATTACTGCCTATCACAAAAAACCTGAGGTAGCTTTTGAGGTTTTAAGGATAAGGTCCAAAATCACAGGAAAAAAAATTAAGGGAAAAGCTGATAAAGAAGTGTGTACTAACGGTAAAGTATTTCCAGAATCACATATCCACAAATTATTATCTTCCTAATTAGAAGAAAAAGGTACTTTCTGCTATGAATGTTACCAACTATAAGCCTAACACCCTGAAATTTTAATATTAATTTCATTCTGTAGTTTTCAAAGAAGACATACTTAAGTAAGCAACCATCATATAAAATAGACCCATCACCGTATCTATCAGGTTGGTGGAGAAACTGGACGACTAATATGCCTACAGTTATCCAACAAACAATCCAGAGATTCTCTCAGTCACTTAGTGAACCTGACCAATTACTTGCCTAGGTTCCAAAGCTAAACATGGGAACCAACTCAGATGTTCTGAGTTGTTCTGCAATAATCTACAACACTCACCTGAGAGACTCTGTTGTGTTAATTAGGGGCTGACAAGGAGGTGGAGGAATATAAAGCAATGGTTCTTCAGTTAGCACCATCAGGGCTTTGTCATTTGAAACAGAATGATCATATCTGAAACATGGATGCACAAAGTTTGTTTCCTTATATCTTAAATTCCTAAGAAGTTTGCTATGAGAAAATCATCATTAGTGTTAACTTTTCATGGAAATATAGTAAACAGAATATACTGCAAGATAAAGTATAAAATATAAAAACTTATTTTACATGAAATGTCATTTTCTGATTTTCTACAGAGACAGGATGGTAATTCACATTTGTCTAGTCACCATTTATTAAGCAATTAATTTGGAATATGGGATACAATAACACATGGTTCATCATGTCTTCAACAAGCTTAAGACATGCACAATGCTGCTGGTACAGAGGTGATAACACAGTAATGGGGTAATTGAGGGGAAAATCAACCGGTATTATGTGACCAAACTAAAGTTTTGGGGTTATTCACAGTTCTACGATAATAAAACCGGATAGTACCCAAAAAACAGGTAGAAGTGTGTGTGTGTGTGTGTGTGTGTGTGTGTGTGTGTGTGTGTTAGGGATAGGGTAAGACATAAAATGCTTGGCAGAAGAAAAGTGAAAGAGTTGAAAAGCCGAATATATACTATGGGATCATGGAAGAATCTGAACCACTAGTAAAACAACAGGGTGACTGACATTAACTAGTTACTCTATTTGCTTCAAAAATACATAGTTTGCTAGCCATCACACTGATGTAGATCATGTGAATTCATATCCAAGGTGTGATGTAGGAAGCAAAACTGGAGTTGAAAGTTAGAATTTGAGATTTACTGCTATTTGTGCTCTTCAGTCTGCAATCTTAATCTCTCTCACTAAGAAAACTTGCACCTCTCCTGAATTTCTTTATATAGGATGATCTGGATTTAGAAAACTAGATATGCTAATATCTCAAAAGAAAACATGTAAACATATAAAACTGAATATAGTGAGATTCACACTTTTCATTTATTCATTCAACAAAAAATTGCTGAATACCAACTGTGTGCCAGGTATTGTGCTAGGTGCTGAGAATCCAGTAGGGAATAAGAGAATCAAACTTTCTGTCCCCAAAGACCTTAATGGGGAAGATGGACCAAATAGAAGAAAATAAATGGATAAAATAAATCCAAACCCTGGTAAGTGCTATGAGAGAAACAAGCAAATGGTTGAAATGGAAAAGCAATGGTAGTATATACTTTAGATAAAATGGTCCGAGAAGGAGATGGTAGTTACATCAAGGCCTAAATGATGAGAAGAAGCCGCCTCTATAGAAACTGGGGTAAGAGCGTTCTAGGCGTAAAAGAGGCAGATGGGGGAAAGGTGGGCTCAAAGAACTTTAAAAAGACCACTGGCTGAAGAGTTGCAAGCAAGCGGGGAGGTAGAGGGGGAACAGGATGAGGTTGGAAAGACAGAGACCAGGTCATAATAAGGAATTACTAAATGTAATAAGAAGTCACAAAAATGTTTCAAATAAAGAAGTGATACATTTCAATTTACATTTATACCTTGCCATGGTACCAAAAATGGACTCAATGGATGCAAAAGGGGAAGCTAAGGCACCAATTCGGAAAGAGCTATGGCAATCCTGGCAAGAACTGATAATGGCATGGACTAGGTTTGCGGCAGCAGAGACGGAGAGGGGTGGACCAATTCAAGACAATTTTTGGGAAGAATATCAACAACACTTGTTGAAAGACAGGAATCAGGATTTCTGGCTTAAGCAATGGAAAGAAAAAACATAGCTGGAGAAAATTGGTTGGAAGTAAAAGAGGGAGAGGAACTGAGTTCCACAGTGCATGTGTTAAGTTTGAAATGTTAAAACAGAGATGTCAAAGAGACTATTGGATATGTGAGTTTGGAGACTCAGAAAAGAAGTCTGGACTGAAAATATAAATTTGAGAGTCATCAGGATATACAGATATGGAGTGTGCATGAAATTATGGATGAGTCGCCTAGGCAGAAAGAAAATTTTAAAAGTTCACAGTTCCAAACCTCGAGATTTGGGTAAAAAAGGAGCCCACAAAGATTACTGTGAAGGAGTAGCCAATAAAAAAAGGAAACTAAAAAAACGTAGCAACACAAAAGGAAAGTCTTTCAAGGAGCAAAAGACCCACATAGCCAAATGCTGAGGAAAGGGCAAGTAAGATGGCAGAAAGCACTGGCCCCTTAACAGAAATAATTTTGGCAAAGTGGAAGGTTAACTTCAAGTTAAAAGTTAGAGATATCTATTTATGCCCCATAAGAGAGAAAAGAAACAACAGCAGAGGATATATAGAACATTCTTCCCTGCAACTTGCACCAGGAATAGTCTCAATGTCCTCTCTTGCGGCTGTAAGGGTTAAGCAGGTTTAAGTTGTTTGGAATAAAACAGACATGTTGGTGCACAGGTAATGACTGCAAACAGAAAAGGATCAGCCTAAAATGAAGCACTGAGTGAGAAGGAAAAAAAAAATCTGCCTTGTGTTTGATAAATCTGAATGCCTGTAAGAAAAGGCTGCTTAGCACCTCTTCTTATAAATCTATGACATACGCATTATTTTAAAAATCATGCCTGCATACTTAGAAAAATACAAACACTGTAGTCCATGAGAAAAGTCCAAAACTGCCTTTGAAAATGTATTTCTGATCTGAACTCTAGTAACAATTTCTGCACATCTGTGCTAACTGGCTTTGTTCTATCAGCCAAAAATATTCTTCAGAAAAGAAAAAAAAAAAAAGTCTGATAGGGGAAATACCAGGACAAGGATTGGGTGGAGTTAAAGGAGAGAGAAAATCAGCCAACATGCAATCTGGAGACAATTAGACCAACATTACATTAGCCCAGAAACAGTCAGAGTTCGAGTCTGCTTGCAAACATTTTATGCCAAGAGAAAAAAAATCAGCAAATAAATCACTGAAGTAAAGGACAGTGCTAGGGAGCTAGAGTTAATGAGAATTCTTGGAGTAAAGATCAGTTCTGGGTGACATCTTATATATATAGGGTGACCATCCTTTCCCATTTATCCAAGACAGCAGTACTGATGTTCTGATGTAATTATTACTAGCAGTATCTTTCCTTCTTAAAAGTGTCGCAGTTTGACAGAACATTATATGGTCATACTATTTATATGCCACACATTTCTATGACTGAAAAAATATATGCACTTAATTACTAAATGATATGCTAATACAATATTATAAACTATGGGATTAGAATCTACTTTTTTTATTGGAACCATATCTCATAGCTCTCCTTAGAAAAATAAACATAAAGTAAGCTGCATTAAAAAATGTATCGGTATCATGGCTGAAAATAGATAAAACATCTAAAATTCAGTTCAGAACACAGAACAAAGTAATATTAGGTGCTTTCAAATGTTTCACAAACATTTTTTGGTATCTTTTATTCAGTATTTATACTGATAAAAGCAAGAACATCAAATTAATGGACTGGCATTTTTTTAAATCTCTCAAGTTGCTGAATAATATTTCAAGAGACTTGCATGTAATCAAGAATCCATAATCTTTCCTGGGTTGTTTTTTTTTTCCCAAGACCAGTAACCCAGATTATTCACTCGATGGTGACTTTGGAGTAGGGAGAGAGAAAACAGTTTGCATTCCATGTACTACTTAGAAAGCTGATAAATTTCAGCCAGAAAGTCATTCAGACTTCTAGGCTGAACTAGTATGATCAGACTACCATGCTTTCTGGGAGCCACCATGTTATCTTACGCTAATGTGAACAAAAAAGTGAAGGCTTCTATTTGCTGTAGTTAGTGCAGAAGAAATAATATTCTTGTAAAGCTTATCTGAACTGTAATTTCAAGAATTCAATCCATAACTTGTTCTATTCTTTAGCAAGAAGTCATCTCGACTCTTGTAAATCCAAAGGCTATTAGGTTTAAATTTAATTTTTGAAGGATCTTATGTGGACACTAACAGAATTCAAAATTATAGAACATGTAGGGCAAACCTGGACAAATTATTTAGTAAAATTAAAGATACTATTAAACTCTACCAATACTCAAGGGCACTGTTAAGAGATCATCAAGGTCAATATTTAAGAAGTACGATGAATTTTGGCATGTAAAAACACAGGAAATGTTATGTTTTCCAACATTATGACATCTACCACTGCTATGCTGCATTGCAGCTACTGCCATAAAATCCTTTGGGTCCTCCACTGACTTAGCCATACTGCATTCCACAAAAATAACAGTTTTTTCAGGAAGGCTAAGTGGAGACAAGCCTGCAGGATTGTGGTGATCATCTTTCAACAGTATGGATGTAACAGTAAAAATCAGAAAGAATGATTGCCCTATAAATCCTTAAAGAGATAAAAGTAAACAAATGTGTAATAATTTTCAAGCATTATATTTTGCAAGGGTTACCATACTGTGACCTCTCTTTGCCTTGTTAGTTAGTAAAGGAGCTGGCCCCATTTGGCTCTAATACAAATTCTAAATAACACAGGGAAATGTTTATCAAAAAGTATACAACTATAAAAATGTCCACTATACCTTCTTCTAGTTAACCTAATATGGAAATTCCATTTTTATACAATTAAAGCCTTTTGCTATTGACAAGCAATATGGAAATTTATCAAGTCATTATTAAATTGCAACAAGGGAGGGATTCAACAAAGATCACAATAAATGAGTATAAATGATTTTACCTAATGACTGCAAATAGGTTCAATCATATTATTCCACCATATCATATCCATCCACAGATGAGACAGTAACAAATATTAGATGTGTTATATGTATAAACACATGATAGATAAAATAACTATTAAAGACATTGTATATAATATGTATATATTTCTATATGTATATTAATGCATACAAACTGAGATTTTAACATTACATCTCTATAGGAATTTTAAAACTACAAAAGGTTTCAAAGTAAATTTAGTTTTAGAATATTAAAAGTAAAATTTATTAATGGTTTCAGTAATTTATGTGTTCTGCTACTCAAAATGATACATGAACAATTTAGATGCAATGTTATACTACAGATAATTCTCGTTTCAGCTTCATTAAATCACTTAGGCCGAAAGATAGATGCATGCCATCTAACCTGTAGCTGTTTTTCTGGATGACACCATCTGATGTGTCCTGTGCCTCTTTAGCAGAAAATCCTAGAAGGTGCCTCCTCTGATTTGCAGGGCTCACACTAGGGTTCATTCTCCTGGAATCCTGTTCCAGCATGCTGAAAATTAAAAAACAGGAAATAATAGCTGAAATAAAAATACATCACACATATGCCTGCTACATGCAGCTCTGAAACAAACCACCATTCCTTTGTAGATCCATGCATGTAACAAAAATGCTAGGCATAGAAGCAAGTACAAATAGTGTACTGATGTGTTCAAATCTGTAGCATGGTAACCTGCACATATCAAAAACAATTTTTATAAGTATAAAAGTACCTTATTTATAAACTGTTTAAACAATAGTGTTCTATATGCTTTAAAAACTCTATAATTACATGCATATATGAAGTAGAAATAAATATAACACACCTAAAAACAAATTTTAAACTCAGATAATAACTGAAGTAAAAAGGCCTTCTGGATGGTGCAAACTGGTGTTTTCAATGAGGGAATACTTCAAATGAAGTAGGAATTATTCTCTTTCTCAATAGTCAAATTCATTATCAGCCTTTCACAATTCCAGAAGGCAGGGTATCAATTAAGCTAAGAAAAAATTATTTTTAAAATACTTCTATTTGTATTTATATGTAAAAACTTCTATTCTTTCTCCCTACCCTCCCTAATATATTCATTCATCAATGTATATCCTCTTCAGAGGCATAAGGATTTGGGGAAAACAACAAAATATACACATACAAGCAAATACTCCCTACTTACTTAACACTTTTTTTTTTCCCACAGGGTCTCACTCTGTCACCCAGGCTGGAGTACAATGGCGCAATCACAGCTCACTGAAGCCTTGACCTCCCAGACTCAAGCAATCCTCCCACCTCAGCCCCTCTGAGTAGCTGAGACTACAGGCATGTGGCACCACACGTGGCTAATTCTTTTTGTTGTTTAATTTTAGTAGAAATGAGATCTCGCTATGTTGCCCAGGCTAGTCTCAAACTCCTGAGCTCAAGCTATCCTCCCGCCTTGGCCTCCCAAAGTGCTGGGATTACAGACGTAAGACACTGCGCCCAGCCTTAATTAACACTTTCAACTTATTAATAGTGCTTAGGAACTTGACTCATCAGTAAGATTGTGTGTGTTCACACTTTGTTTTATGATGCAACCCACATAATTTCCACTACTCATAATCTTAAAATTCAACACAAAGGGAATCTCCCTAGAGAAGCACAAAAGATTGTATTTGGAGGGATAAAATGCAAGAGGAAAGTAAGGCTAATGAAAAAGGGTAGAGTTAAGGAGCCTGTGGTTCTAAAGGAAAAGCCGTTCTTTGAGATGTAGTAGTTTGCCTCCAAATTTGGGGAAATCAGTGTTGGGGGAAAACAGGGAACAGACATGTCTCTCTAGAATCTTTTTCTGATCCCTTAATATATTTTCCATTCTCCTCGATTCTTCACCCCCAGAAATCACTGCTACCCAGTGATTCTCATATGGTATGCTGTAGCACCTGGGCATACTGCAAACTCTTCAAAGGTATACCACCAATTAAAGCCATTGTGTAAAATTTAATTTTGCTACAACTGAGGCTATATTTCATTACAGTTGTATCTTTCAAACTAAATGTTTACCAAACCTTGCCACAAATGAGGTAAGAGGCCTAGTGGAACGTCTAACTAAACTTAAGAAAACTCACCCTGATGAATATTTAAGAAAACATGAGAGAAGCAGAAAACAATAGCAATTTGGGAGGGAAGTCAAACGAAGAGTTGATGATAACTAAGAAATTTTATTTCTTCTTTTGGAAACTAACTTTGAAAAAAAGTGTTTACTTTTTCTTTCAAGCATGGTGCCAAAAATTCTACTTATGAAAGTAAGCTATGAATAAAATCAAAGTTAAGAACTTTCCCCTAAGTTAGAGAATCTCAATTCAACCCCTACTGACCCTGCTATTGTATTAGTGAAATATCCACATACTAATGTTCCTGTTTGGTGGAACACTTACTCCCTGATCCCTCCAGTAACTCTACCACCCTAATTATTAAGAGTTTCCCCTTGTTTTAACTAGAAATGTGCTTCCTTTTTAAAACACAAAAAAACAAACAAACTTCTACCTTTTGATACTAGTTCTGGATTCTGTGACTATCCAGAACAGTCTAAGTAAGCCTTCTTCTAATGTCCAAAGACATCTAACATCCCCCTTACCCCAGGCTTTCTTTTTCAAGGTTATAGTTTCTTGATTATTTCACCTGCCCCTCTTTATAGCATAGTCTGAAGTTCCTTTAGCATATTTGGTCACTCTCCTATCAATATGCTTCTCAGAGGTGATGTCCAGAATTGGCCACAGTACTTCTTAGGTAGCATGACCACTACGGAATGGAAAAGGATGATTCCTTCACTTGTTCTAGACACTGTTGTTCTACTGATGCAGTCTAACATCGCATAGGCTTTTCTGGCAGTTATATTACACTCTATTTATATTGAGCCCAGTGTAATTAAAACCCTAAGTCCTTTCACACAAACCGATTTTGAACCATTACTTTCGCTTCTTCCTATCCCACCTCAACTCTGAATTGATGTAACTGAGTTTTAGGATCCAGCTGAATAATTTATATCAATTCCTTTAAAAATATTTGCCTACTAATCAATCAAGAACTTTTAGGCTCCTCGTTAGCAAAAGAAATTCTTCCAAGAAAGTATCAGCATGCTACCAATATCCTGTACTGAGTTGTTATTAAAATAAAAAGCTCCTTCTGTAAAATCTGTAAAAATGTAGGCTTATCTACTTATGAATTAACTGAAATATCACCTAGATCAAAATTTCCCATCTTGACCATAAAGATATCACAAGAATGTTAAATGTTCTTCTAAGATGCAAATACAGTATATTTTAACAGTAGCTACCACTTTTAAGTACCTACTATGTACTAAGGAATGAAGGCTCAAAGGAAGTTGAGGCTCAAAGAGTTTAAACAGTTTGCCCAAAGTTATGCTCTAAATAATAAAGTCAGGATTTGGATTCAGGATTGGAATTCCATCACTGCACTGACCACATTTCCCAGGAATGAATGATACATCCATTCATTTATTCATGTATGTAGTAAATACCTATTACGTTCTAAGAACTATATTTGGTGCGAATGACTCAAAGATGAAAGGTAAAAAAAAATCAGAATACAGCAAGTCTTCAAATAATGCTGGTTCATGCAATGTCATTTTGTGATAACACTGATGACAAGAAAAAAGTCAATTCCCAGCCAAGGTCACTGTCTGTGTGGAGTTTGCATACTCTCCCCAAGTCTGCATGATTTTTCCTGTGGGTACTCCAGTTTCCTCCCACATCTCAAAGATGTGCATGTTAACTGGCACGTCTAAATGGCCCCAGTCTGAATGAGTGTGGGGACCATGTGTGAGTGCACCCTTCAAAGGGATGGCACACTGTCTGGGGTTAATTCCTTACTTGTGTGTCGAGCTGCCAGGATAGGCTCCAGCCATCTACCACCCTGAACTGCAATAAACACATTGGAAAATGACCACAAATCATTGTAAAATAAAAATGTGTACAGTATACAATAATCATACAAGTGCATGACAATAAATGATGAATGAAAGCTCTCAGCAAGCCTGCCATATTTGTGACTGTTTTTGAACTGTGTGGTGGGAGGTGCTCCTTTCACTTCGCAACATTTATCCCTTGATTTAAACCACCACCACTATAACCACGTCACTTCACTGTTTTACCAAAAACTGGATTAATAATTATCTTGTTTTTTTTAATTTTTTTATTTCCACAGGTTTTTGGGGAACAGGTGGCATTTGGTTAGATGAATAAGTTGTTTAGTTGTGATCTGTGAGATTTTGGTGTACCTATATCCCAAGTTTAGCTCCCACTTATGAGAGAGAACATAACAATGTTTGGTTTTCCATTCCTGAGTTAGTTAACTTAGAATAGTCTCCAATCCCATCCAGGTTGCTGTGAATGCTATTAATTCATTCCTTTTTATGACTGAGAGGTATTCCATCATATACATATACCACAGTTTCTTTTTTTTTTTTTTTTTTTTTTTTTTTGAGACGGAGTCTCGCTCTGTCGCCCAGGCTGGAGTGCAGTGGCCGGATCTCGGCTCACTGCAAGCTCCGCCTCCCGGGTTCACGCCATTCTCCTGCCTCAGCCTCCCGAGTAGCTGGGACTACAGGCGCCCACAACCGCGCCCGGCTAATTTTTTGTATTTTTAGTAGAGACGGGGTTTCACCGTGGTCTCGATCTCCTGACCTTGTGATCCGCCCGCCTCGGCCTCCCAAAGTGCTGGGATTACAGGCGTGAGCCACCGCGCCCGGCCCTCCACAGTTTCTTTATCCACTCGTTGACTGATGGGCATTTGGGTTGGTTCCACATTTTTGCATTGCAAATTTTGCTGCTATAAACATGCATAAGCAAATATCTTTTTTGTATAATGACTTCTTTTCTTCTGGGTAGATACCCCATAGTGGAACTGCTGGATCAAATGATAGTTCTACTTTTAGTTCTTTAAGGAATCTCCACACTGTTTTCCACAGTGGTTGTACTAGTCTAGGTGACTTTACCAATGTTTGAGAACCATTATTGTAAACTAACCCTGTTTTTCACAACATCTTTCCCATCTCAGTTCCCCAAAAGGTACACATTTTTACAATGAATTCAACAGAAGTGGATAGTTTAGAAAGAGGGACTGGGGGAGTTTGGAGGGGCATGAAAGGGTACAAACAAAGTGGCTATTTGTATGACTTATGGATAATTTATAAATTGAATTAATTAATTCAGAACTATTGATACTTTAAAGTTTGTAAACAACTCTTCTACTAATCATTGTTCTTTTAATGATTTTACTAACACTATGAAAACTGGCATTCAAATTCACAATTCAAGGCTGTTAACAGGCAAATGCTTTGAGCTTAACTATCAGTGTAGTCTATCCCATCTGTATCCAGGCTGTCCTATAATCACTTAGCAGCTGTACTTACTGGAAATCAGTTTTAATGTTGATTGGTTTGGCTCATAAGTGGTCGCTATTTTTCCCACTGCCCACTTGGTAATGATTATCACATTGTAAAGACAATATACCCTTAAACATAGCTATTTCAGTTAACTTTTAGCCTTTTTTGAGACAAGGAGCTCAGATGCATTCAATGAGCTTCACAAAAATTATCTTATTTACATTATACAGAGTCAATAAAGTATTTCCAACAAGGGAGTCATGATGAAGCAAAATTTAGGATCCAAATAGTCTGTGGATTTCAATTTTACTATCTCTCCATTGGCTACAATATATTTTGAAGAGGTAATATATTAATAAATTCTGCTAAGAATCTTTTAAAGTTTTTCACTTGTTTGTTTTTGGTTATTATTTTTTGGCCTCCATTTCCTGTAGTTTTTTTGTCTTAAAATGGAATTTCTCTTAAGCTAAATTACAGACAAGCTGATTGTCCAATTCAGCTAAAAAAACAAAATGTAAATACTTAAACTGTATGAAATGACCCACAGAAACTAATTTTAACCATCTGAATAACTACAGGTTTGTATTTCCCTTATTTATATTAATATCTGAAAGACAGGTAAGAACTTCATTTCGCTGCCAGAATTCAAGATTGTTTTAGTATGACTGTGATACCACAAATATTAAGAGAAGAATTTGACAGTTCTTATAATGGTCAAATGTACAAAAGAGTATGAGAAAATTATTGTTTATATGAACTTTTAGATTCTTCACACGAGTGTTTTTCCATCATTCAAATGTCCCTCTTTTGTTAATTTTAGAAAAATTAAATTTCCAAGAACTCGAAGAAATGACTCAGTCATAGTAAGGATTAGTATAATGATTGCGCATTTGGTGACTGTTTCTAGCTCATAATATGAATAAAGCAATCTAACCAAACTTTGTATAATTAGCTTAAATCAGGTTCTATTCAGTACGTTTAAAACAAGCTATAAATATTAAGAAAATAGAAGAAGTCTCTATGTCTCTATGATCAGAAACATGCCAGTCCACAGAGTCACAGTAGTTTTAAGCCACAAAATAATCATTACACCAATAAACCTTGCTCATATTGTGGGCCACTGGTCCTGAAAAGCATGGATTAATAAAGCACAAATGATTTCAATTTCTCCGAAAGTCTGGAAAAAGTATTATAAGAATTGTTACCTTACTTTTTCATTTATTAAATTCTAAAAGCCAACAACTGTTTTAGATTATTTATGAAGCCACTTAATCCTTACAATGTGATTTCACATACTCAGTCTTCATACCAAGTAGCTGAACAAAAAAATGGCATATCTCCAAGTCTATTCTACTCCTTGCAAACCTGCTTCCTTATGGTACAAGTAGGTCAATTTCGAATTCAATCCATCTCAGCAGGTAAGAATCATACTGCTTCTTATCCTCAAAAGAAATTGCATGCTGCTGCTGCTCTGTGACTCAAAGAGCCACACACGAAAAGCTGAAATTACTTTAAGATGAAAAGAGCATGGAGATCTTCAGGTTTTACTGTGAAATAGTGGAATGAGCACAAAATTTGGAGACAGGAGATCTGGGTTCAAGATGTTACTCTGAGACTCCTCACTTGAGTATATCTGGGATACTTGGTCAACTTCTCTAAGCCTCCAATACCTCACATGTAAAACATGAAAAATAACAAATATTTCACAAGGTTTTCCGGAGATTCAAATGAGGCAATAGACGGGAACATGGTTTATAAAGCCCAAAGATGACACAGAGCAGGACACTTGTCTTCCTGCCTACCAGGTTCAGGCTAGTGGCAACATAGTAACTAAAGTGATCTTTTAAAATCTAGGTCAGATTATTATGTCACCTCTGCTCAAAACCTTCTGATGGCTTCCCATTTCTATCATGGTAAAAGCCCAAATCTTTAAAATGACAGAAGTCTTACCTCAATTGACCCCTCCCTGTATCTTGCCTCTCTGACATCATCTCCTACTACTCTCGTTTTAGCAAAGCCACACTGACCACCTTGCTTTTCCTTGAACATGCAAGACACACTTCCACCCCAGGATCCCTGCAATGGCTGTTTCCTCTCACAGGAATGTTCTTCTTCCCCAGATATCCATATGGCTAACCCCTTCCTCTCCTTTAAGCCTCGGCTCAAACACCTGCCTTACAGCGATCACCATTTAAAACTACAGTCCTGGGAGGGAACAGTGACTCACACCTGTAATCCCAGCACTTTGTGAGGCCAAGGTGGGCAGACTGCTTCAGCCCAGGAGTTTGAGACCAGCCTGGGCAACACGGTGAAACCTCATCTCTACAATAATAATAATAATAATAATAATATAATTAGCTGAGTGTGGAGGAGTGTGCTTGTGGTCCCAGCTCCTCAGGAGGCTGAGGTGGGACAATCGCTTGAGCTCAGGAGGTCAAGGCTGAGAGAGCCGTGATTGCATTGCTGCACTTCAGCCTGGGGAACAGGGCAAGACCTTGTCTCAAAAAAATTAAAAATAAGTAAATAAAACTACAGTCCCAACAACCACCCTTCCACGTGTAAAACCATTTACCCTACTATACTTTAACCCTTTGTTCAAAAAATTTATAATTTTCTCATTTTACTTATGTTTATTGTCTCTCTTCTCGCTAGAATCTAAGCTAAGGGGTGTTCCAGCTCCTCGTTCATAGGAGGTATTCCTTTTTCAAAAAATAAACAAAGAAACTTTATGCACCATCTGCCTCTTGTCAAGATCTACATTTTAGGGAAACTAACCCACAACTCAAGAATGGCAGGTGGTGAAGTCAGTATTACACCATTTCCAGATCCAGGAACGGAACATTGTTAATTATCAATGCAACTGAGGCTAAAAAGGAGAAAAAATGGGGAGTTTTCAAGGTAGTTTCCAAATTTTAAAAAGGTTTTCTTTTCTCTGTTTATTGAATGGTTCAGAGATGATTTTTGCAGCCTAGTAGTAACTGGGGGTAATTTATTAGAAACATAAATGTGGTTAAATGAAGAAATAGACCTTCAAGTCAAGATAAAAGAACCCTCTAAATAGCAGTTCTCAGAGCCAGGGATTACCGTGCTCTGGGAAGAAACCTGCACTTTACAGTGGCTATTTGCCAAATGGGCCAACATGAGCAAGAAAACAACCTGAGATTCTTTCATTCATTCAGTAAGCAATTATAAAGCAAGCACTATTCTAATAGATGATGCTTATTCTTGGAACCGAGCCACTAAACAGTGAGGAAACCCAAGCAGCTGTGGAGAGGTCCAAATGAAGAAAAACCAAGAACCCTGGCCCACATCCCAGGCTCAGGTCCCAGCTGAAAGCCGTCACCAACTTACTGGCCATGTGAATGAGCCAATCTGAAAGTGGGTCCTCCAACCTAAGCCACCCCAGTTCACACTCCATGGAGGCAAAGAACTGTCTGTCCTGAATGCTGCCCAATTTGCAGATTTTTTAACCAAAATAATAACTGTTGTTGTCTTAAGCTTTTAGGTTCTGGGATGGTTTGTTCCACAGTATTAGATAACTGATACTCTATAGGAATTAGATTGCTGACATCACCGAGTCAGTGTTTAATATAAAAGGTGTGTGTGTGAACAACTCTTTGTATATTTCTCACTACAGAAAGGTATCCTCTGATTATTCTAAATGTCAAAAAATATGGCTGCAAATTTGAATACAATCTCTCTTTTCTGTTATACTTCCATCAATCCAGTCAACTCATAAACTACTTTCCCCTATCACAGCCAATCCTAAGCTTTAAGGGAATGGGCAGAGTTACTAGAGTCCTAACTCCTCTAACTGTAAATGCCAACTTCTTTTTCTCTGCCTGAGTGGCTGTTGCTCTGTCAGTGATTAAGCCAAGGCTCCACAGGCAGATTGTGATTCTGATCTCTGCCACATATTAGCTGTGTCTTCGGTTTCCTCATCTGTAAAGTGGGGATAATAATACCTACCTCATGACATCAAGAGAAACAAATGAATTAATCCACATATCAAATAGAATACTTGGATTAGTATTTAGTGCATAAAAAGTAATTAGTGTTTGACAAATAATGGCTTAATACAACACACAGAGAAAACTAGCTACCTTTACTACTCAAGCACACATGGTATCAACATACAGCCAACCTAGCTTATTCCAAAACTAAGAATCTTCACCTGTTTTCATCCTCTTTTCTTCCAGCTGCCTTATTTCCATTTGTCTCTTATTGTCTAATTTACCAAAAAAAAAAGGGGAGAAGGGAAAAATAAAAGCAAGTAATCGAGAAATCTGCTTTATTGAGAATTCCGGGAAAGGGCTGAGACAGAAAATAATATAAGGTATATAGATCATCTGTACATTCCCTAATTCTGGCTCCTCAGAGGCCATGGATTGTAATAAACTGACTGTGTGCATAACATACTAATGCCAATTTATGTTCAGAACACACAGACACCAAAAAGTCCAAAGGCACGGCACACACCTACAGTTCATACTGACATTAGTCATAAATCAATTAAGAACCATTTGTAGAATGACACTTAAAATGTATGTTTCAAATGCTTACTGAAGTGACAAAACAGCTCAATCTGGACACAAAAAGAGACATGAATGGCAAACTGCCTAGAAATCTAAGCAATATATAATAATTACATATGTACTTCTGTACATTCAAAGGTTTCAAAGGTATCCTATACTACCTTAATATTAGCCTAGACCTTCACTTATTACAAAATTAAGGTGTTTATTTCCTTTATTATTTATGTTCTGCAGTGCTTACACAGCATGATTCCACCTAGCTATATTAAGTACTGAAAATGGTGGTTGAGAAGGCTATTTCAACAAACTATCCACTAGTCCTTGTTTTATGTTAACTAAGATGTATGGTCTGAAGAACATATCGAAGTACTCAACTTAAACTCTGAGAGTAGTTTTCTAACCCAGCCTAGTTTCTCACTGACCTCTTCTCACTAGGTAGAAAGCAGAAGTTACCACTTTATCTCCTTTTCTCTCTTAAGTTGGCAAGGGATTTAAGTTTCTGGTTTCAACTGCCTTTCCCTTCACTATAACAAGGAAGTGTGGGGAAAAAGTAGCCAAGTGATACATGATAAAGCCACTGGGATGCTCCTTATAAGCCTCCCTATGTACAACTCACATGAAAGCCAAAACTAGAGAAAAGCATCAGCAGAATTTTCCATGCCCTCAAAACCCAGCTCCGCACTTGATAGGCTCTAAGACATCTTTCTCAACAAAGGATGAAATCTACAGAGAAAAGAGAACCAATTACTTTGTGCAGACACATTTTTGACAAACATGAATATGTTAGACTATTTGGGGAAAGGACTGCCTTTGGCTCTGTTACCCTCCTGCAATTCCAGATTCAATAGCACCTGGTCCTTAGATACATTGTATTTCTTCAGTTCATGTGTCACTTTGATAAATGTGGAAAGTATTTTTAGCCAAAAACTCAAATTAGATTTCATTTAAAAATCTGGCTGAACAAAACCGTATATACTCGGTGGTTTGAATTCTGACGTTTAAGTTACACAGTAACTTTTAACCTATAGCCAATAGTGATATCATATGGCGAAATGTGCTCAACAACAACAACAAAAATTGGAACCAGATTTGGGGACAAGCTCATCTCAGGATAAGAAGCTAGAATTCTTCCTATAAAATAATGAAAAGCTGACAAACTGAGAGAAAGATGGAATAGAAACATTTTACTTCTAACCAGTTCCAGATGACTCAAACTCAATGCCATATGCTCCATGGTTACCTTTTCCGTAAAGCGCAGTCTCAAAAGAAAACCACAGAGTAACTAGCCCTCTAGTAGCATGATTTACCCTTCCTCATCCAAGTCTGATGTCTCAAACTATAAAGATTCCAGACCTAGTGAGGGCACAGCACTAACCCAGTACAAAAACAGGGTAAAAGCACTGTCAATTCCAAACATTTGTTAATTTTTTAAGACCTAACTAAAACATATTTAAAACCTCCTTAGTATGTTCATTTATGATTTGCAGTAAAGGAGGATGACTATCGTGACCTTTAAAATAGAAAGGGGAAAACATAACAAAGGAATCTATAATCTGCAATCCTATGTGCCAGGAAGAAGTTCCCCTCACAGATTATGCTGTGGCTCCTACTCTGTCCAAAACAGAGGTCCACAAATTTCCTCAAGTATATAAGACAAACCTATCCATACAGAGGTGTCTGTCTAGAGACATTTTAATAAAAACTTCCCTTATATACATTATCCTACAATCTAATGAATAAGTGCTTTTACAATTTCCATAGTGGCTAATGTATAGGAAGAAAGCAATACAAAACTATACACAACAATGTATAAGAAGAAAGAAATACAAAACTATACACAACAGTTTTCAACCCTAGACACACTTCAGAATCACCTGGGAAAAATGTTTTGTTTACAAACAAATGCCTTTGACCTATCCTATCAGACTCCATAGGTCTTGGGTAGGGCTCAGTTAGCAATATTTTTAAGATTCCAGAGAAGAGCTGGGCACGCTGGCTCACATCTGTAATCCCAACACTTAGGGAGGCTGAGGCAGGAGCATCACTTGAGCCCAGAAATTTGAGACCAGCCTGGGCAACATAGCAAGATGTCATCTCTTCAAAAAAATGTTTTAAAATGAGCCAGGTGTGGTGGCGTGTACCCAGAGTACTAACTACTCAGGAGGCTTGAGCCTAGGAGTTCAAGACTGCAGTGAGCTCTGATCATGCTGCTGCACTCCAGCCTGGGAAACAGAGCAAGATCCTGTCTCTAAAAATAAAAATAAAATATAAAATTAAAGACAATTCAGGTTATACATTTTTAGGGACAAGAATATCATAGAAGTGATACTGTGCCCTTCTCAGTGCATCCCATCAGGAGCTGCAGATGTCAATATGTCTCATGACTGGGAATGTTACTTTATTACTTACGTATGGTGGCATAACCTCGTATGGTGGCATAACCTCTGGTCCAATCTCTCTCACACTTTCTACCTCTC
This sequence comes from Macaca nemestrina, assembly GCF_043159975.1. NCBI lineage: Eukaryota > Metazoa > Chordata > Mammalia > Primates > Cercopithecidae > Macaca > Macaca nemestrina. The sequence continues at coordinate 97,878,201 of NC_092125.1, forward strand.
TGTCTCCCTGTGTTACATTCTATATAATTTCTTCAGATCCATCATCCCATTCACTATTTCTTTCTTCAAGTATACCTATTTTGCTGTCTTAACCTCGTCATTGTTTTTATAATTTTAACTTAAATTATTTCTAGATTTTTTTTTTCAAAATGTTCTGGCCAATTCTGGTAGTCTTTTGTTCCTTTACCAAACTTTAATTCCCTCTTTTATTTAATATATTCTATATTCTCTATCTGATAATTCAAATATCTATAGTCTTTCAGAGTGTGATTCTGTAGTTTATTTTTTCTAACTCTTACTCATGGTGGCATGGTTTCCTGGTGTGTTGAATGACTTTTGAGGGGAAGAAGCAGACGTGTGGTCATGTTTAACTGGCTCTCTATCTGTGGAAATGTTTCTAGGATGGACACTTTCTTTTTTAAAGTGTCTCTTCTAAGACTCTGCATTCGATTCCTTCAGGTGCCTACAGGTACCACCAACATAAGCCCAACTAAACTGCATTTTTGGCTTGATTTTGGGGGGATCACACTACTAGTATAAATTTAGGCTCTAACCTGATTAGTTAGGGGCTTAAACAATTATCAGGAAAGACTTTTCATTTGTTTCCACACTAACTAAAGCCAAAACCAATATAGGTACTTAATAACAGTCTCCCTGTGGGGTATGGCAACTTTTGTTCCCCTCTTTTGGCAACCAAGAGTGTCATTCTTTGGAAGTTCTGGCTTTATTTGGGTAGAGGAAAAGGGGGGCCTCAGTTGTAACTTCCCACCTCACTTGGGTCCAGAGCTTTCTTTCCCATCCCCAGACACTAGGCCACAAGGATCAGGAACTATATCCAGAACAAGCACCACTTCCAATGCTAGCTTACCATTATAGATTCATCTTATCTTTTATTATTTCTGGCCTCTGAGAAGCCCTTACTTTGTCTCCAGTTGAGCCAGTAAATAAAAGTTTTGATTTATTTTTTAATCCATCATTTTCTAGTGTGCTAAACTGCAATGAGTTTCTCTGTATCTTTAGCCCACCATATTGCCAAAATAACAAGTTAAGGTTCCTTAACCTTAAGGTAGGAAAAAAAAAAAAAAAAAAAAGTAACACTTTACAGTATAGTAGAAAAGGCAGAGTCTGTAGTGATAATTAAAAAAAAAAAAAAAAAAAGCTGGGTTAAATTTTAGGTTTTTCAACAATAAAATATGATGAAAAATCATAGAATTAACCCCAATGAGTAATAAGAAGTGGGTTTTCTTTTTAACCAATTCACATTTGTCCTGCTTAGCCATTCCCTGCTGCCTAGAGTTACTATTTTTATAGACCACCCAGAGTAGGCCAGCTCCTTGAATCCTATGCCAGAAACAGCTAGATGGCTTCTTTACCATCCACAAAATATCAATAAGGTCAGAAAAATTAACCCTCATAAGTCCATTTAGTTTATTTTCTTTTTCTGTGTGATGCCTATTCAGTAACCCAAACCTCTTCAAACTAGTCAGCTTTGCTGCACATTACCTTTGACAAAACTCTCTTACTTTATATGTAAAGATATATTTATATTTCATCACCAAATGCCTTCAGGAAATGTTTAAGGCATACCAATATTTGGCAAACTTGTGTGTTTTACATTTTTTTCATTTGGCCTATACCAATAAGGCACAAACATTCAATTCTACATTGAACATATCTGAAACCACATTAATCACTTTACTTGGTAATGTGATCTGTTCTAAAAGAGTTTAGGTTCCTAAATTTAAAACACTTCGGGAATCTGATTCAAATGTCTATTTGTCTGACAAACTTAATTTTGTGGTACTTAAGAAAAGTTCAGATACAGCTCACAATCTGTTTTCTTTTTAAGCCTATGCAGTTTCCAGTTAAAACATAATAACGCATGCTTAAGGTCTCTAGATACACCAGACTATAGATGTGACACTTGTTCAATAGATATCTTCCAGGTAGTAACAAGGTTCAAGTGAGAAGTTCCTGCTCCTCTGGCAGACTCCCAGACCAGAGAAGATCACGGTCTTGCAGTAAAAAGACTGAAAACAAAGAGGCCAATCAAGAAATGCTTTTGAATAACACAAATAATGAAACATCTCAATTCCCAATATTGGATTCAGGGACAAGTTTCAGTCTTTCAAATCACTGTTGCTCTCTGGGCTTTAATATTTCACTGTTCATGCCAAATTTTGTCTATAAGAAATAGTTCTTGGTTTTTATGAATTTCACAGCCATTTTCCTCCCTATTTCCTTGTTGGTGTCTAAAGATATTCTGACTTGTTAAGATACTTTTCTATATTTCCTCATTTCTTCCAGCTTTTTTCCTTGATGTTTTTCTTCAACTTAAGCCTTTTAACATGTTTTTTTAACTTCAATAGCTCCTAATATTCCCACTACTTCTTGGCTGGCTGTTACTAAAGTCTCACACAGAGAAAGATACAGATCTTAACTGATTGATCCTCGAGATTTTCAAATATTTAAACTTTCTCCAATTTTTATCCCCCTTTTCTACTGTCTAATTCCTTTTTGAACACAAACCACTTCTTGATAAAATAGGGACCATCATCTCTTCCTTTCATCATCAATCAATCTACCATAGAAATGAGATCCATCCCCACCTGCCCCCATTACTTCAGCAGCTGTGAAGATCATTAATTCATTTAAAAAATTTTTTTGTCTGGTGGGCACGGGCACTCAAAAAAATTTTTTTGTTCCAGTCCTTCCTTTCCTAAAATTCTATTGATTCATGAGGGCTTCTACAATGAGATGTCCCCACAACCCCACTGTCACTTCCTGTAGCATAATCTAATACTCTTTACTTCTTCATTGAGTACTATGGCATAAAGCCTCCCATGATTGCCACTAGCAGCGTTACTGGTTACTTCTATATTCCCTCAAGAATATGCCTGTGAATTTGTGATACAATAAGAAATAATACATTTGGTTTTTATTCTGGTTCCTTTCACAGAGCTTCTAAAACCCTTGGAATTTCCTGAGTGACGGGGGGTAAGAAGAGTATCTTTTGTTATCCATAATAAGCCCCTTCCAGCTGGACCTGAGTTTATGCTAATGAGGTGACTCTTGGATGATGGAGGCTGACTGCCAGAGAAACCAACCACATAATTAGTGGGTTGGGATTTTCAGCTCCATCCCTCAACCTCCGAGTATGAATGGCCAATGGTTTAATCAATCACGCCTACCTAATGAAGCTCCATAAAAACCCCTAAACAATGGGATTTGGAGAGCTTCCAGGTTAGCAAACACAAGGAGGTACTAGGAGGGTGGTGCACCTGGAGATGTCATGAAAGCGCTGCACTCCTCCCCTATGCCTTACCCTATGAGTCTCTCCCATTTAGCTTGCCCCATATATCCTTTATAATAAACCAGTAATAGTAAATAAGAGAGTTTTCCTGAGTTCTGTGAGCTATTCTAGAAAATTATCAAACCTCAAGAGGGGATTGTGGGAACCCTCAACTTACAGCCATTTGGTCAGAAGTTACAGGTCACAACCTGGGACTTGCAACTGGGGACTGAAGTCGGGGGCAGTCTTTAGGGACTAAGCCCTTAAACTGGAGGAGCCTGTGCTAACTCCAGGTAGTTAGTGTCAGAATTGAGTAAAATTCGCCAGACATAATGGCTCACACCTGTAATATCAGCACTTTGGAAGCCAAGGAAGGAGAATCATTTGAACTTAGGAGTTCGAGACCAGCCTGAGCAACTTTGTCAGGTGTGGTGAGGTGCACCTGTAGTCCCAGCTACTTAGGAGGCTGAGGTTGGGGGGATTGCTTAAGCCTGGAAGATGGAGGCTGCAGTGAGCTACGATCACACCACTGCACTCCAGCCCAGGCAACAGAGCAAGACCTTGTCTCAATAAAAAATATTTTAAAATTAAAATTTAAAAAAGAATTTAGTTAAATTGTAGGACATCTAGTTGGTGTCCAGAGAATTGGAGAATTGCTCAGTGTAGAAAATCCACATATCTGGTCTCAGAAGTGTATAAACAAAAAGTTTTTCCTTGTATTCATGCCTATATATTCATATGACATCCATATAATTCTTTCTCACACAATTGTTTACATATCTGATTCTCTTACTAGACTGTACTTTTATTCATATTTGCATCCTTGATTCCTTGCTCAGTACCTGGCAAACGTTAAGTGCTCTATAAATATTTGCTGTATGTCTGACTAAATAAACAAGTACCACATATGGCCTCAGATAAGAAATGAGGAACTAATAGAACACACAGTTTTTTTGAGAAATAGTTTATGAACAAATATAATTCCTACTAATTGGGTGAGGGAGATATTCATTCATTCATACTGCAGGTATTTATTGAGTAACTACTATATGCCAGGCACTGTTCTAAGCACTGGAAAACAAAAGAGATAAAAATACCTGCAGGGAAAGAAAGAAAATAAAATAAAATAAATAAGTTACATAGCATACTTGAAGGTCAGAGGTGCTATGTAGAAAAGTAAAGAAAGAAAGAGGATTGGGAATGCAATGGCAGGAGCTGGGATGGACATTTAGAAAAGGTAGTCCAAGAAAGCCTCACTGGGGTGGCATTTGAGCATTTTTTTTTTTTTTGACCAAAAAAAATTAATGTTTTTTAATCACTTTTTTTTAACTTTTAAGTTCGGGGGTACATGGTATTTGAGCTTAACACCTGACAGAAAGAATCTCTGAGGGAAGGGCATTGCCGGCAGTGGGAATAAAAGTGAAGACCATGAAGTGCTAGCAGGCTTAGAGTGTTTGAGGAAGAGCACACAGGCCAATGTGACAGGCTAACAATAACATTTTTGATCCACAAGATAGGCAAATATTTTAAAAACACAATATCCAATGTTAGGAAACATGAGAAAATGGATACTCCTCTCTCCTGCTAGTGGGAATGTAAACAGATACAGTCTTTTTGGAAGGCAGTTTGGCAAAATCTATCACAATTTCAGATAATCGTAACCTCTAGTTCTAGTCTAGATTCTATCATACACATACAGACACATAGATATATGGAAATACATTTTATGCACACATATCAATAAATAACTGGAAATACCCTAGCTGCCTATCAACAGATGGTTAAATAAATTACAGCAGCAGTTGTGCAAATGTGCACTGGGGTTTTAAGCAGTCCAAGGAACTCTGTGCATCCTAAAAGTCTTTCAAAGTCAGCAAAGTTCTCCCTTTTCCAACTACATACCTATGTGAGTCTAAATTTTCTTCATTTATTTCAACCCAACAATATAACAGATTACATGAAAAAACAGGTAAGAGAATCCTGCCAGATTCTGTTAAGTCGGACATCAAAGATTTTTACGAAACTATTGATTTGACCTAAAGAAGCAACAATAGGTCTCAAGTATCCCCATGTGTTTTAGAAACCTGAAGTCAGTGAGATAAAATCCAACATTAAGAATTTAAAGGAAAGTAACCTGTGGGGAAAGAATGTAAAGAAAATACTGGGTAGTCTGGCTAGAGCATAATAATAATTAATTTGGTTTTCTGGTTTTCAAAATTTTGGATTGTAATAAGAGGAGATTTCAATATGCTATTTCAATTTTTAGTAGCAAATAAACGTGTATTTAGAGAAAAACTAAAACTGATGTATTTGAGTTCCCTCCCCCCCAGAAAAAAGAATTTTACAAAACTATAAAGTACTACCACTCTTCTGTATCTCACTAAATTTTTGGAGGTTTGGGAGATATAATTATTCTTCATTAACATGTTATTTATGTTAACACGTAAAGTAATGGTTTATGGTTCATTATTTTTAAACGAAAAATTTTCTAATTTTATTTTTAAAGTTTTAATTTCTCACATAATAAATGCCAGTATACATAAACCACAAAATCAAAAATTATTTGGCATCCTTGGTAACTTTTAAAGCTACAAAGGGGTTCCCAAGACCTAAAGTTTGAGAACTGCTAAATAATGGCACATTTACACTACAAAAAAACTATGTAGTATTAAAAGAGAATAACGTATTCACATATTTTAAAGAAAGCACAATTTGTATATAATTCTTTCACGTAAAACCAAAATTTTTAAACTAAATACATATAAACACAAAGACACAACACGAATGTGGGTATAGATGTTTATATATTCTATATGAAATGTTCTTCCTGTATCTTACCTAAATAATTCCTAATCTTCTTTTAGATCTTAAGTCAATCACTTCTTTCTCAGAGAAACCTTGCCTTACTTCCCTAACTAGGTCAAGTGACCCTATTATATGGGCTTATGATATCATGTACCTTTCCTTCATGGCACCTTATGTTACAATTTTGCATTTATTTGTGTAATCATTTTGATTAGTATATGTCACCTATATTAGATTACAAATGTCGTGAGAGCAGGGGGTTGATTATATTATTTTCTCAAATTTCCTGTATATTTGAAAATCTTCATAACAAAATGTTTTTTTAAAAAAAGATTATTCAACTTTAACTCCTTTCAATTCTCAACCAATTTTAATATAGACTTCTTCATGCCTAATCCTACTAAATCTGCTTTCCAAGATTACAAGTGATCTGATAATTGCCAAATTCAGCTTTCTGTGTCTCCCAAGCTCTCAGCAGCATGTGATATCACTGCCCAAGACCTGCTTGAAACTCTTTTTACTTTGGCTTCAAAAAGCTACTTTCTTTCAGTTCTTCCCCTAATTTGCTGTGATTCCCTAATTTCTTTTCCCAAGGCTATCTACTATTCATACTGGTGTCCCGCAGATTCTTCTTACTTTCCTTCCTCTACTTGTTCTCCTTGGATAATCCCATCTACTCCACTAACATTATCTGTCTGTCAGTCTATCTACCTATTTATAATGTTAATTCTCAATATCTAGTCAGTGCCACAAACTTACTATACTTAAAAACTATTGTCTTTCTTCATAAAACTGTCTGTCTGTCTATGTTTGCTTCCTCAGATGACAGCACCACCATTCAGTCCCTCAAGATAGAAATTTTTGAATTATCCTTAACTTCCCTCTTTTCTTCCTCATGTCCCACATTATACCAGTTAACAAATCCCGCCGGACGCGGTGGCTCACGCCTGTAATCCCAGCACTTTGGGAGGCCGAGGCGGGCGGATCACAAGGTCAGGAGATCGAGACCACGGTGAAACCCCGTCTCTACTAAAAATACAAAAAATTAGCCGGGCGCGGTTGTGGGCGCCTGTAGTCCCAGCTACTCGGGAGCCTGAGGCAGGAGAACGGCGTGAACCCGGGAGGCGGAGCTTGCAGTGAGCCGAGATCGCGCCACTGCACTCCAGCCTGGGCGACAGAGCGAGACTCCGTCTCAAAAAAAAAAAAAAAAAAAAAACAAATCCCACAAAATCTACATAAGAGAGGTACCCTAAGATTGCTCATCCTTTTTATAACCATAGTATAAGTTCAGACTCTCATTTATTACCTGAAATACCTCAATAGTCTTCTAATGCTTTCTCTGCCAATAGTCTCTCCTCACTCCAGTCTATACTCAATACAACCCTCAAAATCCTCTTCCTAATATGCAAAGCTGATTACGTTACCCTCCACCTAAAATCTAGGGGTGCCTCATTGTACACAGCAGCACCTATACCTCTAGTCATACATCTAGCCTCATGCAGACTCCCCACATATACAAGATACACTGAACTTTTTACTTTTTTATGATCATGTCATACCATTTCATAACTGTGCCTTTAAACATGCTGTTCCCTTTGCCTGGCATGCCCTTATCATACTTTGCACATGGCAAACTGATATCACAGTTCAATGTTCAGCTTCCTTCGTAGGTATCTCCCTTATAACTCAGTCGCTCAACAAAAAACTTATCGAGTACCCATCAATACGACAAGAACCTTCACCTCAAGGAACTCGTACTCTGTATTATGTTAGGACTCATTAACCCTGCTATTATTACGTTCATCACATTATACCATAGTCATCCTTCTACTTGTCTCTCCTCCCAGCTGGATCATGAGATCTTTGAAGGCATGGCTCCTGTCTCATTACTCTTTACACATCTTGAAAAACAAATCATTTTTTCTCTAGTTTATGATGAAAGCTAAAGAATAATGAGAATTTAAGTTTTTAGCATTAGTATCCAAAACAAATATCTATTCACTTACCTCATAGGTCCATAGTTCAGTATTATAAATGCCAATACTATCATCACACAGACAGCTCTTCGCTTTGGACTAGGGACTTTAAGCCTCTGGTTCTAAAGGAAATGACCACATTAAATACAATTAAACTACACATCAATTTCAGAAAAAGCAACACTTAAGATTAGAATTTTCCTCTTTACCAGTTACGTAAATACCTTGTCTTATAAATACCTTGTCTTATTTTTTTTTTTTAAATCAAAGGTGTGTAAATAATACTTTTCAAGACTAGAGCAGAGACTTCCAAGTTCCCTTTTCTAGCAGGGAGAGAAAAGGAGAGAAGCAGAAGAGAAAAAAAACACAGCAGCCACTCCATTGCAATTGCCTCTTCACCCAAGAGGAAAGAATTCAATATATATCTGTATATATATTTTTTTGAGATGGAGTGTCACTTTGTCGCCAGGCTGGAGTGCAGTGGCACCATCTCGGCTCCCGGCAATCTCCGCCTCCAGGGTTCCAGCGATTCTGCTTCCTCAGCCTCCCAAGTAGCTGGGATTACAGGTGTGCGCTACCACACCCAGCTAACTTTTGTATTTTTAGTAGAGATGGGGTTTCACCACGTTGGCGAGGATGGCCTTGATCTCCTGACCTCGTGATATGCCCGCCTCAGCATCCCAAAGTGCTGGAATTACAGGCGTGAGCCACTGCGCCCGGCCAGAATCAACATTTTTATATTTTTATGGATCCCCAAAGAATTTTGAGACACTTCTATAGTTTGCCTCCCTAACCTTTTAAATCATTGTTTTCAGTAAAATACAGGAGTATACCCATGTACTCAGGGCCAAGAGAAAAAGAATAGTGTAAGAAGTCCCATTCGATAGGCATCTGTATGGTTCAGCACTGCAGTGAGAAATTCTGAAAACAGTAAATTTCCCGAATAGAACTGAGGAGATTAACCCTCTTGGAGTCAGCATAGTAACAGAATGCAAAAATCACATTAGTTGTTAGGTGGACTGAGAAAAAATAAAAACACTTTTATTTTATATTGCTTTCTTTTTTAAAAGGAACAATATGGCAGGGCTATTTAGAAGCCTCAATGTGATTCATTTAGTCAGAAAAGAGGGTGTTAAGGCAATGAGTGAAGAGAAACCCAGGAAAAGGAGACAACTTTTCTATGTAGACTGGAGAGTGCAATTCAAAGGGTCCTCTTCAAAGGCTTTATCCTTACTGCAAATGTTTTAGGACTGATTGTACCCTCCTTTTCCTAGCACAATTGTTTACACAATTTAATTTAAAATGTAAAAGTTTATCTATTTATTTATCCAGGGGATACTTTAGCCCATCTCGACCCAGCCCTATTACTAACACTTACCTCTGACACAACCTCATCCAGCTGCCGCTTCAGTGTTCCATTTTCTTTCTTCAGTTGCTCATTCTCTGAAAGGGCAGCCTTTAATCTCGCCTCTAACCCTAGCATATATTCTTTCTTCTTCTTGCGAGACTGACAAGCAGATTCTCGATTTTTTATCATACGTTGTTGTCTCCTTAGCACAGCAATCTAGAAAAAGTTACAATGAATCAGAATATCCTGGTTTTAGAATCAGATGAAATAGATCAGAATATACTAATTTTTACAATTATTTTTAACTGTTTTTTCAAAGCACAGGTTACTAGTTGTTTCAAAACAGGTTTGAAAAAACACTGCTCAAACTAAATATGTTAAAATCAAATGGTTAAATAAGGCCTTCTAAAACCCAAATGTTAAATAATTTCCTCTGATGTTTTCTAAGGCTCATGTATTAATCTTCTAATTTTCCCCTTAGAAACTCCCTCAGAAAGTATCTTTAAATATATACGCATATATACATACATCTTAAATCTACATCTCTGGCCCTGAAATGGCTATGCCCCAGAACCATATATTCAATTAATTATAAGACCACTTCTACTTACACAGTTATTACCACTCCAAATCCATTATGTGCAAACTGAACTCACTATCTCCCTTTAACTAGATTTTAAAAAAATCTATCCATCTTCTATCAATAGTAACTTCTATCAATAATATTATTTTTCTTTATTCACTATATTCAGTCCTTCTCAATCCCTCATTCACTCATTGAATATGTTAAAAGTATATACTAATGACCAAGTTTACTCCAGTGAAAATGTGTCTCAGTTATTCCTTTCTCTCTATTCCCTCTTCCATTCTCCTAATACAGGCACTCATTAACTCATCCCTGTACTACTGCAACAGACTCCTATTTCAATTGTTTTCCATCTCATCCTGTCTACCATTTCTTAGATAACTTCTCCCAAGAAGATATTTTTATCTTACTACTCAATTGCAAAAACAAGCTAGTCATATACCCCTGCTACCCATCTTTTCTTTTAAGGTCTTCCATATTGTGACCTCCCACTGCCTAACCAGACCTTCTGCCCTAAATCTACAGCTATTCAAGCCACATTCCTCCAATCTTATCATTTACGGCTACTCCATAATCTCCATACATGTCTAACTTGTTTCGTTATTCACATAGTTTATTTCCACTTGGAATGCTATCTCCTCCACTAATCTAATTCCAAGGCCCATTCAAATTCAATTATTCTAACCCACCCTTATTTTTTATTTTCTCTGAACATCTTATACCCTTAGAATTTGGAGGATACACTGGAACACTCTAATGCTCTCAATTGTTTCAAGAATGTTAACTCTCTCTCTCTTTCCCCACCTGAATTTTATAAGTTGAAAGCCAAACCACATCTGATCCTACTTTTTTGTAGGATATACCAACAATATCTACTACAATAGAAACTTACTGAGCGAAATTATTTTTGTTATATCTTCTAAATTAAGTTATGAAGCCTATTATTACACATTAGTCTAATTTCTTTGGGGAAGTGAGAGAGGTGGCAAAATTAAGTCCATAAAAAGCACCAACCTACATTAAATTGATTAGTATGAGTATACAGATGGCTGCATTACTAATTTCTACATATTTTGCAATAGACTTTAAAAAGTAACACTCTAGAGTGTTCAATAACTCTTACTGAGACCAGTAAATAAAGTTAAAGAACGTAATCTATTTCTTTTAAAACAACAACACAATTCCCACCCTGATACTACATTTCCTAGAAAGAAAAGTATGCCAAAGTCAACCAAGTGAACTCCCAACACCAAATATTTTCAACAACCTTTAAATCAGAACCCACAAGGAAAAGAAATGTTACATGAAATGTCAAAAAGGGCGTTTTTTATTTAAACTACAAAAATCCTGATTTTTATGAAACCATCATCTGTAAAAATTTCCCTGCATAATAACTATCTCACTTGTAAGTAATGCTAAACACACACACACGCACACACACTCACACACTCACACACGCACATACAAAGAGCAATGGCAAAGCCATGATGGATTGATTATTCACCAAATGCAAACTATTCTCTGGACAATGCCACTTTGTTCAGTCTACTTTTATTTGTAGTGATCTTCATTGTTACTTAGAATGCCAGTGTCCGTAATTAATACTAGAGGGCTGAAGTACACAGAACACTGAACAGGGACATAAAAGTGAAAGTCCCCAGATGGAAGAGTTTATACTAAAAGTTAGACAAAAGGCAACCTTACTTTAAAGGCTAATTAATCTGTGGAATTTAGAGGGGCTTACAGATGGCAACCATTTAATAAATTTCAAACAAGGATTAGGCATTTCTATAAACAATAAAAGCACCTGCATATTACACAGCATTCAAGTTTCAAAGGCTGTCAATCCACGTGCCTCATACTAAAAAAATGAAAACCATCTGTGGTCAAATATTCACGTCCTCCCATAGAAAAAGATACATTATAATAGTTCTGAAAATAAATATTCAACACTACCAATAAATACAGAGGGTAAAGACAGTAAAAATAAATGAAACCCACAGCAATCACCAAACACAGGGCTCCAATGTTTTATCTCAGCAAGCCATCTTCAGCTATCTGAATATAAAATATTTAAATTATTCTATACTTCCTAGGCAAAAAAAAATATGATCTTTAGGCTAAATACACATACACATTGTGGTGTCTGGTATTTCTTTAAGCAGGGGGGAAGTGGGTATTTTCCTAAATAAGAAAAAAACGATTACACTGTATGTAATTCTGTTTGGTAAACTGCCTTTGCACATACAATGTATCACAATGACTTCTGACATGCAATAATGGCAGCACAGATTTTCAATTATCTTGATGTTTCATAATACATTCAATTAATCTCCTCTTGTTGAAATTACTATAGTTTTCGAGATTCTTTAAAATAAGCCTCATCATTTAATCCACTGTTAAGAGAGTAGAAGAGCCAAGGCTAGAACTTAGGTCAGTTGACTCCAAGTCCAGTGATAGTTACACAACAGCTTCAAACTGCTTTTAAATACCAAATAGAGAGGCTTCATCACAGCATGGAACTCTAACCTCAGAGAACTGTGTGGTTACTTTAATTATGCGCCTGTCTGAAAACAGAGACTTGTGGAACTGCTTGCATCTGGAAGCCTAATCTCTCTGTTAGCAATCTGAAAACATAAAATCAATACTCTGGCCCATTAACCAATTGACACATCTCCCTTATGGGCATATCAGATGATATAATACAGACTGAAATAAGCAGATAGCTGGCCAGTTCCTGCTTCTGATCATCCTGCCTCCAGACAACTCTCCCACCAGGCATCTTGCCTCGGAAAAAGTAAAAAGAACAAAAGAAAAAAACTCCACGGCTGCAAAATAGTTTCCTTTTAGTGCCACTGCACTATAAAATGTAGTGTTTCATTTAGTAAACACTTATGTGACTGTACAAAAGACTTATATAAAAGGAAAACTTTCACAAATGGACAAGTTCCTTTGAAGACTGCATCAATGTAAGAGTCAAAGTTTCAAGTACGTCCACATTTTGTTTTTAATTTAATTTTTTGAGACAGAATCTCACTCTGCCACCCAGGCTGGAGTGCAGTGGCACAATTACAGCTTACTGCAGCCTCAACCTCACAGGTTCAACAGCTCCTCCAGCCTCAGGCTCCCCAGTAGCTGGGACTACAGATGCATGCTACCGTGCCTGGCTAGTTTATATTTTTGTAGAGATAGGATCTCTCTATGTTGTCCAGGCTGGTCTTGAACTCCTGGGCTCAAGCAATCCTCCTCCTGCTTCAGCTTCTCAAAGTGCTGGCCCAGCTTGTTTTAATCTAATTATCAATTTAATTTAAGGTTTTAATTTTAAAAACCTTATTGATTGATAAACACTGAAAGCTATGATAGTTTCTTTTTATTAACAAAATTCACTAAAGCCTTGTTTCTGTGATGTCGCTAAGAGATAAGCTCAATTACTATAAATCAAATTAGATATAATATTAGATAGGAGTCAGGAGTGGTGGCTCACACCTGTAATCCCAACACTTTGGTAGGCTGAGGCAGGAGGATCACTTGAGACCAGGAGTTTGAGAACAGCCTGGAAAACATAGGAAGACCTCGTCTCTATAAAAATAAAAAATTAGCTGGGCATCGTGGTGCACAATTGTAGTCCTAGCTACCCTGGAGGCTGAGGCAGGAGAATCACTTGAGCCCAGGAGGTTGAGGCTGCAGTGAGCCATGATCGCACCACTGTACTCCAGCCTGGGTGACAGAGTAAGAGCCTAGCTCCAAAAAAAAAATTAAAATGGGATTTTTATGCTAAGAAATACATTCGAGTATTTCACGTAAATTCAAGTCAGATCAAGTATCGATAACCTATGGATGAATCACACAGTAATCACTGACTTGCTGCACATCTTTCTAACAGTTCTTAATCTCATTTGGCTGAATCTTGCCCTCTAAACTGATAGATAAAGTGGAAGCCATTACTGATTAACCTCTTCACTGTATCTGATCAAAAATAAAAATACAATCTTTCAATTAAATAAAAATTACATAACATACATTATTGCATATGTATTACAGTAAACATATTTATAGATACATTATTAAAAAACACATATAGTTAAAATCATTGACAAATTTAATTTGTGGCAATCCTTAAATATTCAAATACATTTAAAAACTTAACTTGATTTTTGTTAAGAATCTTACGTACACTTCTTTTTTCTCATTAAATTGTTTAAAGCCGAAAAAAAGAGAAAATTTAGACTTCCACTTTCTCTACTCTTCTCAATCTCATGACGGTCAAAATTTTGTTTTACTCTTTCTATTAAGTTTTGTGTGTATGTATGCATATAACCAGTTCCCATTTGCCAAAAATTAAAGAAGCTTCATACTGGCAACCTGAACCACTTATTTGGCAGATTATCAAGGAGATAATCTTCATCCTGCAAACTATTTCCTTCTAATTTTTTAAATGAAGAATGCCCTTCTGATATGTAGTATAATTTCCAGGATGAGAACAGATAACAGACAAAGTCCCTGCCAGATTGTAGGATGGGGCTACCCTACCAATCTCATCTTCTGAATGAAGGTAAAGAACAACCAAAAGAGAGGTAAAAGCAGGAGTATGCACCACCTGCTCTTAGGAAAGCCACACCATGGGCACAGCCTCTTGAAGAATGGAGGGACTCAAGTCCTATACACAGGGATCTTCAAAGGAGCCGCAAAATGATTTCCTGTTATTTCAGTTAATGACTCCACTTGATGTAACTATAAAAAAGTAATACTTGATGTAACTAAACAAAAGAAATACTTGATGTAACTAATAAAAGTAATAGTAATTTAAGTCATTAAATGAAAATACACAATTGGAAGTTAGGTGTCCTTAATTCCTGACCCAGCATTGCAATGACCTAATTGGACAATCAAAAAAAAAAAGAAAAGTCACGTCGCCTTGTAGGGTCTATTTACATATTAGTAAAAAGAGAGAGTTAAGCCAGAATAGTGCTTTTGACATTATTATAACCCAATATCAGGTTTATCACTTTAGTAAATCACTACAGCCTTTAAAAACAATTTGACAGAAAAGCACAGGACAGAATAAAAGAAAAAGGGTGCTTTATATGTAGTAAGAGTTGTTTCATGAGATTGTGTATGAGAGAGAAAGAGAAGTTAAATACATTTCTTACTGTGGATTGTGGATAAAAAAGTTTAAAGCCACTTCATTAGTCCTCTAAAGGTCCCATCCAATCCAAAAACAAAATAATTCTAGAGCTGCTGCTAAATAGATACACTTAATTTAATTGGCACAACGACGTAGCACAACAATGACTACTATATAATAAAATATGGATCTTATTAGTTTTGCTAAAGGTTTCATTTGATACCACCAAATTATTCAAATAAGGTCAATCTTTCTAAAACTTTGTCCCCCATGACTTAAAACTATCTGCTACTTTAATTTTCAAAAATTAAATCTTAAAACTATCTTAATTTTTGAAAATTAAATCTTAAAATGATCTTAATTTTTATGAATTAAGAAAAAACATTTGTAAGGGGAGAAAAAAGGTAGCACCAAGTTTCGAGATCTGGGTAATTTCTTCTTTTTATTTTTCTTTTCTTTTTTGTTTTCCCATAAAGTTGTAAGCAAAGGACTTGGGTAATTTAAAGTCTGAGCTGCATCAGGACTACCCTGAAAGTAAAGCCTCTATTAATGGAGCACAGAGTCATGACGACAACACTAGATTAGGAGAAGACCAGTTATAATTGAGCTAGGCTTGAATCCTAACTCAATTATAAGTGGTCAAATGATCTCACCTCAAATGGGGTGAGAATCAAATGGGTAATAGACATGAAAGTTCTCTGTAAGCTATAATATACCATACAAATACGACTTTCAGGAAAATTATGTAACACACACACACGTACACAGAGAGAGAGAGAGAGGAGGCAAAATTATTACTTCCATCAAGAATGTAACTCACAGCTGCTCTGATATACCATGCAACTAAAGCAATATTGAAAATACCTGCTCCTTTTCCAGCTCCCATTTTCAGATTTTAAGTTTTAAAATTAACACACACACACACACACAAGCATGAAATCTTATTTAGTCACTACAGAAGCAGAAAAAGTGCCTAAAACTTAACATTCCCCTGGGCACTCTGTCTGTTCCTTACTCTGTATTCCTCAGGGTCCTGATTCATTTCAAAGAGCTGTTATAAGATTTAAAGACAGGCCGGGCGCGGTGGCTTACGCCTGTAATCCCAGCACTTTGGGAGGCCAAGGCGGGCGGATCACAAGGTCAGGAGATCGAGACCACAGTGAAACCCCGTCTCTACTAAAAATACAAAAAATTAGCCGGGCGCGGTTGTGGGCGCCTGTAGTCCCAGCTACTCGGGAGGCTGAGGCAGGAGAATGGCGTGAACCCGGGAGGCGGAGCTTGCAGTGAGCCGAGATCGCGCCACTGCACTCCAGCCTGGGCTGGGCGACAGAGCGAGACTCCGTCTCAAAAAAAAAAAAAAAAAAGATTTAAAGACAGTATTTACAAGTTATGCACTTAGAAAAGTGCCTGGCACATAGTACTTTATTAACATTAGCCATCTTAGCAATACGACATTTGTTGAATCACTTAGCTAGTTGATTCCTTCAGTAGTAAAATGGGAATAAATGCCCCCTTCACAAGGACTTTGTGAAACCCAGTAAATATTGGGTCGACTGACAGAATTGTAATATTGACAGGTGATTGAACTATTTTATTAATGTAAATTATTGAAGTTGATAAAAGAATGTACCTATTCTTAGAAAATGCACACTGAAAAAATTAGGGGTAAAATACTGTGAGGTATGTAACTTACCCCTAAAATAGTTCAGGAAAAAAATTGTGTGTATAGGGATGGATGGATGGTTAGATGGTGGATGGGTGGATGGATGGATGGATGGATGCCGGATGGATGCCGGATGGATGGGTAGGTAGGTAGATAAAGAATAAGCCAGCAAATTGGGTAAAAGGTTAACAACAAGTGAATCTGGCTGAAGAATACCTGAGTGTTCTCTGTACTATTTTTGTTTTTGTACTTTTTGAAATTTAAAATTATAACCAAATACAAAGTTTAACATGTGCACTCATATAATAACCAAAGTTTAACATGTGGGAGCACACACACACAGCTGCAGTGTACACACACTGGGAAGTTATAAGAAGCCATAAGATACTTTCCTTTAGAACTCATACTCAAGGGAGATAAGAGCCACAGAAAAGTCTAACCATAACACTTCAAATTCTTGAATATCATTCTCGAACTACCTGTAAGCAGCCACAAGATCTCTCCTGCTAACAATTAATATTCTTTCACATGGTTATAAAACAGTAATCTTTCAGAGGGAATACCTCTTCAAGAATACACAGCCATCGACACTTTCATTTTTAAAATTTACCATTCTTCTTTGTGAATTATCTATTTGTATATATTGTCCACTGATGGTTGAATTTGCATTTTTCTCACTGATTTATACCTTTATATATTAAAAACGGTTCTTAAAAGACTGTGAAAATATACACGAGTGTTCAAAGTAGCATTATTCATAACAGACAAAAAGCGGAGACAACCCAAATGTCTACCAACTGATGAATGGATTATCAAAAATGTGGTATATCCATACAACAGAATATTATTCAGCCATAAAAAAGAATAAACACTGATACATGCTTCAACATGGCTGAAGCTTGAAAAACATATGGTAAGTGAAAGAAGCCATACACAAAAGGGCACATAGTATATGATTCCACTCATATGAAATGTCTGGGACAGACAACTCCACACAGACAGAAAACAGATTAAATGGCTACCAGGGGCTACAGGAAGGGAGGAATGAGGAAAGACTATGGCTAATGGACCATGGGGTTTTCTTTTTAGGGTGACAAAAATATTCTGGAATTAGACAGCAGTGATGGTACCACTAAATTGTACAGTTCAAAAGGGTGACCCTTATGGAATGTGCATTTTATCTCAATGAAGCTGTAAAAAAAAAAAGACAACAAAAGAGGTTATAGACTCCCCAGACAAATGCACATGCACATTGCTAACAACTATATGAGGGATGGGGTGAGGTGGGGTAAAGGGGTGTGATCTGATCTGGATTTGTGTCTCTACCCAAATCTCATGTTGAACTGTAATCCCCAATGTTGGAGGAAGGGCCTGGTGAAAGGTGATTAGATCATGGAGGCAGATTTCTGCCTTGCTATTCTCATGATTGTAAGTTCTCATAAGATCTGGTTGTTTAAAAGTGTGTAGCACTTTCCCCTTCTCTGTCTTTCTCCTGCTGTAGCCATGTAAGATGTGCCAGCTTCCCCCTCACCCACAGCCATGATTGTAAATTTCCGGAGGCTTCCCCAGTCATGCCTCCTGTACAGCCTGCAGAACCATGAGACGATTAAACCTCTTTTCTTTATAAATCATCCAGTTTCAGGTATTTCTTTATAGAAGTGTGAGAACTGACTAATACAGCATGCTGATTATGGAAACACTGAAACCCATGCAAGGACTCCATTAAGCCCTGTGACTTCTCAGTTAGAAATATCTCAGTGGAGGACCATTTGGTAAAACCTATCAAAATTGAACAAGTACCTACCTTCTGGCCCAGCAAATCCAATTCTAAAAATTTCTCCCATAGATATATTTGTATATGAACAAAATGAAATAAGTACCAAATTATTCAATGTAGAAATGTTTATAAAGAAAAAGACTGCAAAATTTTACAGTAATTATGGCACCCCTATGAAGTAGGTTACTATGTAGCTATTAAAATGCAGCTATTAAAAGAATAAGAAAAAGGCCAGGCATGGTGGCTTATGCCTGTAATCTCAGCACTTTGGGAGGCCACTGCAGGAGGATCATTTGAGACCAGGAGTTCAAGACCACTCTGCGCAATATAACAAGACCCCCATCTCTACAAAAAAAAAAAAAAAAATCAAAATTTAGCCAGGTGGCACATATCTAGCTATTCAGGAACCTGAGGCAGGAGGATTGCTTAAGCCCAGGTATTCAAGGCAATAGTGAGCTATGATCGTGCCACTGCACACGACTGCAACAGAGCGGCAGACAGTCTTTTAAAAAAAAAAAAAAAAGAACAAGAAGGAAACTTTTTATGCACTGATATGAAAAGATCTCTAAGGTATAAGTGAGAAAAGCAAGCTGCAAGATGACATGTACAGTATACTACCTTTTCTATAAAATAGGTCAATAAATAAAACTGTAAGTACTTATATATTAAAGAACTGTCTCCGGAAGAATGCACACAAAACTAGTAAGAATGACTACCAGACAGGAAAACTGATTTGCAAGAAAGCCTCTGGGGCATAAAAGGACTGTCTCCCTAGAATGAGTCCCCACAAGGTTTTGAGAATGGAAATTAGAGAAAGGAGAGAGAAGTATTTCATTATTTATTAAGATAAAAATCAGAATCCTTAAAAATAATTATTTATTATTCTTACAAAGATGCCAAACTGCTGGGTGCAGTGGCTCATGCCTGTAATCCCAGCACTTTGCGAGGCTGAGGCAGGTGGATCACTTGAGGCCAGGGGTTCGAGAACAGCTTGGCCAACCTGGTGAAACCCCGTCTCTACTAAAAGTACAAAAATTAGCTGGGCAAGGTGGCGCACAGCTGCAGTCCCAGCTACTCAGGAGGCTGAGGCAGGAGAATCGCTTGAACCTGGGAGGCGGAGGTTGCAGTAAGCCAAGAGCGCGCCATTGTACTCCAGCCTGGGCAACAGAGCGAGACTTTGTCTCAAAAAAGAAAAAAAAATGCCAAACTAAAAAGTACAAAAAGTACAGAATAAAGAATGCTAAGGTTGCCATAACATAAATTTATCCTAATGCAATGCATCAGGAAGGGAAAATAAACAAAAAAAAAAACCTGCTCACTTCCCCTTCCAAAACTACTATAGCCTCAAATGAAACTGAACTGCCAAAATCTTTATTCAAGATAAATGTTTAGAAGCTCCAAACCTACATTTAAAGAGATACTGCAATATTTTAACGAAGCATATTTTGTTTTATTTGCAGAGTTCCTGGTAGCAGCAAAGCCATAATGGAGTCAGCACAGAAGTAATTTTTTTTTACTAAACTCTGGATAACTCCAGCTCTC
The DNA here is from genome assembly GCF_043159975.1 of Macaca nemestrina. Taxonomy (NCBI): domain Eukaryota; kingdom Metazoa; phylum Chordata; class Mammalia; order Primates; family Cercopithecidae; genus Macaca; species Macaca nemestrina. Next base: position 97,898,315 of record NC_092125.1, read on the forward strand.
AAGATCCTTCCTATTGGATTTGTTCTGATAGATTCCTCTACTTTGCAGCCTAAAGAAATATCATGATCTCAACTTCTTGGTTGTTAGAAGTTATTAAAAAGTGCCTATTCATTATTTATCTTCTGATATCTAAGCTAGCCACATAATTTAAGGAGATTCAGCTCATGTATTGACCTAACCAGAGTCCTATTCTTGGGTGTTACAGATAAAACAAGCAACTTAAATGCCCATTGAAGTTTTGCTTTTTTCCTGAAATAAAACATAGGCACTCTCTGTTTTTCTGAGTTGCTATGCATTGCAAATAGATTATTATAGACATATTTTCTTGAGAAACACACCTCCAGGGAGTCTCTTATGAGTTTTGCTCCTACACGTCTTATTGGGTATGCAAAGAATGCAAGGCCCGGATCACTCTTTTCTCAGGCCATTCTCAAGGTTCAGTTACCAACAAGCAACCTTGAAGGATGAGATGAAATCTCCCTCTGGACAATGAGGAGGCTTGCTTTCTGCTTGCTATAAGCATGATAGATTCTCCAAGCTCACGTTCCTCCACTGCAAGAGAGGAACACTGTGTGCAGGGCACCCATCTAGGCCCATATCACATCACTTCCATAGAACAATACTAAAAATACCTGAAATCCCTAAATTAACTGTACACCAATTCTAGAGAAAGGATATACAAAGTTCTAATTTGGTATGACAGGAGAATCCCCTTCATGCCATTTCTAATACCTGCAAACCAGTAGAAAAGGATTCCCCCCAGCACCTGCCTTCTCATGATGGTTCTAGGAACCCAAGGCAGGGACTCCCAAAAGGTAGTCATTTTGGGATGGAGGGGATCAAGTTTCCTAACTATAGGATTTAGAAACAGGGTGAAAGGTGATGAAGAGTTTGGAAGGTATTCAGTGCGGTGACTGAGCCGGAAGGAAGGAGGCTCCTAACGGTAGTTTGTATTCCTTTATCAACCTCACATCTGAGGTTATTTCTAGTTCTGTGTTAGTTCTGGAAACTTTTCTTTCCATTATTCCCACTTGGTGATTTCCACTAAAAGTATTTGCTCCAATGTGGCCCACTGTGGAAAATGTAGAATTTTACCACTTTTTTTTCTGGTCTTTTGTGCCAATAACTAAAACAATGTAATTCCTATAACCTTAAAACCAGGGCAGTAATGTTTCATAAACTTTATGGGATTATGATGGGTAGGTGGAAGTAGTGAGTGCAATGCAGATTTAAACAGACTGCTTGTTGTTAAGCCCTTGGTTTGACGTGTGGCAACATTAAATAGCCCTTTAAAGAAAGATAAGGCCGGGCGCGGTGGCTCAAGCCTGTAATCCCAGCACTTTGGGAGGCCGAGGCGGGTGGATCACGAGGTCAGGAGATCGAGACTATCCTGGCTAACATGGTGAAACCCCGTCTCTACTAAAAAATACAAAAAACTAGCCGGGCGTGGTGGTGGGCGCCTGTAGTCTCAGCTACTCGGGAGGCTGAGGCGGGAGAATGGCATGAACCCGGGAGGCGGAGCTTGCAGTGAGCCGAGATCACGCCACTGCACTCCAGCCTGGGAGACACAGCGAGACTCCGTCTCAAAAAAAATAAATAAATAAAAAAATAAAGAAAGATAAGCATGCTCTCCTATAAAGTCAACTTTGTAGTTCCAAGATTGCCATTATTAAGAAACTGCACAGAGAACTTCTACACTGAAATGAGAGATCATGTTCATTTTTTCCATCAGGATCACAGTCAAAAACAAACCATATTTCTTGAAAACTTAGGTGAGGTCTCCAAGAGTTAAACAAAACAGATTTGCCAGCAAAAGGCAGGAAGAGTAAGATTATAATTTGAACCAGGCAAACTGTTTCATAACAGAAAATGTGGCATTTAATGCAGTTTGCAGAATATGGTATGCTAAAAACACTACTTATGGCAGTAGCAGGCCTCTAGAGAGTGAAATCAGCCAAACAAAAGAACTAAAAAAGGTAGAAAAAGAAGCCATGTCAGCATTACAAAGCCACAAAAAACTGATATGATTTTTTTCTTGGTGATTTATAATTTTTTTACCATACTTTTGGTTTAAAAGTACAAAAAGTATACGATAAAAACATTTTCTTTTTGACCATTTTAAATTAGGAATTTATATTAATTCAAATTTATCCTAATTTAACAGGACTAGTGTTTTAACAGACACATGTAATACTGAGGTCAACAAAGTTACTAATGTAGAAGACTATCAAAGTTCTGATCAAAGTTCTGCTCTGCGACACCTTCTGGAACAGATTTACTTTGGGTTCCTGAGTGGGTTGGCCTGCTGCTAGGATAGACTAATGTTTCTTTACTTGAAATAAACATTCAGTCAAAATTTCTACCAAAAAAAACCCTCATATTGAAAGGCTTGGCTCATGTCTCAATGTGCTGGCCAAGTAAAAATAAGCACAAAAACCTCAATGCAGGTTGACTAGAAAATTATTCTAATTGTCCTTAGGTCTCTTTGCATTAAACATAAAGTACTTGAATCTTTCTTTCTTTTATAATCCTGTCAGTTCTAAACTTTGAAAAGACTGTGTCTATTCGGCTTTTGTACTCTGAAGGGGGCTCTGCAAATTTAAAGTATTTTTAATGAAATATTTTAGACACAAAAAAAGATAAAGACTAATTAGAACTTTAAAAATACACAGGTCAATGGTATATCACTGTTAAAAAATTAACAATCTAAATGCACATTCATACAATAAATGTACACACTCATACATTTTACATTCATACATTGAGACTTTGCTGACAAAGTCTCAATTAACATGGAAGAACTGGGGGATGTGTGAGATAGGAAAACATAGAACTAATAAGTATTAGCTTTTGTTTCTAGCAGTATTTATTGGTTCTATATTTTCTCATATTTTTAACAGTGATATACTGTTGACCTATATATTTTTAAAGTTCTAATTAATCTTTATCTTTTTTCATGTCTAAAAGAGTTCATTAAAAATACTTTAAATTTACAGAGCCCCCTTAAGAGTACAAAAGCTGAACAGACACGGTCTTTCACACCAGAGAACTAATAAAGGATGTCTGGGTAATAGACCAACATATAATTAATTGGACTATGTTTAGAGAGTATAAAATGGGTCAATGGCATATAGTGATGATTGCCAACATTAAGATGCTCTTTATTCAGACAGTAAGCCTAAAAGTGGGGAAAAAAAAGGCGGGGGGTGCTCTTCTGGTTTTTAAATACAATGACTGTATCCAAAAACCTCATGTTTAGAAGAAACCTTTCTATATCTTTCCTGCGCCTGTTCCAGATAACTCTTCTGGAACAAGCCAAACAATTCTATTTTCCACATAACAACCCTCCTTTCCTGGAAGATGGCTCCCAGGTCTACTTTCCATCCTCTCTTCTTCAGTTTACTGAATCATTCCAACCCTTAACCCACTCCTCTACCTATGACATGGTTTCTAGATATTCTCCCCATCCTAGCTATGCTTCTCTGGACTTTTCCATGCTTGGGATGACTTAAATTAATATTGTTAATATTTTTTAACAACAGTGATATACTGTTGACCTATGTATTTTTAAAGTTCTATTAGTCTTTATCTTTTTTTTTTTTTTTTTTTTTTTTTTTTGAGACGGAGTCTTGCTCTGTAGCCCGGGCTGGAGTACAGTGGCCGGATCTCAGCGCACTGCAAGCTCCGCCTCCCGGGTTTATGCCGTTCTCCTGCCTCAGCCTCCGGAGTAGCTGGGACTGCAGGCGCCCGCCACCTCGCCCGGCTAGTTTTTTGTATTTTTAGTAGAGACGGGGTTTCACGGTGTTAGCCAGGATGGTCTCGATCTCCTGACCTCGTGATCCACCCGTCTCGGCCTCCCAAAGTGCTGGGATTACAGGCTTGAGCCACCGCGCCCGGCTATCTTTTTTTCATGTCTAAAATATTTCATAAAAATATTTTAGCCGGGCGCGGTGGCTCAAGCCTGTAATCCCAGCACTTTGGGAGGCCGAGGCAGGCGGATCACGAGGTCAGGAGATCGAGACCATCCTGGCTAACACGGTGAAACCCCGTCTCTACTAAAAAATACAAAAAACTAGCCGGGCGAGGTGGCGGGCGCCTGTAGTCCCAGCTACTCGGGAGGCTGAGGCAGGCTGGGAATGGCGTAAACCCGGGAGGCGGAGCTTGCAGTGAGCTGAGATCTGGCCACTGCACTCCAGCCTGGGCGGCAGCGCGAGACTCTGTCTCAAAAAAACAAAAAACAAAACAAAACAAAAAAATTTGTAATGTACTAACATATTACATAAAGGCAACTTTGGATATTTTCTGTTGCAAGTTTCATTTGGTATTATAAAAGAAACATTCAAGTTCATAATTTAAAGAGTATTAAAAACAAATTTCAAAGGATTATTTTAAAAAATCCTTTTTCATCATTCTTAACCTGGTTGGTCTCCCATGAAAACCATACTCTTTTCTTATTGGTCACACAACTTTTTAATTGAAAATATCACAGAAAGCTTCTGGATTTTTGTTGTTGTCATTTTTTTTTTTTTTTTTTTACATATTGTAGAAATTTTTCCATGCACCAAAAGGATAGAAAAATAAACACCCAGCTTCCATGATTATCAACATTTTGCCCATCCAGTTGCCTCTATCCTGTGCTCACCACCTTCCCATCCCAGCAACATACTGTTTCATCTTCAACTGAAACACACACTATGTATTAGAGCCTATTACACCATAAGCATTGTGCTTACCTCTTCTAGTCCTCAAAACAAACCAACATAACAGTCAAGCCTAATCCTGTACTGTCCACGATCTCTAGTCTCATAGCAACACTAATTTTCCTATTCCATGTCTTGACATGCATTGTTTTCAATACCTATACAAACGATGGGACTCTTATTCTAGAAATTGGATGCTCTACTTTCACTAGACAATATTCCTTTGTTACGAATTCTTACAATATTGCTGGCTGAGATTACTGTTCATGCAACTGTGGAGCAATCTTATAATTAAATGGGTCACTGACATGCCGGTTAATAAATTCTGGTAGACAGATCAGACAGTAGTCTGATAAACAACCTTGCATAACCAACAGGATTTTAAAATTACTTTTCAAATGCATTCTACCTAAAGAAAGGATGAAGAAGTAATATTAACAACTGGTAGTATCCATTTTTATTTTAAAGAAAACATACACACTTTGCTTTCCCAATCATAACTTTAGAGAATCCACTGTTTCACTATATAACATTCATTAAATTTTAGGACCAAAATGTTCAATTACTGTTTAATACATAACATGAGTTATTTCCAATCATTTTGAAAGAAAGCAAGAGTTAGTTCACAAGTGCGGTCACTGGCTTTAGAGAGTGACAGGTCTTAGGAAACCAATTGATTTACAAATCATAAGAAATCCCTACAACATGCTAGAAAATTTAAAGGTTTGCAAAAATGGGAAAGTACCAAATAATCACGAAGAGACAGAATTCCTAGGAGTAGCAAGTCATCATTATGAAGTGGTGAAAACCCTTCAAAAGGGCAAGGAAGAAAGCTAAATATAAAACCCGCCTAAAAAGTAGTCTATAGACTCTTATCTGAAGAGTTGCTAAAACATTTCAATCAGGAAACTTTGAATCTGTAAAATATTAATGGATGATTGGGTTGAGGGTGTAAGGGCTTGAAAAGAGTAATAAGAGGGTTGGTTCTAAAGAAGAAGTAAAGAAGAGGGAGGTATGCATACTTCGCTTTTCATCAAACCACTTCAGACTTTCAAAAACCTTTTCACTTAGATTCTAACATAGTAAGCCTTACCCTAATTTTCCTCCAAAGACTAGATGTGCAATTCAGCACACTCTTTTATTTGATGCAATATAAGAAACTCTAAAAAAAAAAAAAGGCAACAAAAGCAAAAGGTGTTTTTTGTTGGTTTTTAAATTAGGCATTAAGAGAAGCACTAAGTTTCAAAACTTACATCTGAACCCACATTTCTCATGGTACTTTGTAGGACAGGTTTAGTCACAGAAAGTTTTCCATTCACTGGGCTATTCGCCGAAGGGGCTGGTACCACATTCACCACGTGATTAGGTAGCTGTGTGACTCCCCCAGCAACAGCAAGGACTGGCTGAGCAGAGGGCAGAACTCCAGGTGCTTGAAGTTGTACCACAGTAGGCTGAGACAGCAAAACCGTCTGGCCTGCATTAGAAAAAAGAAAAGCAATCAGAGGGTACACAACTGTTGTGGCAGGGGAAGCAGCTTATAATTAGGTCTCTTCTGCAGACGTAATGGGTAAGATCAACACCAAGGGATTTGACACCATCAGTTAAAACATTGGATCGATAGCAGCACACACTTACGGTGACTTTGTTATGTTTTTAATGGGACCAACTAAATTCATCTCTTTGAACTATCATTAACAATATACTTTCTTATTTATCTTTATCAACTAAATAGCTATCAAATTTGCTGTAATCCCTGGATTTCTAAGAATTAACCTCTGAAATTTGTTAGTGCTAAAAGGATTTGTCTTATTATAAATAACAAATCTTTTACACTGAACATGGAGAGTCATGTATTCTAAATTAATAGGATTTACAAATGCACACAACACCAAAAATATCTGAACATAAACGTAGTAATAGTAACTCAGTATTAGAAGAAGAAGGAGCTACAAGCCAGGCACTGTGGCTCACACCTGTAATCCCAGTGCTTTGGGAGGCCAGGAGTTTGAGACCAGGCAAGGCAACATAGTGATACCCTGTCTCTACAAAAAAAAAATGTAAAAATTAGCCGGGTATGGTATGGTGGTATGTACCTCGAGTCTTAGCTACTTGGGAGGCTGAGGCAGGCACATCCCTAAAAAGGACAACAAAAAAAAAAAAAGGACTACAAATACCAAAAAACTTAAAACCATTTGAGATTAAATCTTAGCTAACAATCACGGTAAACATAAATCTGTGATTCAAAATAGTCTGTAGATGACACCAGCCCTTTCCCTCTTCCCCCAAAAATGGCCTTCAATTCTTTTCAGAGTCTTTGGATGTATCATTATTTTAAATTTATGCTAATTTGAGGAGAATTAGTAGAGGTTGAACATCCTTAATCCAAAAACCCAAAATCCAAAATGCTCCAAAATCCAAAACTTTTTGAGTGCTGACACAACTCCACAAGTGGAAAACTCCACACTTCTGGTCCCAAGTATTTTGGATAAGGGATACTCAATCTGTAAAAATGACAATGAAGATGGTGTTGTTAACTCAGCAGAAAAAGTGCCTATAGATGGCATGGTAAAAATGTGTGATGGGCCTAGTAAATGACTAAAGCAGCATACAGTCATAACAGAAAAAGAAATCATGTCAGTTTATAAAATCAAAAAGAGACTTCTAAGACAAAAACTTGTTAATGAGGCAGATGACTCCATAGAAAACATTTCTAGAAGTCATCCAACAGAATGCCTCCTCATCCCCAGAGGACCCACTTCCAGTCCCTCAACTGCTTCTGACGTTTCTTCTCACCTGAAGACATAAAATAGAGGGTACAGTAGGCTTTTAATGAAAACATAGCATCAAAAGCAGAGACTGAAAGCTGCCATTTTTTGTTGTTGCTGTTGTGTAGTAGCTGACACTTCTATTCTGGTGATTCTACTGTCCTGTCTAGTTACCCTGTACACATTATTTTTCCACTGTATTGATGGTATGTCATAATTTTTGTTAAGTTCTTACGTGTGAATTTGTGAATAAGTGTAATAAAATGATTGCTTGTCAGTAGCATATGAATTTAGAGCCAGGAATGATGGTGGTGCCAAACAACTACAGATTGTCCACATGAGATAGTGACAACTGTGCTTTCTGATGGTTCAATGTATGCAAACTTTGTTTCATACACAAACTTACTTAAAATATTATATAAAAATTACCTTCAGGCTATGTGTATAAGATATACATGAAACATAAATGAATTTCATGTTAGACTTGGGTTCTGTCCCCAAGATATCTCATTATATATATGCAAATATTCTAAAATCCAAAAGTACCCAAAATCTGAAACACTTCTGGTTGCAAGCATTTCATTTAAGGGGTACTAAACCTGTACCATTAACCTAAAGACTTATACAACTCATACCACTAATCTATTAAAAATTTTACTTGCCTGCTAAGTGCTTCCTTTCAGATCTGGCAGATTTTTACAAGGTGTTGAAAGCCTTGCCTAACATCCACAGCTGCTTGAGCCTATCTAACAAAATGAAGGTACTAAAATAACTGGCAACTAAAATCCCATGTAAATTTATAATTTAAGAAAAAAAAAGCATTATGCTTTCAAACAGGTTGACACATGTAAAACTCAGCTCAGTATTTCAAAGGATCGGGGAAAACTAAAAATTAAAATAAAGATTCAGAACACCTGTTTGTCAAGAACATCTGTCTTAGCTAAAAAAGATAACTTATAAAAGCAAAGCCCTTATTTCAGATGGCCTCAAAAAACACACTGAAAGTAGCAGAATACAATAAGCAGCATTTTATCCCAGATAAGAAGATCTAAAAATAATTTCATGGATTTGGAGTAGAGAATATGTATTAATACTTGGGCATAAATGATCATTAAACATTTTTACCTCCTTATTTTCCCTTGGACTCAGTTTTTCTTTCCCCCAACTTTTACTTTAGGTTCAGGGGGTACACATGCAGATTTGTCACATGGATAAATTGCATGTCACAGGTGTTTGGCACTCAGATTATTTCATCACTCAGGTGATGAGCACAGTACCCAACAGGTAATTTTTTGATCCTCACCCTCCTTGTATCCTCCACCCTCAAAAGTAGCCCCTGTTGGACGGGCGCGGTGGCTCAAGCCTGTAATCCCAGCATTTTGGGAGGCCGAGACGGGCGGATCACGAGGTCAGGAGATCAAGACCATCCTGGCTAACACGGTGAAACCCCATCTCTACTAAAAAATACAAAAAACTAGCCGGGCGAGGTGGCGGGTGCCTGTAGTCCCAGCTACTTGGGAGGCTGAGGCAGGAGAATGGTGTAAACCCCGGAGGCGGAGCTTGCAGTGAGCTGAGAATGGGCCACTGTACTCCAGCCAGGGAGACAGAGCGAGACTCTGTCTCAAAAAAAAAAAAAGTAGCCCCTGTTGTCTATTGTTCCCTTTTTATGTCTATGTGTACTCAATGTATAGCTCCCACTTATAAAAGCGAGCACGCGGTATTTGGTTTTCCGTGCCTGCGTTAATTATCTTAGGACAATGGCCTCCAGCTCCATCCATGTTGGTGCAAAGACCATGATTTCATTCTTTTTTATGGCTGTGTAGTATTGAATGGTGTATATGTACATTTTCTTTATCTAGTTCACCACTGAGGGGCATCTAGGTTGATTCCATGTCTTTACCATTGCAAACAGTTCTATGATGAACATATGTGTGCATGTGTCTTTATATTCCCTGGGGGGTATATACCCAGTAATGGGACTGCTGGGTCAAATGGTAGTTCTGCTTTAAGTTATTTGAGAAATCTACAAACTGCATTCAGTGGATGAACCAATTTACATTCCCACCAGCAATGTATATGCAATCACTTTTCTCTGCAATCTCACCAGCATCGGATATTTTTCAACTTTTTGATAGTAGCCATTCTGACTGATGTGAGATGGTATCTCAATGTGGTTTTGATTTGCATTTCTCTAATGATTAGTGATGTTGAGCATTTTTTCATACGCTTGTTGGCCATGTCTATGTCTTCTTTTGACAAGTGTCTGTTCATGTCCTTTGCCCACTTTTTAATGCGGTTGTTTGTTTTTTGCTTGTTAATTTAGGTTTCTTATGGATTCTGGAGATTAGACCTTTGTTGGATACACTGTTTGCAAATATTCTCTCCCATTCTGTAGGCTGTCCTATTACTCTGTTGATAGTTTCTTTTGCTGTGCAGAAGCTCTTTAATTGATTTTTATTTATTTATTTTTGAGCTCTGTCGCCCAGGCTAGAGTGTAGTGGCACAATCTCAGCTCACTGCACCTGCGGCCTCCTGGGTTCAAGCAATTCTCCTGCCTCAGCCTCCCAAGTAACTGGGATTACAAGCATGCACCACCATGCCTGGCTAATTTATGTATTTTTAGTAGAGATGGGGTTTCACCATATTGGCCAGGCTAGTCTTGAACTCCTGATCTCAAGCGATCCACCCTTCAGCCTCCCAAAGTGCTCGGATTACAGGTGTGAACCACCACACCCAACCTCTTTAGTTTAATTAGGTCCCATTTGTCGATTTTTGTTTTTGTTGCAATTGCTTTTGGAGTCTTCATCATGAAATCTTTGACAGGGCCTATGTCCAGAACTGTATTTCCTAGATTTTCTTCTAGGGTTTTTATAATATAATTTGGGCATGTACATTTAAGTCTTTCATCCATCTTGAGTTGGGTTTTATATACACTTAAAGGAAAGGATCCACTTTCAATCTTTTGCATATGGCTAGCCAGTTATCTTATCACCATTTATTGAATAGGGCATCCTTTCCCCCAGTCTGTTTTTGTTAAAGACCAGATGGTTGCAGGGGTGCAGCTTTACTTCTGGGTTCTCTAACCTAATCCATAGGTCTATGTGTCTGTTTTTGTACCAGTATCATGCTGTTTTGGTTACTGTAGCCTTGTAGTACAGTTTGAAATCAGGTAGTGTGATGTCTCTCGCTTTGTTCTTTTTGCTTAGGACTGTTTTGGCTACTTAGGCTCTTTTTCAGTTCCATGTGAACTTTAGAATAGTTTGTTCTAATTGTGTAAAAAATGTTATTGGCAGTTTGATAGGAATAGCATTAAATCTGTAAATTGCTTTGAGCAGTATGGCCATTTTAACACTATCGATTCTTCCTATCCATGAGCATGGAATGTTTTTCCATTTGTTTGTGTCATCTCTGATTTCTTTCAGCAGTGCTTTGTAATACTCATTGTAGAGATCTTTCACCTCCCCAGCTTGCTGTATTCCCAGGTACTTTATATTCTTTTTTTGGCTATCGTGAATGAAATTGCATTCTTGATTTGGCTCTCAGCTTGAACATTACTGGGGTATAGAAATGCTGCTGACTTTTGTACATTGATTTTGTATCCTAAAACTTTGCTGAAGTTGTGTATCAGATCTAGGAGACTTGGGCAGAGACTATGGGTTTTCTAGGTATAGAATCGTATCGTCTGTGAAGAGAGATGGTTTGATTTCCTCTCTTCCTATTTGGATGCCTTTTATTTCTTTCTCTTGCCTGACTGCTTCCGGCACTATGTTGAATATGAGCGGTGAGAGGGGCATCCTTGTCTTGTTCTGGTTCTCAAAGGGAATGTGCTTCCAGCTCTCATACATTCGTTATGATGCTGGCTGTGGACTTGCTATAGATGGTTCTTATTATTTTGAGGTATGTTCCTTTGATGCCTAATTTGTTTTGAGGTAGACTCCATTCTTTTATGAAGTAAAAACATATAAAATGGAGAAATTACTCATAAGCAGACATAAATATGTTTACGCCAAATACGCAAATAAAAATTAGTAACACATAAAGTAAATAGCATATGACCAAGTGTTAGGTTTTAATAACAATAAGAAATTACAGTCAATCTGGCACTATGAAAATACATATTCATCATATTGTAGAGAAAAAAAAAAAAAATCAAGAATTCCCAAGTGCTCAAGTCGCAGCCAGAGCAATCAGGCAAAACAAAGAAATAAAAGGCATCCAAATATGAAGAGAGGAAGTCAAACTACCTCTCACACAGATGATATAATTCTACACCTAGAAAACCCATAGTCTCTCCCCAAAGGCTCCTGAATATAAGAGCTCTCTTTTAATATAAAATAATATCATGGTCACCCAAAATCATCAAGGTTGTCCTTTTAGTTTCTATGGATTGAGAAAATACATGATGGAAAAAGGCTGCTAAGAATTTAGTGAAGATTTAAAATGAACTTAGAGTTTACTAGTCAGAAGTATAGCTATACAAATTTGAAGAGCTGTACAAAGATATATGAAACAAATTATTTATTTGGTCTACAGAAAATGCTTGCTTCAAGTATGGATTTACAGATGCTCTGCAAAATGCCATAAGGCTACTACCCCCATCACCCACACCCCAGGGTCCACAATACACAGATTGAGAACCACTGACTTAAACCAATACTTTGAGAAGAGTATTACAGGAAGCCATGTTCTACATCATCTGAGTTTAAAAATTATGATTAAAAGATACCCCCCCAAAATTAAACACTGTTCAGGGAAATTTGGGAGTATTTTAAAGAACAGAAGAGGTATAAACATAATGAATTAGGTAACTTATAAGAAAGAATCCTATTTCTAGCTACAGTTACAGATTTAAAGCCCTGGCAGATAACTTGTACAGAAGGCTTTGTAATATTTCTTAAACTAATTAAGAAAAATAATCCAAATCTGTACTGCCAATTGTGTAGTACACTGTGTAGTCACTGTCTCCTTGCTGAGAGTGCTGAGCATCACACAAAGGAGATGTGTGTGTACCAAAGGCAAGGCATCTGTACCAAATGTGGCTTGAGTCCTACCAAGCCACTGCTGCCTCCCTTTTTTTCCCATATAGTACATCAAGCCTTTTCATCCCAGAGTACCCAAGTATCCTCAAATTACCCAGCATCTAAATCAGGGATACCCTAAATATTCTAGGCATGTTTGGGTTCAACACAGAATGAGGGGAAACAACTAAATTTCTATGACAATATGTTCAAGTGAAAGAACAAAAAACTCTCATGGTGACTTGGTAAATGCTGACCAGGCCACAAATTACAACGCAAAGAATTGTCTGGGGCCTTAAATAGCAGCTGAACATAGTTACTACTTTTCCTAGTGTGGAAACAGTTAAAAAGGACATTCCAAAGGCTGTTTATCCATTTCAGCATGCTCAAAATCCTCTCTGGCATTACATGCATAATCTCCTTAATGGAACATGGCTGGATTCAATGCCATACTTTTTTGACTATGTGTAACTCACTGATTTTGATAGTTCTTTCTTTTAAACTTTCTTCAAAGATTTTAAACTATGTATCAAACATTTATTGAATGCCTACTTTGTCTGAAATAGCATAGCTGTGTGACTTTACGCAAATAATCTGTGCTTAGTGTTCTCATCTATAAAATGGAGATATCAGAACCCATCACCATAGAGTTGACATAAGGATTAAATAAGATAATGCACTTAAGCACTTAGAAGAGTGTCTGGCACATAGTAAGAACTTAAGTGCAATTATTATTATTATTATTAATCTCCTTTTCTATATAATAATAGCTTCCATATGGGCACTGCATGAGTTATTAATGTATTAGTTATCACAGTGACTGTTATTTAACTGTTTGTGTGAATTTAATTCCCCAATTAAAGTGTAGAATTCTTGAGAGCAAGGAATACATCTGTCATTTTTTTTTAAGGCAATACAGTATAGTGATTATTTACATAGACTCCAAGCCAGACCACCTGGGCTCAAGTTCTGGCTCTACTTCTTATTAGCAGAGTGATCTGGGCAACGTATTTTACCTCTGTCTCCCATTTCAATAATTTTCGCCATCATTTACCCAAAAAGCCCCAAGATAGAAAAATGGAAGTCATCCTAGATACCTTTCTCTCTATCCTTCAGCCTCCTTCTACATGATCCAATTACCAATCTCTATGATTCTACACTTTTAACATCTCTACTCTTCATCCTGGTTCTCCACTTTTACTGATATTCCAGGTTTTCATTATCTCTCATCTACACTACTCAAAACAGTCTTAAAGGACATGGAGGACTGAGAAGTAGAAGTAGGCATAAGTTGTTGCTGGTTGGTAGAAAATGGTGAGCCAAAAAACTAGGAAAAACAAGAGAATTCAAAGAACAATGCCAGATTAGTTGAGCTAGAAGAAGGGATTTATAGAAAAGAGTAATATTATAAAGTTCGAAAACTAAACTAGAACACCAGGCATGGTGGCTCATGCCTTAACCCCAGAGCTTTGGGAGATCGAGGTGGGTAGATCCCTTGAGCCCAGGAGTTCGAGACCAGACTGAGCAATATAGTGAGACCCTCTATTAAAAAAAAAACTAAAAACTAAACTAGAGCCAAATTGTGAAGAGTTTTATATTCCAAGCTAGAGAATCTGAGTCTTAAACCTGTGGAAATTATCTCTTCTTTTTCAATGGTAAAATACTTACTACTAGTATAAACATGATTAACCGCATAATGCCTTGCCTATACTTCCCTTCTTCCTCCCTCTCCACTCTCAAATGAATGAAAAACATACCTTAAATCTGTATGTTATTACAATAACACCACCTATTTAGATTGTACTATAAAAACAGACAAGGCGCCAGGCGCGGTGGCTCACACCTGTAATCCCAGCACTTTGGGAGGCCGAGGCGGGCAATCACGAGATCAAGATCATCCTGGCCAACATGGTGAAACCCCACCTCTACTAAAAATATAAAAATTAGCTGGGCATGGTGGCACGTGCCTGTAGTCCCAGCTACTCTGGAGGCTGAGGCAGGAGAACCACTTGAACCCAGGAGGCAGGAGTTGCAGTGAGCCGAGATCACACCACTGCACTCCAGCCTGGCAACAGAGACAGACTCCGTCTCAAAAAAAAGAAAAAAAAAAAAAAACAGACAAGGTGCAGTTCCTCATATTAGCACATGCTCACAAAAAAATAAGTATAGTCTTCATATCACAGGAAAGTACTGAAGTTTCAAATAACATGTAATTCAGGTTTCTGGAACTGATAAACTGCTCAGAAAAGAACAGTTTGTCTTCTTACTATAGGTAAGATCTTCCATCACTCAAACATAGTCAATGATCTGCTAAGGGCAAATTCTTAGGAAGACCCCTGCTTTATACACTAGTCATATTAATGTCAGATTTTCTGTATAGACGTATTTTAATAGCTTATGGGAACTAAATGAGTTTCTTCATTAGTTTAAATTCTTAGCCTCTGGGAAGGCACAGATCCTTATGAGATCCTAATGAAAGTTTTGAAGACTATTCCTAGAATAATCCAAATATGAACATCTATTAAATCCTGCATTTTATTTCAAGGAGTTCATAAACCCTTAATACACACTTATAAATCACAAGAATACCTATTCTATAGGATTGCTATTTTTCATATGGAAAAAGCAGCAGTTTTGACTTTGTACTGAGAGGACAGGAATTTCAAACTGGTTTTTGTTTGTTTGTCTGTTTATTTTTGGTGGGACTGATTGATGAATTTCCACTGATCCATCCATTTTCTCATCTAGGTCTTCTTTTTATCAATGTCATATTGTCTATGACCATGTAATAGAACAAAGCTAAAAGAGTATCTGGAAATTAAATTTATCAAATTTACCCTCATTAAAACTATGCTCCAAAAAACGAGCTAACTATTTACAATTGGAGATGAGATACAGTCATAAAAGCAAATGTAACAGTGGTATTTATTTACAACCCATACCCCCTTATCGCCTAGTCACATCTGGTGCCAACAAACTAAATCCAGAGAAAAGAATGTTGCACAAGTTTTCTTGAACTCAATGTACACAGACATCAGTATGAGTACAATGATGACTAACCTACCTAAGAGATCTCCATACGCAAATGACTCCTATATCTGAATAGTACCAAATCCTTAGACTTGAACTTCTTTCAATTATGAACTAAACCTCTTGTAGAATCACAAGTATATGAGGCCATCTGGTGGATAAAATATGAAACACACAAATTCTTAGCTAGTTGAAAACAGAGTTCATATCTGCTCATAGTGACCAGGTCAATATACTGTTTACTAAACCATGCACCCTCCTCAGAGATTAAGGGCTTGATTCTATTGCTATCACACACCTGAAATGGACCCTATTATTTTAAATACTCCTTAAAAACAAAAAAAGTTCACAGCCACAAAAATCTGGCTGACCTGAACTCTGCATTCAACTAGCTAAAAATTTGTGTTTCTGTATTTAATCCACCAGATTAAAATGGTACCAAGAAAATGTCCCAGATTTTCAAAACAGCCATCGGATGTAACTGGTCTGGAGAGCTATATCCCTTGTTATGACAGGAACCATACATTAGTCATCTCTGCAATGTCCTCATAACCAAATACATTCCTGACAAACAGCACGTGCTCAGAAATTATAACCTGAATTAAAACAAATCATATGACACAACCCTTACTGCCCTCCAAATAAACATACACAGCCTTAAATTCTGCTCAGGTACCTTTAGTGGGTGCAGGTTGTAAACTGATAATTGGTGGCTGCTTTGCCAATGGCATAAGTGTTGGTACTGTCTGAATAATGATGGTTTTTGCTGGAACGCTGGAGTTTGTTTGAGTCTTGGGTGCTGCTGGAAGCAATAAAGGCTTGGGCTGAATTGAAGGTTTTGAATTCACCTGATTTTTTTTCTTTGGAGTCAGTCCATTTTCTGGAGAAAAAACAGACAAACCACAAGTCAATGTGAAAGCAATTAAGCAAGCCCTAAAACACAGATTCTATCACACACCTTGCTACAATACATATACCTGAATGAACTGAAGAAAAGTACTTCAACTGTTACCTTCTTTTCTAGCCAAGCTGCAGTTTTGGGAATGGGACACACTAACTGGTAAAGGAGAAGAGCTAAAATCGCGGAATAACACCCAGAGATTAACAGGTAACAAACATCATGGTTGGGCCGGGCGCGGTGGCTCAAGCCTGTAATCCCAGCACTTTGGGAGGCCGAGACGGGCGGATCACGAGGTCAGGAGATCGAGACCATCCTGGCTAACACGGTGAAACCCCATCTCTACTAAAAAATACAAAAAAACTAGCCGGGCGAAGTGGCGGGCGCCTGTGGTCCCAGCTACTCGGGAGGCTGAGGCAGGAGAATGGCGTAAACCCGGGAGGCGGAGCTTGCAGTGAGCTGAGATCCGGCCACTGCACTCCAGCCTGGGTGACAGAGCCAGACTCAGTCTCAAAAAAAAAAAAAAAAAAAGTCATGGTTGAATGGCCCTCCATTCAGTTATCTTTAACAGAAACTTTGAAATCTCTCCTGAAGATGGTGGGGTCTGAGTCTATTTTAAAGTATCTTTCACCTATAAAGACAGAGACAACCAAAGATTATTTCTCCCCTTTCCTCTCCACAGTAATCACTCACAACAAACAATACAGGTCCACCAATTAAAAAACAGCAAGCCAGCCTAATAAACATAAACTTAATCCAGCATTTTCCTTTAAGAAATGGAACCTAAGCTCAATCTGAAACAGAAATAACAGAAGTTAGGAGATAGAGTAATACCAGTCTTGTTCCTAGGACCAGTGACAGGCTTATCTTCCTTCAGTGGCTCTGCTGAAGAGGGACTATTAGAGCTTTCACCATATAAGGAAAGAGGAGACATCTGAGAACTAGAAGACAAATCCAACTCCTCCTGTAGCAAAATAAAAACAAAGATTAATGAGTATAATCCTTAAGCAGCAAATTGCATAGAAAAGGAGGAGACCCATATATAAACAGAAAAACACTTCAAAGTAACTTCAAGGGAAAGGTATATTAGAAACTGTATCTATATATTAAGTAATAAGTGACTATCATCATGATCCATCTATATCAAAGGAAAAAAAATCAAAATGCTGAGTAAGTCTATGCCATCCTGTTATATTAAAGATATGAGTCATTGATCTGTTTCTACATTTCTTCCTACAATCTACAAACACACACACACACACACACAAACATAAAACTTGATTGCTAGTCATACAAACATCCAGTATCAGTATAAGGTTGCAGTTAAAATACCAATATCCTTTCTCCATAATCTCTCTTATTCAGTCTTAAAAGAATATCAAAAGCAAAATAATTTTATTTTTATCCTTTTCTATTTTCTATTTTGTAATACTGCCTTTCTTCCAAATGTAAAAGAAAGATACATGAATGGAGCAGTGCTATTTTCTTTTTTTTGAGGCAGAGTCTCACTCTGTTGCCCAAGCTGGAGTGCAGTGACGCAATCTCAGCTCACTGCAACCTCTGCCTCCCAGGTTCAAGCAATTCTCCTGCCTTAGCTTCCTGAGTAGCTACGACCACAGATGTGTGCCACCATGCCTTGCTAAGTTTTTGTATTTTTGGTAGAGAGGGGTTTCACCATGTTGGCTGGGCTGCTCTAGAACTCCTGACCTCATATGATCCACCTGCCTCGGCCTCCCAAAGTGCTGGGATTACAGGTGTGAACCACCCCACCCAGCCAGCAGTGCTATTTTCTTTAATTTAGTAGGTGAATTCATAATGACTGAGATACATAAAGATAACATTCGCATTGTCCCAAAGTCTTTTAATATTCAGTGAATCTGTCTCAGTTTGTTAGAATAAAAAAACAACATAGAAGTAGCAATTCAATTCAGACAGAAGAGATGGCATGTATGATCACGCAATAGACATAATCTCTACTTCATACCATCTTCAAAATAATCTATAAGAATATAAAAACAAAATTTAAGAGAATACTTGTTTATTCTCAGGATGTTGCAGACCCTCTTAAGTCTGAACACCCAGAAGCCACAAAGGAAGAAGAAATAGATTTGAACAAATAATAAGTAAAATATGTAACAATAAAAACTAGACCATAAACAAAGTTAAAAGATACAGATTGATAGAAAATATTTGCGAAACATAGACAAAGGGCAGGAACAGTCATTTCACTGAAAAGGAAATGCAAATGGTAGCCAAAGGCAAATGTAAACTTTAATCACAAAAAAATTAAAATGACCTGGAGAGGATATGGGAGAAAGAGATACTCTTAGTCTCACTGGTGAGAGTGACAATTGCATCTTCATTCATCCTTAACACCTACTCAGCACGTAAGCTGAGCAAAATGTAGAGTGTATTAAAATATATTTCCAAGAAACCAAAGAGTACAAGGTAACATGGGAGGAGACTATTATCTTCATGGCCTTCGATGCTTAAAAAGTATTTGATAAAATTCAACAAGTATTCCTCAATAAAATCCTAGAAAACAAGGATTCGAGGAATACTTTCTTAACATTAAAAAGTTATAAGTAATTATACAGCCAAAGCCAATGCTGAATGCATTACAATTAAAGTCAGGATAAAAAATAGCTACCTGCTTTTTCTGTAATTCTAGTATAATTACACTAAAAGAAGAAATTAAAAAAACATTAAAACAAAAGAGACAGCATGCCTTTTAGCAAGGTAATATGCTATACACTTGAAGCACATGTAACCATCCACTGGCAAAAAAATTTGACCTTGAAAATATTATATTAATACTCACTTAGAAAATACAATAAAAAATAAATATTTCAAGTCAGGCACGGAAAGACAAACATCACATGTTCTCACTTATTTGTGGGATCAAAAAACCAAAACAACTGAAATCATGAACGTAGAGTAGAAAGATGGTTACCAGAGGCTGGGAAGGGTACTGAGAAGCTGGTAGTGAGACGGGGATTGTTAACGGATTAAAAAAAAAAAGGGAGAAGGAATAAGACATATTATTTAATAGCACAGCAGGGTGACTATACTCAATAAGAGCTTAGTTGTACATTTTAAAATAACAAAAAGACTGTAACTGGATTGTTTATAACACAAAGGATAAATGCTTGAGGGAATGGATGCCCCATTTTCCATGATCTCATTATTTCACATTGCATGCCTGGGTCAAAACATCTCACGTACCCCACGAATATATATGCCTACTATGTACCCAGAAAAATTAAAAATAAAAAAGATTTAAATAAAACAAATAAATATTTCACTCACAATAGCAATAACAATTACAAAATACCTAGAAATTTTCTAAGGAATGTGCAGGACCCATATGAAGAAAACTATACAACTGAACTAAGAGGCATAAAAGATTTGAGTTAACAGAGAAATACACAATATTGTTGAACAGAGTGATTACAAATGATTACAAAGATAATACTTAGGAAAACTGATTCATTTCTATAGAGAAAATTAAAACTAGATCCCTACCTACTGCTGGATCCCTACATAATAGCACATATTAAAGTGGAGTCTAAGAGTATTAAGAACCCTAAATGTGAAAGGTAAACCATATGGGTAATAGAAGAAAATGCAGGAGAATATCTCTGTGACCTAAAAGCATGGAAGGACTTCTGAAATAAGCCATAAAGGAAAAGAAAAAAAAAAAGATAAGCCTGAGTAATTCAAAATTAACTATTTATACTTAATAAAGACTACAAAGTTAATAGATAATAGAGAAAAGATATAGGCAATTTGAATGTCTAAATCCAACAAGAGTTTACTATTTCAAATATATGAGGAATTTCTACAGATAAACAAGAAGACAACAACTGAGTAGAAAAACTGGCAAAGGACAGGAATAAACAATGTATAAAAGAAGTCCAAAAAGCTCATAAGAATATAAATAAATGTTGAAAACAATAACCAAAGAAATACAAAGTAAAACAAAATAAAAGCAAACAATAACAAAACACATTGTGCCATGGGGTAAACATTAAAAAGGCAGATAATGCCAAGCATCAGGAGAAGTCACAGGGACCCTCGAGCACTGCTGCCAGCCCACAGAGTACTGTGATGATCCTGGAGAGCAATATGGAAGCACTTGTCAAATTAAATCTCTGCACATTCTATCACCCAGCAATCCTAGGCATATATCCTAAAGGATTTCTCACACGAGTCCGTAAGGGAACATTTTTTAAAATATTCCTTATGGTGTAGGTAAAAATGTAGTGAATGCATACTTGAATGTTGTACAGAGTTAGATTCAACAGATTTGATTACACAGAGCAATAGGAATTGATCTTAAAAACACTGTGCTGATTTTTAAAAGTGAATAATGTAAAGATATATACTATAATACCATTACATAAATTTAAAATACATGCATATAATTGAAATCAGATGAACTTTTTAATAAATGGTACTAGAATAATCCTTTTGGTAGTCATTTGGAAAAACATAAAATTGTATTTGTATTTCATATCATACACAAGGGTAATTTCAAATGGATCAGAGATCTAAACGCTAAAAATAATATCTCATGATAAATATTTATTCATAGTCACTTAGAAAATATTCCTTCCTGAATAATTTTATCCTAAGCCACTAGATGGGGCAAGGCAAGACCACCATCCATGCAGAGAAGCAGCCTGGTGGAATGTCAGGGTCCAAGAACGGTAGAGAGGGCACTGACATGGCAGGCAGCCTGGCATGAGGAGTCACAGCAGAGTGATGAGGGCATCCACATGGGAGACAGCCTGGTGTAAGGACATCAGAGCCCAAAGGAGACATGTTAAAAGAACATAAGAGCTGGTGTGAAGGGACCCCCACTGATGAAATCCAGGACAATGTAAGAATCAGAACAAATAATTACAGTAATGGATTATAATCTGTTGCATAAAATAAGAAATGATGAATCTATATTGATATTAACAAATAAGTGAACAAATATAAAGTTTGATGAAGAACAGGATATTTTTACACAGTCTTAAAGTATCTTCCTCACAAAATATGTATGGCAAAGAGAGAAAAAGCAACTTCACAATGGAATAGGTTGGCAGATAACATCTATGAAGTGATCAAAGTGAACATAATCAGTATTAGAAAAAATCAAAATTGAGTCATCAAAAGTAAATGAGATGGACACAGACATCACTTTCCTACCACAGATATAAAACCTGAATATGATCCTAAAGAAACATTAGACAAACCCAACCGAGAAACACTCTTCAAAATAACTAACCTCTAATCCCCAAAAGTGACAAGGTGAAGAAAGTCAAGGATTAATGAAGAACTGTTTCATACTGAACAAGATTAAAAAGACAAGACAAACATATGCAATGCTTGATTCTGAACTGGGTTCTTTTGATAGTCTAAAGGACACCTCTGGGATATCTGGCACAATTTAAACGAGAGCTGAAGGTTAGATTATAGTAACATATCAATGTTTATTTCCCGATTTTGTGCTTGTATTATGGCTATCTAAGAAATATCTGTGCTTGTAGGAAGCAGACACTAAAGTATTGCAGTGATAGGGCATCGGACTGGTAACTTACTCTCAAATGCACAAGGAAAAAACAAGTTATTTGCAATGTACTAACAACACTTCTGTGAATTTGAGATTGTTCCAAACAAAAAATTAACTTAAAAAAAGTAAGAATAAAAATATGAGTGAATTATTTTATAACCTCTGAGTGGTGAAAACCTTCCTTTGAGTGACCAAAAAAGCAATTAAAGAAAAGATCAATAATTTGGCTATAGAAAACAGTATACCCAGGGAAAATAAACACCAGAAACAAAGAGACAAAAGAAAAACTGGGGAAAAAATATTTGCAGCTTATTTCACAAACTAAGGACTAATAACCCCAATATATAATAAAGCTAAAATACTAAAAAGACCAATACAATTCAATTAAAAAATGAATGGCCGGGCACCGTGGCTCATGCCTGTAATCCCAGCACTTTGGGAGGCTGAGGCAGACAGATCACCTGAGGTCAGGAGTTCGAAACCAGCCTAGACAACATGGTGAAACCCTGTCTCTACTAAAAATACAAAAATTAGCCGGGCGTGGTGGCAGGCGCCTGTAATCCCAGGTATTCAGGAGGCTGAGGCAGGAGAATTGCTTGAAGCCAGGAGGCGGAGGTGGTAGTGAGCCGAGATCTGCCATTGCACTCCAGCCTGGTGGACAAGAACGAGACTTCATCTCAAAAAAAAAGAACAAAAATTTGAACTGACAGTTCATTTTTTAAACAGAAATGCAAATAGGCCTTAAACATATAAAACATATGAATAGATATTTAACCATACTTATAATAAAAGAGATACAAAATAAAACCTATTGTGGAGTGATGATGGGAAAACGGGCCCTCTTACATACTGCTGATGAGGATGTAACATTTTACAACCCCTATAGAGAGAAATTTGGCAATATCTAGCAAAATTCAAGTGTATTTATCCTGGTTTCAGCAATCCCACCTCTTGGAATATATCCCAAAAATATCCTGGCAAAAATATAAAGTGACTTATGTACCAGGTTATTTACTATAGGTTATTTGAGTCTGGAAAAGACTTATGTACAGGTTATTTGAGTCTGGAAAAGACTAAAAACAACACAAATATTCATCAATAAGGAAATCACTGAATTAAGCATGATAAGGTTATGCAATGAAACATTATGTAGCATAATGGGAAAATTATATACTCTGAAATTAGAGTTATCCTGCTAAGCTAAAAAAGCACGGTACAGGACAGGGTATATAGTATGCTACCTTTTGTGTAAAAAAGGATGGAAATGACATGGATAGAAACCAGGCTTTTCTGAATATATCTTATTATATAATTTTGACTTCAAAAATAAATTATTAATTTTTTTAAAAAATTATATCATTTGGAGAAATTGTGGGACCTCAGAGAGCTACCAATAGTAGCAATCCGAGAAAAGCTTCATAAAGGAAGTAATTTTTGAACTGGGACTTGAAGGATGAGTTTTCCAAGACAAGAAAAAAAATGGGGCTATTCTAGGCAGAAGAAAGAGGACGTGCAAAAACCTAGAACTGTAAGAGCAGCGATCTCACTGCTGTTGTTCACTGCCAGCATCTGGAACAGTGCCTGGCACAGCGGTTGAATGAGTGGAGTGCATAGGAGCTCTCAGACAGGAACTCTCACAGGTCTCAAGTTAAGGGGAATGTGGAAGTAGGAGGGGATAGCAAGAAAGGAGACTGGAAAGGTAAATGCAGGCCAGATCATGGAGGGCCTAGTACTCTGGGAATTTAAATTTCGTCCTTGTAAGGACTGGGAAGTTACTAAAGTTTTAAGCAAATTACTGATACAGTAAAGTTTGTGACACTGAAAGATTTCTCTTTGAAGATTCCATGCTAAGAAAGGTTTGAGGAGTTGGAAGGCTGACCAGTTAAAATCTTATTGACTTAATTCAGGCGAGATGGTGATGGCCTGACAGGGGCAGAAAAGATAAATCCTTGAATTAAAATGTGCATACAACCACCAGGATTTAGTAACTAAATGTAGAGCCTGCAGGAACAAAGATACCACAATTTATAGCACATGTAATATACTAAAATATTATTTGAT
The DNA here is from genome assembly GCF_043159975.1 of Macaca nemestrina. Taxonomy (NCBI): domain Eukaryota; kingdom Metazoa; phylum Chordata; class Mammalia; order Primates; family Cercopithecidae; genus Macaca; species Macaca nemestrina. Next base: position 97,922,350 of record NC_092125.1, read on the forward strand.
TTTTTTATTTTTCTACATTCCCTTTCCCCATTCTAAAAAGTACCTAAATCAGGTACTTCCTTTTCCTGGCCTCAGGGCTTTTGTTTGGACACAAAGCAGAAGCATTCTTAAAAGAGCTACCGGACTTCTATAAAAATGTCAGCCACTTCAAAAGGTAGCACTAGGCATTCTCAAACTAAGGCAATCATTCTAGATGCTGTGGCTAAAGAGTTATAAAAACTGACCATCTTACATTCTTCTATGTCCATATATAAAGAATGTATATCCTAATAGGGAGGAGAAAGAAAGGGAGGGAGAAAAGACAGTAAGCCAAAAAACAAATACTGGATACTGCTAAAATGCAATGAAACAAATGAAACAATGAAATTATGGAGGCATGAACAGAGGGGAAAGAGGGCAAAACCAAAGGCACTAACAACTTTCTAGCTCCCATAAGGCCCTTTCTAAAGTCTCAGTTCCCTCATTAAATGAGATAATATAGCCGGGCGCGGTGGCTCACGCCTGTAATCCCAGCACTTTGGGAGGCCGAGGCGGGCGGATCACAAGGTCAGGAGATCGAGACCACGGTGAAACCCTGTCTCTACTAAAAATACAAAAAATTAGCCAGGCGCCGTGGCGGGTGCCTATAGTCCCAGCTACTCGGGAGGCTGAGGCAGGAGAATGGCGGGAACCTGGGAGGCGGAGCTTGCAGTGAGCCGAGATCGCGCCACTGCACTCCAGCCAGGGGGACAGAGCGAGACTCCGCCTCAAAAAAAAAAAATAAAAATAAAAATAAAAAAATAAATGAGAGAATATAACTCACAGTAGTATTCAATAAATGTTAACTGTCTCCCCCATATACATATTTTCCAGATAGCATATTATAGCCAAAATCATTGTAAAAAACTGGCTACTCACAGGAACATGCTGAGTTGAAGAATAAGAGTCCACTGACTGAGGAGACGAGACTGAATAACTTGAGGAGGCTGGAGAAAGTGGCTGAGGTTCTGCCTTAATATCTTTAACTGGAAAACATGGAGGAAAGGTTTTACCCACTGGACAATAAAAACTTAGAATAAAATGGACAAGAAAGAAGGTAAAATCTACTTTTAAAATTCAATCGGATATGGAAGCTAAGGTCACCAAAATATAACAAGTGAAAAATGCAAGATGCAGAAAACAATATATCTAGTAAGCTTCCACTTGTATAGCAAATTATATATGTGGGGAGGGGGGCTGTATATATATGTATGTCTGTGTGTGTGTGTGTGCATATATGTGTACACTTGCATCTGCACTAATTCTCTGGAAGGGTAAACAGAAGAAACTGGTAACAGTGGTTGTCTCTGGAAAGCACTTATCAGCTAAGGAATAAAAGCAGGAGACATTTTTCTACTATACAGATTTTTGTACCTTTTGAATACTATACCATATGCAAAATATTATAGATTCCCAAAAACTTACTTAAAAAAAATAAGGAACAGGAAATAATTATTTTGGAAAGCATTTTTGACAATGCAATTAAAACTCATAAAAAATGTTCATATCTTTTAAACTATTAATTTATCCTATAAAAATGTACTGAGCAACTATGGCCCAGGCAGTATCCCTTGGTGTCAAAGACAGAATAGGGTGGAGATGGCAGATTGTGTTTTCCAAAGTTAGCCATGCAGTATCTACCATCCCTCATGATCTTCCCTCATGATCTTCTACAATGTGATCTTGCCACTTTCCCATCAAGAAGTAGAGTTGATTTCTCCTCCCCGTGAATTTAGGTGGGCTTGACTCCTTCAATCAAGAGAGGATAGAAGTAATGCTATGTGAATTCTGAGGCTGGAAATGCAGCCTCTGCTTTGTGTCCTGGAACACTCATACTTGGAGCTTTTGAAGTCTGACTACCCTGAGACCACCATGATTTGAGAACATTACACCACATAGAGAAGCCCTATGCAGGCACCCCAGTTGGTAGTCCTAGTCTTCAAGTCATTCCACCCCAAGTGTCACGCATATGAGTAAAGAAACCTCAAGATGATTCTAGCCCCCAAATGTCAAGCTACTACAATCTTCAAATCTCCCCAGTTGTGGTCTGGACATCATGGAGCAGAGACAAGCCATCCTTGGAGCACCCAGTCAAAATTCGTGACCCACAGATTCTAGCAATCTAATAAAATGGTTGTTGCTTTAAGCAACTAAGATTTAGAGTAGTTTGTCAAACAATAAAACCAGAACACTGACTTTGTGTATCCCACATTCTATGAAGACAGACAGGCATGAAGCAATATAAGTAAATACATAAAATGAAGAGAAATGGGTAGTGCAGGGGAGAGAGGAATTTAGATAGGAGAATGTGCTGGTTATTTACTCACTGTCTCTCAGCACTAAGTCCACTTTCTATAATCAGTGATACAAATTATTCCCAGTTGGCATCCTTTTAGGTCCTGTCAATAGGGGATACTAGAAGCTAGAAGGGAGAAGGGATTTTCTTCATTCTACCATCAGCTGTACCCCAGCATTGGCAATTTGCTCCAGGTTCTGGCTTCTTTCAGCATACTCAACCCAGACGTCATCAGGCCCCCTTAAAGATACTGGCATCACAAGGTGCTGCCCCTTCTCAGAAATACATGTATAAAATGCATGGGACTCCTCCACCAAGTTCCTAGGTTCTGGTAAGCCCTGTCTGGTTCTCAGGTTAATCTTATATAGGGACATTATTCATAATTCAAAATAACTGTTTCTATTTCTGATACAAACTATTCATTCATTACACTACTGAAACGTAACTATGAAACTCCTCATATCCATTTTTGGCAAGAAATTTGTTTACACAATTGCCATACCAGAAGTAGAATGCATAGCACCAGGAATCTTTTAACCTACCAGTATAGCCCAATAACCCCACCTAATTTTGAGTATGGCCAAACTACAAGATAAAATTGATCTTTTTAAAACTTTTACCAGTGAAATACATAATTACCTGTACAGATTTGGTTGTTAATGTCCCAAATGTCTGACTCCCAAGGCATCAAATCCAAATCAAAATCAAGATGATCAAAATTGTTTTCCTGTAGGTTTCAAATCAGCAAAAGAATATTAAAAGAATAAAACATACACATCTTAAAATCAAACTGTCAAGGCACAATTTGGCACAAATAATGTAACTGCTACTAGCCAACCTAGTAAAAAGAATACTCTAAGTCAGTCTTGTATGAGAATACATCTTGGATAGCCTAGAGATAAAATCAATTCAGTTACTTGAAGCACAGCAGCAACAACCAGGAAAGAGGTAAGGGATTCAGTATTTAAAACATTCAGTTGGCTTCATTCTTTTCTATGAGAATGACCATTACAGGAATCAAAAATGTGTCTTTTATCTTAAGGGAAATCCAGCAAAATACATTTTCCCATTGCCATTAAGAAAAACAAGACAAAGCAAATGCTATTCATAATATAATCTCTATATACAATAGAAATAATATAGATATACCCAAAAGACAGGGAAGAATCATAAAGAGGTAGTTACCACTGAGTAATTTTCTTTCTTTTCTACTGTTCTATACTTCCTAAATTTCTAAAACTTTTATGAATCCAAAAAAAAAAAAAAACACACACTTTTTAATCCTATAAAATAAAACTACGTTTCTCAAACAGGAATCAGCAAACTTCTTAAAGCCTCCAGTAAGTTCTTTTCATTTAGGTGGTTTTTCTAACTGAAATATAAGCATATTCTGGGTCATCCAGATAACCACCTTATACTATATACATGAATAAAGAAGTGTCACATAATTTCAGAGCCCTCATGTAAGTCTGAGATCAAGTTAGTACCAAACAGTACTTTTTTAATTAAGTGTCTGGAGTCACAGAGACAAGGAGAGAAGTAAACTTAATACATAAATAATGCAATAAAGTCAAAAGGCAGTAAATATTAACTTAACGTCACAGATGATAAAACAGCAACAATAGAATTGCTTGAGCCCAGGGGTTCAAGATCAGCCTGGGCAACATGGCAAGACCCATCTCTGCCAAAAAAAATACAAACACTAGCTGGGCATAGTGGCGTGCACCTATGGTCCCAGCTACTCTGGAGGCTGGGGTGGGAAGATGGCTTGAGCCCAAAAGATAGAGGCTGCAGTGAGCCAAGATCATGCCACTGCACTCCAGCCTGGGAGACAGAGCCAGACCCTGTCAAAAAACAAAACAAAAACAACCAAACAAAACAGCAACAATAAAATACACCTCAGGCAAAAAAAAAAAAAAAAAAGTAAAAATGTATCTAGGAATTGGTAACAACCATTTGTTAATAATTTCTAGAAGAATACTATCATTTCAAAATGACTATTATATGGTTCATTTTTATTGAGAATATAACAGAAATAGAGAAGGGACACTATTTTCTCATGATGCCCACAACTGAATAAATATTAGTACAAGGTACATAGAGAGTACATGTGAAAGTGCACATGAAAAAAAAAAAACTATCATAAAAAAACTATTTTTAAAAAAATCAATCTCCTTCACTTTTTTCTCTTATTTGGATATTCACACCAAAAAATTAAGCAGCTTTGGCCAGGCGTGGTGGCTCACGCCTGTAATCCCAGCACTCTGGGAGGCCGAGGTGGGCAGACCACTAGAGCTCAGGAGTTCAAGACCAGCCTGGCCAATGTAGTAAAACTCCATCTCTACTAAAAATACAAAAATTAGCCAGGTGTGGCAGCATGTACCTGTAGTCCCAGCTATTCAGGAGGCTGAGACATGAAAATAGCTTGAACCCGGGAGGCAGAGGTTGCAGTGAGCCGAGATCACACCACTGCACTCCAGCCTGGGCAACAGAGTGAGGCTCTGTCCTTTAAAAAAAAAAAAAAAAAAAAAAAAAAAAGGCCGGGCGCAGTGGCTCACGCCTGTAATCCTAGCACTTTGGGAGGCCACCGTGAGAGGATCACAAGGTCAGGAGATCGAGACCATCCTGGTTAACACGGTGAAACCCCGTCTCTACTAGAAATACAAAAAATTAGCCGGGCATGGTGGTGGGCGCCTGTAGTCCCAGCTACTCAGGAGGCTCAGGCAAGAGAATGGTGTGAACCCAGGAGGTGGAGCTTGCAGTGAGCCAAGATCGCGCCACTGCACTCCAGCCTGGGTGAAAGTGCGAGACTCCGTCTTAAAAAAAAAAAAAAAAAAAATTCAGCAGCCTTATACTTTCAGCAACCAAAAAATCCTTAAACTTTCTTAATCTAAGTAAAGTTACCAATGTTGCTTGCCTGAGTGCCAGCAATACTTTTAAATAAGGGCATGACCTACTTCAGGAAACTCTGACTCAATCTTCAGCCAAATAAGTCAAATACCTTCTACAGCATAAAGATTTTATCTCGTCAGAAATTTAACAGGCCCAGTTTATGCAAAATGAAACATACGGGCGCCTATATACTCTAGCTCTTCAGTGATTTAGCATGGGAAATTCTACTGCCACTTGGAAGAAGAATGACATAAGGGCTCTCAGAGATTCAATCCCTTCATGTCATACTAGAAAAACTAAGGAACTGAAAGACTGAGTGATTTTCATAAAATAACAGAATGTTAGTTGTAAAATCAGGAATATATTTCCCTTAATCTTTCCAATTGAGCACAGTTTCTTGACACAGTTTAAAAGAAACACTTTCTTTTAGGATTCTAGATGTTACGAAATATGAGTATCAGTTGCTTATTCAAATAGTCAATATTAAAGGGCAATTTAATCAACGGGCCACATTCTAAAGTATCCCATGGAGAAATGAAACCATTAAAATCCATGTACTGAGTTTTTAAAATATATCATGTGCTTCATTCTCTTCTGTCAATTCATGGTAAAACAACTGCTAAATCATTGTTTAAGAAATATCTGAAATTCACTAAGCAATCTTTACATACTTTGTACTTAAGTTAATAAGAGCTTAAAATGATGTGATATTCAACCTGATTGATAAATTACTCTGCTCACTTGAATTACTTCTTAAGTGAAATAGCACCTCATCCATTAAAGAATAAGACAAAATCAAAATTCTATACGGCAAAGAGCTTTATATGTACTAATCAAGAAAAGAAAATCTAAGATACTCTTGGGGACTCAGAGTGTTATAATAGTTTTTACACAGACCTCCAACCAAAGGTAAGGATATACCTACTTTTCAGAGCTTTCTACATGAATATACAACTTTTAAAAAGGAAGTTGGTAAATTCTGCTTGACTTACCAACTTAGTCAAGCAGAACTTACCAACTTCCTTTTTAAAAGCAAAGAATCTGTAAAAACCAAGAAGTAGGCAGGTTAGCAACTTTTCCAAAGTCACCTGCCAATTCCCTTATGTAGCAAACTATCTGTAAAAACCAAGTAGGCAGATTAGTGACTTTTCCAAAGTCACCCACCCCTAGGGCCAAAGGTGGGCCTAGAATACAAGTCTCACACCAAGACCAATGCAATTTCTACTGTCTTACATTTACTGACTACAAAATGGCTATTAACTTTCATACTTAATGGTAGAAGCTATTTACCCATTAAGTATGTAGCTTAAATTATTAGCCTGAACCTGCTGTCCTGAAACTTTCTTGCAATAATTAGGGTTAAAGACTAAATATCACATTATTCAATCTTAGTAAATACTTACATACGTCTCATTTGCTGCTTCCAATTGCAGCTCATCAGTGTCTGTGAAATAACCGAGTTCAGCAAACAGGCCAGAATCTTTGGACAAAGGAAAAGAATAGAAATGAACTACCAATTCAATTATTTGACAAAGAAACAAGTACTGTATCCCTATGTCGCCTCTATTAAGGTTTCTCATTAGCCACTACTATTATTGATAAACTCCAGGAATGTGAATAAGTAATTCAAAGCTCATTTCTAATTTATGTGTTGTTTTCTGCATAATTTTTATCTTGTGAACTGAATTCTTACACCAGGGATCAAAAAAGATTTTACGTCATATGTCATGTAAGACTAATTGGTAGTGGCTTTATGGAACATTACTAACAAGAATTCTGATGCTACATCTGGGTTCAGCATGAAAAGTTAATGTGGTTCATAAGTAATAGGAGACGACTGTGGAAAGCAGACATGGTTCATAAGCAATAGGAGGGGGCTGTGGAAAGTATATATGCACTGCGTATTTGTCATCCATGCCTTAAGCTAAGGGCGCAACCAATTTTCTATCTAGACAATAAAGGATTCACTCATCTAAACCATCAAATTCATTTCAGCAAATCTAACTATATTCCAATTTCCTAATGAGGTTTCATTATAAACCAAGAAATATGTGGATACAGAAAACATTCTTCAATACACTATACTGAAAACTTTTTGTAGAGAAAGCTCAAGGTGTTGACCAAGGCCCAAGAAGGCTGCTTACCATAGAATCTATGAAGTTCCTATTTTCTCTGACACTTTCAAAACTTTAAGCACTCTGAAAAGTTTTTCAAAACTAGGTCTTCCTTTGTATTATCTACCTATTTTATGCCACTGAAACTGATCTGATGATTTCCTCAGTGCACAAGTGTAGGAACTATACCGTCAGTCAGTTATTAACTTGACCAATTACAGTAACATTTCACCATCCTAAGACCAAATAGTATTTAGCAAAAAAAAATGTATACATAGTAATAACAAAAGGTTACTCACATGACTCTCAGAAAAGACTACTCAGGTGCAGAGCCAATAAACATGTAAGCAGAGTACTGTGGCTTATATATAGGCTGAAACTCCTTTAAAGAGTTCTCTGGCTCTCTCATTTCTTTCTTCCCATTCGTTCTGAACCTGCTCCAATCAAGCTCCCCCTTCCACATACACATATTATTAATGTCCCCAGTGACTTCCATATTGCTAAATTCAGTGGTAAACTCATAGTCCTCATCTTACTTGACCTATCAACAGCATTAACATAGTTGATCCTTTCATTTTAACTGAAGGATTTTCTTCACTTGACTTCCAAAATATCACACTTACCTGGTTTTCCTCCCACCTCACTGGTTGACCTCACCTTGCTGGTTCTTCCTCATCTCCCTAACACGAAATTGTCCCTGGGCTCAGCATAAACGTTTCTATCTATCTTACTTCCTTGGTAATCTCAGCTGAGCTCATGGCTTTAAATAAAATCTATATGCCAAGGATTTCCAAATATACATCTCCAACCCACACTTCATGATGCATGTACAGTGAGTACTGACATCTCCTCTTACATGTTTAAAAGGCACGTCAAACCTAACATATCCAAAATGAGCTCCTCATCAACCCCAGCAAACCTCATACTGCTTTGTCCTCATCTCAGTTAATGCTTACCAGTTGCTCAGGCCAAAAACCTTGGGATCATCATTACTTCATTATCTACTTCTCTTCCTCACTCTCCATATTCAATCTACCAGAAAATTCTGTCAGCTCTGTCCTCAAAATATATATCTGCAATGTGACTTTCTACCTTTCCTCCTATTCTTCCTTCCCTTCCCAACCTTCTTTTTCTTCCCTACCCCTCCCAACACAGAGACGTCAGCTTCCGAGGAAGCAGGGCAACAAAGGAGATGGGGTTTTGTGCACAGTCATCTCCAGCAATGTGCCCCATATCCAAGGAAACAGGATGGTGTGGGAGAGACTATTGCCCAGCGAAGGTGCCAGCATGCCCCAGCCCAGTGGGAGGGGGAATGGAGTAGCAGATGGAAAAGGCAGCCTGAGTGGTTAGGAGAGTGGTCATACTGAACAAATATGTTAGGTGATTGTGCAAATGGTTGAATATATCTAAAATAATTAGAATGTTCTGGTTTCTCTTCAGAATGAATACATCTTTTGCCTTTTACTAAAATAATTGGAGTTAGATTTCTCACAGTTGGAGAAAGGATTTAAAAGCATGGAGAGAGGCCAGATGCGGTGGCTCACACCTGTAATCCCAGCACTTGGGAGGCTGAGGCAGGTGGATCACAAGGTCAGGAGATCAAGACCATCCTGGCTAACACAGTGAAACCCCATCTCTACTAAAAAATACAAAAAATTAGCCGGGCGTGCTGGCGGGTGCCTGTAGTCCCAGCTACTCAGGAGGCTGAGGCAGAAGAATGGTGTGAACCTGGGAGGCGGAGCTTGCAGTGAGCTGAGATTGCACCACTGTAATCCAGCCTGGGTGACAGAGTCAGACTCCATCTCAAAAAAAAAAAAAAAAAGAGCATGGAAAGAGTCAGGAGACTAAAAGAATCCTAAGATGCTGGATTAGAACTAGAAGTATTAGTAAATAAACTCATTTAAAATATAACACATACAGATAGCTATAGAAATATATATATGTACACACATATACCGATGTTTGTATTATGCATATATACATATATACACACGCACATATACATATATACATGTATATATATATTTCCTAGTTCTGTCTGCTAAGAGGTCCTAGAAGCAATGACATCCGAGTAGCAATGAAAATACTAGGTGACCAGATCTTGGATACTAAATACCATCTTCCACCAAACAGAAGTCCACTAAGGGGTTCCTTGGAGAAATAACCAATTAAAGGGCTGCAGCAGGGAAAGTGCCAAAATAAGCCTGGAAATCTTGCTGTGCCAGAAATTCTCAGCAAATGATAGGAACATGTCAAAAAGAACAAAGGCCCCAATATGAAAGAATTCTCAGTGGTCAAATCTGGGAAAATCTGAGAATCAGAATAAAATGAGAGTAGTAGTTTACCAACCACCAAATAAAAAAGAAATCAATAAGTTCATCACAGAAGGAAAGAAGGAAGGAAGGAAGGAAGGAAGGAAGGAAGGAAGGAAGGAAGGAAGGAAGGAAGGAAGGAAGGAAGGAAGGAATTCTTATAGTACAATGTCAATTAACAATGATAGAATGATAGAGTTAGATAGTTACCATTTGGCAACCATTAGAGTGGTAACTGATAGAGAGTGGGGTTATTAATGAGGCTAGGGCTCATGGTTAGAGGTTTAATAAGAAAAGGATATTGGTGTCATGTCAGATTATCTCCCCCAAAATAGCAATAAAATACAAAATGGGAAGCAGTAGCTTTACAGTGGTGAAACCTGGAAGATAACAACTTGACCAAGTGATCATGTGAATATATCACAGGATGATATGATGGCATAGGAACATCACATAGTATTTTCACTACAACGTATACCTCATTTTATTCTGATGCTCAAATTTTCCCAGATTTGACCACTGGGAGTTCATCCATATTGGGGCCTTTGTTCTTTTTAACATGTTCATTTGCTGAGAATTTCTGGCACAAGATTTTCTGGGCTAATTTTGCACTTTCCCTGCAATTTCCCAGCCCTAGAATTGGTCATTTCTCCAAGGAACCCCTTAGTGGTTTAGGATCATCTTGTAGAATAAAAGACTTGTACTCTTTAAGACTGTCAAGGACATTAGAGACAGGAAAAGACTAAAGAACTGTTCCAGATTAAAGGACACTGATGAGACATAAGAAGTAAAAGCAATGAATGTTTGCAAGTAAAATCCTAGACTAGAAAAACAAATCATTATTGAAACAGATGGCAAACTTTGAACGGTGTCTTTGAATTGAATGATAGTGTTGTATCAATGTTTATCTCCTGACTGGAAGAAATATAAGGTAGTAATACAGGAATGTGGCCTTGTTTTGGGGGATAGAAGGATAGAGAATATACACTATAGTATTTAAAGGTGATGGGTCAACACATCTCTCTCTCTTGAAAGGCAGAGAGAGAGAAATAGAGTAAATGCGGCAAAATTTAACAACTGAGGAATCTGGTAAAGGGCATGCAAGAGTTCTTTGCACTGTTCTTACAACTTTTCTATAGGTTTCAAACTATTTCAAAATTTTCAAATGTATGTATATATACATGTGTATATGCGTGTGTGTGTGTACATATCCATAATCCAACTACTTCTCATTACTCCACTGCTACTATTGTAACTCATGGGGATTGCTATAGTAGCTTCCAAAATGTCTCCCTACTTCTGCCCTTGCCCCTCTTTCAGTCTATTTCCAACAGAGCTCCTAAAGTGAGCCTATAAAAACAAAGGATGGGTTTTTTTTGTTTTTGTTTTTTTTGTTTTTTTTGAGACGGAGTCTCGCTGTGCCGCCCAGGCTGGAGTGCAGTGGCGCGATCTCGGCTCACTGCAAGCTCCGCCTCCCAGGTTCACGCCATTTTCCCGCCTCAGCCTCCGAGTAGCTGGGACTACAGGCGCCCGCCGCCGTGCCCGGCTACTTTTTTTGTATTTTTAGTAGAGACGGGGTTTCACCATGTCAGCCAGGATAGTCTCGATCTCCTGACCTCGTGATCCACCTGCCTTGGCCTCCCAAAGTGCTGGGATTACAGGCTTGAGCCACCGCGCCCGGCAACAAAGGATGTTATTGGGAGTCAGGATTCTCATAGTGGCAGAAGAGAAATACAAGCATATAGTGCAAGAAGGTGAAAAAGAACCCTGCGATGTTACCTTTGAAGTGTAACTATATTAAAATGAATTGATGCTTTTTAAAAATATTTCCTCATTCTTAGGAAATACATGGTGAAGTGTTTAGGAGTTTCATATTATCTGCAGCCCACTTTAAGATGTGAAAGAGGAGGAAAGTGTGGGTAATATTAAGAGATAAAGTGAATGTGGCAGGATGTTAACAGTTGGTAAATCTAGATAAGGAAAATGCAGGTTTATCAATGTACTTATCTTTCAACTTTTCTGTGGTTAAAAAAATAACTGGGCCGGGCGCGGTGGCTCAAGCCTGTAATCCCAGCACTTTGGGAGGCCGAGACGGGTGGATCACGAGGTCAGGAGATCGAGACTATCCTGGCTAACACGGTGAAACCCCATCTCTACTAAAAAATACAAAAAACTAGCCGGGCGAGGTGGCGGGCGCCTGTAGTCCCAGCTACTCGGGAGGCTGAGGCAGGAGAATGGCATGAACCCGGGAGGCGGAGCTTGCAGTGAGCTGAGATCCCGCCACTGCACTCCAGCCTGGGCGACAGAGCGAGACTCCGTCTCAAAAAAAAAAAAAAAAAAAAAAATAACTGAAGGTGGGTTGATAAATATACTTGTATATTTATAGAACATTCTGAAAGAATCCATGAGAAACTGTTAGCATTAGTTACCCCGAAGTATCTCTAAAACCTATTGCCTATTTCTATATCCTTTGCACTAGTCCCACACTATTAGATTTCCCTCAACAGTAGTAAACAATGGTAGTTATTATTTTTAGTGTACTCCGTAAGCTTTCCCACCTCACCTCCATCTTGCCCATTTATTTATTCATTTACTCCTTGTAAGTTTAACAAGATGAGACACAGTCACTGGGTTTAGCAATGTGGAAAACAGTAGTGCCCTTAAAAACAGCAGTTTCAGGCCAGGCATGATGGCTCATGCCTGTAATCCCAGCACTTTGGGAGGCCGAGGCGGGTAGATCACCTGAGGTTGGGAGTTTGAGACCAGCCTGACCAGCATGGTGAAACCCCGTCTCTACTAAAAATACGAAATTTAGTAGCTCACGCCTGTAATCCCAGCACTTTGGGACACTGCGGTGGGTGGGCGGATCATGAGGTCAGGAGATCGAGACTATCCTGGCTAACACAGTGAAACCCCATCTCTACTAAAAATGCAAAAAAAAAAAAAAAAATTAGCCAGGCGAGGTGGCAGGCGCCTGCAGTCCCAGCTACTCGGAAGGCTGAGGCAGAAAAATGGCGTGAACCTGGGAAGTGGAGCTTGCAGTGAGCCCAGTGAGTCACTGCACTCCAGCCTGGGTGACAGAGAGAGACTCTGTCTCAAAAAAAAAAAAAAAAAATTAGCCAGGCATGGTGGCAGGCACCTGTAATCCCCCAGCTACTGGGGAAGCTGAGGCAGGAGAATCACTTGAATCCGGGAGGTGGAGGTTGCAGTGAGCCAAGATCGTGCCACTGCACTCTAGCCTGGGCAACAGAGCAAGACTCAAAAAAAAAAATAATTAAAAAAAGAAATTTTTTTTTAAAACAGCAGTTTCTGTGGAGCAGTGGCACCTGACTGGACTGGGTTCAAGTGACAATGAGAAATAAAAAACTAGAGACAGCAGTGAACATGGAGATTTTTTAAAAGGAATTCTGCCGTAACATACAGTAGAGAAATGCAGTAACAGCAAGAGAGGAAGTAACATTGAAGAGAGTTTTAAGTTTGTTGGTTTTGTTTTGGTTTTTTTTACTCTAGAGTACTATCTAGATATAGAAACAGTACTTCTAGGAGAAATAACACGTTCATTTACTGACAGAGATGATCTAGTAGCGAGGGGAAATGCTGACGCAGGAAACAGGAGGAAGAATAGCTTGAGCAACATTCTTGAAGAAAAGAGGAAGGATCTAAAGCACATATGGAAGGAGTGGCTCTAGCTAGGAGCAAGAAGCCACTCACTCTCAGCAACAAAAGAGAAAGCAAACATGTTGGTAGGTGGGTAAATGAGGTAGTGGGAGGCTGTAGAAGCTCTCTTCTGATTCAAAGGATGGGAGAGATGTTGGAGGTTTGAAGATAGAAGAAACTTTATAATGCAATCATCAGAGTGGGACAGTAAAAGGACCAGGGAAATATGATTGGTCTGGCAACACTTAAAGTGAGATTTTTTTCAGCCACATTCAGCTATAGTAAGGCAGGCGTGAAGTGGGCAAAACTGAATTTAACTACTAGGTTTATCCAAGAGAAACCCACAAGACAAGAGACAGACAAAGATATGAAAGGTGAAAGGAAGGAAATGGTGACAATGTTTGTTCATGGTATTTAAACTGGGTAAGGGGGACGTGATGAACTGAAGGGAATGAGAGACACTGGAAACATGGCAAAATCTCAGAAGGACTGAACAACTATTGAAACTGGAATACTAAAGGGAGTAAGCTGGTAAAACAGGTGAAGGTAGTCAGAGCAGGATGTTTGAAAGTGAGATGTTATTGGTAGTGACAAGACTTAGGCTTATGATCAGGAAAGCAAATGGTCGAGACTGGGTAAAAGGTGCAATCAGTGATAAAGACGAGGTCCAGAAAATGAGAGGTCAGTGTATCTGAAGGATCTTCTCTAAGGATACTGAAATCATCCAAGAATCATGATGTAAGTAATGGTGAAGAACGTAACAGTAAGCTAGAGGCAAAATTTTTTCAAAAAGTCAAGGAGAAGCCAGGCATGGTGGCATTTGTCTGTAGTCCCAGCTACTTGGGAGGCTGAGGCAGGAGGATCCCTTGACCCCAGGAGTCTGAAGATGCAGTGAGCTGTGATTGCTCCACCGCATATTCCAGCTCCAACCCAGGCAAAAGAATAAGACCCCATCTCTAAAAGAAAAAAAAAAGTGAAAGAGAGTGATCCAGGAATCAGGAGAGGTAGAGGATGGGATATTGTGACAAAATGAGATTTAAACTTAGATATTTTTAGGAAGGAGGAAAGGAGAATAGTAGTGAAGGACAATGGAGACACCTATCCCACCATCAGAGGCCCTATGGTGAAAAGGTTTTGAGAATAAAATTAGCAACCGTTCACCGGGGCATTAAGGGAAGTTGTGTCATCCGGGAGCACCAGATTTTGGTTTAGTGCTAGAAAGCCAAGAGAACCTTCATAGAAGAGACTGAAGACATAAAAGAAACCACAGTGGCAGACGGAAGCTTATCATCTTGATACACATATCTTAAGTACAGCTGACAGAAGGAAAAAGGAGAAAGAAGAAAGGAGGAGGAGGAGGGAAGAAAGAAGAAAGCAGAAAAAGTATCTTTTGCACAAATTCAAGCAAGAGTAAAAGAGAAGAGAGAAGGAGAGAGGAGGGTAAAACATACAGATGGCAAATAAGCATATGAAAAGATGCTCAACATCGTATGTCATCAGGAAACTGCAAATTAAAACAAGATACCACTACACACCTATTAGAATGACTAAAATCCAAAGTACTGGCAACACCAAATGTTAGCAAGGATGTGGAGCATCAGAAATGCTCATTCACTGCTAGTGGGAATGCAAAATCATATAGCCACTTTGGAAGACAGTTTGGCAATTTCTTACAAAACAAACAAAAAACATGTTCTTACCATACAATCCAGCAATTGTACTCCTTGATATTTACCCAAACAATTTGAAAATGCGGCCGGGCGCGGTGGCTCAAGCCTGTAATCCCAGCACTTTGGGAGGCCGAGACGGGCGGATCACGAGTTCAGGAGATCGAGACCATCCTGGGTAACACAGTGAAACCCCGTCTCTACTAAAATACAAAAAAAAATTAGCCGGGCAAGGTGGCGGGCGCCTGTACTCCCAGCTACTCGGGAGGCTGAGGCAGGAGAATGGGGTGAACCCGGGAGGCGGGGCTTGCAGTGAGCTGAGATCCGGCCACTGCACTCCAGCCTGGGCAACAGAGCTAGACTCCGTGTCAAAAAAAAAAAAAAGAAAGAAAATGCATGTCCACACAAAAACCTGCACACAAATGTTTTCAGCAGTTTTATATGTAATTGCCAAAAGTTGGAAGCAACCAGGATGTGCTTCAATAGGCAAGTAGATAAGCAAACTGTGAATTTATGGACTAAACTGTGTCCTCTAAAATTCTTTTTTTTTTTTTTTTTTTTTTGAGACGGAGTCTCGCTCTGTCACCCAGGCTGGAGTGCAGTGACGCGATCTCAGCTCGCTGCAAGCTCCCCTTCCTGGGTTTACGCCATTCTCCTGCCTCAGCCTCCCGAGTAGCTGGGACTACAGGCGCCCGCCACCTCGCCCGGCTAGTTTTTTGTATTTTCAGTGGAGACTGGGTTTCACTGTGTTGGCCAGGCTGGTCTCGATCTTCTGACCTTGTGATCCGCCCGTCTCGGCCTCCCAAAGTGCTGGGATTACAGGCTTGAGCCACCGCGCCCGGCCTCTAAAATTCTTATGTTGAAGCCCTAACCCCAAATACGACTATATAGAGAGATACAGTCTTTAGGAGGTAATGAAGGTTAAATGAGGTCATAAAAGTGGGGCGCTAATCTGATAGGACTGTGGCCTTATAAGAAGAAGAAGATTCTCTCTCTCAATGCCATGTAGGGACACAAGAAGGCAGCCATGTGCAAGCCAGGAAGAGGGGCCTAACCAGAACCTGAACATGGTGCCATCTTGATCTTGAACTCTAACCTCCAGAACTGTGAGCAAATAAATTTCTGTTGCTTAAACCACTCAGTGTGTGGTGTTGTCTTATGGCAGCCTAGGCAGACTAACAGGCTATGGAACATCCATACAATATAATACTATTTAGTGCTAAGAAGAAATGAGCTATCAAGCCATGAAAAGACATGGAGAGACCTTAAGTGCATATTGCTAAGTGAAAGAAGCCAATTCAAAAATGCTACATACTGTATGATTCCAACTATACGACATTCTGAAAAAGGCAAAACTATGGAGACAGTGAAAATATCAGTGGTTACCTGACCAGAGACAGGGAAAAGGAGGGAGGAAAAAATAGGTAGAGCACAGGGCTTTTTTAGGGCAGTGAAACTATTCTGTATGATACTGTAATTATGGACACATGTCATTATACATTTGTCAAAACCCATAGAACAGGTTGGGAACCAGGCCATGCAGCGGGAGGTGAGCAGCAGGTGGGTGAGTGAGTGAGTGAAGCTTCATCTGGATTTACAGCCATTCCCCATCACTTGCATTACCACCTGAACTCCACGACCTATCAGATCAGCAGCAGCATTAGATTCTCATAGGAGTGCGAACCCTATTCTGAACTGCACATGAGGGATCTAGATTGCACGTTCCTTATGAGAATCTAATGCCTGATGATCTAATCACTGTCTCCCATCACCCCCAGATGAGACTGTCTAGTTGCAGGAAAACAAGCTCAGGGGTCCCACTAATTCTATATTATGTTGAGTTGTATAATTATTTCATTATATATTACAGTGTAATAACAATACAAATAAAGTGCACAGTAAATGTAATGCACTTGAATCATCCCGAAAACATCTCCTGTGCCTCCCCGTCCCCACCCCCTGTGGAAAAATTGTCTTTCATGAAACCAGTCCCTGGTGCCAAAAGGCGGGGGACCCCTGCCATAGAATGTACAACAGAGTGAACTTTAAACTATGGGCTTATAATAATAAGTTCATAATAATGTATCAATACTGGCTTATCAACTGCAACCAATGTACCACACTAATGCGAAATGTTACCAATAGGGGAAGCTGGGGATTGAGGGGAAGTACATGGAACTCTTTGTACTATATGCTCAATTATTGTGTAAATCTATAATTATACTTAAAAAGTAGGCCTATTATTTAAAATAATTATGTGAAATTCAAATTTCAGTGTCTATAAAGCTCTATAGAAACACAGCCATGCTCACTTGTTTATGTTGTCTCTGGCTGCTTCTGCACTATCACAGCAGACTCGAGTAGTTGCAACAGCGACCATGTAATCACAAAGCCTAAAATATTTACCATCTGGACCTTTACAGAAAATGTTTGAAGACCCTTGTTCTAAATTTCATTACCTAAGTTAAAAAGAAAAAGGAAAGCATATCCCTCACAGGCTCTTCTGAGTTAACCACTTTATTTAAATTGTTTAGAGTTGTTAAAATCACGAGACATACTAACTACATAATCTGATTTTAAAATTTTAACTAGATAGTATCTAATATTAAAAAAAAAAAAAAAATCAAGGCTAGGCACGGTGGCTTGAGCCTGTAATCCCAGCACCTGGGAAGTTGAGGCAGGATGACTGCTTGAGGCCAGTTGGAGACCAGCCTGGGCAACACAGCAAGACCCCTGTCTCTACCAAAGAGTCAAAAATTAAGAATTAACCAGGCATGGTGGTGGCGTGCACCTGTAGTGCTAGCGACTCAGGAGGCTGAGATGCAAGGATCACTTGAGCCCAGGAGTTTCAGGTCACAATAAACTATGATTGCATCACTGCACTCCAGCCCGGGCGACAGAGCCAGACTCTATCTCTAAAAGAGAAAAAAAAAAACAACAAGTAAATCAGTGAAGTACTTGAACATCCAAAACAGCAACTGTCACAGAATGAAACACTAGCAGACAATAGTGTTTCACTCTATTGCCAACAAAATCTATCCTACTTACTGAACACCTAAGGAATTAAAGTGTTCAAAGAAGAGAAGACTGTTAACAGTTTGAAAAGGGAAACCTGGAAAACAATGGAAATGGGCACATTCAGGGAGGGGCAGGGCAGGATACCTGATAGAAATGAGTCAGTGAACTGACTACAAAGAACGGAATGCTCTGTTAGAGGACATTAAGTCAAGTGATCAGATAAGTCAGGAAAATGCAGCCTGGGTATCAGAAGACAACATAAAATAATGCCATGAGGAAGTGTCCCACAGTTATAGTTTAAGAAATGTTGCTGGCCAGACACAGTGGCTCACACCTGTAATCCCAGCACTTTGGGAGGCCGAGGTGGGCGGATCACCTGAGGTGGGGAGTTCCAGACCAGCCTGACCAACATGGAGAAACCCCGTCTCTACTTAAAATACAAAATTAGCTGGGCTTGGTGGTGCATGCCTGTAATCCCAGTTACTCGGGAGGCTGAGGCAGGAGAATCGCTTGAACCCGGGAGGTGGAGGTTGCGGTGAGCCGAGATCGTGCCATTACACTCCAGCCTGGGCAACAAAAGCAAAACTCCATCTCAAAAGGAAAAAGAAAAGTCATGAAAATATAACAGCTGACTAGCTGACAAAAACAAATCATAACTACCCAATATATTCAAGTAGTCTTATTAATAACCAGGGATCTTAGGAAGAATAAACCCTGCAGACACGAGTTAGGAAAGCATTATAGAATAGATACTAGAGGTACAGACTTCGGAGGTCGAAAAACCCGGTGTGATCTTTCTTCTGCCATTAACTAGCTTCAAGAATCTGAGCACAAATTCTGTTAGCCTCAGTTTCCTCATCTCTAAAATAAACAGTACCTCATTGGACTGTTGGTAGGATTAAACAAAATACTGCATGTTGAGAGTTTAGCAGGGTGCCTGACACAAAGAAAGTGCTAAATAAATGGTTACTGTTACTAATGTACTTGGCTTAGGAAAATGGGAATAGAAGTCTTAAGTTTTCCAGCAACTCTTAGAAAATCTACCCAAGGATTGAAATAAATCTCCAATAGAATATAGTTTTAGAGAACATCTGCCCTTGAAAAAATTAAATGACTTTGTTCAATAAATAGTTGAGATTCCTTCCACTCATGCTATTGAGAATGCTGATCCAAGGGAGAAAGATAAACTGGGTTCCCCTCAATTCCGAGGCTGATGAGTGGTGTAGGCTCACTAGGGGGCCCATTTGGGAACCTACACAATCCCAAATTCATATTGGAACCTAAGAACAATATTACTATTATATCTTGCAATCAAGAGGAGAATAAAAGTCTCCTCTAAATACTTAGATAACAAAGCTTCTCCATTCTCATTTCCACCTCATTCCATTCCATTCTTCCTGACTACCAAAACCAAACAAACTATCCATTAGCAAGAAAATTAAGAGCTGTATCTGGAAAGCAGTCAGGATTCTACCATGAGTATTAGGTCTAGCTAAGCAGGGACCCGAGGTCAGGTGCTTGGGTGTTTTGCTTTTCTGCCAAGATGGACATCAGGCTTAAACCAATAGTAAAAGCTGTAAGATTAGGATTTCTTGTATATGACCACATTCTCTCATGCACATCAAGCACACAAAAACCCACTCCATTGTGCTCACCGCCCACATTTCACACTCAGGAAATAGCTTGCAGCCTTTTTGGCGGTCCCAGCCATCTTGCCCTAAACCTCCTAACGACGTCCAGTGTTAGCCACACAAAAAGATCATCCAGTACTTCCCCAAGGGAACAGTGAAAAACGATAGTTAACTCCAGTTAGACAATATTCTCCTCTCCCTGTGGCCAGGACAGAAGCCGAACGATCCTCCCAGACTCTCACAGGGGCACGAACGAGAGTGACGAGTGGCCTCACTAACCAGGCAGGGTTGGTCCACACCTGTCACCACGACTGGGCGGAAGTAGGGAGGAAGAAACCTGTAGATGCGAAGCCGAGCCAACCTGGTGCATTATCAGATCCCACTCACCCCAATCTTCATCCAGCCTGTGAGAGAGTCCCGGGCTAAAAGGTGACTCCATGGTGCCGGCAACACCTCCCGACTCCCCCATATCACAAGTTCCTCTTCCCTGGAACTCCGTGATTAATATCTGGGACGGCGGCGGCAGGCGGACAAAATACTCCGTAACGCTGACGAGACGGTGGCCGAGTAAAGACAAACTGCTTCTGCCGCACGAGGGAATTAGTACGACACAGAAGAACGTCAGAGACTAAGCAAATTTAAGCAGACCTCTGAGTAAATATTTCCCTTTTGGAGTTTTCAGGACTTTCTGTCCCGCTGTTTTATGGGGGAGGCGAGGTAGGACACGCAGACATCGCTTCGACTGAACAAAATTTATCAACATTACAAATAAAAAGTAAAGCCCCTTTCTGAACATTCTGGCTTATTCCTTGATTATCCTTCTTAATACCACAGCGTGGCTATCTCAGAACAAAATTAGAGACTAATAGTAAATTTAGTTTAATTTGTACAAATAATTCTCTATTCGTGTAAAAATTCTTCATATACGCATGTATGAAAGAAAAACACTACTATTTTTCCACATTCGTGAAAACTGCTTAACTGGCACAGTATCCGAGGTAAGTGGTAATATAAAACATACTTCTAGAAAGCCTACTTTTATTTAAATAAATTGAAACAAAGCAAATATAAAAGATAACCCCCCCAAATTTATCTCCTAAAGATAAGTTTCTAAAGCATAGTATTTAGTCAAAGTCCAAGCGAGCCTCCCCTAAGACCTACAGTAATCGAAGTTCCCAATATCTGTATTACTAAAACATTCGGGGTTTATTGAAAGGAAATTCACACGCATCACGAACTCCAACTGAAAATATGAACTGAGTTTGATAAAGCAGTTTCAAGAACGCTACTTAAGAGAATTTCTTTTTCATCCATTTTAAATTTCAGCGGCCAGTGAATATTTAAAATACTGTAACGTAAGAACACGTATGCCTCTAGGACCACGTGGAATCTTTCCCATGAGTGGTAAGCAAAACAAATGTGCTTCCCGGAACCCTCCAAACTGCTCTTGGCTGTATATTACTACAGATTACATAATGCAGGAGCGTTCTGGGAGGCAAGCTCAGAAAAAGACCATGAAATCCCCTTACGTCAGATGTGACTACTTTTGTCATCAGAAAACTAATAAGTTTTCATTAAGGTGAAATGTATAACACTTTTATTCTCACCCAATTACAAATTCAAAAATTGCCATAAAAACTAAAATAAGACCAGGCGCGGTGGCTCACTCCTGTAATCCCAGGACTTTGGAAAGCAGAGGCGGGCGGATCACGAGGTTAGGAGTTCGAGACCAGCCTGGCCAGCATAGTGAAACCCAGTCTCCACCGAAAATACAAAAAATTAGCCGGGCGTGGTGGCGGGCGCTTGTAATCCCAGCTACTCGGGAGGCTGAGGCAGGAAAATCGCATGAACCCGGGAGGCAGAGATCGCGCCACTGCACCCCAGCCCGGTCGACATTGCGAGACTCCGTCTCAAAAAAAAAAAAAAAAAATTAATAAATAAACTAAAATAAAATCAACAAGTCTTCTGTATCCCACTAGACACCTTAGTCTTTTAAGAAAATCACCATGACAAATCGCCCATTTTTTTAATTTCCAAAAGATTTTATTTTTTATTCAAAAAGTGCAAGTAGCCGGGCGCGGTAGCTCAAGCCTGTAATCCCAGCACTTTGGGAGGCCGAGACGGGTGGATCACGAGGTCAGGAGATCGAGACCATACTGGCTAACACGGTGAAACCCCGTCTCCACTAAAAAATACAAAAAACTAGCCGGGCGCGGTGGCAGGCGCCTGTAGTCCCAGCTACTCGGGAGGCTGAGGCAGGAGAATGGCGTGAACCCGGGAGACGGAGCTTGCAGTGAGCTGAGATCTGGCCACTGCACTCTAGCCCGGGCGACAGAGCAAGACTCCGTCTCAAAAAGAAAAAAAAAAAAGTGCAAGTAATTATGAAACAAATATTTTTGGCCTATCATCGAGAATTTTAAAATTTAACATTTTTCATTTTTGTCCCAGATTTTTCATAAGAAATTAAATATGACAGAATTCAATTCCTCTTTCCTCCCTCCTTCATTTTCCTCTCTTGGCATAGGCCACTTCTACCATGAATTTTATGGGTATAAAATTCTATTTTATAAAAATAAAAGTGTAATTCTAGTCCACTTTTATTTTTACTTTTACGATGCTTAAACATGTTTATAGACACATGCATTTAGTGTCATTTGGGGTGTTTTTTTTACGTATGTAAACTTATACTGTAATGTTCTCCGAATCATTTTTCTTATTGGACATTACTTTTTAAGGATCTACCCATGGTATTTCCTTGAATAAATACATATATCACAATTTATTTTTCCATTTCCCTAAGCATGGACAAAATTTGGGTTGTTTCAATTGTTTACATAAAATATATCCTTGTATGGCTCTCCTTGTGCATATATGCAAGAATCTCAACCTCTCTCTCTCTCCCTCCTTTTTTTTTTTTTTTGAGACGGGTTCACTTTTTCCCCTAGGCTGGATTGCAGTGGCACCATCTCAGCTCAGGGCAGCTTGACCTCCCAGGTTTAAGTGATCCTCCTGCCTCTCCCCCAAATAGCTGAGACTATGGGAACCCACCACCACACGCGGCTAATTTTTGTATTTTTTGTAGAGACAGGATTTTGCCATGTTGCCCAGGCTGGTCTCAAAACTCCTGAGTTCAAGCAGTCCGCCTGCCTCTGCCTCCCAAAATGTTGAGATTACAGGCGTGAGCCACCACACCCAGCCTCAAGAATGTCTTTAATAATGTATGTACTATTTTATCGGTTTACACCCTCGCTAGCATTGATGAGTTCTCTTTGCTCCACATTCTCTTCAACACAAGATATGGTCAGACTTTTATCATTTTTACCACTGTGAAAATTGCAATTTATATTTCCCTAACAAAGTGGTGCATTCTTCCATACTTATGAAACCTTATTTCCTCTTCTGTGAACTGTCCACTCTTACCTTTTATAAAGTTTGCTACGGAGTTTTCTTTCACAAATGATGTGTACGTCATTAGATAGCCTGCTCTATTCACTGACTGTATAAACTAAAAATAAACTCCTAAGTCCCCCACCACCAGAATAGGCCCCCTTGTGGCCAAGGGGATCCTAGAAAACCTTAAAACTGAGTTTTAGACCACGGTGGAACAGGTTAGACACACCTTGTTATACTCCCTCTCTTTTGTGGTTTAGACACAACTGGCCAGCATTAATGTTAAAACAGAGGTGATAAGACTGACAGAACAGACTCTGTCAATAAGATGCCAAATTATAAACAAGACCTAAAGCCATTCCAGGCAAGGCTTTAGTCCCACACCCTTATACTTAAAGAATAAACTGTGTTCTAACTGCCTCAAGTTCTTCTCTAGCAGCTAAACAAATACAGGCCTCAAGAGAAACAATATTAAAACAATGTGCACGGCCGGGCGCGGTGGCTCAAGCCTGTAATCCCAGCACTTTGGGAGGCCGAGACGGGCGGATCATGAGTTCAGGAGATCGAGACCATCCTGGCTAACACGGTGAAACCCCGTCTCTACTAAAATACAAAAAAAAATTAGCCGGGCGAGGTGGCGGGCGCCTGTACTCCCAGCTACTCGGGAGGCTGAGGCAGGAGAATGGCGTGAACCCGGGAGGTGGGGCTTGCAGTGAGCTGAGATCCGGCCACTGCACTCCAGCTTGGGCAACAGAGCTAGACTCCGTCTCAAAAAAAAAAAAAAAAAAAAAAAAAAAAAAAAAAAACCATGTGCAGCTCCACCAGATGCTGACTTACTGATCCCCAGCCCCAGCATAGCTACAGATGCTGACACCTCCACCAGATGCTGACACCTCCACCAGCGTAGCTACAGATGCTGACAGCTCCACCAGATGCTGACTGACTGATCTTCCACCAGCGTAGCTACAGCTTTCACTGGACAACTTTTTGTTGATTTCAGTAACTTTCTCCAGATAAGAACACCACTGGCCGGGCGCGGTGGCTCACGCCTGTAATCCCAGCACTTTGGGAGGCCGAGACGGGCGGATCACAAGGTCAGGAGATCGAGACCACGGTGAAACCCCGTCTCTACTAAAAATTACAAAAAATTAGCCGGGCGCGGTTGTGGGCGCCTGTAGTCCCAGCTACTCGGGAGGCTGAGGCAGGAGAATGGCGTGAACCCGGGAGGCGGAGCTTGCAGTGAGCCGAGATCGCGCCGCTGCACTCCAGCCTGGGCTGGGGGACAGAGCGAGACTCCGTCTCAAAAAGAAAAAAAAAAAAAAAAAAGAACACCATTGGCCATGGACTGGTTCTGGCTGGTTTTTTGTTTTGTTTGTTTGTTTTTGTTTTTGTTTTGAGACGGAGTCTCGCTCTGTCGCCCAGGCTGGAGTGCAGTGGCGCGATCTCGGCTCACTGCAAGCTCCGCCTCCTGGGTTTACGCCATTCTCCTGCCTCAGCCTCCTGAGTAGCTGGGACTACAGGCGCCCGCCACCGCGCCCGGCTAATTTTTTGTATTTTTAGTAGAGACGGGGTTTCACCGTGGTCTCGATCTCCTGACCTTGTGATCCGCCCGCCTCGGCCTCCCAAAGTGCTGGGATTACAGGCGTGAGCCACCGCGCCCGGCCTGGTTCTGGCTGGTTTACAGAGGTTGCATATTTACTTGGCTTCATGTCCTGAAAGACCTTTCGATGTATAGGGTTCATTGTAATACATTTAAATATTAAGTCTCTGGTGTGGGTGTGGTGGCTGGGTGTGGTGGCTCACGCCTGTACTTTGGGAGGCCAGGGTGGGCAGATCACGAGGTCAGGAGCTTGAGACCAGCCTGGCCAACATGGGGAAACCCCATCTCTACTAAAAATACAAAAATTAGCCAGGCATGGTGGCGGGTTCCTGTAATCCCAGCTATTCAGGAGGCTGAGGCAGGCAGGAGTATCGCTTGAAACCGGGAGGTGGAGGTTACAGTGAGCTGAGATCGCACCATTGCAGTCCAGCCTGGGTGACAGAGCAAGACTCTGTCTCAACAACAACAACAACGAAAGAGTTAAGTCTCCATCCCAAAGTGAATATGGGTCAAATGTTACATGAGTTTTTTGTTCAATACACATGTGTCAGGACCACTTTCATGAATATCCATAGCTCTTCCTGTAACCTGTTGAAAATGTATGTTTAGCCAGCCTGTTCAGCCTGAAGCTCCTACACTCCAAGCTCTTCTCCTTCAAAGTGCCTGTTTCTGGAGGCACGCTTCCCAGCCTGCAGGATGGCAACCTTGCAGGCCATAAAGTCTCCTCTTCTTTTCTAAATTTATTCATTGTGGGGTTTTTTAATGTATACATTTTTTAAAGAGAGAGAGAGAGAGAGAGAGTCTCGCTTTGTTGCCCAGGTTGGTCTCAAACTCCTAGGCTCAAGCTATCCTTCTGCCTCAGCCTCCCAAAGCACTGGGATTACAGGCGTGAGCCACCGCACCCAGTCCATTGTTGGGTTTCTTTTTAAGTTGACACTTGGTATATATGTTGTAAATACCTTCTCCCAGGTTGACACTTGTCCTCTTTGTTTATGGGGCTTTTGTTCTCTAGATTTTAATTTCAATGTAGTCAAATTTATCAATCTGTTGTTATGATAGCTGACATTCATAGCTTTTTTAAGAAATCCTTCCCTCTCCTGAGGTCATTAAGACTTTTGCTTTTATTTTCATAGTTTTATAGTTTTGTTTTTCACATCCTTTTTTTTTTCTATTTGGCTATTATTGGGGTATAGCAACACTGTGGATTTTTGTACAGCAATCTTGTATCAAAAACCTTGTTGAATTCTGTTATTCTAATATTTTGTCTGTGCCAGGCACAGTGGTACACACCTGTAATCCCAGCTTCTTGAGAAGCTGAGGCAGGAGGATTGCTTGAACCCAGGCGTTCAAGGCTAGCCTGGGCAATATAGCAAGATTCTGTCTTTTAAAAAAAAAAAATCATATTATGATAGATGGAAACTAGTATGTGATAAAATCACTTTTAAAAAATTGTCTAAAGTTACT